>NC_133504.1:6912500-7537500 GCF_049354715.1 Callithrix jacchus
GTTGGAGCGGTTGTTTTGGTCGTAACTGCACGAATCTCCTTGTGCCTCTCCCCACAAACCATACCTAATCTCTTCAGCCTAAAACAATGAAATGCTCTGAATTTCTATAGAAGCAGCATACTCTGTGTCCCATTGCTGGGGTAGTCAGCTGTCTGCATGTTGATGAGATGCATGTTTTCTCGACTCCTGAACTGTTCAGGAGATCTTTGATTATTTGGGTTTTTCCATTTGCGTCGCCTGTGTGGTAAGCCGGTAGAGAGCCAGGACCCAGCCTGACTCCTTGACATTCCTCATCAGTGTTTGATACCTTCAAGAACGAGATTAATATTTGTTGATTTGATTTTCACCCGTAAAGCAGAGGTTGGCTTGGAAGGCTGAATTCCGGCTCAGGAAGGATGGCACAGATCTAGTTTGTACTGAAATCCTAGTGGTATATGAATTGAACACACAAACATTAGGATTTGTCACTTTTTATTAGGGGTGCCACTCCCCGAAGGTGAAAAATTGTTTGGATTTTCTCCTTTGTATCCAGTCCTTTAAAATCTCATAAGTTCATTCCTCCTCTGACGTTTAAAGGAATGAACTTAGGAGATTTACCATCATTCCAGTGGTGGTACTAATACCTTCTTGTATGTATAAATAAGCTATATTTGGTGATGAACTGGAGATAAACATTTGGAAGCTGGGTTCTTTGTTAATAATAACTTGGTTATTAACAAACACAGCCCATAACAACTATGCAGTGAAATTCTTTTGAAATCAAGTATAGAGGAGAGAGATCCAAGTTGGCCGGTTACTAGCAGCTCAGGATTGTAGCTCCCAGTGAAAGTGCAGAGAATGAGAGGATGCCACACTTTCAGATGAATTTTTGTTGCTCACGGACCAGGAGATTCCCAGCGGAGGAGCCCCACGGGTCGCCAGCATGACTCTTGTGGCCGGAGTGGCGGTTTTCGGTACAGAGTAGACGGGACTGGGTCCCCTTTTGGTCGGCGTTCGGAGCTCCGGGAAGGCAGAGTCACCTATTCAGCTGATTGAAAAAGGGACTCAAGAGGGAAGCCAGACCGGAGATTCCCGGGTGGGTTGCTCAGATTCTGAGCTGGGAATCAACAACTTGGACGTCCACTCAGAGACCTAATTAGAAAGTTGGTAATTACAAAGACGACAGGTGGATAAATTTACAATGATGGGAAGAAACCAGCGTAAAAAGGCTGAGAATACCCACAATCAAAATGCCTCTCCCTCTACAGGGGATCACAGTTCCTCGTCAGCAACGGAACAAGGCCTTATGGAGAACGAGTGTGTTCCATTAACAGAATTAGGCTTCAGAAGGTGGATAATAAGAAACTTCTGTGAGTTAAAAGAACATGCTCTAGCCCAATGTAAAGAAACTAAGAACTTGAAAAAAGGTTTGATGAAATCCTAACAGGAACAGACAATTTAGAGAGGAATATAAGTGAATTAATAGAACTGAAGAATACAATATGGGAACTCCGCAAAGTATGCACAGGTTTTAACATTCGAATTGATCAAGCAGAAGAAAGGATATCGGAGGTCAAAGACCAACTTAATGAAACAAGAAGACAAGATTAGAGTAGAAAGAGTAAAAAAGAATGAGTAAAGTCTCCAAGAAATATGGGACTATGTGAAAAGACCTAATTTACATTTGATAGGTGTACCTGAATGCGATGGAGAGAATGAATCCAAGCTGGAAAATATTCTTCAGGATATTATTCAGGAAAACTTTCCTAACCTAGAAAGGCAGGGCAATACTTAATGCCAGGTAACACAGAGAACACCACAAAGATATTCCTCAAGTAGAGCAACCCCAAGGCACATAATCGTTAGACTCACCAGGGTTGAAATAAAGGAGAAAATTCTAAGGGCAGCTAGAGAGAAAGGTCAGGTTATCCATAAAGGGAAGCCTATCAGACTCACAGCAGATCTCTCAGCAGAAACCCTACAAACTAGAAGAGAATGGGGGTCAATATTCAATATCTTCAAAGAAAATAATTTTCAACCCAGAATCTCATATCCAGCCAAACTAAGCTTCATAAATGAAGGAAAAATAAAATTTTTTGCGAACAAGCAAGCACTCAGAGATTTCATCACCACCAGGCCTGCGTTACAAGAGCTTCTGAAAGAAGCATTACACACAGAAAGGAACAACCAGTATCCCAAAAACTAACCAAAAGGTAAAGAGTATCTCCATAATGAAGAATCTATATCAACTAATGGGAAAAATAGCCAGCTAGCATTAAACAACAATATTAAACTCACAAATATCAATATTAATCCTAAATTTAAATGGATTAAATGCCCCAATCAAAGACACAGACAGGCAAACTGAATAAAAAGTCAAAACCCATCGATTCACTGTATCCAGATCCATCTCATAAGCAAGGACTCACAAAGACTCAAAACACAAAGGTTGATGGAAGACTCACAAATCAAATGGAGAGCAAAAAAAAAAAAAAAAAAAACAGGAGTTGTAACTTTCGTCTCTGACAAAATAGACTTTAATAGTAACAAAGACTAAAAGAAACAAGGACATTACATAATGGTAAAAGGATCAATGCAACAGCAGGAGTCAATGATCATAAATATATATGCACCCAATATAGGAACACCCAGATACATAAGACAAGTTCTTAATGACTTATAAAGAGACTTGGACTCCCGCACAATAATAACAGGAGACTTCGACACCACATTGTTAATATTCTACGGATCAACGAGATAGAAAATTAACAGGGACATCTATGATTTGAACTCAGACCTGGAACAAGTAAACTCAGTGAATATTTATGTTATTCTTCACCCCAGGTCCACAGAATATACATTTTTCTCAGTATCACATTACACCTATTTTGAAAGTGACCACATAATTGAAAGTAAATCACTCTTCAGCCTTTGCATAGCATTTCACAGACTTAAATGAAATATTGGTTGGCTGTTTGTTATTTTCTTCCCTTATTCCTTCCTGTCTCCGCTGTTAAGCACAATTATCAGCATAAAAGAGGTTTTTAATACCTATTTTTAGATTGCATTCCAGCCTGGGCAACAGAGCAAGACTCCTGTTCTCTCTCCGCCTTTCTCTTTCTTTCTTTCAAAAAAACAAACAAACAAAAAAGAAATTAAGTATAGTATTTTCCAGTTGCCTTCATTTGTTCTTTTTGACTGTAATTGTTGGATTGAAGCAACAGACTTATCCGGAGAGTCAAGGCAATTTATTTTTACTGAAGCCTACCTAAGAACTGCTTAGGTAGCTTTTCTCTGCAAGATTAAATGCGACCTTCACGGAATCATGTTAGCAGGGCCAGCAGCTAGAAAAATAAAGACTAAACCAAACCTTCAGCAACGAAATTCCCAGCTGCTCAGGGGCTCAGAGCTTTCCTGATAGCTTTCTTCCAATGAAAACACTGTAGATTAGTTTTAAGTGAATTCCAGTAGGTTTGCGGATTTGCAACTGACAGAAGAACAGCAAAGCATAATCTCACTTTAAAATAATAGTCCTGAAGGGAAATCTTTATTGGCTCTTTCTTGGGATGCTGGGATTTTTGTTCGTATGGGAAAACTCAACTCATACACACTGTTTAGCTGACCTTTGAAGGTAAGGCCTTCAGTGAAGGAAGGAAGAAAGGGGACAGAGAAGGCAGATGGCGGTTGGACACCTGGGATTGTGTGGCAGGCCTGCTGCTCCCTTTCTTCTCTCCATTGTGGCGGGGTGGAAACTAGGGGAGCCTGTGAGGAAGGCCCCTGTAGGGAATGTAGACGACCTGCTCTTTCCACTATTGGGTGCCGTCATCCTGACAAGTGGTGAAATCAGGGTGAATTGAAAATGGTAGAGGAGAGGATTTTCTTATCTTACAGGTGCTTTTGATGCATTACATTTTTTTTTTTCTTGAAAGTCACTGCAATTTGGAGTTGGGGGTAGAAGAGAGCGCTTAGCTGGAAGAGTTGAATACTTGGATCATTCATCCTTTCAGTCATTTATTTAGCAGGTGTTTATTCAGTGCTATCCACTGAATTTTTAATGCATATTAAAAAAAAGCAATCAGCTTGGATTGGAGTCAGCCAGGTAGGTAGATGGTCTGCATTCCTCAGAGTTAGCAGCCTAATTTATCCACATAGAGAAAACACAGTGCAGCAATTAGGCAGGTAAGGTGACGGTTCCAGAAATAAGTCTAGTTATCTGTGAATCCCTTTCAGAGTTCTTCCATGGACCCCGTGGGGTCGTCTCAGATTGTAGGAGAAGCCACGGTGCTAATGTGACAGCTTTTTTGCCAAGTGTGTAACATTTTATTAAAAAAAAAAAACACGGATTCTGAATAGACTGTAAAACAGGCATAAAACAACAGTGCATTCTTCTGTTGTTCTTGCTGTTTCTCCACAATCCTCCCAAATTCAGTTTGGAACGTGGAACTGTGGCCTGGTGTCTTTTGTCATTCAGGAAAACTGGTGAGCTAAATCCTGCTGATTATCTCCCCTCTCTACTTCCGCTTCCCTGGACTGCGGGACTGCAAAATCAGTACTGCTGCTCCCCAGGGTAACGTGAAGGAAGCTGCTGACCCTCTTGGCACTATTTTTGAAAATTTTATGTGGATTTGAAATAATTTCAAAATAAAAAGGGTTTTTTAAGGCTTCCCATTAGTGCTTAGAGTTACTGTTGCTTAAAGTAAAAGCCTAATAGAGTGTATTTGTAAGTTTCTTTGATCCGCCACATCGATCTAAAAGGGATTTCTTGTAGGTCTTTTTCTAGGTAGGTCCTATTTCAAATATCATTTAGAACCCTCAACTCACAGGGCTTGAGGGACATCACCTTGAAGGGAAAACTGGCCCTTACTTAGTTTTGAAAATGCCTCATTTTCTCTCTCTCTCTCTCTCTCTCTCTGTGTGTGTGTGTGTGTGTGTGTGTGTGTGTGTCTCCAGTGAATACTTTAAGTTGCCTGAAATTAAAGAATAATTGTCATCCATAAAAGCACCGAAGGAAACAATGACAGCAAGTAGGGAATTCGTAAATGCATATTAAAGCATTCATTGTGGTGACATTTACGTAGCAAAATGTATTATAATCATCTTAAAGTGTATAATTTGGTGACGTTAATCACATTCACAATGTGGCCTGACCAGCACCACTGTCCATTTCCAGAACTTTTTCCATATCTGGATCAGAATCTCTATACCCATTAAACAGTCACTGTGCTTCTCGCAGCCCCTGGCAGCCGCCATGCTTTCTGTCTGTGAATTTGACCACTCGAAGTGTCTCATGTAAGTGGAATCATACAGTCTTTGTCTCTTTGTGTCTGGCTTATTTCACTTAGCAGCATGTTTTCCGCGTCCATCCGTGTTGTGGCACGATCAGGACCTCATTCCTGTTTAAGACTGAGTAATACTCCCACATTGTGTTCATCCATTCATCTGTTGATAGACACTGGGACTCTTAGGAATTTGGCTATCGTGAATAAGGCTGTTATGAAGATTTTATAAAAGTATGTTTGAGTCCCTGCTTTAAGTTCTTTCAATCCTGTTGAATGCTGGGGTCATACGGTCATCCCATACTTAACCTTTGAAGAACCACAAAATTGTTTTCCAGAGCTGTACCGTTTTATATCCCCATCAGCAAAGCTCACGGGTTCCAGCGTCTCCCTTTACCAACATTTGTCATTGGTACCTTCTTTTTTTTTGATGGGTCACCCTCGTAGGTATGAAGTAGTGGCTCATGATGGTTTTGATGTGTATTTTCCGGTGGCTCCTGGTGCTGAGCCTGTTTTCATGTGCTGCTTGCCCACATTAGGAGGAATGTGTGCTCAAGGCCTTTCTTCATTCTTGATTTTGTTGTTGTTGAGCTGTAGGTTTGAGTCATTCTTTTCATGGTTTTGAAAATGACACACTAGTATGGTCTGAAGAACTAAGATTCTCCCCCGTTACCGTACGTGTAGCAAGTGGCAAAAAGTTCTGTTTTCGAATTTTGAGACGCTGTAAAGCCAGTGAAGCACACTCTGGGGAATGAACTTACGCTGGAGTGAAGTAAATCAGGGGCACGGGTAGGCGAGAAATCAGTCAGAAAGGACCTACCTTCTCAGGCCGCGCTGGAATCGGGAGTTTCTGCAGCAGCTGGTGCTGGCCCCTTCCCTTCATTCTTTCGGCTGGAGAAATCAGGTAACCTGCTCAATGTATTGTGACCAGGTTAAGTACTTAGCATGTTTTGTTGAACTGTGCAGTAAATAATTACTTTTTTTTTCTGTTGCCTTTTAAATGCAGAAATTTCTTGTGAGATGAACAATTGCAGTGCTCGAATATGGTAGTGAATTTATCACAGTGGCAGCCCTTGTGGTAACCCCTTGGCTTGGGATTCATGAAAAAGACCTTAGGGGTCATCACTTCTGTGGTATTTCAGGATAAAGATTAGTAAAAGCAGCCTCAGAATAACATTTGGGGGTTAAGAATTTGAATATAATCCATTCAATAATGGTTCAATACTATTACTGAGTAGAAGAAAGAAATATTGCCGTCATAACAGATCTGTGAAGCAAAACGAACAAAACTGTTAATGTATTTATTGTGAATTACTGACAGAATGAGAGGCCATTCATTTGTTCTTACACGAGCTATAGGAGATGAAATCCAGTGACACATCACAACTAGATGGTGGCAGCTTCATCGTTGGTTTCGTTTTATGTCCTGCAGAAATTTTTCATTTCACTCAATCCCTTTGAAAAGTCGAACTTTACTGAATAATATACCCTGGCAGGATCGTGTGTGGATGGTAACTGAGTTGTAAAGAATTGGAAAAGATGCATACTCTGTGTGCTGAGACAGAGTGGGAAGAGGAGTGGCAAACGTTTTTATTCTCTTTAGGCTTGGGGCAAAGATTTAAAAAATCTTTAAAATTAGTTTTAAGTACTGTGAAAACAAACACGATAATGATGAAATTACATTGAAGACTCTCTTCTGCAAACAAATACATAAAACCCTCTGAGGAATTCATTCCTTCAGCAGACATTTAACAGCAGTGTGTGAAGCCCTGTACTGTGAAGATGTAAAGTTGAAAATTTCAGATCCATGCTCTCAAAGAGCTTATCGTTTGGTTAGACAGACAAGCAGATAAATAACCATCTGTGGTCATGAAAACAATGAAAGATGGACTTCATGGAAGCACCGCAAGCCAAAGGCTGAGGGAGGGAAGAGGAAGAAGCTGTATCTTCTTTTTATTTTTTTAAATTGCCTGGAGCTACCCATCGTGAACTAAGAGCTATCTCTTTGACCAGAGACTGGCACGTGCTTCACCACTGACTTCCGACTGGCCGGAAGGAGGAAGGCAATGTCATCTGGCGGCCAGCGGGTGAGCCGGGCGTTTTTGGTTGAAAGAACAGCAAGAACAAGACAGGAAGGGTTGACAGTTTCTTCTGCTCCTGGTGCATGGTCTGCTCTCAGGGGTGGCTGGAACAAGCAGATGAAGGAGGGAGTGTCAGGGCCAGTTCCTGGTGGCCACAAATATCTCACTCAGGGCTTTGTTGCTGTTTCACAGTAAGGAGGGGTTTTGTTCCAAGGATAGAGCCAGCTTTTTTTTTTCGTTTTTGGAAGGTTATTGAGGATTTGGAACGTTTTCCCCCGTGCATTTCAGAAGATGATAGCTAATGACTGTTAGCAGAGGGGCGTGTTGCAGCTGTGCACCTGCAGCGTTGGAGAGGAGCTGGAAAGCATGTGCATTTGTAGAGTCCCTGGTCCCTTGCGGGAAGGACTGGATCGCCCCTTTGATAATAGCCAGGCCTGTCTTTGAGGTGTTTTCATAGAAGTTTCTAAGAGGAAGTGATGAATAGGTACAAAAATATTTTTTGTCCTCTCTTTTGTTTGTTTTGAATGGGTTTGTAGAGAGATTGAAGTGATTATGAATAAGTTTATAATACGCAGACGAGGAGGAATTAAAGACAGCTGGCTCGAATCCAGGTAAGAAACCCAAGTTAGAGAATCAACGATAATGGCAAGGCCCCCGGAACAAGGCCTTTGCGGGACAGAAGTTAGGACGGGGCTTCCTGTCCGCCCAGAGTGTCCCCAGGTGACCCCACACCAGGCCACGGAAGGGCTGGGAGAACACCTCAGGTTCAAACCTTAGCCAGCGGGACTCAGGAGCTGGAGGGAGCCCGGAGCTGGCCGTGCCACACTGAGGCTTCTTTTCTGCATTGGGACCGATTCGATGATCCAGGAAAATCCCCCCCCCCCCCCTGAAAGGTCAACAGACAACGCATATTTATTTATGTATTTATTTCTTGAGACGGAGTCTTGCTCTGTCGCCCAGGCTGGAGTGCAGTGGTACCATCTCAGCTCACTGCAACCTCTGCCTCCCGGGTTCAAGCGATTCTCCTACTTCAGCCTCCCATGGAGCTGGGACTACAGGCACGTGCCACCGCGCCCTGCTAATTTTTTTTTTTTTTGAGACGGAGTTTCGCTCTTGTTACCCAGGCTGGAGTGCAATGGTGCGATCTCGGCTCACCGCAACCTCCGCCCCCTGGGTTCAGGCAATTCTCCTGCCTCAGCCTCCTGAGTAGCTGGGACTACAGGGATGCACCACCATGCCCAGCTAATTTTTGTATTTTTAGTAGAGACTAGGGTTTCACTGTGTTAGCCAGAACAGGCTCAATCTCCTGACCTCTTGATCTGCCCGCCTTGGCCTTCCAAAGTACTGGGATTACAGGCGTGAGCCACCGTGCCCAGCTGGAAAAAGTTCATGTATGTAAAGTGCAGAGTCACATTATTGTGAGGCGAATAAACTAATCGGGGTGAGTCTGATGCAAAGAGCTAACCGAAACCAAATGTGTCAGACGCCTGTGATGAGTGATGGTGGGTACGCTGCCACAGGGCACATGCCTGCTCCAGTGTGCTCATCTCCGCCCTTCTTCCAGTCTCACCTCCGGGATGCCAGCTTGCTTGAAAGCTGCTTTAATGCTGATGTGCCTGCCTTGTCCTTGCAGTGCAAGCCCTTTGAGGCCAGATGATGTTGGTGTGCTCCGCAGAGCTTTAGATAATGCTTGGCACACAGTGTTTTCATGTGGTTGGCTCTGTGAGGTTTTTGGAACGAAAAGTTGAACCAATGTAATTCAAAACTGTATTAACATCCTCAGCTGGATTCACCGGGAAAATGGCATGTAGGTAGTAACATTTTTCTTTTCCAGGTTTCATGCTTTCTGTAGTCATTCTGTTTCCTTTGCTTACCATTTGTTCCTAAGTTTATCCATCGCAAGGTATAGTTAATATCATCTGCCTTATCCTCCTCACCCCTTGCCCTCAGTGAGTTTTCCAGGAGGGATTCATCCACTTTCTTATCAGTGAGTAATTACTACATGTCATTATGTGCAAGCTACTGTGCTTGATATTTTGGGATGAGTGACATGGGACTCCTCACAGGGTTTTAAACAGAAGTAAGCCTGTTGTCAAGTGCCAGAAGCTGTAAGCTTTGGATGCATCAGAAGGTGGAAGCGTGCAGTGGATTATACCTGTAATCCCAGGATTTTGGGAGGCTGAGATGAGATGGGAGGCTCATTTGAGGCCAGGAGTTCAAGACCAGCCTGGGACACATGGGGGACTTCTGTTTCTACAAAAAAAGAAAAAAAAAGAGAGAGAGAGAGAAGAAAAAGGAGGAGGGGAGAGGGAGGAGGAGGAAGAAGAAAGGAATCAGTGGGATAAGAAGTTAGAAGAAGGTGGAGGGAATCAGTGGGATAAGGGGTTCCAGTGAGAGGTTAGAAAGGTGGGATGGGGATGAATTATGTAGCCAGCTGTCCGGATCTTATTTAATGGGCATTGTGGAACCGTGGAAGGATTTTCTGCAAGGTTAGGAGCCGTTTGGGGAGATTAATCTGTCCGACAATGTGCAGGGTGGGAGAGAATATGCTTCTATTACAGAAGGTAGACCCAGGGTATCGTCTCGCTACTTGTGAGCACCCTGGCTTAGTCACTGCAGTTAAGTGGAGCACAGGCCTTACTGTAATAAGTGTCTTTGGGGGAGTCTTAGGGGAGACCAGTGAAATCTAACCTCCTGCTTTTCCTCGTAACATAAAGTATCTTTTATCTATTTCTTCTCACCGTAGCTCTGCTGAGTTGCTGTTAAGATGTCTGTTTAGTGATGATGAAACCATGTGTTGGAGAAGTTAAGGGTTGTGAGCAGTGAGGTTCTAATTCAGGTGTGCTTGACGCTTGACCTGAGCTCCTGACAGCATATTGCTTCAGCAAGTGGGGGAAAGGAAACAAATCTTTTCGGTCCCAGGAGGGGTTGGCAGAGAGGGGGAAACAGTGACCATCTCATGGATGCCACATCCAACCATCCAACCTCTGGCTACCATTTGGAAATTGGCGAGAGGCAGTAGGTATCTTCCAAAAATACTTGAAGACAGTTCTGCAGCATGCAGGAGAGACGTGCATTCTTGCTTTGGAGGTACTCCTGTACTTACAGTGGGTGGCAATTTTGGCTGGCTTTTTCCAGTTGGAATTCATCGGTAATCGGGATGGTTTATCCCAGGAACCGAATCAGACTAGTGGAAACTGTGGTGCGTTAAGTTTATAGTTGGTGTGCTGGAGCTTGACCTGGTTTGAACATGGAGAGTTAATTGGCTATCTCCATAATAATTCATAATAAGAATAACACCAGTAATAACTGCTAACCTTTGTGGAGCGCTTCCTGGCAGAGGGGACAGCTCAAAGGAAATCCTCAAAGGAAAAGTGGCAGCAAGAATCAGACCGCCAGGGCCAGCCTGTGGCTATCGAGTGTGGGGGAAATAATTTATTCTCATCTAGGGGAAAAGATAGTGCCCCTTCAAAATCAACCTTTCAGAATAAGTTATTTTCAGGCAACTGGTTTTTGGGAAAATGTTGGTTTTCAAGGTAGTCTGCTAGTGATGTGTTTGAGTCAGTAGCAGGTTTCCTCCTCTATGCAAGTTGGTTTTCGACTCACTCTGTCACCAGGCTGGACTGCAGTGGCACAATCTCGGTTCACTGCAGCCTCCACCTCCTGTGTTCTGGCGATTCTCCTGCCTCAGCCTCCCGAGTAGCTGGAATTACAAGTGTGTGCCACCACACTCTGTTAATTTTTTATTTTTAGTAGAGACGGGGTTTCACTGTGTTGGCCAGGCTGGTCTGTCTGCTGACTTGGTGATCCGCCCGCTTTGGCCTCCCAAAGTGCTGGGATCATAAGCGTGAGCCACCGTGCCCGGCCCCAAATAGGTTTTCTTGGGCTCCAGTTCCAGCATGCTGGCTCTTTATGAGTTTCTGTTATTTGACTTTTCCCAAATACTGAACACATTGAATCTCCTCTCTCTTGTCCCCTCGTGTTTTCTATGTTCCCGATGGGGCAAAACACGCCTTTTGAGGTCTGTGGAGCTTAAAAAGGAAGTCGAAGGTGCCTGGGTGACATAAGCAGCTAATTCAGATCCTGCCTTTTCTGCCACGCCCCTCCTCCTCAAGCCGGCGTGGCTGTGCGGACAGACCCACTTTGACGTCTGCCCCTTTCCCAGGGGCCTCCCCTTACTGAACTTGCTCTCCGTACTGTTGCTTTCCCGGTGTCCGTACCAGAGGACTGAGAGGTCTTTTCTGGCTTGCATACTGCGGGCTGACACAGCCTGAAAGGTAACTCCCCGCTGCACTCCGAGGAGGGGGAGCTGTGCCTTCCCAAGGGCTCAGAGGACGTGCTGATTAAGGGAAATATAGGATCACTTCTTTTCCCATTTTCCATATGGAAAGAAGCTTTGAAAATGCAGCATGTGCTTGAGTCCATATGCTTCGAGATCTGTGCATGATTCTTCTTTGCTGAACTGCAGAGGCTGATGCCATCTAGACGCTGCGATCCAGGGCCAGACACACCTAAGGGTCCCAGCATGAGTTTAGTTTATAAAATACTTTAAGAAGTCGGTCTGCGCTTTTAGGCCTTAATTATCTTGCATAAAGTTTTCCAGAAAATACTCTTTAAAAAAACGATAGAGTGAAAAATACTCTTAGATTTTCTAATTTAAATGTATCTGGAAAGTAATTTATCTGCAATTCACAGTTTTCTCATGTTATCTGTTTCTTACAGAAAAGAAAATTATATTTGTGTCTGCAGCCAATTTAATGATCATTGTAGATTTTTTTTAAATTTTAAGGAAGCATGTTTCATACATGAGTAGATTACTTGGGAAGCATTCCTGAGAGTGAAATGGCTGGATCCAAGGGTGTGTTTTTTTAATTTTTGATACCTATGGCCAAGCTGCTGTTTGGAAATTTGGTACCTATTTCTACTCCCATCCATACTGCATGTAAGATGCAAAACACTATTCTAGATGTTTTACGTCTCCTCCCCTCCCCTCCCCTCCCCTTCCTCTCTCTCTCTTTTTTTTTTTTTTTTTGAGACAGGGTCTTGCTCTGTTGCCCACACTGGAGTGTAGTGGCATGATCATAGTTCACTGCAGCCTCTACTTCCTGGGCTCAAGCTATCCTCCTGCCTCGGCCTCCCAAAGTGCTGGGATGACAGGTGTGAGCCACCACACTGCCGTATTTTACATGCTTCTTTATTTAATCCTCACTAGCCTGCTGAGAACCGAGAAGGTCAGTAAGCTGCCCAAAGTCGCAGCTAAATGATAGAGCTGGGGGGAGAGCGGGCAGTGCAGCAGACGTCCACAGTCCATGCTCTTGGCCCGCTCTGCACTTCCCCGGCAGCCAGCATGAGAACATAAGCAAAGGGGGCTGTGATGAGACGCCTTCCTTCTGGGAGCCCCTAGATATGAATACGGCCTCATCTTCCACTCTCCTCCCTGATTCATCAGGTTGGATCGGTGCAGAATGCTGTTCTTGGGGCAAGGACTGTGATCTTCACATTCTTTGTGCAATGGTATAATTTGGAAAGCAGCAGTAGTTACTTTGGAGAGCCAGCCCCTTTCCTCAGCTCTCCTGTGCCCCTATGCTGCTGTCTTTGCCCTTGTCACCTCTGCTGGCATCATTTCCCATGACTGAGGTGCTTGGGCCTGGCCTGGGTCCCCACATCATCTGAGGAGGGTCTCCAAATAGAGGGGTGAAGGTTTACAGAGCTTGTGTAGGGATTTCAGGCTGTAAACCCATGCTTGTCTTTACTGCTGCGTTTGGTGCGATGGATTGCAAAAAATGTGTCTGTTTTCATCGGTGAAGGCCTAGGGTCATAGAAGGTCAAAAGACTTCCTCTTTTAGGAAAAGTCCCAGACAGCTACTCACTTATCTTCTTGTTCCATCCCTATTTGTGGGGGATGTGTATTTTTAATTGTCTTTCACTCTGAACAAAGACTGAGCAAGCAGAAAGTGTTGGGAAGGGCCCCGGGGAACATTCTGGCTTTGTGTTTTCTTTCTGATCTGGGGGCCTCGGGGACTTCAATGTTCTAGTTCCTGACAGGAAGAGACAACCATAGGGACTAGTGTGGTGACCAAGGCCAGCTGGGGAAGCACACCAGTTTCCTACCATTTATGTTTGGGGATCAACGGCGCATGTAGAAAAATACTATTTCCCAGGGGTTTTCTATTACTGAGAATACCCCTGAAGACGAAGATCATTTTTGGATGCTTAGTTCTCAGGATAATGGAGTTTGATGACCTAGAATCAGCTTTGGCATGGGCTAAAGCAGAGCACCCTCTTAAAATGAGGACAGTAACGAGAGCAACCCCATGGGGTACCGTGAGGGTTAAATCAGGTAATGTATAGAGCTTCGTGCTGGGTGCACCACGGGTGCTTAGTAGACGGTCATTGCTCCCCCGGTCCCCACCACCACTGTTATCTCCCGAGGCATCGGGAGAGCATTTCTGTGAAGCACCTTTGGACTTTTGCATGTCTAAATCTATAAACAATTCAGTGCCTACAAACGTAGAAGCTGATTTAGGTACCTTGGCCCTTAGGGTAGGGAGGTTTCTGGGGTTACCTTTAGTGTTTTTCCTTTCTTCACTCTTTCATAAGGAAGAATGTGCCTCTCTGAACTGAATTTCTACCCAAGTACCGTGGAACCTAAACAGTTCAGTGCATTTTATACTTCTCGCGTTGCATGGTACATTTGCCTTTTCATTCAAAACTATGTGATAAAAGAAATGGAGGCGGTAAACTTGCCCGACAATTCCTCCTGTATGTTTGAATTTGTGCCTCTAGGTATTTGGTTTTTTGGTTTTGCACCAAAGCTTCCGCCGAGTTTTTTGTTTTTGTTGTTGTTTTTGAGATGGAGTCTCACCCTGTTGCCCAGGCTGAAGTGCAGTGGTGCAGTCTTGGCTCACTGCAACCTCCGCCTTCTGGGTTCAAACGATTCTCCTACCTCAGCCTCCCAAGTAGCTGGTATTACAGGCATGCGCCACCATGCCCGGCTAACTTTTGTATTTTTAGTAGAGATGGGGTTTCACTATATTGGCCAGGCTGGTCTCGAACTCCTGACCTCGTCATCCACCGGCCTTGGCCTTCCAAAGTGTTGGGATTACAGGCGTGAGCCAACACGCCCAGCCAATAACTTTAGTTTTTAAAGCAGATATTTAGAATGTCATGGAGAAAGAACAATGATGTTACAAATGCCGTCAGAAAGGAACCTCAGGGAGATGATTCTGAAGAAATTTAGGATCGGAATATTTAAAACTTTTCTTATTTTATAAATGAGTGTTTTATGTATTCGATCAATAAAGGTAAAGCACATACAGATCATTAAGTAAACCCGATTTAAAGGAAATAATAATTTTCAATGGCCACTTAAGATCTCAAATTTTATAAAAATATTCAGGAAAAGTGTTTTTCCACTTTCTACTAAGCAGAAGTAGTCGGCATTACACTTCTTCATTTCAGAACTGGACAGTGCTGTTATTCACTGCATTCAGCATCATGTGTGCCAGGCTAATTTGCAATATAAATACAGCTTAAGGAAAATGATGCTGATTCCTCTGTATCGCATGATAACAATAACATATTCCAAGGACTGAAATAACTTGAAATCTACCGCAGGCCCCGAATCCCCGATCTGCAATCCAAAGTGCTCTGAAGCTGAAAGTCGTTACCATGACTCATTTGGAAGGATAGTCTGCCCTGAATTGACACGAAGCTCTTCATAGCTTTATTTATCCCAATCAGTGTGAACGTTCGTGTTTTTCGCTGCAGAAATATTACTGTGTTGGATGAAGGGGGTTCTGCCCTTGATACCTTTGGGAGTGTTGTGTTCCTTGTGGTATATGTATATTTACTGTATTATCTTGTTAAAATCCACACGCTTTTGCATTTTATTTTATTTTATTTTATTTTTTGAGAAGGAGTTTCGCTCTTATAACCCAGGCTGGAGTGCAATGGCGCGATCTCGGCTCACCCCAGGCTCTGCCTCCTGGGTTCAGGCAATTCTCCCGCCTCAGCCTCCCGAGTAGCTGGGATTACAGGCACGTGCCACCATGCCCAGCTAATTTTTTGTATTTTTAGTAGAGACGGGGTTTCACCATGTTGACCAGGATGGTCTCGATCTCTTGACCTTGTGAGCCACCGCGCCCAGCCGCTTTCGCATTTTAAAGACTTTGACCGCAAGACTTTGGATACAAGATGGTAAGCCTGCATCAGTGCACTTAGCCCCTACAACCAGAGGCTTGTCCCATCCTGGTGTTTCCAGGGACAGTCCCTCTTTGTGTCTGTTTCAGGTATGAGTATTAATGAGACCCCATTCACACTCAGAAGACCATAGTGCTTGGTAATGGCCAACGCAGTGCTGGTGAACATCGACACATTTCCAGTGAATTCCCATGTATGTAATAAACAAGATTGCGGATTGTCTCTTGAAAACGTAAAATAATTGAAAGTGTTATTGGTGAGGTATCCCCCACTGCCTGCCTAGACAGCATTTCCCACACGTCGGTACACGCTGCTTTTTATGGCAGCTCCTCCTTTTCCTTAGCGTGGCTTCCTGTGTCCCAGTGTTCTCTGCCTTGCCCAGCACTATGCCAGGCATATATAGCAAGTTTATTATTTAGTCCACTAACATTTAGTGGGCATTGGCTTTTGCCATATTCTGGGCCCTGGGAGTAGCATGTTGAACAAAACAGAATTGGTTTTGGTCTTCATGGGGATTCTCGCCTATGGATCCAGGGGCCTGGCCTGGGGAGATGCAGAAGGCTTGCTGTCAAGTGACTTTGAAGGCATATTTGAAAAATGAGTAAGAGTTAGCCTGTGAGAGGGGATGATCTTGAGGCTGAGGGGTGACAGGTGCAGAATCTTGGGACAGATCCTCGCTGGAGGCTTGTGGGGTAAGGACAGGCTTTAGGCAGTGGAATGACGAGATCCTGTTTGTGCTTTTGGAAGGATGTTCTGGCCAGGTCAGGGTTGGGGGCCGAGGAGGGCAGTCTGAGTGGCCGGCTGGTCCAGGCTTTGTGGAAGGAAGGAGCGGCTCTTCACCCCTACTTTAGGTTTCTGTTCTGAGTGTGGGACAGTTCTTGGACAGTGCTGTGTGCTCTCCTCCAGAGTCTCAGGCCAGGGGAGTGGCTGCGGTGTTCAGCCAAGAACGAGCAAGTGGGACTGAAGGCTGTTGAGGCTTCCGCCTTGCACACGTCGAGGGGACGCGAAGCAAAGCTCTGACTCCCGGTGCGTCTTCTCTGAGCCAAGTGCTGGAGAGGCTGTGGGAGTGGGAACTGTTGTCATGAGAGAAAATGAAACTGTCCTGGGAATGCCAGCTTTGGGGCGCTGGGAACACTGAAACGTCCTGCAGAATTGGTGGCGGAGGGGCCTCTGGAGGACAAACATCTAAGATTTGCAAATCCATCAGTGGCCCAGCAATGACACTTCTGGCGGGTTTTCTTCTTGCTTCCACCTTAACTTTGAGGTGAGGCAGTGTACCTGGAAACCAGTTCCGTGCTTTAAAATATAAATAACTTCTATTAAATTAGCACAGAAGTTTGACTGGAGGTAAGTCTTTGATGCCTACGTCTGAGAGCTTTCTCTCAAATACACAGGAGGGCTCTTTGGTGGTCTTATTTTTCCTCTTTACACAGCCGAAGAATTTGAATGAATTATGGACCATCACTCCTCATCTTCTTCAGGAAATGACGCTTAGAGGCTCCTCGTTCAGCTCATTGTGGCTTGATTAACCTGCCCCTTATGGATGGATAGATAAAGAGGCTGATGCGTGTGCTTATTAATATCGTCCTGGTGCACGGATGAAGAATAAACTGCCAGCAGTTTAACTCAGGCACCTCAAAGGGGGTTTTCTAGAGTTTGTTTTATTTGCAGAAAGTACTGGAAATCTCTTGCCCTCTGTACTGGAGATCACCTACCTACTGTGGTACTGCCTTTCTCACCAAGTCTTTCTTTCGAGCTAATTTCAGACTTCCCCCACAGTGGTAACAATAGTACAAATTATTTTTCTGCACCTGTGGAGAGTAACTTGCCAGTACCGACATCCCATCACTCCCTAATACTGGAATGTGTCTTTTCTGTTACAAAGACGCTCTCCGTTACGACCACAGCATGGCCACCAGACTCAGAAAACTAGCGCCGGTGCATGAGTCCCCTCTCACCTGCAGACCCCTATTCCCGTTGGAATGTCTCAGTCATTTCCCTCGCGGCAGGAGAATCTGATGCAGAGCTCGGCGCTTAGTTTGGTGCCCTGCCTCCTTCATGATTCCTTGATTTCCATTAACTTGACACTTTTGACAATGACGAGGCAATTATCTTAGAGAATGTCTATCAGTTTGGGTCTGCTGACGTTTCAGGCTGTGCATTTCTTACAAGAATATCATGGGGGGAGGCTTTCTTCTTGCATCCTTACAGGTGATCTGTGCCTTTGATTTGCCCCTTAATAGGTAACATTCATTTGATCTTTGAATTAAGGAGCCATCAGTCAGGCTTCTCCACGGTAAAGTTGGTCTTTTTCCCTTTGTAGTAAAAAATACTTCGTGGGAGGTATTTTGAGGCTACTTCAGTACCGCACTTCTCACCAACCTTTTTCCCACTGGTTGGCATCCGTTGGTGTTTCTCGGCTGAGTAATTACTGCTTTGATAGCTACCAGAGGTCGATCTTCTAAGTCCATCATTCTTCCTACGTTTATTTGTTGGCACTCTACATTCCCCTGTTTATTTATTCGTGGATTCCTATTTTGTTCAATGATGGAAATACATTTCAGTCATGTAGTTGGGTGCTCAGATTGCCTTGGATGTGGCCAGTAGGAGCCCCATCACGTTGGCTTCTGTGTCTTTTTTTTTTTTTTTTTTTTTGAAGTGGAGTTTCACTCTTGTTGCACAGGCTGGAGTGCAGTGGTGTGATCTTGGCTCGCTGCAACCTCTGCCTCCCGGTTTCAAGTGATTCTCCTGCCTCAGCCTCCCAGGTAGCTGGGATTACAGATGCTCACCATGACACCCAGCTAATTTTTTGTATTTTCACAAATAATTGTAGAGATGGAGTTTCACTATGTTGGCCAGGCTGATCTCGAAGTTCTGACCTCAGGCAGTCCACCAGCCTTGGCCTCCCAAAGTTCTGGGATTACAGGCCTGAGCCACCGGGCCTGGCCTCTGTCTTTTTTTTTGACATGTTGCTGTCATCTTTTGAGCACTTCCTTACTTTCTGTCCCAGGCTGGGCTTATCTTTTGCTTCTCCTGCCCCAGCTTTGGAGTCAGCCATTTCTCCCAGGAGCCCTGATTCCTTTAGGTGGAGGATGGTGTTTGGAAGCCAAGATCTGGGCACTGCCTCTGCTCGTTGCTATTGGAGTCCTGCTGTTCCTGGGCCCTTTTAGTGGCAGGGTTGGAGAGGCTGGGTACTAGTTACATGTCCACTTACATGTGTGCGTGCTTTTTTACCTCTGCATTTATCTCTTGTGTTTATTGAGATATATGAAAAGCCGTGAATTCAAATCAAGCCCTCTTATTCTAGGCCAACAGCCTGCGTTATTATAGTTTTTTTCCTTCTGTATTTGTAAATTTCTCCTCCCATAGTCAAAAGCCTGGCTCCCATTACCCTGGTATATAATATAATCTACTCAGCTGCCTGCGTGTATGCGATCTTGTGTTCCCATGGCTGCCCCACTGCAGTGAAGACGCCCCGATGCCCTCCTCACCTCCCTGCTCCGGCTCCCAGCCCTACACAGGGCTGGAGTCTCCCTCCTGCATCTATCCTCACTGCCCACATGGGCTTTCGGATTCTGTGTGCCAGGCTGCTACTGCCCCAGCCACCCTAACAGGTGCCCTCTTTCTACCTTGGCTGCACCTGCCCCTCCACCCCTAGTCTCTACTCTGTTAATTTCCCGTGGCTGCCATAATAAATTACCACAAACCGGGAAGCATGAAACAATGGAAATGTATTCTCTCACGGTTTTAAAAGCCAGAAGTTTGCAATTAAGGTATGGGCGGGGTTGCTTCCTACTGGGGACCCTGAGTGAGACTCTGCCCTATGCCTCTCTCCTAGCTTCTGGTGGCTGCTAGCAATCCTCGGCCTTCTTTGGCTATTGGAGGAGTCGCTGTAATGCCTGCCTCTGCCTTGATACCACAGTCTCCTTTCTACTGTGTGTGTCTGTGTCTAAGTTTCTCTCTTCTTATAAGGATGCCAGTCATATTGGATTTGGGGCCCATTCTAATCCAGTATGACCTCATTTAACTTGATTATATTTGCACAGACTCCATATTAAGGAGAGGTCACATTCACGGGCTCTAGGTGGACACAAATGTTGGCGGAGCGGGGGGCACGTTCAACCCAGTACATCTTTGCTGCATTGCATCGAATGGACTTTTGGAGTAAATCATTCATAAAGGAAGGCTGGAGGAAGGAAGGGTAGAGGGAAACTCAGTTGTTTTGGGAAGAATATTCTGTATTATCATATTGTTCTTACTTTCTTTTCTTTTTGAGATGGAGTCTCGTCTGTCACCCAGGCTGGAGTGCAACGGCGCTATCTCAGCTGACTGTAACTTCTTCCTCCAGGGTTCAAGTGATTCTCCTGCCTCAGCATCCCAAGTAGCTGGGATTACAGGCATCTACTACCACACCCGGCTAATTTATATATTTTTAGTAGAGACGGGCTTTCACCATGTTGGCCAGGCTGGTCTGGAACTCTTGAGCTCACGTGATCCGCCTGCCTCAGCCTCCCAAAGTGCTGGGATTATAGGTGTGAGCCACTGCGCCTGGCCTGTTGTTCTTATTTTCCCACTTAAAAAATTAGGACACCCTGCTGACATCAGCACAGTCTTGGAAAACTCAGGACTTAAGAGTCAGCACAGGATGGCACTTAGTGTGATCACATTGGGCTCTTCAAGAAACATGTTCACCTTCTGTGCCGTGCCAGCCGGGGTTGGGGCACACCCCTGCCCCCCAGAGGCTCAGTTCCAGGTCAAACAACTGTCTCTTGGTGCATGCTGTCAGCCCAGGCACGCTCTGAGTTCTGTAAGAGTGAGTGAACGGAGAACTCTTAACTGTCATTGGTGCTGTGGGAGGAGAGCAGTGTGTCCGCACGTGGACTCAGCCGGCCGTGGGGCAGCCCCCTGGTGCAGCAGGCCCTGGAAGCTTGTGCGTCGTCCTTGGTTGCCCTGGTGGTTAAAACCACCTGCTCCTCCACCTTTTTTGCATTCTGTTCTGTGCATTCCTGCACAAATTAAATAAATAAACAGTAGTTCGCCCTTCTCCGTGGTTTTGCTTTTGGTGGCTACAGTTACCCATGGTCTACTGAGGTCTGAAAATATTAAATGGGAAATTTCAGAAGTGAACAATGATAAGTTTTAAATTGTGCGCCTGTTCCAAGTAGCATGATGGAATGTGACATCCCACCTCTTCTTGCCCGGGACACAAATCATCCCTTTGTCGAGATACGGGCTCTGCTGTCGTCGCAATACTCTCGATTGCCTTTTCTTTAAACATCTTCCTACTGCGTGGTATTCGGGTCAGTTTCGCTGTAATAAATAATGCTCTTTGAACATCACTGACCATAAATTTGTGTCTGTGGAAACTATCGTTTGTGAAATATCAACGATTGACGGATCAGGTACTGGGCGGGGCACTTTACACATCTTATTTAACCCTTACCACAAACCCTGCAGAAGTCACCCCGTTTTACAGAGAAGAAACTGTGGCCTAAGGATCTTGGGCTTTGTCACCTTCTGTGTTTGGTTCCTGAAGCCGTGCCCTGGGAAGTGGCCGTAGCTGCCAGATGGAGACCTGAACGGCTCCTGCAGTTGAGATGGCAGCCAACACTGGGGGATTTTGGCGTGTTTAGGGAAATGGCATGTTGATTTCTCATTTAAGGTCACATGTTCCTATCCTCATCTCATATACAGTCTCATGGTAAAAACAGCGCCACTAGCCAAGGCCGGCTCCTGCCCATTTGTCATAGATACAGGAGCCACTGAGGTCTTCCCTGGTCTCTGCCCCACCCTTAGGTGGCTGTGCTGTTCTGAAGTCATGTGGCTGTCAGACCTCGGGTGCCATCCTGAGTCCTGCATTGCAGCTGCATCCCACTCCATGATGAGGAAGGACAGGCCTAGGAAGGGCCTCAGGGCCAGACACGATTGATCACCATTAATACCAAACCATTTCCTAGGGCTGTCGTCTCAGCAAGAGCTGGGGTCACAGATACGTCTATAATGGCTGGGGAAAGCTTTCTTGGAAGGGTAGATTTAAAACTGTCTCCTGGATTTCTCAAAGAACTAAAAATAGAACTGCCATTTAACTCAGCAATTCTGTTAATGGGTATATACCCAAAGGACAAGAAATCGTTCCACCAAAAGACACCTGGACTTCTGTGTTTAGTGCAACACTATTCACAGTGACAAAGGCATGGACTCAGCCTAGGTCCTCATCGGTAGTGGACTGGAGAAAGAAATTATGGCATATATACACTGTGGAATACTATGCAGCCATGAAAAGAATGAAATCGTAGCCTTCACCATAACAAGTATGGAGCTGGTGGCCATCATCTTAGGTGAATTCACACTGAATCAGAAAACCAAATACTACCCCATGTTCTCACTTATAAGAGGGAGCTAAACACTGATTGCACATGGACACGAAGATGGGAACAAGAAACCCTGAGGATTCCAAAGGGGAGAGAGAAGAAGTGGGGCAAGGGTTGAAAAACTACCTATGGGGTACTATGTTGACTACTTGGAAAGTGGGATCATAGGAGCCCCAAACCCCAGTATCATGCGATATACTCATGTAACAAACCTGCACATGTACCCCCTGAATTTAAAGCTAAAAGCAGAAACAAAACCTGTAATCCCAGCACTTTGGGAGGCTGAGGTGGGTAGATCACCTGAGGTCAGGTGTTTGAGACCAGCCTGGCCAACATGGTGAAACCTCATCTCTACTGAAAATACAAAAATTAGCTGGTGTGGTGGTATGCACCTGTAATCCCAGCTACCCAGGAGGCTGAGGCAGGAGAATCACTTGAACCTGGGAGGCAGAGGTTGCAGTGAGCCGAGCTCACGCCACTGCACTCCAGCCTGGGCGACAGAGTGAGACTCTTTTTCAAACAAAACAAAACCACACCCCCATCCCCACACAAAGTTATCTTCTGAAGACCAAGAGAGAAATACTTGGTATCGAGTGGTAAAGAACAAACGGGGCTGAGAGATTTAAGTAGGATGGAGTAGAGAGTTTTTGGGTACAGGGGTTGTGTACTTCTAGAGATCCTGATACTAAAGATGAGGTCATTTTGAGAGTGGGAAGCAAAATGTCCCTGTAGTGAGGTGTTTGGTCTTCACATGCGCTGAAATGGCAGGAGGTGGAAATTGACAGATACGGAAGATGTTTAGTACGTCAGTGGTTTTAATACCTTAAATAAATGTCCATGTGAAATAACGTTATGATAGTGGAGCATTTGCCTGCTATGGGACTTACTGTGCTCCTGAAATAGTTCTCCAGGTTAATCAGTAATGGGCTGGTCAAGGCACACTTTCCTCCCCTTCTGCCTTCCAAAGACCCTGCAAGCACCTGGCTGACCCTGCTTTATGGCAGAAGCAGCAACTAAAATGAAACAACTGGAGAATACACCCCAGCGATGCAAAGCAAGGAAAAAGCCCCTCTGGTTCTCTCTTGTTTTCTTAAAGACAGCATGGAGGTGAAGGGGTGGCGCGTGGGCGAGTATCTTTATTTTGGAGTCTGGGAGTGTTTTCCTACTCCAGACTACAAGAGGAAGGCTCTGGTTGGCAGGAAACGCAGCAAGTTTTGTTGATGCCCACTCGCCAGGAAAGTACTAAATGGGGCAGGAAGTGTGACTTTAAAAGGGGCTGCATGAAGGAGGCTGGGAAGCTGCTTCCTATGCACCAGGGCCAGCTCAGAGCTGGAACGGTGTTTGCCAGGCTGCGGGGATCTTGTGGTCCTGGCTGTGTCCCCTTCCACACAGGCTTCCAGTGCGGATGCCAGGTCAGACGGAGGTATGGGGCCCCGTCTACCTCTTGAGGTGAACCCCAGCTTGTCCCACCTGTGTAAGCCTCACATCCAAAGGGCCTAAGACTCCAGTTCAAATATGAGTTCTACCACTCGGTAGCTCTGTGACCTAGGGAAGTTACTTAACCTTATGTACCTCAGTTTCTTAATCTCTAAAATGGGGACCACGGTAGTACCCACCTTCTTGGGATGCCATGAATCAGGTGAGCTTACCCTCCTAACGTGCTTAGAACTTACCTAACACTGTTAAGCACTTAATACTCCTCGGCTATTGTCAGTGCCCTCATGGTGGAGGATACTGACAACATCCTGGCACGCGGGACACTCTCTGTTTGCCGGCTGGTGTCATTTTCAAGGGTTTGCAGGTCTAGACTTGCATCTGGTGGCTACTCACACAGAAGCTCCTCTGCTAACCAACAGGCCGTGTTCCAAAGCTGATTAAGCCTGCAGAGTGTTCATCGGGCATTTAAAACTTAAGTTTTTCTCAAAACAGAGCAGTTTCAGTGTCAGGAACGGGGGTGTCACAAGCAGGTATTTCCTTTCCAGACACCTGACCACGGATTGTGATTTGGAAAGATTAGAACTGGCCTTGAAACTATGTTTCCATCTTTGATGACAAAGTTTCCCTCATGCATGGTAGCCAGTTTCAGGTGCTCAAGGAGCTGCCTTGTTGACTGCCCTGATAAATAACAGGTAAACTATTGCAAAATGGCTACTGGATAGTGTGGTCTCCACTCACTGGGTGTTAGCTGGGTGCACAGTACAAGACTATTTAGGCCTACATAGTAGATGGATTTCCAGCTCAAAAGGAGCATTGGTCTCAGTGGATTAAAGCATGTAACGATGAACTGGTGACTTTAGGACAGCGTGAGATGTGTGCTCACCCACTGTTAGAGGCAGTGAGTTTTATGCCTTCAGGGGAAGGCGGCATGTATGTGATTCGTATTGGTCACGCGAGATGGTATTTGAACCGTCTTCCAAAGGCATGGCTGGACGTTTCCGGGCCGGACCTTTCTCCTGAGCTCCAGCCTCATACCTCTAACGGCCCAGCCGACGCCCCGTTTTGGATATCCCATAGATCTCACACTCAGGCCCCAACACTCTCGGTATCTCTCGTCACACATCCACATCTCAGCTGTTGCAGAGTGGCATTCCTGTCCAGTCTAAGAAAGGGAGAAAGGTCACGCTCAGATGAGTGTGGAGAGGAAGTGAGGTAGACACTCAGAGAGAAGAGCCGTGTAGATCTCTTTCCTCTGTGAAGCACGAGGCCCGGGGGATCTGAAATCGCACCGTGGAAAATGGGAATGGGAGCAAAAAAGATCTGCAGAGGCTCCAAGAGCCCAGGGGAGGCGATCAGCCGTCCGTCCGTTGTGAGGTTCTCCAGCCTGTCAGGATGTTTGCAGTGTGGGCAGACGAGGGAGGCTTGAGGCCCATTTGTAGTGGGAAAGTGGTCAGGCCACTCCATGGGAGGGAGAATGGGGCCAGGGAATGGGCATTCTAGGGAGGGGGGCGGGAGGCCTCTGGAGCTGGAATCCCACGTTAACGTTGCTGCCCATGTTAATATATAGGTCTACATAGTCTTGTACTCTCATCCAGCAGACACGCAGTAGGTATAGGCCTCCACCGTGTGGAATGTGGAAGTGGGTTGGAGGGAGGGTGGCCAGGACGGGGATGCTGCAGAGCAGCCTCTGAACAGGCTGCAGTGGGAGCATGGAAGGAGGCCGTGGGTAACAGGATGGTCCGATGGATGGAGAACACACCCCTTAGTGGCTGACGTGGCAAAGGGTGGGAGGGCCAGGAAGTGGCTGCTGAGCCAGGAAAAGTCAAGAAAGTGTCAGCAGAGAGGTCTCGTTGCTTCCCATTCATGTTCTTGCACTGTGTCTCTTACATCTGCCTAGGGAACTGCCCTCTGAGAGCTTGTGGGGGCCTTTCTCAGAAAAACACACATGCAGGTGAACGTAACACGGTGCATGTATTTTTAAGGCTTGGTCTCTGGATGAAGATCTGCTGTTCTTGTTCGGCTGCATTGAGACCTGTTTTCTAAAATGACCACTGGGTCGTCTGCACAACCAAGAACCAGTGATAGACAGGTGGCTTTTGTACACACACGTAGAGGCCCTGAGTGGGTTTGTTCGATTATGGTTGTGATGCCTCACCGTACAAATCACGAGGTCAAGAGTTCAAGACCATCCTGTTCAACATGGTGAAACCCCGTCTCTGCTAAAAAAGAAAAATAGAGAACGATCCAAGATGGCCGATCGCTAACATCCCGGGATTGCAGCTCTCAGGGAAGGCGCGGAGAACTAGAGGACGCCACACTTTCAGACAAAGTCTGGTCGCTCACGGAGCAGAAGATCCCCCAGTGGTGGAAACACACGGGTCGCCAGCGCGACTCTCGTGGTCGGCGCAGCGGTTCCGCCGGCACCTCGGCGCAGCAGCTCTCGGAGCAGAGTAAACGGGACCGCTTCCCCTTCTGACCGAGGTTTGGAGCCCCGGGAAGGCAGAGTCGCCTACTAGGGAAACAAGAAGGAAGCCCGACAGGAGAATCCTGGGCAGAAAAGCACCATCAGTTTTAACGCCGCTGCTCTGGCCCTGGGAACTAACAACCTGGACGTCCACTCAAGAGACCTAATCTGAAAGTTGGTAATTTCAAAGACGAGAGGAGGATAAATTTACAATGACGGGAAGAAACCAGCGTAAAAAAGCTGAGAATACTCAAAGTCAGAACGCCTCTCCCTCTAAAGATGATCACAGTTCCACATCAACAATGGAACAAGGCTTGATGGAGAACGAGCGCCTCCTGATGACAGAATCACTCTTCAAGGAATGGATAATAACAAACTTCGGTGAGTTAAAAGAACATGTTGTAGCCCAACGTAAAGAAACTAGGAACTTTGACAAAAGGCTTGATGAAATCCTATTGAGAATAGACAACTTAGAGAGGAGTATGAGTGAATTAATGGAACTGAAGAATACAATACAGGAACTCCGAGAAGTATGCACAGGTTTAAACACTCGAATTGTTCAAGCAGAAGAAGGGATATCAGAGGTCAAAGTCCAACTTAATGAAATAAAACGTGAAGAAAAGATTAGAGAAAAAAGGATAAAAAGGAATGAGCAAAGTCTCCAAGAAATGTGGGACTATGTGAAAAGACCAAATTTACGTTTGATAGGTGTACCTGAATGCAACGGAGAGAATGAATCCAAGCTGGAAAATACCCTTCAGGATATTATTCAGGAAAATTTTCCTAAACTAGCAAAGCAGGTCAACATTCAACCCCAGGTAATACAGAGAACACCACAAAGATATTCCTCAAGAAGAGCAACCCCAAGGCACATAATCGTTAGATTCACCAGGGTTGAAACGAAGGAGAGGATACTAAGGGCAGCCAGAGAGAAAGGTCGGATAACCCACAAAGGCAAGCCTATCAGACTTACAGCAGATCTCTCGGCAGAAACTCTACAGGCCAGAAGAGAGTGGGGGCCAATATTCAACATCCTCAAAGAACAGAACCTTCAGCCCAGAATTTCATATCCAGCCAAACTAAGCTTCACAACTGAAGGAAAAATAAAATCTTTTATGAACAAGCAAGAACTCAGAGATTTTATTACCACCAGGCCTGCTTTACAAGAGCTTCTGAAAGAAGCATTACACACAGAAAGAAACAACCAGTATTAGCCTTTCTAAAAATACACCAAAAAGTAAAGAGCACCAACATAAAGAAGAATTTACACCAACACATGGATAAAACAGCCAGTCAACATCAAATGGCAGTAACCCTAAATTTAAATTGACTAAATTCCCAATCAAAAGACACAGCCAAAACCCAACGGCATGTTACATCCAGACCTGTTTCACATGCAAGGATACACAAAGACTCAAAACAAAGGGATGGAGAAAGATTTACCAACCAAATGGAGAGCAAAAATAAATAATAAATAAATAAAAAGCAGGAGTTGCAATTCTTGTATCGGATAAAATAGATTTTAAAGCAACAAAGATATAGTGGTAAAAGGATCAATGCAACAACAAGAGCTAACGATCCTAACACCCAGATAGGAGACTTAGATTCAATGAGACAGAAAATTAATAAGGATATCAAGGACTCGAACTCAGATCCAGAACAAGTAAACTTAATAAATATTTATAGAGCTCTCCACTTCAAATACACAAAATATACATTCTTGTCAATACCACATCACACCTACCCATTAGTTTAAATGAAACATTGATTGGCCATTATTAATACCCAATTTTTTTCAAAATAAAGCAATATTTCCATTTACTCTCCCTCTTTCTCTTCCTCTTTCTTCCTCTCCTTTACTTATTTTTTTTTTTTCTTTCCTTCTCTCAAAAAAAAAGAAATCAACTTGTAAACCTCTAGATCCAGGTCGGCAATGTCTCTTTCATTGCTTGATTTCCTTTCTTCCCTTCCCTCCCTCCCTCCCTCCCTCCCTCCCTCCCTCCCTCCCTCCCTCCCTCCCTCCCCGCTTCCTCCCTTCCTTCCTTCCTTCATCCCTTCCTTCCTCCCTACCGTCCTTCTTCCCTTCCTTCCTGCCTTCCTCCCCCCCCCCAAAAAAAAAAAAAAAGAAAAATAAAAAAATTAGCTGGGTATGGTGGTGCGTGCGCCTGTAATCCCAGCTACTCAGGAGGCTGAGGCAGGAGAATTGCCTGAACCCAGGAGGCGGAGGTTGCGGTGAGCCGAGATCACGCCATTGCACTCCAGCCTGGGTAACAAGAGCGAAACTCCGTCTCAAAAAAAAAAAAAAAAAAAATCACACTGTTTCAGCTTCCAGAGGAGTCTGTGGTCAGAGACAAGGTAAATTTTATAAAGTAGTTATAGCTACAGGAATAACTTCAAAAGGATACAGGAAACACTCCTAATAGGAAAGTTGTGCATAGCATGTGGCAAATATGTAAAACTATAATCTTGATGACTTTCAGCCTGGGAAACTAGTTTTGTGGTATTTAAAAGCATTATAGACTTTTAATTTCTTATAGGTTTATAGTCCATTAATGATGAAACCTATTCACAACTGGCCTCCCGTTTTCCCAGGATTCAACTGGAGATGTTTATTAAAACACCTGGATTCCTCTGGGTTGGTGGATGCTAAATAACAGTGATTTTCATGCTTAATTGCTTATCAGAATGACTCTAGGATAATAAAAAAAAATTCTTGGTTCTTATTTCATTAGAGCGGGGCCAGGGATTTTTTTAAGTCTCCCCCCCGCCCCCGCTTTTTTAAAGTTTTAAGGGGACAGCGTCGCAAGGCAGTTGTGGGATAGTGGTATGAACAGGGTTATGATGTATTCGGAGTAGGAGTCCTGCCCCGTCATTCATCCTGAAAATCTACGTAGTCGGAGAATTTGTGGTTGAATTGCTTAAAACCGAATGGGGAAAACTGGCTGGAGACTCCCATTCTTAAAGGAATCTATGATGTGTATCTTTAAGTTCAAGAAAATAAAACAATAATTGCATGAAACGAGGATTGTATCAGTGGAGGTGATAAACGAGGATTGTATCAGTGATACAGGGAGGTGATAAACGAGGATTGTATCAGTGATACAGGGAGGTGATAAACGAGGATTGTATCAGTGATACAGGGAGGTGATAAACGAGGATTGTATCAGTGATACAGGGAGGTGATAAACGAGGATTCTATCAGTGATACAGGGAGGTGATAAAGGAGGATTCTATCAGTGATACAGGGAGGTGATAAAGGAGGATTCTATCAGTGATACAGGGAGGTGATAAACGAGGATTCTATCAGTGATACAGGGAAGTGATAAACGAGGATTGTATCAGTGATACAGGGAGGTGATAAACGAGTTCTATCAGTGATACAGTGGAGGTGATAAAGGAGGATTCTACCGGTGATACAGTGGAGGTGATAAACGAGGATTGTATCAGTGATACAGGGAGGTGATAAACGAGGATTCTATCAGTGATACAGGGAGGTGATAAACGAGGATTGTATCAGTGATACAGTGGAGGTGATAAAGGAGGATTCTATCGGTGATACAGTGGAGGTGATAAACGAGGATTGTATCAGTGATACAGGGAGGTGATAAACAAGGATTGTATCAGTGATACAGGGAGGTGATAAACGAGGATTCTATCAATGATACAGGGAGGTGATAAACGAGGATTCTATCAGTGATACAGTGGAGGTGATAAACGAGGATTGTATCAGTGATACAGGGAGGTGATAAACGAGGATTGTATCAGTGATACAGGGAGGTGATAAATGAGGATTCTATCAGTGATACAGGGAGGTGATAAAGGAGGATTGTTATCAGTGATACAGTGGAGGTGATAAAGGAGGATTCTATCGGTGATACAGGGAGGTGATAAACAAGGATTGTATCAGTGATACAGGGAGGTGATAAACGAGGATTCTATCAGTGATACGGGGAGGTGATAAACGAGGATTCTATCAGTGATACAGTGGAGGTGATAAAGGAGGATTCTATCGGTGATACAGTGGAGGTGATAAACGAGGATTCTATCAGTGATACAGGGAGGTGATAAAGGAGGATTCTATCAGTGATACAGTGGAGGTGATAAACGAGGATTGTATCAGTGATACAGGGAGGTGATAAACGATTGTATCAGTGATACAGGGAGGTGATAAACGAGGATTGTATCAGTGATACAGGGAGGTGATAAATGAGGATTCTATCAGTGATACAGTGGAGGTGATAAACGAGGATTCTATCAGTGATACAGGGAGGTGATAAACGAGGATTGTATCAGTGATACAGGGAGGTGATAAACGAGGATTGTATCAGTGATACAGGGAGGTGATAAACGAGGATTGTATCAGTGATACAGGGAGGTGATAAACGAGGATTGTATCAGTGATACAGGGAGGTGATAAACGAGGATTGTATCAGTGATACAGGGAGGTGATAAATGAGGATTCTATCAGTGATACAGTGGAGGTGATAAACGAGGATTCTATCAGTGATACAGGGAGGTGATAAACGAGGATTCTATCGGTGATACAGTGGAGGTGATAAAGGAGGATTCTATCGGTGATACAGTGGAGGTGATAAACGAGGATTCTATCAGTGATACAGGGAGATGATAAACGAGGATGATATCAGTGATACAGGGAGGTGATAAACGAGGATTGTATCAGTGATACAGGGAGGTGATAAACGAGGATTCTATCAGTGATACAGGGAGGTGATAAACGAGGATTGTATCAGTGATACAGGGAGGTGATAAACGAGGATTGTATCAGTGATACAGGGAGGTGATAAACGAGGATTGTATCAGTGATACAGGGAGGTGATAAATGAGGATTCTATCAGTGATACAGTGGAGGTGATAAACGAGGATTCTATCAGTGATACAGTGGAGGTGATAAACGAGGATTCTATCAGTGATACAGGGAGGTGATAAACGAGGATTCTATCGGTGATACAGTGGAGGTGATAAAGGAGGATTCTATCGGTGATACAGTGGAGGTGATAAACGAGGATTCTATCAGTGATACAGGGAGATGATAAACGAGGATGATATCAGTGATACAGGGAGGTGATAAACGAGGATTGTATCAGTGATACAGCGGAGGTGATAAAGGAGGATGATATCAGTGATACAGCGGAGGTGATAAAGGAGGATGATATCAGTGATACAGCGGAGGTGCTATAGTTGACTTCCATTGCTTAGTAACTTTTCCATAGTTCAGCGAAACTTACAAGAATCAGTTGTGCATTGGTGCAGATAGTGTGTCCACTGAGAGGCATGCCTTTTTCTGTGTCTGGCCCTCCATCCAAACGTTAAATGTCTTTCTGATTTCAGGACTGGCAATGGCTGACTTTGGCCTTCACGGCCCTGCCAGAGTCTAGAGAGTGATTTGGATGGTGCAGGCAGAGCAGGATTAAGCATGGCCACATGGGAAGGTCCCAGGGCACCTCTGTAATATACAAGGTCCTGTTATCTTTGCTCTGAACATGCTATTTTCCTGCCAAGCACATGCCATGAAGCTCCTCTTGCACATTTTATTTCTACCTCTTAGCAGTCAGGACAGCTCCTAGGGTCTGCTTCTCCTTGTTTTCACATATCTTCCTTTCCTGCATTCTGCTTCCCACAGTGCCCCCTCCCTCTCTCCGCCAGCCAAGTGCTCACACACACCTGCACACACACCCTCGGGAGGCAGTCCAGCCTAGTGCGATGCTTTTTATACCCTTCGACCCCAGTTCCAGTCTACTGTAATGCGAGGTGACATTAAATGGGAGCAGACGTTTCATGAAACAATGCTTACTTCACTTTTTTGGGTGCTCTCTCGTTTTCCATCCTATCATATTGTAAATTAAAATTAAATTAAAAGTGCTAATCTCAATGCTGTAAACTGATTCCATGACCCTCCAATGGGTTGTTAACAGAGACTTGCAAAACACTGGTCTAGAGGTTTCTGGAATATTCTTTGGAGTCAGATCTCGATCTGAATGTTTGCTTTACCACTTAATGGCTGTAAGTGGAGCTTTGTAAGGAGCTTCATTTCCTCCTCTGTAGAATGGAGATTAGCTACTCTGCCTCGTGTGGCTTGTAGGAAGATTAAATGAAATAAGCATGCAAGGTATTTGGCTGAGGGTCGGGCTTCTAGGAAGGGCTGGAATGGTGGTAATGATGGAGATGATCATGATGATTCAATTTTGAACTCCAGCTTTCTCTCAAGTCATATAACTTTCACGGAAATTCTTAGTTTTGCTGAAAAAGCACACAGAAGTCGATATGAGGAACTTGCAAGAGGAACTGGCCACGGGGAAAAGACTATTGTGTGCCCAGGAAAAGTTACTGCTGCACACTGCTGTTCCAGTCCTGTGCATGCATCACTGCAAGTTTGTTTTGGTTTTTCTAGCTCACCTCATTTCCTCCATTTGGCTCTGTGTGTAGGTGCTGCATGGCTCATGAAACCGAAGCATGGCTTCTCCCGAGTCATGCACTCAGAAGTCATTAGCAGCCTGCATAAACAAGCTCCAATTCTAGCTGGGCAGCCGAGATCCCCCAAGGTTCAAATCCTGGTGCCTCATCTAGGGGGATGGTGACTTGGATGTTTTCTTTTCTTTCTTCTTTTAATTTTTTTGCGGGGGCTGCCTTTTTTGGCTATGCTTTTCCTCATCTCTAAAATGAGGATAATAGGCTGGGCATGGTGGCTTGTGCCTCTAACCTTAGCAGTTTGGGAGGTCGAAGTAGGAGGATCGCTTGAGGCCAGGAGTTTGAGACCAACATGGGCAACATAGGTGGGGAGACCCCTGTTTCTACAAAAATATTTTAAAAATTAGCCGGGCCTAGTGGATACATCCTGGGTATTTGAGAGACTGAGGTGAGAGGATCTCATGATCCCAGGAAGTCAAGACTGCAGTGAGCTAGGATTGTACCACTGCACTCTAGTCTGGGTGACAGAGTGAGACCCTGTCTCAAAAATAAAATAAAACAATAAAATGGGGATACTAGTATTTCACTGGTTAGAGCTATCAGGAGAGTTAAAGATGAAGGATGGGAAATTCTCAGTGCTTGCTTCTCACACACCCGTGACTCGTAGGAAGACACCCGTGTTGGTGCCGCAGATGTTTGCTCTGCCCATATCAGCAAACACATCTGCAGTCCTGCTTTGGCTGCCAATACCAACCTTTCACCTCGCCTGGCTTGCCTGCCACCTTCTCCCTGCCTAGCAGCACCTCCCTACCCATTAAAATCTTCCTTTACCATAAAGCTTTCCCTTACGTGCCCATTTAATAATGATTTAAGTATTTCTTGTGAGCTAGCTAACTTAGTTGGCAATTCATAAGACAGTACCTTATGATCTTTATTGCATAAGCTTTTATTACTGTAATTATAGGATTATTAGTTGGCTTTATGTGATTGATCTCTCACATCCTCAGTTAACTTATTCGTTCCTTGAGGGTAGTGATCATGCCTTACCCATCTTTGAATCCCCACAGCACTCAGCACAGTTCCTTGTAATAATATGAATATTTGCTGATCCACCTGCATGACTGGGTACCAAGAAAACATGTGCCACAGGGCAAGAGTGCCAGTGCTGGTGGTGAGCACTGAGAGAGAAGGTATAATACGTGAAAACACATTGGAGCTTGCTTTTGTTGAAAGGGTAAAATATCTGTAGCTTGATAAGAGGGGAGGGCATGGCCTGGCACGGCGGCTCATGCCTGTAATCCCAGCGCTTTGGGAGGCCCAGGTGGGCGGATCACGAGTTTATGAGGTTGAGACCATCCTGGCCAACATGGTGAAAACCTGTGTCTACTAAAAATACAAAAATTAGCTGGGCGTGGTGGTGCACGCCTGTAGTGCCAGCTACTCAGGAGGCTGAGGCAGGAGAATCATCTGAACCCAGGAGGCAGAGGTTGCGGTGAGCCAAGATCGTGCCACTGCTCTTCAGCCTGGCGACAGAGCGAGACTCCGTTTAAAAAAAAAAAAAAGAGGGGAGGGCACATGGCTGTGTAGGAGGGCCATTAGATGACAAGAGCCACTTTCAGAAATGATGTGGCTGCAGAAGGAAAGGAGTAGAGCCGTGCAGGGGTCAGCCTCCGCCAGGCTCGGATCGAGGCCCTGTTAGCGACGCCGTTCCCATCCCTTTGCCCTCACTCCTGCCCCGTGTTGAACTGTCTCCCACGGCTCTGCCACCGTGAACTCATGAACTGTGGCTGCACGGGTGGAGAAGTCTCTGGTTTTAATCTGAGTGAAAGTGCCTTTACTTCATCTTCCTTCTGGAAGTATTCTCTGGGTATAACATGTTTAAATGGCAGCTGTGTCCTTTCAGTGCTTCAAAGGCATCTTTCCGGTGTCCTCTGCCTTCCACTGCTTCTGTTGAGTAGTTACTGTAAGCTGTTTACGGATTCGTGGGGTGTGTGTGTGTGTGTGTGTGTGTGTGCGCGCGCGCGCGTGTGTGTGTGTTTACAAGGTGATGAGTGTGTTTCTTTTCCTGGCTGTTTTTATGAGTTTTCTTTATGTTTTTGGCTTTCAGGAAGTGTACTACAATGTGCCTACATATGGTTTTATTTGCATTTGTCCATTTGGGGTTTGTAGCAATTCTTATATTTGAATTTGGAACGGAATTGGTCGTGATCTCTTCAAATACTGCTTCTGCCTCATCTTTCCTCCTGTCTTTATGGGACACTGAATAGTTCACGTTTTAGACCTTTGCAGTGTTTCCCCCACGGATTTTATATTCTTTTCTCCATTTTTCCACGTTTGTCTCTCCGTGCTTCATTCTGTGTATTTCTTCTGATCTGCCTTTTGGTTCACTGGCTGTTTTTTCCAGCAGTGTCTAATCTGTTCTTAAAATCATCCACTGAGTTCCTCTTAATTGTAATGATTTAACCTTTACTTCTAGAATTTCTTTTTTTTTTTTTTTGAGACGGAGTTTTACTCTCATTACCCAGGCTGGAGTGCAATGACGCGATCTCGGCTCACCGCAACCTCCGCCTCCTGGGTTCAGGCAATTCTCCTGCCTCAGCCTCCTGAGTAGCTGGGATTACAGGCACGCGCCACCGTTCCCAGCTAATGTTTTGTATTTTTAGTAGAGACGGGGTTTCACCAAATTGACCAGGATGGTCTCAATCTCTTGACCTCATGATCCACCCGCCTCGGCCTCCCAAAGTGCTGGGATTACAGGCCTGAGCCACCGCGCCCGGCCCTAGAATTTCTTTTTTTATAGTGTTCAGTTTTCTGTCGATATTTTCCATATCGTCTCTGTTTAACATATCAGCATAGATATTTAAAGACTGCATATGAACACATTTGGTGTCTGTGTGTCCATTATCTCTTTATGAGACCCTGTGCGTCTGTCTCTACCGTCTGCTGTTTCCCTTGGTTTTCTGTTTTGTTGGATTTGATCTTCATATTCCCAGCTATGTTAGTTGAATGCTGGCAATGCTGCATGAAGAGCTCCAGACATAATATAAACCCTAGGGTAGTGTTATGCTCCTCAAGACATGACTTATATTTACTTTTGGTAGTTCCAGGTCATTTTCGTTTGATCAGGGGTTGAGATGATTGGAAGCTGGGCCTCAGTCTTTTGATACTAGTCGTATTACTTACAAAGCTTGCGGGGTTGTTTCCAGGAACCCCTTCTCCTAGCTGGGCCCTAGTCTTCAGTTTTTGTCTCCTCAGTCACCTGAATGTGTCAAAAGCTCTGCTCAGTTTCAGAGTCCCACAGTCTCCTCTTCAGAAATGAGCAGGTCCCCCTGAACTAAGATTACAGCAATCCTAAATGTCAGGTTCACCTTCCTGGGTTTCTTTTTCTCCCAGATCTTGCCTTCCTAATTTTTAACTATTTTGTTAGCTGTCTGATGCATTTAAATGGATTTTAAAAATATATTGTCCAAGTTTCTCAGTTATTCAGCATGGAGTCAGGTCTGAATTACCTATTACACCATTACCAGAACGACCACCCCTGTCTCAACTAAGGAATTTATTACCTTAAATCCAGCAGGCACATTTAGAAGTCTCTGGAGCAGAGAATTCACATGGCTGAAGTGGCATTTTAGGGAGATGACTGTCAGTGGAACGCAGGACAGAGAGAAGTTTGGGAAGTCTCAGTAAGCAGAGCAATTCAGGGGTCATCATAACTCATAAGCCTGGCTTCTCATGTTAGATGGGCCTGAATTCAAATGAGAGTTTTGGGTCTGCACTTAGTAGCAGGTAATAAAGGATAATAAATCCCTACATGCTAGGGTTATAAGAGTTAAAGACAAAACTTGTAGAAAACCCTAGGTTTTTTATTTTTAGAGAGGAATCTCTTTCTGCCACCCAAGCTGGAGTGCAGTGGTACAATTGTAGCTCGCTGCAGCCTCGAACTCCTGGGCTCAATTGATTCTCCCACCTCAGCCTCCCAAGTAGCTGAAACTACAGGTGTGTACCAGCACACCTAGCAAGAAAACCCTAGTTTTAATGCCTGGCATATAGTCAGTGTTCTGTAAATGGTAACCATTGCTGTTACTATTGCAAGAACCAAAATGCAGTTATTTCGGTGAAAATTCAACCTCTCTGTCCACAGCAGCAAACATGGCCATAGTACGTCAACTTCATGGGGAATCATTCATGTCTTGTGAATCACAGTGAATAGCTTGCACGCCTTTACATGGCGGGCTTGGCACCAGTGAGATTTCGGTAACCACCGGAAGCTGAATTGGCTTATAGCCAGATGCCACATTTTTGAAGCCAGTCCCAACCTCAAATCTCAAAGGTGTAATGACGGGGGATTTTACACCGTGGCTTTTGTCAGGCTGCAGGGTAGATGGCTCAACACTTTTACTTACTTTGAGTACAGGTTGCTCGTATATTAGGTCTGTAGAACCATAAACAAGCTGGTGTACAAGAAAAGAAGCTTACAGAAAAGATTACAATTCATCCTATCATAGATAACTGCAGAAATCATCAGTTTAAAACGTCCCATTTTTCTTTCTTTCTTTCTTTTTTTTTTTTTTTATGAGATGGAGTCTTGCTCTGTTGCCAGGCTGGAGTGCAGCAGCACGATTTCAGCTCACTGAAGCTTCTGCCTCCCGGGATCAAGCGATTCTCCTGTCTCAGTCTCCCGAGTAGCTGGGACTACAGGCACGTGCCACCATGCCCAGCTAATTTTCGTTATCTTTAGTAGAGACAGGGTTTCATCATGTTGGCCAGGATGGTCTCGATCTCTTGACATTGTGATCCGCCTGCCACGGCCTCCTAAAGTACTGGGATTACAGGCGTGAGCCACCGTGCCTGACCTAAAACGTCCCATTTTTCTAGATGTTTCAGAAAGATGGAGTGATTAGCCCAAGGACACACAGCAGCAATGGCTGAGTCAGGGCTGCGTCCCAGCTGTCCTGATTTCTGTGCATTTTGGTTCTCTCAGACAGACACAGTCAGTCTCTGTCATGCACTCAGTTACCTGCCTTCTCTGACTCTGTTCAAGTTCACCTGGCCTGGCTGTTAGTGCCCATGGGAGGCTTGCCTTACAGAAAGCCCAGTGTGTCACCTTGACTTTCAGTAACGGAAGCTAGATGACACGTACCCAGTAAGCATCTTTCTTTTCAGTCTTCAGTCCTCTGACCTTCTGTGCCTGTCATCTGTCTTTTAATCTCTGGAAACATAATGAATCTATTTTTACTGGCCGACTAAATGATCCATTTCTGGTGCTAGGCTTGAGGTAGATTCTGCCTTTGCTGTTTTTGACAGAAGGAAAAAGGTATTCTCACCCTCGGGTAGTCATGAGCAATCTACGTCAAATGGCAAACCTTTTGTACTGTGTCGCGTGGCAAGCACACTGCTAATCCACTGCCTGCCCAGGCTGTGGGACATCGGTCGGGAGGAAAATCAAGTTATGGAGAGGGGCCTTCGTGTGATGGCATGAGCTTTTCGTTGGGTCTCACTGGAGATGTCCAGCTACAAACAAAACCCAAACCAACAAAACCTGAAATAAGTGTCGCCCTTTTTACGTTTTTTTTTTTCTCTGATAAAATACTTGTTCGAGTTTTTACTTTTTCTAAAAGTTTACTTACAGTTAATAACAGTCCTGATTTAGGATTGTGAACTTTTCTAATAAGTTTGAGATTTGGCAAAGCTGCCCCCTTGCCGGATGGATGGGCACGGTGCTAAGCGAGGAGTGGACCAGCCGGCAAGCCGGGCAACGCGGACCAACAGAGGAGTCTATCGAATGGCCAAAATGAGCAGACGCAGGAGCATGGGAGAGCCGGGAGACTGAGCGTGGGAAACAAGGGGACTCTAGAGCTTTGCTTCTCATAGTGTGACCCAAGGACCGAGGGGCTTGTCAGAGATGCAGACCACGGGGGTCGCCTAGAACCCACGGACTTGGGATTCCTGTGTGCATTCAGACTGGTGGAGGGCTGGTCCGGATTTCACAGTCAGCTCTTTCCTTTACTATTGGCCAAACTGACCATATCGTTCTCTTGCTAAAATCCTTCGGTCTCCTCTTCAGTCTTGGATCATGGTCATGACCAAAATCCTAGGCATGGTCTTCTGGGTCAGCCAGGTCTCTGGGCCTTCCCTGTCACTGACTGCCTTCCACAGGGGCCACCTTGCCTTGGGGACTTCGCAGCTCTCCCTGCTCTGCTAGGTGCTCAGAGCTGCCATAACAAGTGGCTTTAACACAACAGAAATTTATCCCATCACAATTCTGGAGGCCAGAAATGTCAAATCAAGGCATTAGCGCGCTCTGCTCTGCCTCAAGGCTCTCGGGGAGAATAATCCGTCTTTGCCTCTCCCAGCTTCTGGTGGCTCCAGGCATGATCGGCTGCAGCAGCCTCACTGCAGTCTCTTGCTTCACGTGCCCATCCTCCCGGTGTGTCTGTGTCTTCACGTGGCGGCATTCTGTGTGTGTCCCTGCCCACACGTGGCGGCATTCTGTGTGGGTCCCTGCCCACACGTGGCGGCATTGTGTGTATCCCTGCCCACACGTGGCGGCATTCTGTGTGTGTCCCTGCCCACACGTGGTGGCATTCTGTGTGTGTCTCTGCCCACACTTCGCTCCTTATAAGGACATTGGGGTCCTGCGAGCTTCTGGTCACAACCTTTTGTCAACTGATCATTGCATATCCTTGTCTTAAGTGTTTCTGTTTAAAGACACCCTCCGTAATCTTTCTTGTTGATTGATTAGCATTGAACTCACAGTGCTATGATGCATGCCTGAGCAAAGCTTATCTGATATACGTGCTTTCCCTATAAGGCACATCACCGCCTTCTGGTTCTTAGGAACCCGGGAAGGCACTTTGGCACAATGCCTGGGGGCCATTTGAAACAGCAGAGTCACCAACAAAAAGCACAACGATGTGAGGAAAAATGTCGCACTCTGTAGACTGTGAAAAGGACACTTGTTTGCCATAGGAGAGCAAGAGCGGGCAGGCAGAGTGTGGCCTTGTTCAGCCCCAGCTGGGAACACGTGCATCAGATGACTTGAATTCAGCACACGTCCGCGAGTGACCGCAAACGCATCTGTGTATTGACTTGGGGGTTAAGGTTATATTTTGGCGAGGAGGCAAATTCACAGATACAGAATCTGTGAATGGTGAGGGTGGAACGTGTCTTCCCACAGGCTTTACTTTTAAAGGCAGAAAGTTGGGTTTCTTGTCTTGGTGCTTTGCTTTACCTGACAATGGACTTTTCCAGCTACTGTTTCAGTTTGAAATTGATCATCCTCTTTCAGAGTGATTCCCACCTGTGTGAACTTGAAAAGCCGCCACATAACATAAGAACAGGGACCACTGTGGGCTGGTGGAGGGGCACCTGATAGGAACCATGCCATATGGCTTTTTGAACTGTTTTAGGTGCAACCATTTTTTTTTCCCAACTGGGTTATTTGTGAGAAAGAATGGAGGAGATACGATATTATTCTGAGTATTAGCTGGATAGGGCACTTACACATGCCTCTCGCGTTTCCATATTGCTCAATTCAGGCTCAGCTGCAGCGCTAGGGACCACGCACAGCAGTTCTGAGCGTCCGGCGGTTGGGAGAACTGGCATCTGTTGCTCTCTGCTCATGACCACTGTGCCTACCCCTACTCTGTAACTACTCCCCTAGCTTTCCCTCTGCTTTCTTGACTGCTCCAGATTTAGTGGTCTCCACTCTGTGTCTCGAGATCTTTTTCAGAGGGAAGATCAGGCTGGGCGATGGTTACCACCCTGGCGGGCAGAGCTCTTTCAGGGCGAGCCTTTGTGGGGTCACCAGTGCGCTCCTCTGTGTGCAGCTTTCCCTGGTGCTCCCCAGACTCTTCTGAAACTCTTTTTTTTGTTATTGAGACGGAGTCTCGCTCTGTTGCCCAGGCTGGAGTGCAGTGGCATGATCTCGGCTCACTGCAGCCTCCGCCTCCTGGTTTCAAGCAACTCTCTGCCTCAGCCTCCCAAGTAACTGGGATTACAGGCACCCAACACCATGCCTGGCTAATTTTTTGTATTTTTAGGAGATACGGAGTTTCACCATCTTGTCCAGGCTGGTCTTGAACTCCTGACCTTGTGATGCACCCGCTTTGACTCCCTCCACTGTGCCCAATCCTGAAACTCTTTATCATCTTGTACCCAGGACTTTTCATGGGGTGTGGTAATTCCTTTTTTCCAATGTCCTGTGAGGTTGGGAGTTCCGGCAGGGAATGTCATCTTTCCGTGTTCCTCGAGCATCATTCTCAATACACGATCTTTGAATGGGTGGATCGACAAATGAATGAATGGAATGAATGAATGGATGAGACCAAGAGCAGCAGTCTCTGCAACTCCTTGTGGCCATTCCACATCCTTGTGAAATACCGCAAAGGTTCCTGTTTCTGTCTCAAAGAATGGTGGCTGGAGCCTCCGTATGAGTGGATGAGGCCAGCCTCTGATGGCACCCCACCTAGGCGATCTTCGGAGCTGGCCTGGGCCTTGTAGCAAGTGTTTCCTATGTGGAAGGCAACATTTGGACTTTGTAGGACTAGCAGAAGACCTAGAAAGAGGGCAGAGCATGGGAGCTCACGTCTGTAATCTCAGCACTTTGGGAGGCTGAGGTGGGAGGATTGCTTGAGCCCAGGAGTTTGAGACCAGCCTGGGAAACACAGGGAGACCCCATGTCTGCAAAAATTTTAAAACGTTAGCTGGGCGTGATGGCTCACACCTGTAGTCCCAGCTACTCGGGAGGCTGAGGTGGGAAAATCGTGTGAGCCCGGGGGTTGAGGCTGCAGTGAGCCATGATCACGCCACTGCACTCCCGTCTGGGTGACAGAGTGAGATCCTGCCTCCAAAAGAAAAGGAGATGCTCTTCCTCCAGTAGAGCTTAAAGTTGGTTAGGAATAGAGAGTGGAGTGTACACTGCTGAGAAGTGTGGAGAGAGAGTGGAGTGTACACTGCTGAGAAGTGTGGACAGAGAGTGGAGTGTACACTGCTGAGAAGTGTGGACAGAGAGTGGAGTGTACACTGCTGAGAAGTGTGGACAGAGAGTGGAGTGTACACTGCTGAGAAGTGTGGACAGAGAGTGGAGTGTACACTGCTGAGAAGTGTGGACAGAGAGTGGAGTGTACACTGCTGAGAAGTGTGGACAGAGAGTGGAGTGTACACTGCTGAGAAGTGTGGACAGAGAGTGGAGTGTACACTGCTGAGAAGTGTGGACAGAGAGTGGAGTGTACACTGCTGAGAAGTGTGCAGGTAAAACGGGATAAGATGAGAGACCCAACTGCCCTAAAGCAATGTTTGATTTTTCAGAGGAGCAGTGTAGATGAGTGAGTGTCGTAGGAGCTGGAGGTGGAGGGACTGCTTTAGGAGGGAATGGTCTGGGAAGCCCTTGTGGAGGAGGAGGAGGCGGGGTCTTAGGGGGCGGATAGGTGCGGCAACGCCAGGGAATGAAGAGCAGAGAGCATGGGATGAGCACGGAGCTGAAGGTGTCTGCAGCAGTCAGTGGGCCAGACTGCGGGAGGCCCACGGGGAAAAGGCTGGGGGCTCCTGCCGGCGCAGGGTGAGGCCCAGCGGGCCATGGAAGGATGCGTGTACTCTGGCATGTTCTGGGCGCAGGGAATAGAGGAGAGAGGAAGTCCATGGCAAGCTGGAGGAGAGTTATTGAGACATCAGCCCAAATTCCAATGAAGAGAATTTTCAGAGCTCAGTTTTGGAGGAAATGAACTAAAGAAGGAAGGGACAAATCAGGATTGAAAGAGGATCACAGTGTCATGCTGTCTGTGAAGTCCTATAGAATGGAGGCGGGCCGGGCATGGTGGCTCACGCCTATAATCCCAGCACTTTGGGAGGCTGAAGCAGGTGGATCATCTGAGGTCAGGAGTTCGAGACCAGCCTGGCCAGTATGGTGAAACCCCATCTCTACTAAAAATACAAAAAATTAGCAGGGCGTGGTGGGGCATCTGTAATCCCAGCCACTCCGCAGGCTGAGGCTTGAACCTGAGAGGCGGAGATTGCAGTGAGCCAAGATCACACCACTGTGCTCCAGCCTGGGCAACGAGAGCGAAACTCCGTCTCAAAAAATAATTAAAAAAAAATGGAGGCCTGTATCCACACCATCTTTGCTTTTGGATCCCAGATTAGATGTAAATGCAGGCACAGATCGGGTGAAGATGAGTGGGGGACGGTGTGGAAGGTGCTTTGTTAGTGACTCCCCTCTGGGTCTGTTCTGACTGACAAGAGGAAGTCCATCTTAGGAATCTGAAAGCCACTGGGAGCATTGTGTGGCCTGGAGGAGGAAGGGTGGTCCCACCATGAAAAGGACTTTGCTTTAAGTAAGTTAAAGGAAAAGAGGATGATGTCAGGTCAGAGGGGAGGCTGGCATTGAAGAAGGGTATTTGGGTGAGAGATTGTACTTGGGTAAAAGCAAAAGCAAAGAGACCCGTGCAGGCGTGGGGGAGCTCTGGAAGGAAAGTCGGGAGGGACGGGCAGCTGGTGGAAAACTCTGGGAATGCCAAATGAACGAATTCCTTTAGCTTCAGTGTGAACATGGGAGTTGGAAGCGTTGGTAGAACCGAGATTCTCAGGATGAATGGCGTGGCCGTCATAACACTTTGCCACACCTGCTTTGCTCTGCCCACTCCGTGGCTATTGGAAGAAGAATCCCCAAAGGCATTGTAAACACTGGGCCTCTGAGCAACCGATGCCTCAAAACAGGCCAGGGTAGTGGGGACAAAGCCTCGCTCTAGGCAAAGTCTAGGGGAGGAGTGCGGGTCCTGGCCTCCAGTGCTCATAGGACCCTCCCAGCGGAGAACAGGCCTGGACCGTCCTGTGTCCCCAGGTGGCCCCCTGGCCAGTGCGAGCACGGGTGGCTCTAGGGCACAGCCCCTGAGTACACCATCCCCCACCTCCGAGTCCCCAACCCCAGGACCGGAGAGAAGGAAAGGGTCAGGCGGGGTGTAGAGCTCTGCAGGCAGACACCACAGTGAGTGGCACCGAGGCCTGACGCTGTGTTTCTCTCCCGCAAGGGCACCATGCCGGTGGAAAGGATGCGCATGCGCCCGTGGCTGGAGGAGCAGATAAACTCCAACACGATCCCAGGGCTCAAGTGGCTTAACAAGGTGAGTGCACCAGGGTGGGTGTATGCGTGAGAGGGGTCCTGGTGGAAACATGCCCACGCGGACTGCCAAAAGTAAAATTGTGTTCCATGTTTTAGGCTCATTCACGATAAAAATCAGCCAAGCCCAAATGATCATAAAACATCAAGTTATCATCTGAAAGAATTGTTTTCTTTTAGAGGCGGGGTCTCACTGTATTGCCCAAGCTTGAGTGCAAGGGTGCAATCGTGACTCTCTGCAGCCTCCACCTCTTGGGTTCAAGTGGTCCTCCCACCCCAGACTCCAGAGTAGCTGGAACTACAGGTACACATGCCACCATGCCTGCTAATTTTTCTGTTTTTAAAATAGAGCCGGGGTCTCACCGTGTTGCCCAGGCTGGTCTTGAACTCCTGGGGTGAAGTGATCCTCCCACCTCTGCCTCCCAAAGTGTGAGGATTACAGGTGTGAGCCACTGAACCCGGTCTCAAAAGCATCTGCATCCTCTGCGACGGTAGCCGCAGCCTGGAGCCTCCGGCGACTGCTCAGCTTCGGTATTTTGGCTGACTGCCTGTGGAAAGCTCCTTTAAGGGTTCTTACCCCCTTCCTTCTCCAGATTCCCTTTAGGACTAGAGGACATGGAAACTCCAGAGTTTTATATAGGGAGTGGAGCATTTTCGTTTCAATGTTCTCTATTTAAAGAAAGCTTGTTTTTGTCTTTTACAAAAGCCGCCTTTTGACCTCTGTAATGAAGGCCTCTCTGTGTGCCCACCTGTCCTAAGAAAGCAGATAATCATTTACAACCTACCCCTCCATGCATAAACACTCCCTTACATTGTTAACCGGAAAACTCTTAATTTAATTGATCCTAGCTATTAGGGGTGAATCAGAAAGAGAAATGTAGGTAAAAATGAAAACCTTCTAGAACTTTATAATCTAGAAAAGCAACTGAATATTATCATGCCTTCTTTAAGGAGGCCCAGGAGAGAAGTTTCTCTTCTACCAGGAACACTTCTAGGTAAATGCCTTTTTCCTCTTCCCCACTCCCTCCTCTTTTCTTTTTTAATCTTAAGGACGCAGTGAATAATTTAGCTGGCCAGGCTCTAGCTTCGTATCAGGTGCGAGAGCTTAGAGCCAGATTGCAGGTTGCAGCTGCTTCCAACAATGAACAGGCTATTGCAGTGGCCTTTGTAGACTAATATCACTCCCGGCCTTACCGGGTCTTTTCAGATAGCTTTCAAATCTTTTTTTTTTTTTAAATTCTTTTCCTTTTATCCACTTATTTTGATTTTTTTGTTCGTTTGTTTATTTGAGACAAGGTCTCCTGTCACCCAGGCTGGAGTGCAGTGGCGTGATCTCAGCTTACCGTAACCTCTGGCTCCAGGCTCAAGCATTCCTCCCACCTTTGCCTCCCAAGTAGCTGGGACCACAGGCACGATCCTGGATAATTTTTATATTTTTTGTAGAGACGCGGTTCACTGTGTTCCCCAGACTGGTCTGGAACTTCAAGACTCAAGTGATCTGCCCTGGCTTGGCCTCCCAAAGTGCTGGGATTAAAGGCATGCGCTACAGCGCCTGGCCTGACTGTGAATGTAATGTTACTGTGTTGAATATGTCTGTCTGAGCCTTTCCGAAACAAGGTAGAGCACTGAGCAAACACAAGTGAAGAAGCCATCTGCTTATTTCCCATGACCTGCTGCGCATCTCAAGGTCTTACCGCAAACAATGTATTTCTCTAGGGTTTTCTGTCTCTAGTGTTTTAGATTTACATATGTAACCAGCTTCTTCCAAAGAAACAGACCACAAGTGGAGTTGCTCCTTGGTCAGCTCAGTTAGCAAGGGTGCCACGGAGGTTTAAGGAAGCGGGGACCAGAGTGCAGGGCAGCTGGAGAGCCAGGGCAGCCAATGATACTGAATGAAAGCTGACGTGTACTCGGCACTTACTGTGTGCAGGTTCTCTTCTAAGCAAGGTAGGTGCATTAACTCACGTTCCACCACCATGGGGTAGGTATTGTTAATATTTTCCATTTTACAGACAAGGAAACTGAGGCACAGAGAAGTTAAGTAGGATTCTGTTTTGAGGAACCAGGTAGCATTACTGTTTGATGTGGGAGGGAGATGAAAGCAAATGCTCCTGCGTTCTGAAGAGAAGTAAGCTGTCTGTTTTCGTTTTTCCTTTTTTAAAAACACCACGGGTTAGGGTGGGCTTGATGCAGTGGAGAACAGGCAGTGTCTCGCACCTCCCTGTTGAGCAGGCGCCCGATACGCTGTCCGCCGTGATTGGTTTAGACTAATTGTGAGTCCCTTCTCGGCTCTGTGGTACATGGAGCTGTGGCTGCCCCCAGAAGCTAGATCCACATCCTAACCCTCAGAACCTATGGATGTCACCTCATTTGGATAAAGGGTTTTGCAGATGTAGTGAAGGCCCTTGAGATGGGATCATTCAGGGTGGGCCCTGACTCCAGTGAGGAGTGCCTTTATGAGAGACAGAAGAGGACACACACACCGAGGACAGGGGCATGCGTGGACCGAGGCAGAGACGGGAGAGAGGCAGCCACAGCCAGGGACTCCGAACAGACGAGGAAGGATCCTTCCCAGAGCCTTCGAAATGAGTGAGCCCTGCGGACACCTTGATTTGTGACTTCCGGCCTCCAGGACTGGGATGGAATGTGTTTCCGTTGCTGTGAGCCACCCAGTTTGTACCATTTTTCACGACAGTCTTGGGAGACCGACGTGCCCTCTGAGGCTCACTTCCTTACTGGGACTCTCTGCTGAGATGCGTTTTCTTCCATCTGTTGTGTCCATGTTTTTCTGAGATAGGACCAGAAGGCAAATGGATTTTTCTTTATGCAGATGAACACTTGGCCCCTTCCAGGCAGCCCTTACCTGCTGAGCATCACTCATCTGGCTCTTGGCTCGCGAGTTTTCATCCCGAGGCATGGAGGGAAAGGAGACCTCTGTGTCATGTCACTGGGTTCCTCTGCCAGAGCTGGACACGAGCCAGGCTGACGAAGAAGAGCACATTCCTGGCTGCCAGCCAATGCCGCCTCTCAGCCCCGCCCTGGCACAGAGGCCAAGGCCTGCACTGTGACCTCGAGGCCCTGTCAAGCTGCATCCTACTGAGGCCTAGCCAGAGTGGGCACGTGGCACTGCTTGTGCACGTGGGCACTGCCATCACTGTCACTGCAGCCTCAGCTGGCGTCAGGATCTCTCCTCTCCATACCTGCAGTCCCGCAGGGCATCTTATTATAGGTTTCTGCTGACGTAGGCTTGCTGGCATTCATCTGTCCATATAGATACCTAACCGAGCGCCTACTGCTCCCTCCCTCCCACTCACAAGCATTCTGCCTGGGAATCCCTGTTTGTGTTTTGAGAGGTTTGAGGTCATTCCAAGATCCCTTTTGCCACTGAAGGCTGCCGTAACTCTTAGAAGAAACTGTTCACAGGGCTATGGAACTCACTTCTGCATCAGTCAGCGTTCAGGATGTATTCATGTTTATTGTGACGTGCTCCAGGCTGGGAGCCCCATGCGCTGGTGCCTTGGCTGTCTCCCTCATTACTGCCTGTGCAGGGCCAGGCCTAGTGCCTGGTAAGTGGGAGGCACTCTGTAAAAGTTGTTCTGGGGATACGTGAATGAAGGCTGTGGGCTTGCAGGGGGGCAGCATTGGTGGCTGTGTGTTTGTTCTGTCAGGATAATCACATTTATGAGCACCGGGTTGGCAGTTGTCACATGGCTCTCAGAAAGTCCATTCAACCTGCCACATTCTTAGTGAGAGAGAAAGAGTTGGTTAGTTAATGCCTTGAATTTGTTTCCATCCCCTGCTGTCTTAGTGTGTCCTCTGCTGCTTATAACGGAATACCTGACTCTGGATAATTTATAAAGGAAAGGAATGTATTTCTTATAGTTACAGAGGCTGAGAAGTCCAAGGTTGAGGGGCTGCATCTGGCGAGGGCCTTCTTGCTGCTAGGGAGCGACTGCAGAGTCCTGAGGGAGTGTGGGGCATGTGGGGGACGAGCATGCTCACTTGCTGGCAAACGTCTCTCTTCCCCTTAAAAAGCCACAATCCCACCCCCATGACAACCTATTAATCCCTTAATCCCTGACTGGATTAATCCATTCGTGAGGGCAAGGCCCTCCTGACTCCAACACCGCTTAAAGGACCCACCTCTCAATACTGCACATTGAGGATTAAATTTCAATATAAATTTTGTAGGAGGCAAATATTCAAACCACAGCTCCTACTTCTAATAAGTTTGAAAAAGGGTGGGAATGGAATGGGGTTCCTTGGATTCCTCTGAAGGAACAGCAAGGAAGGTTGGAAAAGTGCGCTATAACCAGCTCATGAATGAGGCCTTGGCTGGGGCCATTCTCCCTTGATTATGAGTATTTGTGAATGTGCATAGTGTGTTTGAGTAGCCCAATGACTAGAAAAAAATAGGATAGTGAATTTCCATGTGCCTGCATCTAGGTGTATGAATATATGAGTATTTGCCATATCTTTGTGTGTGTGTGTGCGTGCGTGTGTGTGTGTATCTTTGTGGTATTTTAAAGCAACTTCCTGACAGTGTACACTGTAAGACATAAGGACGTTGTCTTATATATCCACAATATCATTATTAATTGGACAATCCATTCCATTAATCCCATCACTGCTCCATTCATATTCAGAAAGCCTTCAGTATTCCCAAAATACCTCTTTGTGGCTGATTTGTTCAAATCAGAATTCAAAGAAGTCCACAGGTTGTGTCTGGTTTTGTGAGTCTAAGTCTGCAGACTGTGGGTAGTGCCCTCTGTGTGTTCCCTTCTCGCCATTGGCTTGTTGAGGCCAGGTTAGTTTTGGGTTTGTCCACGTGCCTGCTTGTGGTTCCCTGGGCCTTTTCTTGAAGAGGGAAGGAGGCAGCCACATTCAGGGTCCCAGGGTCTCTGGTAGCTCTGCCTGACCCCCGCAGTGGCGGGTTGTTGATGTTCTTATTTCCTGTTGGAGATCGTCCTGGATCCATGCACTAAGGCAGGGGAATCATCAGCCCTTTCCTTTCTTCCACTTTGAAAGTACATTTGTGTTTGTGTAGACATCAGGCCATCTCTGACCAGGGTAAGGAGTCCAAACAAAAATCGTGCACTCATTGGAACATCTTAAAAACGTTGCGGGGAAGAAGAGGGAGAGAAGATAGCAGAACCAGTTTCCATGTGGGGCCAAGGGACCCTTATTCTGCATTGCTCAAGATAATCTCAGATGCTTTTCTGAAGTCGAGCAGCACTCATCTCTCCTGCCTTCCTTCAGAAGGGCAGAGTTCTGCACATAGACAGGGCAACCATCCATGCACAGTGTGTGGGACACCACATGTGCAGGACGGGTCACTCAGGGATGAGACACCTGACACATACTGATATCACAGGGTCCACACAGACAGAGCAACACCGTCAAGTCCCATGGAACACACGACTTGTGGCCAGAGTGTTTACTGGTCAGAATCTCTTTCAGTTTCAAAATGAATCTCACTTTCTTTTTCTTTTTAATATGGTCTGCTTCAAAAAGAGAATCTGTGATGTGATTTTAAAGATATTTCTGATAAGTTTCTTAGTCTTTTTTTTCCCCTGCAATATGAAAAACGAATTAAAAGTTACATGTAGTTTAAAAAATCTTTACCATTTTAAAGTGACCATCACAATGTCATGCGGGCATCACCACTGTCTAGTTCCAGAACTTTTTAACCCTCCAAAAGGAAATGCTGAACCCAGTAAGCAGTCACTTCCCATTTCCCTCTCCCCTAGCTTGTGGCAACACTAATCTGCTCTCTGTCTCTATGGATTTGCCATTTTTGGGTATTTTATGTAAATAGAATCCTTCAGTATTTGGCCTTTTGTGTCTGGCCTCTCTCGCCCAGCGTAATGTTTTCAAGGTTCATCCACACGGTAGCAAGTGTCAGAACTCTGTTCCTTTTCATGGCTGAATAATATTCCGTTGTATGGATATACCACATTTCGTTTGACCATTCATCAGCTGATGGACACTTGGGTTGTTTCTATCTTTTGGCTTTTGTGAATAGTGCTGCTATGAACATTTGTGTTTAAGTTTTGGTTTGAATGTTTGTGTAGAATTTTTACATCCAGGTGTAAAATTACTGGGTCATAAGGTAATTCTGTTTCACTTTCTCCAGAGTGGCTGCACTGTTTTACGTTCCCACAGCAATGATTGAGGATTCCAGTTTCTCCACACCCTCACCAACGTTTGTTATTTGTTTATCTTTTTTTGGAGACAGGTCTATGGAGTAGTATGTTTCGTGTTGCTATGAAGGACTACCTGGGGCTGGGTAATTTATAAAGAAAAGAGGTTTCTTTGGCTCAGGGTTCTAGGCTGTACAAGAAGCATGACATTGGCATCTGCTTCTGGTGAGGCCTCAGGATGGCAGGCAAAGGGCATTGCCTGGCAAGAAAGGGAGGAATAGAGAAGGGTGCAGGTGTGAAGCTCTTTTGAATAAACAGCTCTCACAGGAACTAATAGAGGGAGAACTTACATATTACCACGAGAATGACACCAAGTCTTTCATGAGGTATCCTGCCCCATGACCAGGCACCGCCCACCAGGCCCCACCTCCAGCACTAGCAATCGCATTTTAACAGGAGATTTCCGGGGGACACACATCCGAGCTATGCCAGCCCACTCAGACCTGTTGCACAGTTCAAGAGGACGCATAGTGGCTGTTGCCAGGTTCAGTCAGTGCTTTTGTAGTTGGATGACTTTCGCGTGGTTACTCTGGGACTAGGTGTGTGTGTGTGTGTGTGTGTGTGTGCGTGCGCGTGTATGCATGTGCATGCATGCGTGCATGTGCATGTGTATGTGTGCACGCATGCATGCAGCTGCTTAAAAAGATCTACTTTATCTGTATCAGTTTTGCATCTTGCAAGATAGACTTCAGATTGTGTCACCCTAGAACTCCTTTGACCTAGAAAAAAAATACAACAGGAAATTCTTAAGAATCTCTGCGTTTAGGCATAAAGCTTTAGATTCTGGGCATGCACTTCAGGAAAAGTTCTTTCATTGAAATCAATTTTCACCTATATTCATTTTCATGAACATCAAGAAACGACATTTAGTGATTTTGCTCTCTGATTTTCATCTACATGAAAGCATAAAATGTCACTCAGCCCCTTTCTGATCACTGTCCTTTTGAAATGGGCTGATCGGAAGCCCTGCTACCTCTGTGGATGATACAGAATGAACACTGACGAGTTGATGAAAAAGTCTCTCGCTTTCAGTTCTCCTTTCATAACTGACTTTTTAAGAATATGGTAGAAATTTCCTTTTAACAGGTTTTGGGAAACTCTCCAATGTTCTGAAATGTTCTTAGTCCTGGCTTTGTGATTGGTTCTGTGGAGAGGCACTGAGTCTCTTTTGGGACGGCTGGGACGCTTTCTGCGTTTCGTTGTGTGAGACTGAAGTGGTGGAAACTCCCTCCTGACATTTCATTCCTTCCTCAGAGTGTAGTGCAGGGACCCGCATACCTAGCAATTACCAGAACTGCCTTGAGAGCTTTAGAAGAATACAATCTCCTGGGCTTTAATCTCCACAGAATCCAGGTCTCAACTGGTCTGTCACAGGACAGGGAATCTTCCAAATCTAAAAGCTGGGAGACAGTGGGTGGGTGATTAAGTAATGGTTTATGGAGTCACATGACCTGGTTTTTGAACTTAAGACACTCACTACCCTGTAGGTTCCTTGGCTAAATAGTTAAAAGTCTGTTTCTTGGTTTCCTCAGGTATAAAATGGAAATTGTAACATACACCTCACTCAGTAGGCTGTGGGAGGAAAACAAAACAGGTCCGCGTGGACATGGGTAGTCAAACGCGCAGGGCCACTGCGACCTTGGTACCTGCCGGTCCTACCACACGAGCTGCTTGGGGCAGGTTCCTCACTGGTAGCTTCACTAAGAGTATGGCTTTGTTTCTAAACCAGGGGGTTCCAATCCTGTGTTTTTCAGGGTTGCTTGAGGCAGTTTTGAGTTAGCTCTCTGGCTGCGGGAGAGATGTAGAGATAGTCTGGTGTAGGGAGTGTGTGGAGACATGTTGCTCCAGCGCGTGTCATCGCATAACCTCCGCCTCTTCGTTTGCGCTCCTTGCTACTTCCTGCAGAGACAGTGGACCCAGAGGGATTCGGACATTACTTTCTGTTTCTGTTGGAGATACTTGGTTTCTGTGACAGTGGCCTCAGATATACCCGACTTCTCTTGAGCAGCATAAAGGGGTATAATTTTGGAAAGTTGCCTGACTTTTCATTTTTCCTAAGATAACTGGAGTTACTGTTTACCAAATGATGAGAATACATTATAAGAATAAGCATTAGAAGTTTCAGTCCGTGGCCATTTTTCTGTGGTTTTATAAAAAAAGATGAACAGGGCTGAGTGCAGTGGCTCATCCCTGTAATCCCAGCAGTTTGGGAGCCCGAGGCGGGCAGATCAGTTGCGGTCAGGAGTTTGAGACCAGCCTGGCCAATTTAGTGAAACCCTGTCTCTACTAAAAATACAAAAATTAGCCATGCATGGTGGCGCGTGCCAGCCATCCTAGCTACAAGGTAGCCTGAGGTGGGAGAATCCCTTGAACTCGGGAAATGGAGGTTGTAGTGAGCTGAGATCATGCTATTGCACTCCAGCCTGGGCAACAGAGTGAGACTCTGTCTGCAAAAACATATATTAAAAAAATAGAAATGAGGCAGAAATAATGGAACACATTGGCATATCCCAAATCATCACCTTGGACCTTGGAAAACATTCCTGCTCTGCAGCACTTCATGAGACTGACCGGCCCCCCGGGGTAGGCTATCAAGATTGGGATCCAGTGGGGAGGTGGGTCTGGTTTACAGTAGATCTTCCTGTCAACAGTCAGCGCATTCAGTGATGCTGGGAAATCTTGCTGGCCAGACCTCCAGAACCCTTTGCAATTGTGTTCCAAAACCTGTGACCGCAGCTCTTCTTTACCTTCTTTTTTTTTTTCCAGGAGAAGAAGATTTTTCAGATCCCCTGGATGCATGCTGCTAGACATGGGTGGGACGTGGAGAAAGATGCACCACTCTTTAGAAACTGGGCAATCCACACAGGTACTAAAACTCCCTGCGACGTTACAGAGGCAGTCACTCACGCTTAGTTTTCTTTTTATTACACATAAAATATCCCGGCTTATGACCTCATGAAGATGGCTCTGAAAAACCTGTGAGTTGTCCCTAGGCACTTCCAGGACACATGGGGTACAAATTACACCTCTCCGAAGTGATGTTGCACTCATCCCATAGATTCTTAGTCCTTAAATTTCCTACAAATGTGGTATTCTAAGAAGTTCTCTAGGTGTTACCAGGGGAGTATAAACTCATCGTTTGTTTGATGCTATAAACTTTGATCAAATTTATCTCCCCCCAAAAGGCAATCAGAAAGAAATTGATTTATTACATTTACGTAGGGAGCTATTCACAGGAACGGAACTTGTGTGGGGTGTTGGAGTGTTAGATGGAAAGAGGCACTCAGGTTCCCTCCACCTGTTGACTTTGCAGCCTCTCAGTCTTCTGTGTTTCTTATGTCGATGCTCAATTGTTCCAGCATTTATAGTTTCCTCAAGCTGTGTGGTAGAACTGGGTGACCAGCTTGTCCCAGTTTGCCTGGATCTGTTCAGGTTTTAAAAACAGAATTCCCACATCCCAAGAACCTTCTCACCCCCAGGCACACCAGGACGATTTGTCACTGGAGATATAGCCTGGAGTGAAAAGGTTGCCTTGTACTGCCTGGCCAGCCATGCCATGTTTCCAGAAATTTCTTCCTCTGTATCTCATGTTTTCCCTCTTTTTCTTACCCTTTGTCTGTGCTGTTAGGAAAGCATCAACCAGGAGTAGATAAACCTGATCCCAAAACATGGAAGGCGAATTTCCGATGTGCCATGAACTCCTTGCCTGATATTGAAGAAGTGAAGGATAAAAGCATAAAAAAAGGCAACAACGCGTTCAGAGTCTACCGAATGCTGCCCCTGTCGGAGCGGCCTTCTAAGAAAGGTAAAGGTGTTTGCAGACGGAAAAGAGATCACTCGGTGTGCATCACCGTGCCTTCGTGATTTCTTCTTCTCTACATCTGCAGTCACTTTGCAGGTAGAGCAGCGTGTTCATTCCACCCCTACCGGGCTTGGAAATAAGACTTTCAAGTCGCCAAAGGTAGTAAAAGATGCACGTGGAATTTTGACCATGTACAGACCAAAGCAGCAGGTTCATAGAGAGTTTCAGGAAGAATTATTTAACCTAAGGGAAAGGTTTCTCTGGAGGTCCTTCATGAATTAATCCAAAACTACATATTTTTTTTTTTTTGCCACAGGAAAGAAACCAAAGACAGAGAAAGAAGACAGAGTTAAGCACATCAAGGTAACCTTGGGTGGTTCAGAATGTTGCAGTAGGATCTTATTAATGGCTCCTCTAAAAAGGAGTCGCAGGACCTCTGTGGAGTGTGTCATCTTTCTTCCTTTGCCCGCGTGTCTTCTGTGCTTTACATGTTTGCTCTTCGGCATGTATCCACGTGCAGACATAGGTACACGGGGCCCCGCCTCATCCCGTCTCCCTGGGAAATTTATGAATGAAGTCACAGACTGACACAATGTGCTCGGCAGCCTGAGGCCTCCATCTGGCCACCACAGCCTCTGCCAGCGGTCACTTCGTGTCAGCTAAGCTCCACACTAGCTTATGTCTCATACTCTTAACTATATTTTCAGGCTTTTAAATATACCGTAATATGTGGGAAATGTTATATGCCTCTATAAAATGTATGAACCGTATTTTATACACATTTCATCACGGGCCCTTTGGCGGGGGATTCCGTGCTCAGCCTCAGCCCTCCGTCAGCACAGCTCTCAATGGCTGCCTTCTGTCCACTGTGGAATTATCTGTCATATCCCACGAGGGTTCTCCACGGGATGTGCGTGTGTGTGAGCTTCTCACTAGGCTCTGTAGTCTGAACTCCCTGCAGCTTAAGGATCTTCGTGGATAGATTAGGTGGTCCTTGTTAAACAGGGAGAGAAGAGCCAAATATTCCCCGCAAAACCGGGGACAAGCTTCACTTGCTGAGCAGAGAGCAGCAGACGCTGCAGTCACAGACCCAGGAACCTCAGAGAGACTGTCTGGCTCGCTGGCCTCTCTTTGCAGATGAAGAGATGGCGGCTGAGTGACATGCACCCAGGGTCACCTGGGTACTCAGAACTAAACTTGAAAGAGATGCTAATTATACTGATTTATAATCTAGAATAAATGTTAAAGTAAAAAAGAAAGCAGACCATTTAGACAGCACAATGTTTAAAAACAAGCCACTACTTTGGAATTAAAAAAAACCCAAATAATATGCTTCTGATATAAGTTAGACTCATGAAGGTAGGTAGCTTGTGAGGAAAGACTTAGATAAACTGTTGAAGCTTTAGAGATAGTTACTTGTGTGGTGGTAAAATAAATATTATAGGCAGGGTATTTTTGCAGTGATACTTTCAGTTTCACTTTCTGTATATATACATATATATTTTTGAGTCGAAGTCTCATGCTGCTGCCCAGGCTGGAGTGTAGTGGTGCGACCTCGGCGCACTGCCACCTCCGTCTCCCCGGTTCAAGCAATTCTCTCACCTCAGCCTCCTGAGTAGCTGGGATTACATGTGATCGCCCCCACACCCAGGTAATTTTTGTATTTTTAGTAGAGACGGGTTTCACCATGTTGGCCAGCCTGGTCTTGAACGCCTGACCTCAGGTGATTCGCCTGCTTCAGCCTCCCAAAGTGCTGGGATTACAGGTGTGAGCCACCACGCCTGGCCCCAAAACAGTTTTTTATAGTTCAGCTTAATATAATGTTCGAAGCAAATTCCATACCTCTTCCATAATAGTTCAGCATATGTATTTAAAAGTTAAGTGCTGGCTGGGCACGGTGGCTCAAGCCTGTAATCCCAGCACTTTGGGAGGCTGAGGCGGGGGTGGATCACGAGGTCAAGAGATCGAGACCATCCTCGTCAACACGGTGAAACCCCGTCTCTACTAAAAATACAAAAGATTAGCTGGGCATGGTGGCGCATGCCTGTAATCCCAGCTACTCAGGAGGCTGAGGCAGGAGAATTGCCTGAACCCAGGAGGCAGAGATTGCGGTGAGCCGAGATCGCGCCATTGCATTCCAGCCTGGGTAACAAGAGCAAAACTCCGTCTCAAAAAAAAAAAAAAAAAAGTTAAGTGCTCTGTAAAAATACCATGATGTCATTATTGTACCTGAAGAAATGAATGGTAATTTCTCCATATCAGTGAATATCCTGCCAGTGTGGAGAGTTTCAGTTGGTCCATACATGTTACAACTTTCATGTGGTTTGTTTACTTAAATTGAGACCCATATAAAATCCACATGTGATTTTTGAATGTCTTTTCAGTATTATTATTTCTTTTTCTTTTTTTCCTTTTGAGATGTAGTCTCACTCTGTTGCCGGGCTGGAGTGCAGTGGCACGATCTCAGTGCACTGCAACCTCCGCCTCCTGGGTTCAAACGATTCTCCTGCTTTAGCCTCCCGAGTAACAGGGAGTACAGGTGCACACCACCACGCCAGGCTAATTTTTGTGGGTTTCATCATGTTGGCCAGGATGGTCTCCATCTCTTGACCTCATGATCCACCTGCCTCGGCCTCCCAAAGTGTTGGGATTACAGGCGTGAACCACCGTGCCCGGCCAAGTTTTTTTTTGAGTATGTGTGGTCTCCTATATTACCTCTTAAAACATTTATTTATTTATTTTTTACAATTGAACAAACTTAGTTGTTAGCCATATCATTTCTTGGTTTTTGTTTTGTTTTTCGAGACAAGGTCTTACTCTGTCACCCGGGCTAGAGTGCAGTGACGTGATCATGGCTCACTGAAGCCTCAACCTCCTGGGCTCAGGTGATCCTCCCCACCTCCGCCTTCCTCTGGTAGTCGGGTCTCCCTCTAGTAGTCAGGTGTTCGTCACCAAGAACGGATAAGTAAAAATTTTTTTTTTTTTTTTTTTTTTTTTTTATATATAGAGGCAAGGTCTCACTCCGTTGCCTAGGCTGAAGTAATCTTCCTGCCCTGGCTTTTCAAAACGTTGGAATTACAAGTGTGAGCCTGGCTGAGTTTGTATTTTTAAGGCCTACATTTTGATTCATGTTGTTTAGTCAGAAATGTATAGCTTCCTCACAAATGTGTGATTTTGAAGAATTTGCTACAATGTTACGTGTGACGGAAGTACTGTTTTCCTGTCATGTAGCTGAGTGTCTGGCCCAGAACAGATCTCCAATAGGAATTTGATACCTGATGAGTCCTATCAGCATTTGTTGACTAAACAGATGCATCAAGAAGTAGGATATGTGGGGTGCGAGTGAGGGGTTTTCCGTTAAGGTGCAGATTTCATCTCACAATCACAGTTAATGGAGAAGTAAGAATGGAGGGACAGATGTCGCGTTTTCAGCACAGGTCGCTCCCGTGTATCCACTTTGTTCCATCGGACGCCAGATGTCAATGATGCTAAGATGCACCGTTACTTTATGTTTGTCTCAGAGAAGCTGCTTCCGATGAAACCATGGCACGTAATGGATTGTAAGGCATATCCTCCTTCAGGGCTGTGGCAGTGTGAGGAAATGTGCATCTTAGAGTCCATGCCATGGGGTGGTCCCTTCGTCCGAGATCTCTGCGGCCACATCAGCACTGGCGGTGTCTTCACATGGCCACTAAAATGCGCAAGTTGTGGAAGGCACGGTCCTTCCCTTGACCATCCCGGCCCAGTAAGTAAGAGATCTCAGGTGCAGCTGTGAGGGTCAACAGCCGCCTTAGCCAAGTGTGTTTTATGCAAACCTTGTGCCGTGGAGATATGGCTTATACCTGAAACTTTCCCCTCCAAAGGACACATGATTCCTGCAGCAGAAGGCAGGTGATTCACCAGACCTAAGCCAGCCCAACTTTGGAATTTAAAATCTGCTTGCATTGTTCTTTGCAGTGTAGCAGGGAAGCTTGGAAGTAGCCAGCGGGCTTCCGGAGGTCTGGACTTCCTGGCTCTTCAAGCCGTTGTGTAGACTCAGTGTCCCTGTGGCGTGTTTGAAAAGTGAACCCCCAGGGCATCTGGAATTGGACAGTCAGAGGACAATTATTAGCTGTTAATATATTACTTTTTAATTGTACGTCAAAATACCCAAGCACTGGCCGGGCTCAGTGACTCACACCTGTAATCCCAGCACTTTGGGAGGCCGAGGTGGGTGGGTCATGAGGTCACAAGTTCGAGACCAGCCTGGCCAATATGGTGAAACCCCATCTCTACTAAAAATACAAAAAAATTAGCCGGGCGCAGTGGTATATGCCTGTAGTCCCAGCTACTTGGGAGGCTGAGGCAGAAGAATCGCTTGAACCCAGGAGGCGGAGGTTGCAATGAGCTGAGATTGCGCCACTGCACTCCAGCCGGAATGACACAGCGAGATTCCGTCTCCCAAAAAAAGAAAACACCCAAGCCCTGAGTTAACATATCCTGTGCAAATATACTAAACCTACTTAGTCTACTCAAATATGTAACTGGATAGACTGTAGATTTCTTCTGTTGAGAAAAGCTGTCTTTTATGTAGTAACTAGGTATGAAAATTGGTCGTTGAAGCAAGCTTTTTCCAATCTTCAGTTCGAGTTGAAGTTAATTAGCAAACAGTGTTTACAGCAGGTAGACCAAGTGTTAGACTTTTCTTGGGGTCACTCATGATTTATCTCCATGCTTTATGTCCCCCAACAAATAGTCTTCCCGAGACTGGAAGACCCAAGGCCCATTGGCCATGTGGTAGGTAGCATTCTCTGACATTTCCTTTTGTGAGTATATCTCTACAGGCTCAGTGAGCCATGTTTTCCTGGAGCTAAACCCCACCTGTGCGGCAGGAACTAGATATCTAAGGAAATAAGAACAAGAAAAACAGCTGGGTACAGTGGTGCATGCCTGTAGTCCCAGCTACTCAGGAGGCTGAGGTAGGATTGCTTGAGCACAGGGCTTCAAGGCTGCAGTGAGCCATGATTGCACCACTGCACTCCAGCCTGGGCAACAGAGCAAGATCCCTTCCCCACCTCAAAAAAGAAAGAAAAACAACAGTGACCAATCCCGGATTCTACATCATCAGTGCATATATATGTTTCAGAAAATAGCACGGAACGGTTTTCTCTGTGGGACTTCAGACAAGGCCAAGAACAATAAGGACAGAAGTAGTTAAAACAGAGGGGCGCTGGTTGATATTTTTGAGCTGATTCCAAGTTCCCAGCTATGATTATTGTCTCATTGAGTTCTCCCTGTGATGGGCAGGTTCATCTCCCTTTTATACATTAAGGAAATGGATACACAGAGAGGCTGATTGGTTTTCCCAAGGCTGCATTGCTTTACAGAGCTGAGATTTTAATCCAGGTGTGTCCACTCGGTGCCTCATAGCCTCAGGGGCCTAAGCCAGGCCTTGAGGGATGGACAGAGTCAAATCGTGGTCCTTCCCCAGCACTAAGGGCCTCTGGAGTGAAGGCCTTGGAGGTTAGAGTTGGTTTGTCTTTCCTGGATGAGACAGGAAACTGGCTTAATTAGAGCAGGAGTTTGTGTGAGGGAACAATGGGAAATACAGGCGTGTAGGTGGGGCGGGTAGAAATGGGTACTTCCTGCTTCGGAGGGTTGTTTGCAGCTGAAATATACATGCCTTGAAACTGCACAGTACTTCCTGATCAAAGCGATAGAATTGGGAAGGGCTGCTAAAGTCACTTGGTCAAGATTAGGCCTGGTCTGTATTTGTTCTGAGCACAGACCTATGGGTAAGCAGATAGGCGTTCAGCTGCTCTTTCTCATGGAGCTGTTGGCTCTAACAGTGACATGAGCTGGATTAAAACACAGTGCACTCCCTGGCAGGGCTGCTACTGCTGATCCTCTCACTGTTTGGAAGTGGTCTTCAGTTTTTAAACTTTAATAAAATGAAATGGCCGGGCGCGGTGGCTCACGCCTGTAATCCCAGCACTTTGGGAGGCTGAGGCGGGTGGATCACAAGGTCAAGAGATCGAGATCATCCTGGTCAACAAGGTGAAACCCCGTCTCTACTAAAAATACAAAAATTAGCTGGGTACAGTGGCGTGTGCATGTAATCCCAGCTACTCAGGAGGCTGAGGCAGGAGAATTGCCTGAACCCAGGAGGTGGAGGTTGCAGTGAGCCGAGATCGCGCCATTGCACTCCAGCCTGGGTAACAAGAGCGAAACTCTGTCTCAAAAACAAAACAAAACAAAACAAAAAAAACACATGCCAGCAACTCACTTGAAAAACAGATAACCCAAGGGCTGCCCTGAGTGAAGCAGGTTATCGGGCTGATTCTGCCTGCCCGGGATACTCCCTTCCCATGTGGTGGCTCAGGAGGGGAGCTCTGAGCCCTGTTTGCAAAGCCTGAGGGACAGTTGTATGAGATGACACAGCTGAACTCCTTGGAGCACTCAGAGCAGGAGGGAATTGACACGTAAGCGAGGCCTTTCTCACCGGGGTGGGAAGGAGTCCAGGGCAGGGGCAGGAGCTGGTGCTGCTGGCATGGAGGGGAGGAAACATTTCTCCAGAAAGTGGAAGAGGGTTCGGAGGATGCAGATAAGAGTGGCCTAAAGAGGAGGCCCCTGCGTTTCTCACCTTCAGAGGGGATGTTGGGAATGGAGGTCGTTTTGTGGAGAGGATGCTTCACATTGGACATGCTGCCTTTGATGTGACAGAGAACCCTGAGAGCAAATGCCAGCTCGAAAGTTGGAGGGCATAGTGCTCGGGTGAGTGCCCCAACCAGCAGACGTGTGTTCATTTACCTGAGAATGGCGCTGGTGGCTTTGGAAACCGATGCCTTTTCCAGGAGAGAAACTTTGAGTTGCAGACAAAGGCCCATGGACAAGAGGCAGAGAAAAGTGAGCCAAGGAAAAACATCCAGAGGGAAGTGGCAGTGACAGAAGGGGGACAAGAACAACGATGGCCTCTTTCCAAGGAATGAAGGTGGCTGTGGGACTGGGCAGGAGGACCCAGCCTGGCTCACGAGAGCTTCTGTTCTCAGCGGCATTGCAGCCTCTGTGCTGGGTGTGTGCACTCGCCAAGGTCCAGTTCCCTCGGACCTATGAAGTCCAGCTGTCAGCTTACATGTTCTGCTAGCACAGACCTAGAGATGCCCTTACATTTGAAGTCCTTAAATCTAGCTTCAAAAAGACTGGCTTTGCATGGATGAATTAGAGCATTTGGGAAGGTGGGAGGTGGGCTTGTGGCCCATCGTACGGGGCTTCAGGGACAAGGGCCATTAGCTCAGCGTTGAAACAGCATAGGCTCAGAGCAGAGGGGAGTCCCTCTGCTGTCCTCCAACGCCAGTCCATCCCCAAGCCCGTTCAGCAAGTGCACCTTCAAGACCAGCCGAAGGTGTATTATTTTACACAAGGGCAGCCTGCTCCTGCCCTTGAACTCTCTCGTGCCAGTTTGCTTTGGCTTAAAATCCCTGAAACTGTAGACCAAACCTTGGATTCTGTAATTATAGCAAATGTCCTTGAGTGTCAGTGCTTGGCGGGGTTCACGCACAGTGGGCAGAGTTCACGCGCGGTGAGCGGAGTTCACGCATCCATGTACACTGAACCTTGGGTTCCGTAATTATAGCAAGGGTTTTTGAGCATCAGTGTTTGGTGCGGGTCATGCACTATGGAGGAGTCTGCACCCAAGCACAGTCTTTTTTTTGGCGGGGTTGGGGGGACTATCTTTGGAGCAAGGTGAGAAAATTAAAAGCCAAGAAAGCTACGGGTTAGTGGATTTACAGAAGAGCCTATATCTAAAGTGAGAAAGGGAACAGAAAGAGGAGATAGGAATCTTGGCCAGGATGAACCAGGCCATGATATGGGGCAGCAGAGCAGGACGCAGTTGAGCCAGGGCAAGAGTGGCGTGGGGCATCGGGAGTCGGAGAGGCTTTGGGTGAAGGCCGTCAGGGTCTGCAGGATCTCTATGTGCATTTTACACGGAGAACTCCACACCCCTTCTCTTCATTTGAGATCCTTGGATTTTAATATAGCTTAGATTTAGATATTCCTACTTCTAATCATTTCAGACACCTTGACCCAGTTTAGTGAAGATCCTTCTCTCCTGGGCCTGTTCTGCATGGAGGCGTTTTGGGGTGCCGGTTCTGTTTCACTGTGCCATTGCCCGTACCGTCTGTCCTGAGTGACAGTATCAGTGAGATGATTGCACTGATGGCATTGAAATGACAGGGTTTTGACCAGGCACGGTGGCTCATGCCTGTAATCCCAGCACTTTGGGAGGCCAAGGTGGGTGGATCACGGGGTCAGTATTTCGAGACCATCCTGGCTAACACGGTGATACCTCGTCTCTACTAAAATACGAATATTACCCAGGTGTGGTGGCACATGCCTGTAGTCCCAGCTACTCAGGAGGCTGAGGCAGGAGAATCACTTGAATCCAGGAGGCATAGGTCACAGTGGGCTGACATCACACCACTGCACTCCAGCCTGGGCGACAGAGCAAGACTCCGTCTCAAAAAAAAAAAAAAAAAAAGAAATGACAGCGTTTCTTTTGGGGATGAGGGGAGTGGTACCTCCCAGCCTCCACTGGTGGAATATACGGCGCCATTACAGAATTGGTCAGTGCAGGATGCAGGCTAAGAATGGAGGGAGTGGAACAGTGTTCAAAAGAGCATCTTGGTCTCCACTGGAATTAGGGCAAGATACAAGGGCTTCTTAAGACAGAAAGCTCCTGGAATTTGACCGTATTTCATGACCAAAGACAGATTTCAGTTGCCATGTCTCCGCAGGCTAAAAGTAGCATGATCTTGGAAAATTAATTTAGTCTCTGAGTCACCATTTCCTCAAGTGATAAAAGTATCATTTGCCGCTAATTAAACTGGAGATCATGTGTAACACTTAGAGATCTTCAATGGAGAAATCAGAATTAATTTCAGTTTTTAAATATATGCAAGCCTGACTGCCTCATTACTTTTATGGGAAACCCAGAAACAGAATGAATTAAAAGAAAATAAGGTCAGACAGCAACAGAAACCCTTACAAATGAGCTGTTCTCTTGGGACTTCTTCAGGGGCCTGTGTTTAGTCCTTTTTGAGGGAGCTGAGGAAATGGAGGTGGGATAGTGAAGTGTGGGGATGACTCGGGGTGGGGAGACCCAGCAGGTGTCATTGAGGACACCGTTGAGGAAGGAGGCTGACATCAGAGAGGCAGAGAATTGTAGCAGTGTCAGACAGCTCAGGCTGCCACAGAGGGACAGCATGGTCCTCCCCATCCGAGGTCAGAGTATGGGGCTGTGGGGAAAGGGATTTGAGAAGAGGCCATTGCATTTGGGAGAGCAGAGTTTAGCTGGGGACCTTTGGTAATGGGGAGTACTTAGTTATTAATAATTGCCATGTACGTAGCTGGCTCATTTAATCTTCTCCTTATCTGTACCACATGGGTCCTATTACTGTCCTCAGTTTACAGCTGTCCACGATGCCCTAGGGTGGCTTGCAGAGGCTGAATAAGGACCCGCAACTAATGAGGAGTGGAGGCACCAGGCTTTGCCCCAGGCCCTTCTGATTCCAAAGCCGGGTCTCTCAAGAGCTGGCTGGGAGCTTGATTCTGCAGGTGGAGGGTAGTGAGACCGCAGGTACGAATGCGGGCCCAGGTGGAGAGGCGAAGTTGGGAAGCCAGACGCTGGGTGGGAAGTTTGGCTATAAAAGAGGAGAAAACCTGGTAACCCACTCAGGTCACAGGCAAGTGGTTTTTTTTTCCAGAAAGGGCAGACTTTTTTTTTTTTTTTTCCTTCAAGAATCAGGATCTTACTCTGTCACCCAGGCTGGAGTACAGTGGCATGATCATAGCTCACTGCATCCTCGAACTCCTGGGCTCAAGAGATCCTCCCACCACCTCAGTTTCCCAAGTATCTGAGACACGAGGCATGCACCACCACACCCGGCCAATGCTTTTAGTTTTTGTAGAGACAGGATCTTGCTCTGTTGCCCAGGCTGGTCTCAAACTCCTGGGCTGAAATGATCCTCCATCCTCCGCCTTCCAAAGTGCTGAGATTCCAGGGTGAGCCACCATGCTTGGCCCAAGAAAGGGCCGACTTCTTATTTAGAACTTGTAAAAGAGAAGAGGGCAAGATGCTGGGGAGAAAGGGTAGAAGTCGGGCCTCGTGGGGACGGATGTTCTGGGCCTGCCCTTACATCTGACCTTCAGGACATCTGGTAAGCCAGGCGGTGTATGGTTTCTTTAAAAACTGAGCTCCACGGTGAAGGGGTGCCTTTGAAGTCATGTTGATAAGGTGGGAGTTTGCCAGGTGGGATTAGGAAGGGGGGAGGTTATTTCCCCTCCTTCCGTCAGTGACTTTTTGAGGATTCTGGGGGGATCGATTCCAAGCAGTGTGTAAATAAGCTGAATAGAACACCCACCACGTTTCAGAGCCGACCACTCTTGACTTCGCCAAGCCCAGCCGCATCTACTTGCATGAACCTCTGCTTCCAGTCCTGTGTTCCCTCTGCTCTCCACCCTCTTCTTCCGCTGTGGATCCCTTGGGTGTCGTCATGTGTGGCTTTTGTCCGATGTGATCGCTGTCATAGCAGCGGACGCAAGCTTCCCTTGAGTGCTGAATGTCAGCAGGCACCTCAGGGCTGGCTTTGGCAGAGCTGCTTCCTACCCTCTAAGGGAATGGAGGGTTCTGATTCACTTGGAAAAAGGCACACGTTAAGAGCCCCAGTAAGGGAAAAGAATTTGTTCTCATTATTTCATCAGTGTGCACGTGCAGCGTCTTGGGCTGGATGGGATATTCGGCCACCTGAAGGGCATTTATGTAAGGCCATTGCGTGGGGCTGGCTGGCTGGGCTCAGGCCAGGGTTAGGCCCTTGTGCTCAGCCAGCCATCCAGTGCAGGGCACTCAGGTGGCCACAGGCCATGGCAAAACTTATCTGCAGGGAATTTATCCACAACTTCCTCTGGGCTCCTGTTCTTGGGCCAATCATTGAGGCAGAGCTTTTCCTAAGAAATAATTATGAAAGAGGTGGCATGATTCCTTCCATAGGAGAAAGCCAGGCCTTGATTCTTTTGAGCACGAGGGGGAGAATGTGGAATCCCTGCAGTGCACACTTTACAGAGACAGCGATGCCGCTCTGTGTAACCCCACAGCTATTGTCTGCAGGTGGAAGCATTTCCTAAAGGCAAGCCAGATGGGCCGGTACCATTTCCTTGCTGTGAACTAGAAGGAGCTGTGTGCCCAGCAGTGTACCCTGTGCAGATATGTGCTTTCACACAGGCCAGTTTAAAGAAGCAGGAATGAATGCGTTCAGCAGCTGAGCGTGAGTGACACTAGCATTGAAAAGGAGGCAGAGGGGAGAATTTCAGCTGAGAGGAGGGAGGGAAAGGAAGTGTTCTCAATTCTTTTTTCTCTTCTTCTTCCTAGCAAGAACCAGTTGAGTCATCTCTGGGGCTTAGTAATGGAGTAAGTGATCTTTCTCCCGAGTATGCGGTCCTGGCTTCAGCTATAAAAAATGAAGTGGATAGTACGGTGAACATCATAGGTAAACTGTTTTGACATCTCATTTTTTATACATACGAGCAGCCCCCCGGGGCCTAAAATTTGTACAACAGTGAACGTCAAATAATATAGTCAGTGGGAGGAGGTCTTGGAATCATCTCAGAATGCAAGTTCCAGCCCCCAGATTTCCAGGCTGAGAAATGCAGGCTTTTGAGGATCAGATGATTAGACGGGTCAGTCTCAGTGGAAGAAGGCCGGGGTGACCTCCCAGGAGAAATGTTAGTTTCCCAGCGGCTCGTGGCTAGCGATCCCAGTCTTTCGCTGTTTGGTCACATGGACAAAAGAGTATTTATTTAACTTGGGAACCAAGGAGAGGAAAGATTGTCCTCACGAGTCCTCTCAGCAACTGCTTCCTGGCAGACAGAGAAACTGAGGCACAGAGACATGTTGCCAAAGGGCCCACTCTAATTCAGCAGATACTTTTGAGCACCTTCTGTATATCAGACTCAGTACGAGAAGCAGAAGATAGTTGGAGCAGGAGGAACACAGTGAACAAAGACACCCATAGATTGCTGCAGCGTTGCCGTTTGTGGCAAATACTGCAAAAGAAAAGAAAGGAGAGAGAAAAACCAAGGACCCAAGTTTAGATCGGAGGTCTCAGAGGAGCAGTGCTTTCCCTCCTTTGTAACACTTGAACTGCCTCCAGAGGTCACTGGCCGTGCCCACCCCCGAGGAGGGCAGTGTCTTTACACTGAAGAGATGTGTAATTCCTTCTCACTTGTGTGGACAAATGCACAGGTGTAGTGCCCAGAGACCTCACCCTGCTTTCCCTTTAAGGGGAAGGAGGAGAAAAAGAAGTCCTGGTTATTTTTACTTTGTTTCAGCATTGAGTTTTCGTTGTATGTGTGGAGACTTCTGTTTTTAGGAAACAGAAGAAGCCAGCAGCATGCCGGATTGTCCTGACGACTCCGCTGGCCTCTTGCCGAGCTCAGCAGTGCATTTTGGTATTGAAACCACCTCCCGGGCAGTGTAGAAAGTTTGCAGGTGCAGACATCCTGCCTGACTGGCCGAGGCAGTGTTCTAGAACCCTGGTGTGTTTCTTGATAAAACACAGCCCCACCCTTCAATAAAGCAAATACTGCTACGAAACCAGACTAGGCATATGACAATTAGGAAGTCAGGGCGTTGGGATTTTTGTCTGAATTCTCGCTGCCCGAAATGCCCCTTAGAGGACATTGTTTTTTGGTGATTTTTCCAGATTTGCCTGTCTTTATCTGCAGTGAAGCTCAAGCAGCTTTTCAAGGCAAGTCTGTCAACCCATGTACCCACCCGGGATCCCGGAGGCGCAGGAGAGCGGGTTCCCAGCTCACAGACCAGCGTTAGGGTCCCCCCAAGGGCCTCCCGGTCAAACGCAAGCTTGGCAGACTCTGGCCCCAGCACTTGCTGTGGTTTCAGGATGGCCAGAGGTGACACAGGCTGTGGAACTGGGTCTTCATCTCTTCCCATATCCTTTGTTTCCCCTTCTTTTTGCCATATTTTCTTGTGCTTCAGATAGACACTTAGAAGATAAAAAGTAGCTCTGGGGCGAGTCTGTAGATGGAGGGCACCCCGTCTTAAGAGATCACTCATGCTGTCAGCCATGGCCCGTGCCGTCTTCCTGGAAGCTGAGCTATTCACCCCTTAGAAGGGACCCAGCACAAGGCATTCAGTTTCATCCACACCCTTGGAACGCTGTTAGCAAGATGAAACTCTCTATGAGGTGTGAACTGTTGCATCGCAATCTACCCAGACACAGAAGCCATGACAGACTTTATTCTCGGCTCTCTTGGACCTGGAGCGCCTGGCACTGAGGTGAGACTGTGGGGCCGCTCCTCAGTCACCAGGTGCCGACGGGGAGACCTGGGCAGTGGAGTTGAGCTGCTGTGTCTTCAGCCATAAGAAGTTTTTATTTATTCAAGAAAGCTGTCATCTTTCTGTGAGGCTGTATGCTACTTTCTCCTTCCCCCATCCCTTGCTGCCGCGACCTCATTTATTATTACCTGTCAGCTCCTCCAGTCTTCCCTCACCATTCTTCTCAAGCCCATCCCCTTCTGTTTCTGATACTGTGTCTGGTCCAGCCGTGGCTGTCACCTGGGCTCTGCTTCCATTCTGCCCTCCCATGATTCATCTCACAGAGTAAAGAATGCCAGTGTCATCATGTCACCACTGCCCCCAAGAGAAAGACTTGAGTTCCCCCAGGGCCCTGGGTCTGGCATGACCTGAGCCCTGCTCTTTCTTACCTGTCTTTGAGCTTGAATTACTCTGAAAGAGTTAAGCTCCCTATGGCTGCTCGTAGAGACAGTGAGGTTGGTGATGGGTCTCCTTACTGTGACGTGGCTGCAGAGGCTCTGTCCCCAGGCACAGTGGGGAGGGGACCTGTGGCAGTTCCAGCAGGAAGTGTAGCTCCAGCTCAACACATCCCATCCACAGTTCCACTCCCATAGCGCTGAGACACTGGTCAGCTCTACCAAGTGTTCCCTGGAATGCATGCTGTGCTTCACTTTGTGTGGTAGCCTGAGATGCTGTCTTCTCGTGGGCTGTAAGGTGCACGCTGCCCCACCCCACTCCTGCCTCCTCCTGCACTCTGTCACCCTGGTGAGGTTCGTGCAGTCTGCAGTCGAGGGCAGCCTGGTCCAGGCACCTACAGACCTCTGTCTCTGACTCACTGCTCCCACCATGACTCTCAAGTGCCTAAACCAAATCATGGCTGTATTTTATACCGAAAGAGCATGAGAAGAGCACGAGATTAGAAGTCAAAAGACAAAGGTTCTAGACCTAGTTCTGAAGTTTTTTATTGACCATGTGACTCTGGGGAAACTCCTTAATTTTTTGAAATTCAATTTCTATATAGATTGGAAATAGTATACAATTATTTATAAAACGGAAATATTTAAAATTTAAAATTCTATAGAAAATGGATAATCATACTTTTCCAGCCCATCTCACAGAGTTACTGTGAGGATCAGATGAAATGTACAGATAAACTTCTCTGGGGCCAGAAGGGGGTAAAATGATATGTTATGATTATGATATTACCAAAATCATATTAAAATATATTTGATTAAGAGAAATAGCCTCCATCTGTGCTGTGTCATCAGGGGGGCTGTGAAGTTTAACTACTGATGGGGTCAGGGAAATTTCCCCATCTGATGCCCTGCTGATGGCCTGATTTTATATGCCTGCTAATAAGTTTCATTCTTGACTCTGCAGCTGCCTGGGTGACCTTAGCAATTTACCTGACCTCTAGGTTTCAGCTTTTTTCAACTGTAAAACGAGAGGACCAAACCACCTCCAAGGACCCCTCTGTTTCTAATAATCTGCTTTTAAGCACTTTCTCTGAGGTGTGGAGCGAGCTGCCTTCTCAGGTGGAGACCTACATTAAGTCAACAATTGCTAATAAAGTAAGAATGACCTTTGAAGGAATCAAACCGGTTGATCAGTAACCAGCCGTAAATAATATTGTTATAATTCTCAGCAGCTAGATTCAGATAAAATTGCATTCCTTTGGGTGACTCTTTTCAGATGTGCTGACTTTAATAAACTGGATAAAGTTAGTGGATTTCTAGTTGTTCTGTTTGAGAATTTCCCTGGCATGCAATAGAGAACTGTTGAAAAGAAATGTCACTATTAGTTATGAGCCCGAAGACTCTCACTAAGGTGAGATTCAAAAGTTTTTATCCTGAGAGGGGCTACGAAAGCCAACAGTAGCTCGGCTTGGACTTCATTAACTCTCTCTGTTAGGGAGACCTTAGTATAAAGAGTTGAAATTTGGAGTTGGGTAAGGCTAACCTTGAATCCCGGTTCTGCTGCTGATTGGCTGTCTGCCCTTGAATTATTTACGTAGTTCTGTCTGGTACGGTCGTTTCAGCATGTCCAGATTGGGGATCGCTATTGTGCCTTCCTCATGGGTTGTGAGGTCTTGGGAGGTGGTAGGGAGAGGCAGAGCTGAGTTCTCAGGAAGTTAGGTTTTGTCATTAACATCAGTCAGGACACTCTTTTGTACCCAGAGGAGTGCCACTTCTGACCTTATTTGCTGTAGCAGGTAAGTTTGTTATGCATGTGTCTTTTCAGCTGTCAGGAGTCAGTGTTGCTGTCTGCTTTGTCACTTGGTGGTTCAGGGAAATCAGTTCACATGGCATGTGAGAGAGAGAGAGAGAGAGACAGAGAGAAACAGACTGGTTAGTGGTGGTGCCGACGCGCATCTAGAGAGCATTTCGATACTGGGATTTCCCTGCTTCTCTGACGGGCATTCACTCGAGAGTTGGAAAGTTTCTAAAGTACCCACAATGTTTGGATGGAGAGAAGCCATTATCCTTTACCGAGGCATGAAACAACACACTCCTATGGGGGAATTTGGCCTGATAAGTAACACATTAACTTGGTATCCAGATCATTGCCCAGAAAACAAAGACTGACTTTTCTGTCCTGGGCACCCGCATTCAGGATACACCTAAAATCTGCATGGACATGCTTATCTACTTTTCCCCCCAAGTCATGTATATTAAGTGAAATACGGTAAAATTCACCCCTTTTTAAGGGGCGAATACAGTTCTATAAATGTTGATGGATGCACTCACTGGTTTAACTGCCACCATACTGAAGACAGAGTTTTCATCACCCCGACACGTTTTCTCCCTGGCCCCCAGCCCTAGCACCAACTATCTGCTGTCTTTATCACTTCCTGTAGGTTTCAAGAGTCCACTTGCCAGAAGTCTTGACATTTTCTGGAAAACATTGTCACGTCCCATATTTGCAGATTGTCACAAACCCCTGTGGGACTCAACTCTGGCTTCAGTCAGTGAGCCTTGGCCCCTTCACCTGTCCATGTATTCAGCAGAGAGTCCCTGAGCACCTGTCTGATGGGTGCTGTGAGCGTGTTCATACTTCGGTTGAGGAGAGATGCTGTTGACCCATTCAGAGCTCCTTACAGGTATATAGAGTCAATTGGCAACACGAGGCCGGAAGTCCAGAAGTGTCCCGAGGTCTCTTCCCATTGTAATTTCGGCTGAGCGATGGGGACAGTGAGTGAGAGGCACCCAGGGGAGAGAGGTCGATCTGTGCCAGGGGGTCAGGAAGGGGCTCCAGAAGGCAGGGGCATCGTGAATGCTGCCTGTTTCTCAACCCCCACCCCCATCCCCCTGCCTCATTGAAGCCTTTGATTCCTCAAACTGGAAAAAACCACTGCCCTTCTTCAGCTTCCATCACATGGCCCCCTTCTTTTTCTTTTCTTTCTTTTCATGTGTTCATGGCCTTAAACTTACTCTCTAGATGGTTAGTCGCTGGCCTATAGCCATGAAAATGAACTTCTTACACACTGGATTCTTGGCTGCATTGACCTTCGGCTGCTCCTCCTAGCCCTGGGTGGCAAAGTCTGGTGCAGAACACGTGTTCTATGAATCTTTGTTAGTTGAATAACTGACTTGGGCTTCATGGGGAAAAGCAGTGAGAGAAAGAATTTCCGGTTGGAACAAAGGGATCTAATAGGGGGATGCTGGAGTTGCTGGCACTGTCGGTAGTCCCAGCTAGCTCACTGTCTTTCTATCAGGAGCGACATGCAAAGGAGAGATGGGTTTTGAAGTACTGGAAGTTTAAATGGCTTTGACTTAAATCAAACCTATTCAAGACCTTCATTGCATGCAAGGTATCACTGTGCCCTCCCTCCTCAAACACACACACCCCATTTGGTTTCTGCCTCCCGGCAGCTGCTTCTTAGGACCTGGGGTAGGGGAGGACATTATCTCGTTTTCCTGCCATTTTATTTTACTTGGCGGGAAGAGGCAGAAGAAACTTGAGATGAGGGAGGTCAGTGTTGGTCAGCGTCAGTCTGTGTCCAGTGACATGCATAATTGGTGTCCTTATCCTCAAATAGGATATTCCAAAGGATGAAATAAACGGGCTTGGGGGTCTGCCTGCCATATAGAGCCTGGCTGCCTTTTCTTTAATTTTATCCCTTCCAGGAAAACCTAAACGGGATCCGGTTTCCCTTGCATTCCGTATGTTGTGGCTTTTGGACTCTTTTATCACAGCCCCAAATCCCCTTTCTGAGACTTTTTTGTGCCTTTCCTTTCTTTATTAAGGGACCTATGAATTGCCACTGCCCTCTAGAACCTTCCCAGTGTAGAAATCAGATAATGCGCTTATCGCTCCACAAAAGGCAATTAAAACAGGAACTTGTTTGTAAACAAAAATACTTCAGAAAATAAAATACTTGGAGTGATTAAAACAGGAGCTTCTCCATGACGCCTGGCGTCTCAAGGAGACTGGAATGCTGCCCCTTCCTGCCTAACCTGAGTACTTTGCCGATTGGTGAGAAAATGACAGGGACATAGAACACCACACATACTCCAAGCTGTGTGAGTTTGGACAAGTCACTCTCCCTCTCTGTGCCTGAGTTTCTTCATCTAAAACAGGATAACCATGTGTTCTCTGTCATTTTTACGGGTTAAAATGTTAAAATAAATGAAATTCCCAAGGTCCTTATTTCTTTACCTTTATTTATTGAAGCTAGTTTTCAGGGACGTTTCCTCCAACCAACAGCCATATGAGGTCAGTTCTGTTTAAAATTAGGGCAGGACCTTAGGGACCTTCAGATTAAAATTGCAGTGAAATATCATTACTTACCGATGAGAATGGCCAAAATAAATAAACAGTGACAACGCGAAATGCTGCTGAGGCTATGAAGAAATTTGATTACTCAGACATTGCTGGTGGGAAGGTAAAATGGCACGGTCACTCTGGGAAGCAGTTTGGCAATTTCTTGTAAAATTAAACATGAAATCATCGTATGACTCAGCAGTTGCATTCTTGGGCATTTGTCCCAGAGAAACGAAACTTATGTGCATAAACAACCTGAACACAAACATTCATAGCAGTCTTATTTGTAATAATCAAAGGCTGGAATCAGCCCAGACATGCCTCAGTGGGAGAATAAACACATTGGTATATCCATACTGTGGAATACTACTCAGCAATAGAAAAGGAAGCAGTGACTGATACACACAACTTGGGGGACTCTGCAGCGAATTATGCTGAGTTAAAAAAAAAAGCTAACCCTGGCCAGGCGCGGGGGCTCATTCCTGTAATCCCAGCACTTTAGGAGGCCGAGGCAGACAGATCATGAGGTTAGGAGCTCGAGACCAGGCTGGCCAACGTGGTAAAACCCCGTCTCTACTAAAAATACAAAAATTAGCTGGGTGTGGTGGTGCATGCCTGTAATCCCAGCTACTCAGGAGGCTGAGGCTTGAGAATCACTTAAACCCAGAAGATGGAGGTTGTAGTGAGCCAAGATTGAGCCACTGCACTCCAGCCTGGCAACATAACGAGACTCTGTCTCAAAAAAAAAAAAAGCCAACCCCTACAGGTTACTGTACGAGTCCATTAATGTAATATCCTTGAAATTAACAAATAATAGAAATAGGGAACAGATTCATAGTTGCCCAGGGGTTATGGACGAAGAGATGGACAGGGAGGTACTGAAGGAAGGTGGCTGCGGTTACAAAGTAACGTGAGAGAGATTGGTGGTGATGGAACTGTGTGGTATTTGACAGTGGTGGCAGGTACATGAAACTTCATTTGTGATAAAATTGCACTTAGTCCTAGTGCAAGCACACTCACACAAAAGAGTGCAAGTGAAACAGGAAATCGGAATAAGATGGGGGTTGTTATTGATGTCAATACCCTGGTTGTGATATTGTATTCTAGCTTTGCAAGATAAAACCATTGGAAGAAAATTAGTAAAAGGCACACAGGATCCCAGTATTATTTCTTAGAACTGTATGTGAGTTTACCGTGATCTCAAAATAAATAATATAATAAAACAAATTGAGGCAGGTTTCAGAGCCAGGGTGGTCAGATTCCATCCTTTCAGTGTTCTGGGAGCTGGTGCTACTAATGTTTGCTGGAATTGGAGGGCTGAGTCTATTGCATTGTGCTGAGATTTCAGCCAGCCGGCAGGGCAGGAAGAGAGCTAGGAGTGTGCGCAGAGCTCCCCACAGCTAGATGCAACACAGTTGGGGGGATTTTCATGGTCCTTCCTCCTTAGTAAGGTTTGATAATGTCTCTCTGGATCATAGAACCCAGAAAATAAGCACAGTACCTTCTTTTCGAGCAAAAGCAGGGAGCAGAAATTGGTCAGGTTCAAAGTCTTGTCCTTTCTGCCCCTGGGGCTGGATGCCGCCTCTGGTCCTGAGGCCTTGGCTGTGACGGGGTTGAGTGTGGAATTCTGCAGAGCTGGTAGGACATGGCCACCTGTGTGTGCCATTGGCAGACATGTTGGAGACAGACCTGGGGAGCCAGGTGTTGGCCTGGAGACATCACCCCAGAGCTACAGAACTCAGGCTTGTTCTTCAGCCCCATGGCAGGGGACAGGTGGGGAAGGGAGCCTGGCGATCTGCCTCTGTTGGGAAAGGCCTTCTTTCCTTTCTCATAGCACACTTATGAGAAAGTGTGCTAGAATTGTTAGGTCAGGAGACTTGGCATGATGACTCTTTTCTTCTCTGAAGTCGTAGGACAATCCCATCTGGACGGCAACATCGAGGATCAAGAGATTGTCACCAACCCGCCGGACATTTGCCAAGTTGTAGAGGTGACCACTGAGAGCGACGAGCAGCCGGCCAGCATGAGCGAGCTGTACCCTCTGCAGATCTCACCCGTGTCTTCCTACGCGGGTAAGCGGCAGGAGGGGGCTCCAGGACGCCTGGGAACAGGCCGCGGGGTCCTCTGGTCTAGCGGCAGGAGGGGGCTCCAGGACGCCTGGGAACCAGCCGCGCGGTCCTCTGGTCTAGCGGCAGGAGGGGACTCCAGGACGCCTGGGAACCGGCCGCGCGGTCCTCTGGTCTAGCGGCAGGGCGGGGCTCCAGGACCCCTGGGAACAGGCCGCACGGGCGGGGCTCCAGGATGCCTGGGAACCTGCCGCGGGGTCCTCTGGTCTAGCTCGGGGCTCCAGGATGCCTGGGAACTGGCCGCGGGGTCCTCTGGTCTAGCTCGGGGCTCCAGGACGCCTGGGAACCAGCCGCGCGGTCCTCTGGTCTGGGGTCTCCCCTCTCACCACCCCTTGGAGCGTAGGATTCCTCTGTCCTCGCAGTTGTTCTTCCTGGAATGTTTCATACTTTAATTTCTTGGTAATCAACATCTTCGTGGACACTTTCGTTTGCAGTTACAGGACAGGATCAGGATCACAACATTTCTTCACTAAGTCACCCATTATGTTGTTGTTTTTTTTCTTGATACAGAGTCTTGCTCTCTTGCCCAGGCTGGAGTGCAGTGGGATGATCTCAGCCCACAGCAACCTCTGTCTTCTGGGTTCGAGTGATTCTCTTGCCTCAGCCTTCTAAGTAGCTGGGGTTACAGGGGCGCACTACCATGCCAGCTAGGTTTTGTATTTTCAGTAGAGACCGGGTTCTACTGAACCCTGGCCATGTTGGCCAGGCCCGTCTCAAACTCCTGACCTCTGGTGATCCAGCCACCTTGGTCTCCCAAAGTGCTGGGATTTCAGACGTGAACCATGGTGCCCGCCTCCCATAACACTTTTATGTATGGTTAACAGACGAGATTTCTCTGGAGCAGCGGTTCATCAGAGTCTAATTTATTTGCCCAAGTAGTCAGAAACTTGGCACAGTGTTTTAATGGATTCTCAATTTGAGCAGGCTGGATAGGACCTTAGAGATGATCTCTTCCGGTTCCTTCATTTCTCTGGACGGGAAGGGGCTTGCTGAATTGGAGGTCGTGCAGTCAGAAGCGTCTGGGCCAGGACTTGACCTCAACCTTCAGACCCCGAGCTCACTGCTGGACCCATTCCATTCCACCAAGCTGACTTGTCTCTTCCACGTATTTTCTCTTTCTTTTTCTATCTAGTACAGGTTCTAATCAGGCAAGATGACTGAGCCCATTTCCAGTTCCCCAGGGACTTGGCCACATAATGACAGGAGTCGGCCTGGCCAGTCATAGGAGGAGAAACAGATCCAGTGGGTTCTTCCATTCTTACAGAGTAAAAGCAGGGCCCCTCTTGTTCACTGGCGTCACTTCCTCATCTTCTCCTCTCTTCCTGACGATCTCCAATAAATTTTGTAAAAATCAATCGTAATTAGGAAATATAAATTCTGAGTCGGTGTTATTGCTTGCAGATATTAAAAATAAAAAGCAGAGACCCCATGATAGGAAACTCCAGTTCAGCTCTAGTCAACAGCTCGGGGATTCTTCCCAGAGCTCTTTACGCGCTGCCAAATGGGTGTCCTCCAGCAGGTGCCACCCGCAAGACTGGCTCAGACCAGCGTTGGAATTAGAGTTGACTCAAAGGACCGGTTGCTTGTGAATTATCAGCTGCTAAATCTAATCTCATTTTCCCTGAACACCAACTTTTAAAAATTTTGGTAAAATACATTAACATAAAAATCACTATTTTAGCCATTTTTAAGTGCACAGTTTAGTAGCATTAAGTGCATGAATGTTGTACAGCTGTGACCAGCATCCATCTTCAGCACGTTTTTCATCTTGCAAAACTGACACTCTGTCCCCATGAAACACTAAGTCCCCTTTTCCCTCCTCTACCCTAGCCCTTGGCAACCTCTTACCTATTTTCCATCTCAATGAATATGGCTATTCTAGGTCCCTCGTGTGGGTGGAATCATAGTGCTTGTTGTTTTGTGACTGGCTTATTGCACTTAGCATAGGTCCTGGTGTACATTTACACTAGCAACGTAAGTGAAATGTGAGAATAAACCTTGGCTACAGAAAGGTTCTAATCTGTCAGACAGGATAAGCTTGTCATCAGTGATTTATTCAGCAAATGCATTTTGAACTTTTTTTTTTTTTGAGACGGAGTCTCACTTTGTCACCCAGGCTGGAGGGCAGTGACACGATCTCCGCTCATTGCAACCTCCACCTCCCTGGTTTAAGCAATTCCCCTGCCTCAGCCTCCCAAGTGGCTGGGATTACAGGCGGGTGCCACCACGCACGACTAATTTTTTTGTATTTTTAGTAGAGACAGGGTTTCACCATGTTGGCTGGTCTTGAACTCCTGACCTCAGGCAGTTGCCTGCCTGGGCCTCCCAAAGTGCTGGGATTACAGGTGTGAGCCACTGCGCCCGGCCCACATTTTGAACTCATATGTGCCTTGCCAATATGCCGTCACAAGAACTACTATTCGTTGCAAGTTTATTGTGCCCTTGGAACCCTACTCAGTACTTGGGTGCAGTTGACTATTCGTTGTTATTTTTAATAGAAACAGGGTTCTGCCATGTTGCCCAGGCTGGTCTAGAACTCCTGGGCTCAAACAGTCTGCTCACCTTGGCCTCCCAAAGTGCTGGGGTTACAGGCATGAGCTGCCACACCTGGTATGATACAGCTGACTTGTGTAATTATAATTAGAGTAACCCTGTCAGCCTGGGCACCATCATTATCCCCATTTTAAAAGTGACAAATCTGGCCGGGCTCAGTGGTTCACGTCTATAATCCCAGCACTGGAAGGCCAAGGTAGGAGGATCGCTTGAGCCCAGGAATCGGAGACCAAGCCTGGGTGACGTAGTGAGACGCCACTTCTACAAAAAATAAAAAACGTTAGCTGGGCATGGTGGCATGTGCCTGTAGTCCCAGCTACTTGGGAGGCTGTGGCAGGAGCAACACTTGAGCCCAGGAGTTCAAGGCTTCAGTGAGCCCTGATTGCACCATTGCACTCCAGCCTGGGTGACAGAGCAAGATCCTGTCGTCAAAATATGTGTGTGTGTGTGTCTAGGGCTGACGTGGGTAAAGCAGTGTGTCTAACGCAGGAACAACGAGGAGCACAGCTAGAACCCGTGTGCAGTTGATGCCAAGGCCTGTCCTTACCCCCCCACCTGTGTTCTGCCCTGGACAGCTGCACGGGCTCTGCCATATTCAGAAAAGAGCCACATCCCGTGATCGCATTTGATTTTCACAAGGACACCAAAGGAGGCAGAGCAGAATGTTTATGCCTTAATTTTACAGTAGAGCTAACTGAAGCGTGAAACACTCAGCCACTTTGCTTATATTTACATAGTTTTGGCTAAAAATTCATGACTTTTCTTCTGGATCCCGCTACCGCAGGCCTCGTTGCACTCCATGTGGTTTTCTTTTTCTCTTCTTTTTTTAGGGGGTTGGAGCTTTAGAATAGACTCGCATGTTTATCTGTTGAGTAAGACTTTCCTGAGGTCTTTCTGGGGATTCTGGAAAGACCTCTTCTTCTTGCTGTTGTGCCAGCAGTGGCGTTTGCTCGAGCAAAAGAATCCGGAGAACAGCAGATCCATGCGGAGAGAGAAAAGTTCACGACTCCCTCCAGGACATTTGCATGGATTTGAAGGGCTTTCAGTGCCAGGATGGCAGTCCGCAGGAGGCTTTGCTGGAGCCTGGCTTTTCAGCCTGGCCTCTGGTTCTTTCCATTGTTTTCATTGTCTGGTTCTTCAGAACCTTGGCGAGGGAGGTTGACCGGATGGAGCCAAAATACTCCATCGCTGCTGCTTTTCTAGAGCTAAGAGTGATGTAAGAAATTTCCCTGTTACTGACTGTGGCTAATTTTAGTTCCTCAGTCAGAAATTGTGTAACATTCTGCCAGGAAAGGCAGCTTTCTGATTGTATTCACCTTTCCTGCTTCATATTCTCCAACAGAGTCGGCCGTTGCCCTGTTTTTCATGACAGAGTTCCTTTGTTTGGGCTTCTCATCTAAATTTCAACCTCCTCTGACCACCTTTATTCATCGGTTTGGGAAACTGGTGTTTAGGGGCTGCTGTTCACTAGCTTTTCCCCCTACTGATCATTGAACTGTAATCCCAGTAGTATTACAAAGACACGTTGAGTTTTGCAAGTCTGTGGTCTAAGTATTATGGTGAGAAAGAGAAGAGACAGTAAAACTTTCATACTAGGGAGGGATGTTTCAAAGTGCCACTTTGGGAAGCTCTGGCAGAAAGCCATGTCGTTTAAAAAGGTCCATTCTAAAGTGGCCCCTTGCCTGATCTTTGGCACCAGGATTTTATTAGGCCATTGATGGTTTAGTAAAAGAAAGCCACAGTAGAATTATGGGGGAGGATGGGTAAGAGGGGGCTGGAGAGTAGACTTGAGAAGAAAGCAATCATCTGAAGGACTCACTGGCTGTAATGAGAGAGTAGAAATCGCCTGCTGACCAGCAGCCATCAGTAAAGCATCATCTGAAGGACTCACTTGCTATAATGAGAGAGTGGAGATTGCCTACTGACCAGCAGCCATCAGTAAAGCATCATCTGAAGGACTCACTGGCTATAATGAGAGAGTGGAGACCGCCAGCTGACCAGCAGCCTCAGTAAAGACTTTGAGTCCTTTAGGAAACCACACCAGGCTTGCATTTTGTTGGTTGGAGCGAAGACCCAATAACTTTGAGATTAAGAGGACGCCGGTTTGAAAATAATTTACCCCGGTGAAAGTAATTGAGAATAGGATCAATAAAAGAAATCCTTGTCAGTCTTCTTTTTTTTTTTTTGAGACGGAGTTTCGCTCTTGTTACCCAGGCTGGAGTGCAAAGGCTCGACCTCGGCTCACTGCAACCTCCGCCTCCTGGGTTCAGGCAATTCTGCCTCAGCCTCCCGAGTAGCTGGGATTACAGGCACACGCCACCATGCCCAGCTAATTTTTTGTATTTTCAGTAGAGACGGGGTTTCACCATGTTGACCAGGATGGTCTCGATCTCTTGACCTTGTGATCCACCCGCCTCCGCCTCCCAAAGTGCTGGGATTACAGGTGTGAGCCACCGCGCCCGGCCTGTCAGTCTTCTTTAATCAAACTTCTTATACCAAGAGCCTTCCAGAAAGTGTAGCAGGATGTCAGACTGCAAAAAGGCTTTCAAATAAAATGTATCGTCTCCCTTCCCGCAGTGTCCCTGAGCTGGTTAGACAATAGGTCTATACTCAGAGAGGCATTCACATCTGGACTGGAGTAGTGACCTAACAACCAGCGTCACCCTAGAACTGGAAGAGCCTTTGAGATCATCTGATCCAAGTCCTCCCCTTCCGTCCCACCCCAGATGCTTTCAGGCAAACTGAGACCAGAAAGGTTAGGTGAATTACTCATGTGCCCGTCGGTACCGCGCAAACACCTTCAGTTATTCAGCCTTTTGGGAGTTGCAAATGCAGCAACTCCAGGCTTCTTTATTCCATCCTATTCGAAATAAGTAAAAAACAAAAACAAATCCAAACTAATCAAAAGGGAAAGTGGAATAACTTATGCTGATAGTCTGGCAGTAACACTGACCTGGGGGCGCGGCTGCAGGGAGCTTCCTCCTATAACAAGTCAGCGTGGAAGCCGCAATGGTGGAGTGAAACCAGGGGCACGGTGCACCCAACAAAACACTTTGAGCCACCGATTCCGGGGTCGCAGAGAGAATCGCTGCCCTCGGGGAGGTTTGGGGTTCTCTGCCCCTAAGCTAAGGTACTCAAGGCCCCTTTTGAAAGCCGTTAGCTTCCCATTATGGTGGGTCTTCCTAACTACTTCTGTGGAACTTGGAGCTGTGGAACTTGGTCTGGGCATGCCGCTCTTCAACTCACATTTGTGTCAGCTGAACACCTAAGATCAGAGCATGTGCATCTTTTCTTACCTGCAGCTATTTCCCTGAAGCTGAAAACTGGGTACCGAAAGGAGCTTAGCATTCCGGTCCCATTTATGGGCTGTGCAAGGTCTTACCCGGGAGCCTTACCCCAGGATCTGACCTCCAGCCCCTCCTGCACCTGAGACTCAGGCTGTGCTGGAATCTCAGCCCCCAAAGCATGCTTGGTGGAGGTTCTTTGTATTTGGAGGGGAAAGGAAAAGAAGACAGTGATATTTATGTAGGGTGATCAGGAGTGAAGGGCACCTGAACATGTATGAAAGGAAGTGGGACCTTGGCTTTGGAGCACAAAGCGTGAAGTGGAAAGGGATCCTGAAATTCCGTGAGCGGCTGGACAGCAGGGAAGCGGAGCTGCTGTGTGCAGCACACAGACCCTGGAACCAGAGCGGTTTGGTTTTCTCTCCTCTGTGCTGGCTCACTTGGCAGCTTCGGCAAGTTTCTCAACATCTCTGTCTCTCCCTTTTCTTCGTGGGCATGGCGGTCCCAATTCCTGCCTCCTTGGGATACTGAGCTAGCAGGAGGGTTTTGTGAGGAGGGAAATTTTCTTTTTCTGTTGCTTTTCGTACGTTTCTGCGTGGAAACAGTTCTTGTGCCCAGCAATGTTATGCACCTTTCCTTTAGATCACAGCTCGTCTCCATAGCTGGGATCACCGTCAGCTGAAGCTGAGGGACTCTCTGGGTATCTGAGGCTCCCAGCACAGGATGTTTTGGGGAAACATGCCCAGTCCGAGGAGTGGAGAGATCTGTCTTCTACCTGCTTATCGTCAGCCCTCTGCAAACACCCAGGCCTGTGTGAAGTCACTGGAGAACCGTGGCTGAGAAGCGGGCACAGAGACTCCAGGCTGGGACCAGTGCAGTCAACATTCTTGCTGTCTTTGTTTAAGGAATGCACTGGTGGCACAGTTTGTCCCCTTGTTTTTTAGCTTTTAATTGAGAGAGCCTGGTTTGGGGCTGATGCTGTCAGTGAAAGAAAGGGCTCTGTCTGGGCTGGACCCATCTCATCCCAGCTCTGCCACCAGGAAGATATGAGACAGAGGCCAGCCCCTCACCAAGGACGGGGTGGAAGGCTGGAAGGCACTAGAGCATAAGAGCTCTTCTGCATAACGGGGGATGAGAGCAGCTGCTTCCTGACTCAGGATCCCTGTGAGACCTGCATGCAAAGCCTCTGGCATGGCACTGACCCGTCGGGCTCCCTAAATGTTCACTACCTTTAGAACACAAGCTTTGCTTTTGGATATTCCCGTGTTGTGAAATATACATTACCTAAAATTTAGCAAACGTTTGGGTATGGGTTATAAAATTCCGCACTGGAACCGAATGGGAGGAAAGGCAGTTAACATGTTTCCACCAGGAAGAGAAGCTATTGCAGTTACTCTTTAGGCCTTGTCTGTAAAATCAAGGGCTCAAGCTGAGTGATCTCTAAATGCCTAAAGATCGCACAAGCTCTGTCCTCTGTGATTTCATTTCTCAGTGGTTATGGACACTGAAAACGTTGCACACCGTTGATATTTTATTTTACAAAATCAAAATGGTTTTACTTTTAAAAGCCTTTTTTTTAAGCATAGGTCATGTGTAATCACTAGACTTTGATTCCATTAATCCAGCCTGTTGTGCAAACCCAGTGTTAAGCAGTGCTTATATACGGAGTGTGTGCTGTGTGCCAGGCCCTTGCTAGGCCTTTTCCATCTACCCTCTCACTCCCTCTTCATGTCATCCTCTTAGCAGGTGGCCATGCCCTCATTTTACAGGGAAGAAAACTGTAGCTCAGTAAAGTTGAGAAACTTGCCCAGTGTCTCACAGCTGGCAGGCCAAATGGGGATGGTAACTGACTGGCTGCCATAACTGTGCAGCCACAAACTTAGAGGCTTGAAACAACACACATTTGGATCTGACAGTTTCTGTGAGTCAAGAATCCAGGCATGGCTTAGGTGGATCCTCTGCTGCAGAGTCTTGCAAACCTGCCATGGAGGTGTTGGCTGGGGCTGCTGTCTCATCTGAGGCTCAGCTGGGGAAGGGTTCATTTCCAGGCTCACATGGTTTTGGCAGAATTTCATTTCTTGCATGTTATTGGACCAAGGGCCTCAGTCTCATGCTGACTGTTGGCTGGAAGCAGTCCTCAGTTCTTTGCCATAGGAGCCTTCCCAACATGGCTGCTTGCTTCAGCAAGGCTCGCAAGGGAGAGCGTTTCCTCTCCCAACAGGTTTCTGTGTCCTGTAACATGATCATGAACACAGGATCACATCCATCCCATCCCCTTGGCTGTACCTTACTAGTTAGAAGCAGACATACATTTTACCCGCACTCAAGGGAGGCAGTCCCAAAGAAAGTGAACCCCAGGAGGTGAGGATCGTGGGGAGCACCCCAGATCTGTCCACCTGCAGTAACCTATATGGCAGATGCAACTCTAGAAATCCAGGATCTAAGTCCTATAGGGGTGAGAGGTAAAGGAAGGATCTGAGCAGGAGGGGGATGATGTGGGAGAACTTCTCAGAAACAGTCAACTCTGCATTGGGACTTAAATGAATCAGTTGGCCTGGGTTGGAAGAGAGGACCTGTGTGGGCATTGTGGACAGAGCTGCAGTGAGGAGGGCACCAGGGGTCAGCACCCCCTTATGGGAGGTATGCCCATTGTAGACACAGCCCAGCCCTGGCCAGGGGAGGCTCCTTGTAGCTCTCAAGCCTGCTTTCTCTGAAGATTACAGAGTTGATATTCACTCTAGCTTCTCCCATGTAGAATGTTTGACTTTACAAAGGGAGAGAGGTGATGCCTTTGGTTACTCAGTCCACTTTTGATAAACACTGCCCGAGGCTGGGGGCAGCTCAATGGACAAGAATGATGGCCCTGTGTTTTTCTCTCTGCCAACAGAAAGTGAAACGACTGACAGTGTGCCCAGCGATGAAGAGAGCACCGAGGTAAGCTGCCACCCTTCCTGCCCGCCTGCCCACCTGAGATGCTACCAGGGAAGAGCCTCCAGACCAGCTCTGGGCTTTCCTTGCTGCTGGTTACGCACCTTTCCTTTAGATCGCAAGCTTCACTTCGGGATTTTCTTGCGTGAAGAAATACACATCACCTAAAATTTACCGTGCTTTTAGGTTTGGGGTTATACAATTCAGTGTTGGAGCTGAATGGGAGGAAGGGGAGTTAAATGTTACCATCAGGTAGAGAAGCTGTGATGGCAGGAGAAGGGACTGGAAGTGGAGGCCAGGAAAGGCTGATACTCTTACCACTTAAACATCCAATTTCGCCGGCAAAACTAGAACAGCCTTCCCAGCCAAAAGCAGTGACCAGAAGTACACACCAGAAAATGCTAAGCAGAAGCCTCTTCCAGGTGTGCGTGGGCTCCCTCCCTCCGTGACCCATGTCCAGAGCTGCTTGTGCCCCATCTTCATTCCGAGTGGGCTCCTCCCCATCCTTCTCCCAGAGATGGGGTGTGCAGGACGAATGCAGATGGGAAGGGTTCCTGCTGGCCACCTGCCGGGGGTCTGTGCTTGCGTGGATGAGAGAGAGGGAGGGAGAAGGAGAGAGAAGCTCATGGTTTTTGGATCAGTAGTTTCCCATGAGCTAACGCTTTCAGGTAAAGTGCAGGCATTCTGAAAAGACAGATGTCACGCTCACATGCACCCTGGCCTGCTTTCTTCGAGGTTGCAGCTCTAGCCCCTTCTCTGAATGGAGCCAGCCTTTGAGGCTGCTGATGCTCTGTCCTGGGGAGCTCTGAGCCACCCCCATCTGAAAGCGATCAAGAGGCATTCGTTGCCTGTTGCTAAGTTCCTCACCGCCTTTTCTCTGAAGAAGCAGGTTGGCTCTGGTTGATTGGGCCAGCACTGAGGGACTGAGTCACTGTGTCACCCTGACCGTGGTGGCCTGGAACCTGTTGAATGATTGGGCCGAGCAGTCAGAAAGTAGGAGGACCAGGACCCAAGCTGCTGCCTTCTTTTCCTGCCTTTATAGAGTAGTCTGGATACCGTTTCTGGGAGGTAGCAAAGGAGAATTGATTTTTAAAACAAAGAAAAGGGAAGAAAAAGGAGTCCGACTAGCTGGGTATAATAGAGTTCCGTTGAGGGACATAAAGGTGCTAGCCTTTGTTCATTCTTCAGTTCTCAAAAAATTCAATTAAAGCAGCAATGCATGGGAACAGTGGTACATTTTTATTTTTTCAGTTTTATTTGTGGGTTGTTGCTTTGAGACAAGGGCTCATTCTGTTGCCCAGGCTGGAGTGCAGTGGTGCGGTCACAGCTCACTGAAGCCTTGGCATCCTGGGCTCCAGTGTTCCTCCCGCCTCAGCCTCCTGAGTGGCCGGGGCTACAGGTATGCACCTCCATGCCCAGCTAATTCTTCCTTTTTGTAGAGTTCAGGACTCACTACATTGCCCAAGCTGGTCTCAAACTCCTGCGCTTAGGTGATCCTCCAGCCTCAGCCTCCCAAAGTGCTGGGATGACAGGCATGAGCCACGCCACACCTGGCGAGTGATGCATTTTTTAAAAAGCCATCCAATAGAAGGAGAAGGAAATACATATCTTAACTAACTTTCTTTAAAGGGGCGGCCACACTGGCGGAAGAGAAATATTGAAGGCAAACAGTACCTCAGCAACATGGGGATGCGAGGCCCCTACCAGCTGCCAGGGATGGCAAGCTTCGTCACTTCCAGCAAACCGGACCTCCAGGTCACCATCAAAGATGAGAGTCGTCCGGTGCCTTACAACAGCTCCTGGCCCCCTTTTCAAGACCTCCCCCTTTCTTCCTCCATGACTCAAGCATCCAGCAGCAGTCGGCCAGACCGGGAGACCCGGGCCAGCGTCATCAAGAAAACATCGGATATCACCCAGGCCCGCGTCAAGAGCTGTTAAGCCTCTGACTCTCCCCGGTGATTGTTGGGGTTTCTTGGCTTTGTTTGTTGTTTGTTTGTATTTTTTTTTCTCTCTGACACCTATTTTAGACAAATCTAAGGGAAAAAGCCTTGACAATAGAACATTGATTGCTGTGTCCGACTCCAGCACTGGAGCTGCTTTTTAACTCAGGACTCCAGCCCCTTGGTAGACGTGTGTTTCTAGAGCCTGCTGGATCTCCCAGGGCTATCGCTCAAGTTCAAGGACCAACAAGGGCAGTGGAGGTGCCGCATTGCCCGCGGTCAAGGCCGGCAAGGTGGAGTGGATGCCTCAGAATGGACGAGATAATGTGAACTAGCTGGAATTTTTTATTCTTGTGAATATGTACATAGGGCAGCACGAGCGACATTGCAGTCTGCTTCTGCACCTTATCTTAAAGCACTTACAGATAGGCCTTCTTGTGATCTTGCTCTATTTCACAGCACATTCTCTGCCCATTACCCAGCCTCCCCTCCCCTCCCCTCCCCTTCCCTCCCCTTCCCTCCCCTCCCTTCCCATCCCCTCCCATCCCTTCCCATCCCTTCCCATCTTGCTCTTTTCCTACTTTTCCTTCCCTCAAAGCTTCCATTCCACATCCGGAGGAGAAGAAGGAAATGAACTTATCTACAGATGTCCCATTTTAAGACTGCTTAAAAAAAAAATCCTTCTAATCTGCTATGCTTGAATGCCACGCGGTACAAAGGAAAAAGCTATCATGGAAATATTATGCAAATTCCCAGATTTGAAGACGAAAATACTCGAATTCTAACCAGAGCAAGCTTTTTTATTTTTTATACAGGGGAATATTTTATTCAAGGTAAAATTCTAAATAAAATATAATTGTTTTTTATCTTTTCTACAGCAAATTTATAATTTTAAGATTCCTTTTCTTGTTTATCAGCAGTTGTTATGACATCCTTGTGGCACATTTTTTTTTTAAATTTTGTAAAGGTGAAAAAAGCTTTTATGAGCTCATGTAGCAATCAGATTATCCTGTGGATTGATAATAAATGAATATGATATATAGTTAAATTTTTAATGGGCATCACTGCTGGCTTTGTCTGTGTCTGCTTTAAAAGAGCACAATCACGGAATAGGACTGACAAAGTATTGTTGCTTCTTGGGGACCAAAACGTTTTCCCTTGTGGACCACAAGAAACCCTGGAGGTTCCTACTGTGAGGCTGCAGATGGCGGCGTCTCCTGAGTGCTCGCCTGAGCAGGGCCTGTGCTGAGTGTTCTGCGTGAGTTCCCTTCTTCATTCATCACCGCAGTGCTATAGAACAGGCATTCACCTCCATCCCAGGTGGAGGAAGTGAAGACTCAATGTGAAGAGGCCTTGACTCGGCTCACAGAGGCACGAAGAAGCAAGGGCACAGGTTGAGCCCAGGTCTCTGTGCTGTGATGGGGTCTGTTTCTCTTGTAAGCATATGCAAACATCGGCCTTCCTTGGCTTGGGAGCATTCCCTATGGAGGAGGGAGTATTTTAGCCACTCCACTGTTTTCCTTCTCTGCTATGAGTAAGGTTCACCCCGCTCTGCGTCTTTCCTGCATTCGTCCTTAGGCTTACCCATACGACTGACGTTCTGTGTTTATGTCATGTAGAAGGGTGCGTGGATAAGACATTTTCCATAACAGGAAATATGTGTTGGGTTCCGATTCTATGTCCGTCACTCTTCTTTCTAGGACCCAAGGCCTTGCACATAGGCCCTGGAACCTCGAACCTGTCAAATGATTGGGCCGAGCAGCCAGAAAGTAGGGGACCCCTGCCCTCAAAACTTGGGGTCTGTCTTGTGGAATAAAAGAGGTGATTCCAAAAACACCAGTCTTTATCATCCGCTTGGTGTTGAACGCGTAGACTTGACCTTGGGAAAGCCGCAGCACTGACCTCCCCTGTGTCCCCGACATCCCATTCTGTCAAATCAGAATAGGAAAGCTGAGCTGCCCGCCTACCACCTCTGGGGCGTTGTGGAAGAGATTGCTAAGTTAATATTTGAAGAGGTTCCTGAATGAAAGGACAAAGAGATATTTTTATGCCTATCTCCATGTGTGGCTGCAGATAAAATTAACGGTCATAAAGTTATCCAGCCCTGAATGGAAATCAACTGAAGCATTTTCCTGTCGAAATGCGGCTCGCGGAGGCAGGGCTGCTCCTGGGAGGAGGGCTTCCTTGGCTGGCTGGCTCAGTTTCTTCCTGCAAGGGGAGTTACTGGGAGGAAAGGGGTGCTCCCTGGCTCCTTGGCACCCTGCTTCTCAGTTAAGACCTGCTCTTCCCCTAGGTCCTAAATGGAGGAGTTCAGTTCTTTGAGACTTCTATCTAAAACCTTTTACTGAGTCATCTGTTTTTAAATAAATTAACAAAGCAGTGACCGAAGGTCGCCCTGAGTCCATGGCCTGGTTATCAGAGGGTTTAACGCAGCTCAGGCCTCCTCCCATTTCCTTCCTCCCAGCGCAGACTCAGGGCTTCTTCCTGCATCTTCGTTCCCGCTGCCCTCCCCCGCTTCTGTAGGAGAACCAGACTTCTGGAACCCCATCAAGTGGAAGGAAATTCAGGATTTTGAAATGCACCATTTAAGTACCAGAGATGATATTCCATGGCTAATAAGGCCATGAAAAACAGAATCATGTTTAAGATACTTCTGAGAAAGCCTGTATTGTTTCTAAGCGATACTTGCCAGCAATGTGGGAAAACAAGCTAGTCTCAGGGTGCCTGTGCTTGACATGAGGAAGAAAACAAAGGTGATGGGGCAGCTCATGGACTCAAGTCTCTGACCTTGTTGTCACTTAGAGGAAGCGCCAGGGACACATGCTTTGGGTTGGTGTTTGTGTGAGCTGATATGTTCTTATGATGGGCTTGGGGCTGTGAGTGTGCACGTGTGCGTTTAATAGCAAGTTCAAGTTCAGTGTAACTGCCTTTGAAACAATCGTTTCCATTCTCTGCAGCCAGCACCTGGGTCACGCCCTTGATAACAGGCTCACTGCACAGCTGTGCACTGTAACTTCAGGGACAGGTACTTCTGCCCTGCCTTGAGGTTGCAAGCACCCAGCACATCCACACACCTTGACGAAAGGGGCTTCTGGAATGCCATTTGCATACCTAAATAAATCCACCCTCAACCGTACTGTTTTGTCCGTGTTTTGATGAACCACTGCCAAAGGCGGTAGTCTATTTAAAAGGATTTGTAAAAAAGAAGAGACATACATGGCTATGGAATACAAATTCTTTGGACATCAAAACCCTAAAACAATATCCTTCTCGCACCGAAATGCAAAGTGTACCATACTCTCATGTAACCACTCCTGAGACAGAGCTTTTAGAGGTGAAGAAGATGAGTGATTTGGTTTCAGGAGTCTGAGTTTTCGAACTTGTGCTTCTGGAAGTATTTCGCACTTGAATGAAAAGGTGGGAAGCCACAAACGGCCTCCTGCTCCTAATGCAGAGATGGAACATGAGATTTTCCTTCTCTTTGAGTCCACTCTGTAACCTTGAATTCATTAGGTTTTAAAACTCCCCTGGTACTGTAGCTTTGGACAAATAAGACCAGATAAAAGGTGAAAAAAAAGAACCCCACTATTCTACCAGATTTCTCTTGATAAAAGACGAGAGCTAGGGAAAGGTTTACACACAGGTAGCCAAGATGAGTTCCTGGCAATTCGGGGTCAAACAGCTAATGTGTGAGAGCCGGTGTCGGTTTGGAGGCAGAAACTGCTTTTAGGTGCTGCTGTTCAGCCGCCTACTTCACCCTGAAACTTCATCCTGGAGCATGCCTGGGGCCAGAGTGATCAGAGACTGTAGGATGTGACCCTGACGTCCCTCTGTCCCCAGGCTGCAGTGGACCCCTCCCAAGGGGATTCCAGTTGGGTGTTTCTGCCTCCCAGGACACTGTCAGCTTCTCGAGGCTGTTTCTCAATCTCATTTGCACCTCAACATGTGAATCAAGGTTGGGTACTACTAGGCTGTCATCCCGGGATCTCCTCCTCCCCTGAACCCCACCATCCTGGTGTCAAGAGAACAGGGCTGGGAACCTTGGCTTTGCCCCCTTAGGAGTGTGTCCAACCACAGGCCTGGAGAGGAGAGCCTGTGTGAATCTTCAGGTCAGGAGATGCAGGAAGTTGATAGGGGTCGTGGGACATGCTTTTTCCTGAGGCTGCCTGGCCTCTGGTCCCCACTGGCCCCACGGGACACTGGTACCATCCCCATTCTCTGGGCTTGGGCATCACTGGTCCTGCTGTGCAGACAAATGAGGGTTTTGTAGAGGTTTTCTTCTGGGGCCACATGAACAGCAGGTGCAGAGGCACTGTGTCTCTGCTTCTGAAAATAGGGCCTGGAAGGAAGGAAGTGGTCAGGACTAATAGCTGGTTTTAGCAAAAACGTGAAGTCTGTCCAAGAACCTGAGTTGTGCTGTGGAAGGTCCAAGACGTAGGACATTTCGGAGTTCACGTAGTCTGAAAAGAGCATGTTCTGGAATCTGACCAAGTTTCTGCAGCAGAGACGCGTGCGTGCTTCTGTTCCTGTAAGCACGCTGCCCTTCGGCGGTTTGGTCAGTTTCCCCACAGCTGCTTGATAAACACGTTCAGAGATTGCTGGTGCCGTGGTATGGTGTGTGCTGGGATTGTGCAACTGCTGCCCATTTTAACCCCTTACATGCGTGGCTGGAGAAACACCGATATCACGGGCAACAGCCTCTGTCACCAAAACAGTTAATTTTAAAGACACAACCGTTTTTTTGCAGGTGCAAGCAAATTCCAGGGCGATAGCATCTTTAAGTTTCACTTTTGGTTGAGAAGCACATTTTAAAACCAAAACACCCAAACATCTCTTCACGTGAATTATCAGGGAGAAGATACCCAAAACGTTCCAGCAGCTTGGATCATGTATCTGAGAATACCCTTATTCTCCAAATGTTCTCCAGTGTGCCAGCTCAAAGGCGCTGACATTTCGAAGCCACACATTGTACCGGAACTCACTGCCTGAAGATTCAGCATAACGCTAGCAGTGAGATGGGAGTGGGTTCCTTAACGGCAGGAAGGTGATGACTAAGGCTTTATTCATCCCCAGAATTAACACTGATCTCTATTCTCTGCAGAGAATAGAGATGAATCTTCCTGTCTCCCAAAGAGACTCCGCAGTGCTGTGAATCTAGAGCACATTTTTATGTTGCAGTATCTTTTCTCTGGGAAGCTCATGTTTTTAATGTCACTGAGCTGCGGAAAAGATGTCACACGCTCGGGTCTAAAATATTCAGGGTGCAAGCAACAGAAGTGTTAGTAAAAAACGTCAAAGGCAGCCCCACGCCGTTGCTTGCATTCTACCTGGTGGTTCCAGGGATCCAGGAGACCACTTTTATTTACAAAATTGATCTAAAGTAATGCAATTACACTGCCTTTCTCAGCAATGAACATACCTAATTAGGGTAACCGACCATCTTTGTTTGCCCAGAACCGAGGGGATTCTCGGGAAGTGGGACTTTTAGTGCTAAAACCAGGAAAGTCTCAGGCAAATGGGGAGGCGATGTCACCTAAATGTAATGCTGAGTTACACAGCACAAATGACATTTTGTGTTTTTGGAGGATTTTTAAAACCCAGGTAAATGTTTCATGAGGAGGTATTATTGAGGATAACACCTTATTGATGAGCCTATTAATGCATGAATTAAATGTGTTTTGTTAAGAAAAGTAGATTTTGTTCATTGAACCCTGTGTACTGAATTCCCGCTGTTTCCTAGTACTGTTCTAAACGTCAGAGTTGTTACGGAAGTGAAGGAAACTGAGTCTCTGTTCTAATGGAGCTGAAGAGCTAGTAAGGTGGATAGTCCACAAATAATAAAAATCATCTTTGGGCGACAATCAGTGCGATGAAGAGAAACGAAGCAGGATGTGACGTGATGACGATATTCAAGTCTTCCATTTTAGAGCATAAAGGATTGATTGCAGGGTTGGTGGCTGTGAAAACGGGCAGTTAGGGAAAGAAGGAAAATAGCATATGTCAGTGGGGCTCAGTCTCAGGAAACAAAAACCACGCCAGCTATTTTAAGCAGAAAGGCATTGCCTAGAGAGTAGCAAGTGTTTACAACGTTGCTGGAGGAGCCGGCTGGCGGGTATTTCCGCACCTGCCACCGCTGTAAAGGTAGGAAATCAGGAGTCTGTTGCTGGAAATCGTGACTGAAGACACATTGCTTTAGCTGAAATCCGTTCATGAGAAAGTTCTGTCACCACCGCTTTAACTGTCTCTCGACACCCTTGAAATCAGTGGCTGAGCTTTGAGACATGGCTTCAGAAAGCTTCAATGTTGCCACAATCATGCTTGCCAGTGGTTACAGCCAATCAGTAGGAAATGGTTTCTGCCTCAATTCTGACTTCCAAATCTTTGCCAAGTGCGTATAATTGGTTGAACCTAATTCACAGTTAGAACCCCAGCTGCAAATAAGACTGGAAAAATGGCTCTCAGAGTTCCTGCCTCTGAAACAGAGGAAGGCACCCCAGAAGGAGGCGAGGATGGGTGCTGAGTGCGTCTTCAGGACGTCTGTCACACCTCAGACCTGCCAAGAGTACCAGAGGGAGTGAAAATCCAAGGTAAGAATATCCAGAGGATGAAATCTGCATCCCATGCGTTCCAGTGTAGATGGGAAAGCCACCTAGGTAAGTGGGAAGAGAGTAAGTTTTCGAAGTCAGATAAACCTGGGTTCAGTCTGCTCTTGTTTGCTGATGACTTTGGCAGATCTCTTTGTATCTATGAGACAAAGTTTCTTCACATACAAAATGGGGGTATGAACACCTTACCTGCAAGGTGAGCATCAGATAGTGCTATTAGAGCATGAAGTATATCGTAGGCATTTGCTCATGTCAGCCATACCATCTGCATATAGAATAGCTAAGATCCATACTGTGGAGCACCGATTCCAAACAACCCATCTTCTCCTAGACTTATATTAATTCAAGATTTGACCACTGAGGATCTCAGAGCTCAGACATATGACCCCAATTTCTGAGTAGCTAAAATTAGTCTTTCCTTCTGACCTGTCCTTTTCTGAGCAAGCCTAATTCTGTTGTCGTGTGGCTTAGAAGGGGCTGAGAATTTATTCCTTTCTGGTAGAAGCTGAAGGGGCTATGAACCTGCTGGCAGTTTTTAATTTAATTTTTGTTTTCCAAGACAGGTCTTGTTCTGTCACCCAGGCTGGAGTGCAGGCTCACTGCACTCTCTGCGTCCTGGGCTCAAGCCATCTTCCCACCTCAGCCTCCTGAGTAGTAGCTGGAATACAGGTGCATGCCACCATGCCCAGCTTATTTTTTTGGTGTTTTCTGTAGAGACAGAGTTTCACCGTGTGGCTCAGATGTATCTCAAACTTCTGAGCTCAAGTGATCCACCTGCCTCAGCCTCACAAAGTGCTGGGATTGTAGGTGTGAGCCACCATGCCTGGCCAATTTTATTTTGGAAACAATATAGATTCATACAAACTTTTTAAGGGTTATAAAGCCACGAGGTGGAATACATTAACTTTTGATGACTGAAGTGATTCTAATTTGCTTCATCCTGGCCATTGATACAGTTTCTCTTGTGGACCACTTTGCATTATAATTCCCACTAGATCCCTGGGATTCGTGACATTTTGACTCAGCAATTTTGAAACTGGGAGTATTACAACGTATTCCTAAAACAGAGCCACAAAGATTACGCTTTTGTGCCTTCTTGCTGTCTTTCTACCCTATGCTGCAATCCTACCCAAGCTCAGGATGAGATGAGAGAGCTTGCACGGCAGGTGCTTTGTCAGAGCCTAGCCTGTGCCAGGTGTGCGGGCGGGGCCGTGCCTTCTGTGTTATCTGCTTGCATAGATTAACATAGGGGAAAAGAACTAGAAGAGCATGCAGGGAATGGATCCCAGGAAAAGAATCTAGCCAGAGTGACACACTGGGGCCAATTAGACTCTGAAGGTGGTAGGAGCTGTTCTTGGTACAGGGTCTTGACGGTTCCCTGAACCCGTGAAGACACCTGCCTGCTTCACGGGGTGTGTATACCTTGAAGAGAGAATGGCTGGGAATGTAAAACTGGCACTTCAGGTCCCAGTCACTCCTTATATTAGCCCATTTTCACACTGCTGTAAAGAAATACCCAAGACTGGGTAGTTTATAGAGGAAAGAGGCTTACACAGTTGCACATGGTTGGGGAAGCCCCAGGAACTTACAATCCTGGCACGTGTTACATGGCAGCAGACGAGAGAAGCCTGTGAAGACAGAACTGCCAAACACTTACAAAACCATCAGCTCTTGTGAGAACTCACTGTCTCGAAAACAGCATGGAGAAACCACCCCTATGATCTAATCGCCTCCCACCAGGTCCCTTCCTTAGCAGTGGGGATCATAGGGATTACAGTTTGAGATGAGATTTGGATGGAGACACAGAGCCGAACCATATCGCCTTTGCTAAGCAGAGTTTTCTCTAGCTCTTTCTTAGTGGCCTGAGCCTGGGTGGCAGATCAAGCAGAAGATGAGACCTTCCCCAGTCATGACAGAGGCAAGTGGCCCAGTAAAAGTTCCCAGACATTCTGGAGTAGGACTGCAGCAGTAGATGCTATGGTCTGAATGTTTATGTCCCCTCAAAATCCATATGTTGAAACCCAATCTCAAATGCAATAGTTTTAAGAGATGGGGCCTTTGGGAGATGATGAGGTCATGAGGACTCCGCCCTTACGAATGGGTTAATGTCCTTATGAAAAAGGCCTGCGGAAGCATGTTTGCCCCTTCTTCCATGTGAGGATACATAGGAGGTGCCATTTATGAGAAACAGGTCCTCCCTAGACACTGAATCTGCTGATGCCTTGATCTTGGACCTCCCAGCCACCAGAACTGTGAGAAATGAATTTCTATTGTTTATAAATTACCTAGCCTGAGGTGTTTTGTTATGGCAGCCCAAACTGACTAAGACAGTAGGGAAAGCAGAAGTCTTAGCTAACGAATGAAAATTTGCCTAAAAACAGCAAGGCAGTAGGTAGGCCACTGGCCAGGGCAGTGGCAGCTCCAGGGCTAGGGATGGCAAAGTGTACTCAGTGGATTGACACGTAAAGGCAGAGAACTTTGGATACTAAAGGTGGAAGGGACCTCAAAAATGGTAGTGGAGGCTGGGTGGCTCACACCTGTTATCCTAGTACATTGGGAGGCCGAGGTGCATGGATTACCTGAGGTCATGAGTTCGAGACCAGCCTGGCCAACATCATAAAACCCTGTTTCTACTAAAAATACAAAAATTAGTCGGGTGTGGTGGCGGGCACCTGTAATCTCAGCTACTCGGGAGGCTGAGGCAAGAGAATCGCTTGAACCCAGCAGGCAGATGTCACATTTAGCTGAGATTACACCATCGCACTCCAGTCTGGGCAATAGAGTGAGACTTTGTCTCAAAAAAAAAAAAAAAAATGGTAGTGGCAGGGGGTGCTGCTATTGAATTCCTGAGGTTTCATAGGCTGGGCTTTCAAGGTTAGGACTTCAACATTTAGGACAGCTCATATAGTAGTACTATGACATCATGTGTACCTACAGGCTGGGAAGCCCGGGGACATTCAAATTACAATTGGATAATAAAAACTGAGTTTTTTCCTTGTGACATGACCCCTCTGATATAAAAATGCATGTCCTTCATTTCATCAAGAAATTCTCAGAATTCCCCCCCCCAACTTGCTTTCATCTTCCTCTTCATTGCCAACTCTGTAAGAAGTATCACCCCTTTTCTCTGAATCTGATTCTCCTCCAAGAAGCAGTGCTTCTCTGAGGCTGTCACCTTTGCTCACAGCAAAGCCCCCACACTGAATAAGTACCGTCCTTACACGCCTTCCAGGGACTCCCCTGATGAATGAGCTTTACGCAGCAGAAGACAACTGGGGAATCTTCAGCAAAAGGACTGTTGATGAAAATTCACTGTATTTGATTATGTAGCTAAGACTAAAACAGGGAACATGGTTGGAATTATAGTAAGTAAATCTGACACGTTCTCACAAAGTAGAAAGAATGCAGCTAAATAATATAGAAGAAGAGGCAAAATAAAATAATATCATTTGCAATTTTATAGGCATTGGGTGTGAGTCAAATGATACCACTCGAAGAGAACAGACAGTGGAAAGTGAAGTAAGAAAAAAGGACAAAAAGGTATCATGAAAGATATAAATTCAGAGGAATTAAAATATTTCTGCATCAAAACAACTATGGCAAAATTTTACTGATTCAGTATTATGCCTATGAAAATTATTCAGTTCAGTGATTTGGAGAAGAGGCTAAAGAAATGTTTACACATCAGAATCTGTGGAGGGGAGAATGTGTGTCTAGAAAGAAAATGGTATTTGGTCTCATTGCTTCGATTTATTCTTAGTCATAATATTTTATCTATTTTGAATTTTATAAAAGACAATAGTGTATGTGAAGAGAAAATGAATTCAAATAGGTTGATAAAGAGAAAATGGATCCAAAAAGGTTAAGAAATGCGAATCCAAGAAAGCTTCCAGAATAATTGCAGCCACCTGGTTTTGAACCTCCTCGCAAAAGTCTTAAATTCAACAGGAGCACAAGATAATCATCTATGTTCCATGCCTTCAGCATTAGTAGAAGACAGAGGATACCACAAATTTTAAGTTACCGATAAATAGAGAACAAACATCCTCTTCCAAATGAACTCCCATCACTTGCCACTGTAAGCTGGGTGCAGAGAGTGAGAGAAAGAAGACTTAACATTCCAGGAGAAAAGAGGAAAGAGTCAAGGAAAACTTAGATACAGCATAAACAAAATCACTTCCAGAAAGCAAAAGTTTCATTTTTGAAATGAAACATTCACAGCAGTTAAAGGGAAGGGGATTGAAAATGAGCAGAACCAGGAGTAGCAGCTTCAAAGACACATTGCTTCTTGGGGAGAATCAGATAAACTAAGAAAGAGTAGTGCCGCTTAGAGACTTGTCAGTGATGAGAAAGAAGAAACTAAGAGGGAAAAATGGAGGATCTTACAGAAATTAGAGAGAAATTAGATATAATGACCCATTACCCCATTACTATCCACTTCTGCACTGCAGTGAGAAGAGAGAATATTCTTGAATTAAGAACCTGTCCAAAAAAGTTTAAAATAAATTTTAAAAATCAACCTAAGTCATTAAGAACTACTATCAGAACACACACACACACACAAATGAGAATCACTACAGTTTAACTGATGAGAATTCTTAACCAAAACAACCAAAGAGTAGAAGAAAACTGTAACACAACATTCCAAACAGAAGTAGTTATCTTCAAACAGTGGGATATATTTAGAGAATAAAAACTCAGAATCAGAAATTTTATAACTAAAGCCATAATGGGCACAAAATAGGAAAACATGAATGAGTTGATTGAGCCATAGCTCAATGATGTTGAAGAAAAATACAAAAGCATTTCAAAAATGAAGACTGGATTACAAGGTACTGAAGGATAATAAATTTGAGTATTGAACAATTTCAATGTTGAAAAGTGGCAGTAAAATAACCAAGAGAATAAAGAAAGAGGTAAACAGGGTTAGACACAAGTGATTGGAATGGAGGATGGGCAAATAAGATCCAACATATATATAATAGGAACTCCTGGAGAAGAAAAACAAAGCAATGTAATGGAACTATAGATCACTTTCCGGAAAGAAGAGAAAATATAATTTATGTATTGAAGAGGCCCATTGTGTCTAGAAAAACTGCCCTGAGATATTTTTAGTAAACAAGGAGGCTTTAAAGGCACACACACACACACACACACACACACATTGAGAGAGACAGAGAGAGAGATAACCCTCAGGGCCTGTGTTAGTTTCTCGTGGTTAGTTTTAAGTCACCACAAACTTGGTGGCTTAAAACAACAGAAATGTATTATTTCAAAGTGTCAGCAGGGCTATGTTCCCTCCAAAGGCTCCAGGGGAGGATCCCTCCTTGCCTTTTCCAGCTTCCAGTGGCTCCAGGTGTTATTTTGGTTTGTGAGTGCATAACTCCAAACTCCACCTCTGTCTTCACATGTACTTTTCCTCTTTATACCTGTCTTTTTCCTCTGTTGTCTCTCTCAAATTCCCCGTGTCTTTCCCTTAAAGAAATACTCGTCGTTGAAATTAGGGCCCACCTGGAAAATCAATGATGATCTCATCTCAGCATCCTTAACTTAATGACATCTGCAGAGAATGGTTTATCAAATAAGGTAAGAGTCACATGTTGTAGGGACTCAGACATAAACATATCTTTTTGAGGCCATTATTCAATCTACTATAGGGCCTTCAGGCAAAGTGCTCAAATTACCTATAAGGGTAAGAATACTAAACTGGCATCAGACTTCTCATAAGCAACGTACAAAGCAAATCAATAATGGAACAGCCTTTTAAAGGACTTATGAACAGAGTGTGAGCCAATGTTTTCATATCCAGCCAAACTCTTTCAAGTATCAAGATTAAAGTAAGACAATTTCAGGATGCAATAACTCAGGGATACTGTACACATGTATGGTAGGACTCTCCTAGAGGATGAGGTTTGTTTGAGCAAAACCAGAAAATTTTCAGCAAAAGGACTGGTGGTGAAAATATATTTTGTGATTAATATGGTCTGGCTCTGTGTCCCACCCAAATCTCATCTTGAATTGTAATCCAAATTGTAATCCCCACATTTGGGGAAGGACCTCCTGGCAGGTGATTAGGTCATGGGGATGGTTCCCCCATGCTGTTCTTATGATAGTGAGTTCTGATGAGATTTGATGCTTTTATAAGGGGCTGTTCTAACTTTGCTTGGAACTTCTCTCTCCTGCCACCATGTGAAGAAGGATGTGTTTGCTTCCCCTTCTGCCATGATTATAAGTTTTCTGAGGCCTCCCCAGCCGTGTGGAACTGTGATTCAATTAGACCTCTTTCCTTCAAAAATTACCCAGTCTCAGATATTTCTTCATAACAGTGTGAAAATGAACTAATACAGTGGTGTGTATTGCAGGGTGAGAATTTGATGTTTTTAATTTTATGGCTAAAACACAGGTGAGGACATGGATTAAAAAGTATTTTATATATATATTATATGTTCTAAAAAGCAAAAATTATGCAATCAAATAGAGAGCAAGAGAGAAAAAGAGGAGAAAGTAGAGTAGAATTAATAGTTACATAGATAATGGGTGAAGGAGAAGAGTGTAAATGGCTACACCAGACAGTAGAATTTTCAGTAAGAATAGGAAATTAAAAGGGATTAAAATCAAATAAATACAAAGGCAACCACAGGAACAAACACACATTTCAAAATGCCAAAAGAAATGAAAAAAAAAAAGCAAATAAAATATGCCAATTGAAGGAAATACAGTATTTCACATGCAGTAATTATAAAATAATATGACACTTGAGACCAAATATATGAGTCATACCAATAAATGGATTGGCCTTTACGGGTTTATTCTCTTGTTGTAGTGATGAATAGGCCAATTCTCAAATTGGCCCACAAGGCGAAATCTGACACCATGAAATATTTAATAGGCATGTCTCAAACATACTGATTCAAAAGGCAAAAAATATAAAAAACTGGCAAAGATATACTAGAAAATAAAAAAAATAAGAAGGTAGGATAGTGATTCTTATATCAGATGAGTTAATGCAGGCTGAAAAGCCTTAAATGAGACAATGAAATGTACTGAAAACCAGGTTTCACAGTAAATGTACAATAATTTTGAATATCTATGCACCAAGTAACACAGCAACCACCAATATAAAACAGAAATCACACAAGGTGAGAACAGAAATAGAATGTTAAACACATTAATAATAGGAGATTTTAACATCCCAGCCATACAAGACAGATTAAATGGGAAGAAAATAAAGTTGTTTAAATAACTTAATAATAAAGTAGACCTTATGCATAGTCAACATTATGCCCTACTAATAGAGAATGTATTTTCTTTTCAAATATACATGGATCATTTTGAAAAATTGGTCCTATAAGTCCGGGTATGGTGGCTTACATCTATATTCCCAGCACTCTCGGAGGCCAAAGCGGGATGATCACTTAAGCCTAGGAATTCAAGACTGCCAACATAGTGGGACGCTGTCTCTACAAAAAAATTCAAAATTATGCCAGGTATGGTGATGTACATCTGTAATCCCAGCTATCTGGGAGGCTGAGGTGGGAGGGTAGCTTGAGCCCAGGAGGTTGATACTGCAGTGATCTGTGATCATGCATTGCATGATTAGCCTGGCCAACAGAGTGAGGCCCTATGTTAAAAAGAAAATTGGTTGGGCCGGGCGCAGTGGCTCACACCTGTAATCCCAGCACTTTGGGAGGCTGAGGCGGGTGGATCACGAGGTCAAGAGATCGAGACCATCCTGGTCAACATGGTGAAACCCCGTCTCTACTAAAAATACAAAAAATTAGCTGGGCATGGTGGCGCGTGCCCATAATCCCAGCTACTCAGGAGGCTGAGGCAGGAGAATTGCCTGAACCCAGGAGGCGGAGGTTGCGGTGAGCCGAGATCGCGCCATTGCACTCTAGCCTGGGTAACAAGAGCGAAACTCCGCCTCAAAAAAAAAAAGAAAGAAAGAAAATTGGTCATATATTTGTATTTATGGTTGCATTAGATTAACCTGGATAGGCTTGGTAGATCGCTGCTTTTACTCTAGCTTCTGCCATGGTCTTTCTAGTATAGCATGAGATGCATGTGCAGGAAAAACAGTTCTCACTTCAATGTGTGATTAAATCCTAAAGTTGACAAGTGACACTGTTCTTTTCCCTGACCTTTTCCAGACACAGCGTAACAAATATCTCCTTTTTAAGCACAGGATGTGGGATGATTGCAAATAAAATGTGCTTTCAGACACGAGTGTCAAGGGGCAGATAACTCCTTCAAGTCTGCAGGCCTTGCTGGAGAGGTATTAATATTTGATACTTCTGCCCCTGCAAGCCATCTGGGTGCCAGTCAGTTGGGCTGTGTGTTCTGTGCTACGGCCTGTGAGAGGTATAATGTCATCACATGCGGCAGGGTCAGTGGGAAACCTGAGAAATGATAGGTTAGTTGCCTATGAAATATGTGCAGAAAAGAAAAGCTGAGCAGTTCTTCCGCAGAGCATACACAACGTCCTGCTGCTGAGCTACAACGGTTTTGTCATGTTTTATAAAGTAGATGTGATGGTTAATTCTGAGTGTCAACTTGATTGGATGGAAGGATGCAAAGTATTGATTCTGGGTGTGTCTGTGAGGGTGTGGCCAAAGGAGATGAACATTTGAGTCAGTGGCTGGGAAAGGCGGACCCACCCTTCCTCTGGGTGGTCACCATCTAATCAGCTGCCATCATGGCTAGGATACAAGCAGGCAGAACATGAAATGACTAGACTGGCTTAGCCTCCCAGCCTGCATCTCTCTGCTGCGCTAGATGCTTCCTTCCGTGGAACATCGGACTCCAAGTTCGTCACCTTCGGGACTTGGACTGGCTTCCTTGCTCCTCAGCTTACGGATAGCCTACTGTGGCATGCTGCGATTACGTAACTTAACGCTCCTTAATAAACTCCCCTTCATGTATATGTATGTCCTGTTAGTTCTGTTTCTCTAGAGAACCCTAACACAGAATGTACCCACACCACTTATTTCATTATTTAGTAATTCCTTGTTTCTTTTACGATAAATAATTTTGCCAAAATGAGCTTTTAAAAACTGCATGCATGCTCAATGAAGAAAGCATTTCTGTATTTTGACACTCAGGAAATTCATGATACATATGTAATTTGCACAAAATGTTTGAAGACATTTGCTATCCAGCAGGGACTGTGGTTGGTCACTGATCACAATAGAACCTGTGGACAAAATCTGCTAAAGAAGTATCAGCATCGATTTCAAAAGTCAGTCATTACAGAAGCACGGAAGACTGTGCTGGAAGACGGGTTATTTAACATAAGCAGATATAAGAGGTGCATATACATGTCACTGTGAAGCGGTGACGACTCCTTATTTAGATCAGACATCTGCTCTTCCAAATGCATTTTTCCACTTGCAGTAGTGGCTCCCAGGGAAGGGCTGCGGGTGCTGATGGGCCTGATGGTGGGTGGAAAAGCCCAAGCCTTCTGTGTGCCTTGCAGGGACGTTCAGCAACGTCAAAAATGAGGCCTTTTCCCGTCAAAGCAGTCGTGCTGGGTAAGTCAGGTTTATCTGAAAGCCTTTGTGCTGAGACAGGGGTTACATGAGGAGCATTTACTGGCAAGAAATGAGAGGAAAAGGTCTCTAGCTGTCTCAGTAGGTGGTGGTGGGGGAGTATTCTTGGTTTTTCTTGGTGGGGGTGGGAGAGGAGGAGAGGGTCTCACTCTGTCACCCAGGCTGGAGTGCAGCTGCACAATCTCATTTCACTGCAACCTTCGCCTCCCAAGCTCAAGCAGTCTTCTCACTTCAGCCTGTGGAGTAGCTGGGATTACAGATGCATGCCACCACGCCTGGCTAATTTTTGTAGAAACAGAGTTTCACCATGTTGGCCAGACTGGTCTTGAACTCCTGGGCTTAAGCAGTCCACCCGCCTCTGCCTCCCAAAGTGCTGGGATTATAGGCATGAGCCATCATGCCCAGCCAGGGATGGGTTCTTCACTGCCCAGTAACCAGAGTGGCTCCAGGAGGGAGGGCAAGGGCTGAGGGGCAGAGGCCTGAGGTCCTGTTTGCTTCATCTTCTGGTTCCAGTGTTTGTGCAGGGCTGTGAGCGCCGGCAGGGCCATCTGACCACCCGAGACATACTCTGGGCATGTTCACTGTCACCCTGGGGCTTTGAGCCAGAGGGACACTGAAACCAGATGCAGTGACTTTCTTCCAGAGCTTTGAGTAAATTTCTTCCAGAGATATCTGCATCTTGGCCTGTCTTGGCTTTGCCCTCCTGCATAGGTTCTTGTTATTTATTTCCAGAATTTCCAGGTTGAGGGATTTACTCTTTATTTTAAAGGTCTGGCTGGGAATTGTTTCAGAGGCGGCAAGGCACAGCTCTTCCTGGTAAAACAGAAAAGGACAGGCTTTTGTGTGAGGACTTCTAACCACAATGGAAAGGTTGTTTGCTCTATAACTATTAAAAAAAGAAGGGGAAAACCTCCCACACAAAGCGAAATAACCACACACATGAGCACACAGAGCTGCAAATTCTTGGGTAGGATTAATTTTGAATTCCTTGATTAGATTCAACGTGGTGTTTCACAATAGCCACGCCGTTAGTGATTCAAAGGAAGTTCAAGGCTCTGGGAAGGAAAAGCCTCCATCTCTTAGCACAGCCATGAAAATATATATTTTCCTGTAAACCTTCAGAAAGTGACGTCCGAGCTAGAAGAAATTAACCTGATGGCAGTTCGGGCAGGAAGCTTCAAATAAGCTTAACTATTGTCTTCTTCCTGTTTAGGTTGGTTTCCCCTCCAAGCTGGGATTTGAACTCTCTTATCTCCAGGATTAGGGTTGGAGATGGAGTTGTAAGGACAGAAAGGGAAGGAGAATACACACATTTTTAGCTGATGGACTTGGCCCCAGCTTTGCAAGTTATCTGAAACTCCCAAGGCCTTGAGATGTTGAAAACTGCCGGATTTCCTCTAGTTGAAGACTCATTTCATTTTTTCACATGTTAGCATTTATGAAATTGGGATGTGTAATGTATGCCCTGTCAAAAAGATTTTCCAGCAGCTGTGCAGAGGAGTGATGTGCCCATGTGGCCTGCCTCACTGTGGCCACGCCACTTTAGCCATCTTCACGGAATTATCTGTTCATCCATTCTGTCACTTCTGTTTTGTTATTTTCATTGGTGGCACAGCATACTGTTAACTTAGATTCAGGTCCCTATTTGCCACTGAAAGTGTCTTTCACTAAGATAACTCTGCTTTACTGTACTGGAGCAAAAGTCACCATGTGGCGGAAGATTGCCTGGCACATGCCAGGCAGGACACATTGCCCCACTGCACAGAGTAAATGATACAGTTTTCAAAGCAAAAGGAAATTGGTATGACTACTTCATGCATCATTTTAAAAAGCTACTATTCAGGCTCCAAAATCTTTAAAAGCTTCTAGTGATTTTCAAAAGAAGCTGCTTAATGTTTATCTTTAAAATAAGGAAAAACAAAATTATAAGTTTAGCCAAAGAGGAAATGCCAATAAACTGCTAGGATTCTCTATGACGCCCTCAAATTAGATTGTCAGTGTTAAGTGTGCTAAAGAGGCCAAGCTCATTAGCATGGTTGAAAGTGGCATTCCCCATACCGCTGTGAGTAACCATGGGCGTCCAAAATCATGTGGAAGAATATTTAGTCTCTGATAATGAAACAAGCCAGAGTTAAACTTTGGTGATGAAACAGCATATACTGGCATGCGTACATGAATTTTAAAGTCATTTAAGAAGGCACACAGTAAGATATGCCTCTCTCTCTCTCTCTCTCTCGCTCTCTCTCTCTCTCCCGTCTCTGTCTCTCTCTCCCCCACTTGCTTTTCCTCTCCGCCTTCTTTCTTTCTAATCCATCTTTCTTCCTTCTTTTCTTTCCTTCTCCCACTGAAATGCTGCTATTAATTCATAGAGTATCTTATAATGGATGGCATCTTAGAATTGGGGAAAAAGAGTGTCTGTCAGGCTGCTTGACTTCACAATTGAGGGTTGAGGGGATGGGGTAATTTCAGCTCAGCGAGACTATTGGATTTCTTTTGAAAAGGTGCTGATGAGATGGTATTACGATAACAGAGTCAAACACAGATAAAAAGATCAGCAAAGGCCCGTTTCCTTCAACTTATTTTGAGTGGCTGGAGAAAGGGTGAATCGGGTTTGTGAGCATGACCAGCGCGTCATATGGGCAGAAATGCTAATGGCAGGCTCAGAAGGAGAGGGCATTTAGGATCCAAGGGTCAAGCTGGAAGCCATCTTGGCCACCTCCTTGCCGAATGCCTTAATTTAACAGATGAGGAAAACGGGCCCCTAAGGCAGGAATAATCTGTAGAGCTAGGACGGGAATCTAGGTGTCCAGCCTGCTGTTGTAGGGATTTTCATTTGGAAAAGCCAGGCATGTACCTGCCTCAGGGCCTTTGCACCTCTTTTCCCTTTGCCCAGGTCATTCTTCCCATGAATAGCCACATGGCTTTCTTCCTCATCTCCTTCAAGTTTTTGCTTAAATTTCAATTTCTCGGTGAGGTCTTCTCTGACCATTTAGACCAGAATATGCCATCTTAAACCATCTTAAAATATGACTATGGAAGACCAGAATATGCCATCCCAAAATATGCTTCTTGGGCATAAGGATTATTTTTGAGCTGAGTATTTTGAGAACCTGGAGACACAAGAGTTCTAATCTGAAAGCAGATCCCTGTGTAGGGGAAATCTACATCTGTAAAGGAAATCTCCACTTGTGAGAGTGTCTCCCTCTCAGTGTCAGGACAAGAAAGATGTGTGGAAGTCACTGGAGACTCTCGTCAATGAAGCAGGTGCTGAAATCTGCACAGCAAACCTTACCCTTGTCCACCGTGAGTTTCCTGGTGAATTCCCCACAGCCCTCCAACCAGCAATGCAGGAGAGCTCAGGTCTCGGCATCCTCATTCACACCTGGTATTGCCAGTTTTTCTTTTTAATGTTAGCCATTCTCATAGGTGTTTGTATTTTCAATTTCCGCTTCCCTAATTACTCATGATGTTGATCTTTTCATGTTTAATAGGGTTGAAACCAAGTTCAACAGATGACTGCAGCACAACTCAGAGCTTTTTTGAATTGCCTGATGAGCAGTTAGTTGGGAATTCTTTCTCCATGGTCAAGTAAAGATTACAAGGCTAGAATTTCAGTAAAGATATTTTGGCAAATACTGACCCACATGATTGAAGGGGTCCAGAATATGCCACCCCAACACATGCCACTTTGACGTCTGGTTTATTTTGGGCTGAAAACAATTGAAAATCAGCAGGTACAGGATGAAGCCTCTGCTCTCTGTTTTTCTGCCTGAAACCAGGGCATAGCATTCCCTTTGTGGAAGGTGTTCCTTGACATACCAGGAAGTGTAGAGCAGCTCTTACCATCAAAGATGGAGGGTCAGCGTAGAGATGAGTCTACGTAAACAAGATTTTTACAACAGGTTTCTTCCATTAATCTCCCCCATGTATTTTCTAGTCACGTTCCCAGAATTTATCATCCCTTTCCTTTGTTAAAATGATATAGAAGTCGGCCAGGAACGGTGGCTCACACCTGTAATCCCAGCACTTTGGGAGGCCGAGGCAGGCGGATCATGAGGTCAGATTGACACCATCCTGGCTAACATGGTGAAATCCTGCCTCTAATAAAAATACAAAAAAGTAGCTGGGTGTGGTGGCACATGACCGTAGTCCCAGCTACTTGGGAGGCTGAGGCAGAAGAACTGCTTAGATCCTGGAGGTGGAGGTTGCAGTGAGCCGAGATCACGCCACTGCACTCCAGCCTGGGCAACAGAGCAAGACTCTGTCCCAACAACAACCAAAAAGGCATCTAAGTCAAAGCCCTTTTCCTTTGTTAAAATGGTATCTAAGTCCCCGAGCTTAATCACTTTGCATTTCACTAGGATTCTGTGAACTCCTATGCATGTGAAAACAGAAATAAATTTGTTTTCCTCTTCTCCTGTTAACCTGTCTTGCATCAGCTAAATTTACAGGCCCCAGCCATTAAACTTATGGGACAGAAGAAAAGTTTTCCCTCCCTAACATGATCAAGTACACATCCTTTTAGAGAGCATTTCATCTGTTTCCAACCGTTTCCTTTCATACTTCCTTCCGGTTTCTATTCATAACAGGAATATTTTGGGTTATCAACCGTGCTTCCTTCAAGGCTTTGCTTATGCTGTTCCACCTGCTTGGAATGCCCTCCCCTTTTTCCTCCTCTCACTTAATCCACCCAGCTTTTCCAGTCTTCCTTCTGCCTCTTCAGTCAGAAATGAGGCAGGAACAATACAGGCTGCTTGGAGAAGAATTCAAAATACTAGGCAGCCATTTCACATGACTAGCAAAAGGAAACTGCTGAAACAGCCACAGGACCTAGGGGCTGAGAGGACCCTGAAAACCTAGGGTGGGGGCCAAGCTGGCTAAGACCGACTGGACCCAACATGGTGCTGGATTTCACTGAGGTTTCTCCTAGGACTATATTATTCATCAACATACAAATCACATGCCCACTAGCGCCATGACAGTTCCAAGAACACCCATATTTGGTGTAATAGTGGGTGGCACCACATTTCTGAGAAATCTCCACCTTTTTCCAGGAATTTTCATGAATATTTCATCCCTTGGTTAAAGAAAGTCATAAAAATAGCAGCCCCAAACTCCCTTGCACACAACTTTCTATCAAGAATGCCTGCATTCCCCTTTCTGGAGTGCATACTTTTCACTTTTCAACAGATCTCTGTACTTTCACTATTTTTTTTGGGTGGGGGATGGAGTCTCGCTCTGTAGCCCAGGCTGCAGTGCAGTGGTGTGATCTCAGCTCACCACAACCTCCGCCTCCTGGGTCCCAGTTCAAGCAATTCTCCTACCTCAGCCTCCCAAGTAGCTGTGATTACAGGCTCGAGCCACCATGTCCAGCTAATTTTTGTATTTTTTAGTAGAGACAGGGTTTCATCATGTTAACCAGTCTGGTCTTGCATTCCTGACGTGGTGATCCACCCGCTTCAGCCTCCCAAAGTGCTGGGATTACAGGCATGAGCCACAGCGCCCGGCCACTTTCACTCTGTTCTGACTCATCCTAGAATTTCTTCTCGCGATGGTATAAGAGCCTGGGCATCGGCTGTGGTCAAGGTCAACCAGTGTTTGGGGACTTGCCCCACCCACCGGTATCCATGACTGGGCCACTCATGGGACTCATGGTCAGACCCTGACTAGCTTTTTTCTGTATTTTCCCAAATGGATTCTGCTCCATTTTTCTAACTAAATAGTCAGTGGAAAGCCCTACTATTCTAAACCTTTTAAAAAGTCCCTTGATGCATTGAGCTGAGCACAGCTGTTGCTTAGAACAATTTATTGAACTCGTATACAGTAAATCAACAGGTATTTATGTCAGTTCACTTAAATGTTAGCTCTTCATTTAGCCAACTACCAGGAACAAATGTCAAAAAAAGAACTTTGTGATTCCTGGCTTAATGGGGCGAAGACATTAAATTGGCAATTATGGAGATCACAGTTGGGTTTCTTGGAACTTGCAGATGAAACTGTATGGCCAAGCCTAACAGCAAATCCCCCGAACCATTACTTCTCTGACACGTCATTCACAAAATAAAGGAATTAGAGAGGCGATCCTCCAGACCACACTTAGCTCCAAACTGAATGGTACGCAAGGCTGGAAGAGACAAATGGAGCCTGTGGCGTTCAGATTTCTGTGCCCTCTCTCCTCTCCTTGGTTCTCTTACCTGTTTCATCAAACTTCCCACAACCAGCTCCTTAACTGAAGAGACTGGCTGGGCCAGGCGGAGGCTGAATCAAGAGGGCTCAGGTGTCCCAGGATGACTATCGAGGGTGGTGGCAGCTCTCCTAAGTCTCAGCCCTCCAGGAGCATCAAACTGGGTGACCCACATTAAAATGGAGCCAGAAATCAGTCGGCGGGAACATGATGCACCCAATTTTACCGGGACCGTGTCCTCAAACTCCCAGTCCTTCCTTCTTTCAACAAGTAAAGACTGAGCAGCCGTTATATAGCAGGCACTACAGGACTTCCTGGGGGATACTGGTCTGAAGTTAGCGTGATCTTGACCCAAGAAAAGTTTCTGATAGTTCTGACAAGAACTTCCATCAGAACTCCAGATGTCATTCACGTTTCCTGGGTTATGATATTGGTGGTGATGGTGAGGCAGGAGGGAGGGTGAGTTGAAATAAGAGCCTACTAGTAGTCACAGATTTGTATGGCTTTGGCTCCCAGCCATAGAAGTCTGGGAGTTTTGAGGGTCTATTGGTGTATGAAGTCCTCTGATCTTCATTTCCAGAAGGCAGCACAGGCCTTGCCGTCTGCCCACACTCATGCAGTCAGCTCTCAGGTTCTGCGGCGTGCAGATGGGGATGCTCACCCGGGACACCCTGTGTCGCTGATACTGGCTGAAGGCACTAGATATCTGTTAGAGTTTGGATGTCTGACCCCTCCAAATCTCACACTGAAACTTGATCCCCAGTGTTGGAGGTGGGGCCTGGTGGGAGGTATTGGGATTGTGGGGTCGGATCCCCTGTGGCCATCTTGGTGCCATCCGTGTGGGAGTGAGCAACTTCTCAGTCTACCAGTTCCTGAGCGATCTGGTTGCTGAAGAGTCTAGCAGCACCCTCCCCTCCTTCTCCTCCCCTCTCACCATGTGATATGCGCACACTGGCTACCCTTCCCTACTGCTCCAGCACCACGCTTCATGTACAGCCTGCAGAACTGTGAGCCAAATACACCTCTTTTCTTTAGAAATTATCCAGTTTCGGGTATTCCTCTATAGCAACAGAAATACATCAAGACAATATCTGTCATCCATCTATCCGTATCTCCCCCTCCCACTTCTGTGACAGTAGACTTGTCACCTGTCCTGCCCTCTACCCAAGCCTCTGTGACCATCCTCCACTCCAATCTTCCAAACAATAACCCCTAGTGGGCTTGAGTCCTTGTCACCCCAACTTCCACTCATTTTGTTACCTATGCTTCAGAATTGTACTTAACATATAACTAACTACAGTGTTGTTCGGGCTGCCCTAGTTCACGTAACACCTTTAAGAAGTGGCAGTGAGCAACTGCTTCTGCCAGGTGCACAAGGCCCACGCCAGGGTGCCGGGTCTGGGCTGGGGGTGGGGGGACAGCCTAGGTTGCAGCCCTGTCTTACCTCATCAGGGTATGGCCTCGCCAGGTCCTGAGGGCATGGCCTCTGGCTGGATTACTGAGAGACCTTGGACACCTTCACAGTTATATGTCTTATCTTTATGACTGTCTCCCAAAGGTTCCTCTTATGGGAGCTCAATGGAAGGTCTCTCAGGGCTGCCCATCCTGACTTTCTGGTCACACAACAAATGACCCTCCCAAGGGTCACAAATCCACTAGACACCTGGCCTCCTCTAGACCCCACCATTGCTACAAGCCTGAGGCAAGAGGGTACCACACTTCCCTTCTCTGTTCTCAAAGCATCCACATGGGCCCGGCTTTCACTAATTCATCACAGCCTGGCTGTGACCACACTGTAATGTTTAACAGGCTTTCATGAAAGGTTGAAAGCTAAAGAAAGGGACATAAAACCACATAGTGGTGTTCCGGCTACACAATAACTCACAAGGACATGCTATCAATATATTTCCCAAAGTCTGGGGATGCAGCATTACACCTGGGCTTGCTGTGGCAAATAAGATGCTTCTGGACTTATGATGGGGTCCCATTCAGACAAACTTGCCGTAATCATCGCAGCTTATCTCACCCTCCTTACACATGCTCAGGCCACCTACGTGAACCTCAGCTTGGCAAAATCACCCCAGCAACACAGGACAACGTGGAGTATCAGTCATTCACCCCGACAACTGCGGCGGAGCGGGAGCTGTGCTTCGCTGCCGCTGCCCAGCATGGAGAGGGAGCATTAACCCGCCTGTCACTAGCCCGGGAGAAGAGCAAATGGCAAAATTCATTCCAGGGGTGGTTTCTATTGAATGCGTGTCACTTTTGCATCACCATAACGTCAAAAAATAATACGTTGGAGACCATCTACTTAACAGAAACTTCAATGAAACAGTGCCTTAAATTATGAAGTATATATTAATTGATTGCATTGCTATCTGTTAATCATGATTTAAATTATTCACGTTTCATCATGGCAGCCTTTCTTGGCAGGACCTCTGGGGACTGGGCTAGCGGTGCTGTGCCGATTTTCAGGCAGAGCTGTTCTCGTTCCTGCAGTTTCAGGATGAGTTGTAAGGAAAGGCTGAAAGGACAACGTGCAATATGGCAGGTTGAAACACAGTCACAAATTCTGTGGCTCTTTTCCCAACTAGAGGCAGGGGCTGTGTTCCCTGCCCTGGAATCTGGGTCTGCTTTGACCAATAGAGAATGGCAGAAGTGACACCATATGACTCCCAAGGCTAAGTCACGGAAGGCAATCTAGACTGGGACCATTTGCCCTTGGGGTCCTGAGCGTCCCTGGGAGCGGTCCCAGGAGCCTGAGGCCACCATGCTACAGTGACCACAGGTAGGTGCTCTGGTCACCAGCCCCAACTCAGCCCAGCTTCCAGCTAGCCCATATCAAGGACTGGACACAGGAGCCAAGAAGCTGCCCGGTCATCCATCCCAGCCCCAGACATCGCCGAGAAAGCCATGCCTTCAGTTCTCTTTCCAAATTCCTGACCGACAGAATCTGAGAGCATAAGGAGAAAATAGTTGTTTCACGGTTTATAATGCAACAGTAGGTAAGTGAAACATGCAACCGCTTCTCAACCACTTCCTTAGCCTTAAGAATTAAATCCCACATCCACAACTCTCCAAGCATGGGCAAGTCGCACTGCTTATTTTTCCTTCTTTCATTTCAGTCGCAGTGGGAACAAGTTTTGAAGGTCTATTATTTTCCCAGCGTGGTTGTAAGAAGTTACCACAAATTTTTTGGCTTAAAACAACAAAATGTAAGGCCCTGGGAAGGGCCTAGAGTGTGTCCGAGTGGTCATATGTTTATAGAACTTGCGACACTAAGACACTTAAACAGTGGAGCCTGCTGGTTATTTCCACCCTGGCTTCCTCTCTGTTTCTGTTTTTCTTGTGTGGGTGTTGGGAGTGGCCCGGGGTGTTTTTCCATATTTGCTTTAGTGGAGTTACCAGTTAGAGATATATTTAGCTTTGGTTAAATGGGACCTATTTTTGTGGTTTTCAGACAATTTCACATATAGCTGAGTTATGAATAGCCATCCTGATGAGGAATGACTTTCAGGAATACTCCCCGAGCCCACTGGACTGATTTCCCTGATGCCAAGACATAAATGTGCAGAGTCAGAGAACACAGAGCGATTGATACCAGCCCTGGAGGTGTGTGAAGAGAGGGGAGGAAAAGCAGTGTTTGAAGTACGTGGAGCCAGCAGCTCATCTGTGGCAAATTCTTCCAGCTATCAAGACTGATGATAGAGGGCCCGATTCTTAACGATGTTCATTCAAAAGTGTGGTTCTCTCCAGTTCAGAATAACCTTGGGGATATAGTCTGGATATGTGTCCTCACCCAAATCTCACACTGAAGTGTAATCCCCAATGTTGGAGGTGGGGCCCGGTGGGAGGTGATTGGGTCCTGACGGCAGATCGGGAATGGTTTAGCGCCATCCCTCCTGGTACTGTCCTCGTGGTAACGAATGAGTTCTTGTGAGATCTGGTCATTTAAACATGTGTGTTACCTCCCCCTTCCTCTCTTGCTCCTGACCTGGTCAGGTGACATGCCTCCCATTCCCCCCCCACCTTCTGCCATGATTGTTAGTTACCTGTAGGCTCCCCAGAAATCGAGCAGAGGCCAGCATCATGCTTCCTGTACAGTCTGTGGAACTGTGAGCCAATTAAATGTATTTTCTTTATAAATTACCCAGTCTCAGCTATTTCTTTATAGCTATGTGAGAACGGACTAATATATTTGGTAATGCAAAGTATACAATTATAAGTTCACCATATTTATATTTTTAGCCTGTGATAGGAATTGCATGAACTAGAATTGTCAGAATTTCTATATTTACTGGAAACAAATCTGTAATATTACTATAAATAATGAACACATCTACAAAGGCTCCTGTCTGAAAGAAAGACCATACAGTTTTCTCCAAACTTGAAAACAACCCAGATGTTTATATGACATGATTAAGAATGAATTGTGAAGCCAGAAGAAACTTTTCCAAGCTTCTTGATAATAAAAAATTTTGACCAAATATGCTGGAGAAAAGGCTGCATTATATTTCCACTCTCCATACTTGGTCTTAATCAAAAGCTTGAGAAGCAATTATATTTTTATTATTTTTATTTAAAAAATTATAAAATAGGCAGTTAATAAACATATGGAAAAAGTATGGTAGAGATGTTTAAAGCAGTTATTTAAAGAAAAATCTTGTTTTTTTGGACTTTATGATTGCGTTATTTGCCAGTTTAAAAAATCATTTATTGTATTGTGTTCTTTTTTTATTCTAAACATTAACACGCATATATAATTTTATATTTATAATCTTACTTTGTTTTCCTTTAACAGGATGCCCTAAATTTTATAAGCTTTGGGATCCCACAAATCCTGAATCTCCTCCTGTCTCCTTCTTTAATCCACCAAACCTGCCTGCAATTTCTGTCATTCCCTCCCCTCCTTTCCCATACTGAGGACCTGACCTGGGAAGAAGGCGGCCTGCACTGCTTTCTCACTCGATAGATAGTTACTGACCAGGGCAAAAAGTCTATACTAGGTTTTCTTTCGATTTACTCTTTTGGAATTCAAAACATGAATGGGCTTTGATGTAGCTGGAGATAAGCTGCTTGGACAGGGAGTCGCGCCTCATTCATTCTTCAGTGGGGAAAGGGCTGATGAGTGGTTTGTGGCTAACAGGGGAGACTATAGCATGAGTTCCCAGACTTTAAGATGCCTATTCAACCAAAAATCACCCTGGGTTTTGGAGCAAGAGAAATACACTTTCCATTTTCAAGCAATTTCTCTCTATATATATATACGTACATACATACACACACACACACACGTATTTCTTTTTAAATTGCACTTTAGGTTCTGGGTACATGTGTAGATCATGCAGGATTGTTGCATAGGTACACACATGGCAAGGTGATTTGCTGCCTCCATTCCCCCATCACCTATACCTGGCATTTCTCCCTGTATTATACATCCCCAACCTCCCCACCCCTGCTAGCTGTCCCTCTCTTAGCTCCCCACAACAGACCCCAGTGTGTGATGCTCCCCTCCCTTTGCTCATGTGTTCTCATTGTTCAACCCCCGCCTGTGAGCAAGAACATGCCGTATTTGGTTTTCTGTTTGTGTGTCAGTTTGTGAGAATGATGGTTTCCAGATTCATCCATGTCCCTACGTAGGACATGAACTCATCCTTTTTTATGACTGCATAGTATTCCATGGTGTATATGTGCCACATTTTCTTTGTCCAGTCTATCCTTGATGGGCATTTGGGTTGGTTCCAGGTCTTTGCTATTGTAGACAGTGCCACTATGAACCTATGTGTGCATGTGTCTTTATAATAAAACAATTTATAATCCTTTGGATATATACCCAGTAATGGGATTGCTGGGTCAAATGGAATTTCTATTTCTAGGTCCTTGAGGAATTGCCACACTGTCTTCCACAATGGTTGAACCAATTTACACTCCCACTGACGGTGTAAAAGAGTTCCTATTTCTCCATATCCTCTCCAGCATCTGTTGTCTCCTGGTTTTTTAATGATCACCATCCTAACTGGCATGAGATGGTATCTCAATGTGGTTTTGATTTGCATTTCTCTGATGACCAGTGATGATGAACATTTTTTCATATGTTTCTTGGCCTTGTAAATGTCTTCTTTTGAAAAGCATCTGTTCCTATCTTTTGCCCAGTTTCGAATGGATCTGTTTGTTTTTTTCTTGTAGATCTGCTTTAGTTCTTTGTCAACTCTGGATATTAGATTTTCAAGCAATTGTGTGCATCCACGACAAAGAAATATTGAAGACGTTTCTTGGAAGCTGGGAGCACCAGAAGTTGATTCTATGTAACATTTTCAGAAATAACTACGGAATAGAATAGTTCAGTTAATTTTTCAAATCTATAGTGTCATCAAAATCTTTCTTGAATTGAATAATTATGTTGAACTGTAGAAAGACTTTTCGAGATCCCAAGAATGGGTAAAATGATGCTGGATTCCCTTCACCCTGTAATATGAAGTTAGGTGAATGAGGAAAAGCAGCCAAGCAGCCCAGACTCTGCCGCTAACATAATTTCCCCTGTGACTCTTGTTATGCCCTGAAGATAGGCGCTGGAAGGAGTCCTAACATAGGCCTGTAGGTATCATTGGGAAGGACAAGGAAAACAGAAAAGGGGTAGCACTTAAAACAGAAAATCAATGAGTCCCTGCTCCTGAGATATGCCAATTGCCCCATGAAGTCAGGGAAGCAGAGAGAGAAACCAGAGCAATTGAATGGATCTTCACATGGAGAATGGATGTTTCTTTCTTTCTTTTTTTTTTTTTTGAGACGGAGTTTCACTCTTGTTACCCAGGCTGGAGTGCAATGGTGCGATCTCGGCTCACCGCAACCTCCGCCTCCTGGGTTCAGGCAATTCTCCTGCCTCGGCCTCCTGGGTAGCTGGGATTACAGGCACGTGCCACTATGCCAAGCTAATTTTTTTTTTGTATTTTCAGTAGAGACGGTTTCACCATGTTGACCAAGATGGTCTCGATCTCTCAACCTCGTGATCCACCTGCCTCGGCCTCCCAAAGTGCTAGGATTATAGGCATGAGCCACCGTGCCTGGCCAGAACTGATGTTTCTACATGTTTACCTTTTCACAGCAGTATCTTTAGGTCTGAAAAATGGAAGGCTTCCAGGTCACGAAGAGTGTGAAGGAACTCAGTAAAAGCTAAGAATCCTATGATGTATGGGAATTTATGGGAAAATTCTTGAAGCTCAAAAGAGGTAGCTTACAGGCTGATGAGTGTATGTACTATCTCACACTGCGGAGGGCAGACTCTGGGGACTTTGGCTCCTGAGCAACGTAGGATAAGGAAGGGCTATGTGTGTAAGCAAATAAACAGCCTCTGTGTGCATATAATTATGTTTTACTGCTCCCAGGGTCCCTCAGATGCCTCGGAGGGAGGAAGAGGAACTTCAGAGTGATGCTGAGGTTCTGTGGTTTCTCAACCGTGCTGGGAAATATGAAGCCTGTTACTCAGAGAAGTGAGAAAGAGCCTGCCTTTGGAGGCAGAACCCGGGTTTGAATCTAAGCTCAGCCACTTACTACCTCTGGGGATTTCACCTCTCTGGATTTCAATAACCTTATCTGTAGCATGGCCATGAAATTCCATTTCTCCACAAACTCACAGGATATTGTCAGGATTAAATAAAATAATACACGTAGGACTTGATAGACTGCAAACAGTCAATAGATAGCATATCTTTTTTTTTTTTTTTTTTTTTGAGATGAGGGTCTCCCTCTGTTGGCCGGGCTAGAGTGCAATGGTGTGATCTCAGCTCACTGCAGCCTCTCCCTCCTGAGTTCAAGTGATTCTCCTCAGCCTCCCGAGTAGCTGGAATTACAGGCGCCCACCACCATGCCCAGGTAATTTTTTTGTATTTTTAGTAGAGACAGAGTTTCATCATGTTGGCCAGGCTGGTCTCGAACTCCTGACTTCAGGCAATCCACCTGCCTTGGCCTCCCTAAGTGCTGGGATTACACGTGTGAGCCACCATGCCTGGCCAATGGCATATCTTATGAACTCATTTGTACCTATACCTTCCTAAGGCCTTGGTTACAAATAAAATATTATAAAAATATGTCTATTTTTATGTGTGAGAATTTTTATCAGAAGTCATAGTTCATGGCCTTGCTCTATTTATTTATTATGTATGAGGGGCAAGCTAGCAGGGGTCCTTCCAGTAATTCCATCCCACGACTGCCTCCTAATGCAATTGCAAATCTTCCATTCTATCAAACCTTGCGAAATTACTTTTATCAACACATGTCAGCTTTGGAATTCTCCTTTTAGAAGCTCATTTCAGGTTTCCTTGGAATTCTTAAATAACTAAGCAAGCATTTGAGATCTGATATGCACAAGGAAAGCACTGGCATAGGGAGAGATAAACTGCCTTAAATGCATACCCACTCACAAAACAGGCATTGTTCTCAGCACTTTCTTTAATATTTTGGGGGCCAAGCTACCTAGTCAAATGTTGCACAATAGCTTTTTCTGAAATCGACCCTTAGCAAGGGGTTAGCACCAGTTCTGAGGGTTTCTATTTGTTTTGTTCACAGTCCTCGTGCAGTTTCGGAACACTGCGTTCCCTTTCTTATAATGGCACAAAAGCAGCGCTGCCATGTGGCACTGGACAGGCTCCCCACTTTGTGCTGGGGTTTCCTTTGGGCTGGCATTTTTTTGTAAACAGCTTTGGGGCCTCTAGCTATCTGGTACAAAGGAAAAAAGCATGGGCTTTAGAGGCATTCAGACAAACCTGGGCTCAACTTCTCCTGTTCCGTGCCGCGTGCTTATTTAATCTGACTCTTTGTTTTTGTTTTCTTCGGCAAAAGGGAAATAATAAAATGCCAGTCTTTGTAGGATCAACGTGAGGACTGAATAAGACAGTGAGTGAAGCATCCACTGTAGTGCCCCACAGTGGGAAGCACTCCAATAAATGAAGTTATATTTTAAAATGGCAGGAAGGGAATGTGCAATGTGCTTTTCTTTGTTGTGATTTTCAATGTCAAACTGCTCTGCCTTTGCTTTAAGAATTCAAAGACACACATCAAAATGTTTCACTGTAGAAGGTTCTGCTCAGTGATATGACTCTTAGCAATGGTAACTATCTTTTCAAATGCTCTGGTGGCCTGGCAAAAAGGCTGTGTTAGTGACAAGTTCTGAATTCATCTGCCTTTATAACCTATCTGGAGACAGACGAGGAACACTTCCCTGGTTTGTTAACTGTGAAGCAGCAGATATAGGTGAGGTGAAGAGAAGTGGATCTTACACTGATGATGACATGAACACTTACAAGAATCCAAAACACCTGTTGTGTCTCTGCAGCTTCCCCTCGGCATGGCTGAAGAGGGGTGGGTGTGGCCAGATTATATGTTGTTGACATGCACCGTCATGTACAATGGACACTCACTTTTCTTTTCTTTTCTTTTTCTTTTATTTTTTTTTTGATGGAGTCCCACTCTGTTGCCCTGTGGACACTCAAGCCTGGCCCACAAAACCCTCCGACTAATCTTTTGCTCTCTGATCCTGTCTGTTGGCCGCAGTGCTGGGGACATGCCTGTAGGATGGCAGAGCCTCTCTCGGCGTGGGCCCCACAGGACTGTATGGCACTTCCCTCATCCTTGCCTGGTGCCAATTCCTGCATGAATGGGAAGTGAATTTCCACTGGGCTTTACCACTGAGGTTTGGGGGCTTGTGCATCGTAGAAACCACATTACTTTAATTTAAGGTGATTTGTGTGTGATTCACTTTCTCCAGCATGTCAGTCCAGGCATGTTGGAGATTTAACTATGTAGTGACCAGATAATTGAGCGTGTCTGGTAGGGGATTACCCCAAGTCACTTTGCGCCAAACTCAGTACCTGGTGACGCATTTCAGGACAGGAGGTTTGGGGCCTTGATGCTGAGTAGATTTATAATGCAGAATAAGCTCCAACCAACACAAAAAGAGACGTCCATTTACTGCACATTTTAATTATTTATTTATTGTTATTATTTTCTTGAGCCAGGGCTTCCTTTTGCCACCCAGGCTGGAGTGCAGTGGCATGATTATTCACTGCAGCCTTGACCTCCCTGGCTTAAGTGGTCCTCCCACCTCAGCCTCCTGAGTATCTGGGACTACAGGCACATGCCACCATGTCTGGCTAATTTTTAAACTTTTTGTAGAGACAGGGTTTCACCGGGTTGTCCAGGCTACTTTCAAACTCCTGGACTCAAGCGACCCGCCCGCCTCGGCTTCCCAAAGTGCTCGGATTACAGGTGTGAGCCAGCGTGCCCAGCCTACTACAAACTTTTAAAGTTCTTTCTTGGAGTTTCAAGATCCAAATTAACATTCTGGGAGTTAACTGCTCCACAATTATTTCTTGATAGATTTATTTAATTGGACAAGAAACACCAAGGCCTTTTATTCCCCATTCTATTTTGTGTGAAATTGGTTACATGTCTTAAAGAAAAATTAGTCCTGTAACAACCACTTGGATTTCTAAATATCTTCAACAATGCCTGTAGGCTACTAACGTGGCCAGACAACATTACAAAATCGGCTGTGCTGCGTTTTCCATTTCAACTCTTTCTCTGAAAGAAAGGGTCCCCAGAAAAGAACAGCTCACTTTTTCTTCAGTAACTGGTTGAGATTATCCTCCCGTCCTTTTTCAGACAGTCCCACAGACTTCTTGTGCTGGGAAATATGCCAAGTTCCTCACATTTTATCCACATAAGGCAAAACTCACCGGAAACATGCATTTCCCTTCTCTTCCCAGCAACAATGACTTCCAGTCACCAGGAAGTCCTGTCCACTGTCAGTTGTGCAGAGTGTGTGTGTGTGTGTGTGTGTGTGTGTGTGTGTATGTGTCCGTATATGTGTGTATGTGTGTCTATGCGTGTGTGTATGTGTGCCTATGTGTGTATATGCGTGCATGTGTATATGCGTGCATGTGTATATGTGTGTGTATGTATGTATGTGTGTCCATATGTGTGTATGTGTGTGTGTCCATATGTGTGTATGTGTGTGTGTGTGTATGTGTGCGCATGTGTGTGTGTATGCTTTACCCACATGTAGCATGAACCAGACTTATATAAAAAACAACAGAAAGGCCTTTTTGCAGCACTACTTGGAAACCCAGATCCTTCTTGATAAGCCTTCTTTGCTGTTTTGCCCCTTCAGAGGCCACTGCTGCCTAAGCTGGGTGGCGGGAGTCCCCCACTGCACCTGGGGGCAGCTCACCCTGGAGGACACAGCACGGGGTGGGGGGTCCCTATTCTCAGTTATCTCCAGGCACAAATATGCAGCTACCTTTCTTTTTTAGAGAAGTGATTCCCTTTCAAATATATTTTTTTCTTCCTTCAAATATGATAACCTTTTTTTTTTTTTTTTTTTGAGACAGGGTCTCACTCTGTGACCCAGGCTGGAGTGTAGTGGCAGGATCATGGCTCACTGTGGCCTTGGCCTCCCAGGCTCGAGTGATCCTCCCATCTCAGCCCCCTGAGTAGCTGGGGCTGTAAGTGAGCACAATTACTCTCAGTTCATTTTTGTATTTTTTTGTAGAGATGGGGTTTTGCCATGTTGTCCAGGCTGGTCTTGAACTCCTGAACTCAGGCGATCTACCCACCTCGACCTCACAAAATGAGGGGTTACAGGTTTGAGCCCGGCTGGCACTCTCAGAATTGACCCTTGTGTTCCTTTCACCCATCACTGTAGCTGATACCCTGGAGAAGCCACTGACTATCCTCTAATTGTCCTCAGAGTTGGTTTCTCTGTTTTTTGTTTTTGTTTTAGTTTTTTCTTTTTTTTGAGATGAAGTCTCACTCTGTCACCCAGGCTGGAGTGCAGTAGCCTGATCTCAGCTCACTGCAACCTACGCCTCCCAGGTTCAAGGGATTCTCCTGCCTCAGCCTCCCGAGTGGCTGGGATTACAGGAACACGCCACCATGCCAGCTAATTTTTTGTATTTTTAGTAGAGATGGGGTTTCACCATGATAGCCAGGATGGTCTTGATCTCCTGACCTCGTGATCTGCCCTCCTCGGCCTCCCAAAGTGCTGGGGTTACAGGCGTGAGCCACCGCGCCCGGCTCTAATCAGAGCTCTTATCCAGGGAAACTTCCCAAACAACAAATTTAATGACAATATGTGTCCTGCTCATTCCCGCTTCCCTTGTTACTGTTACTGCATAAGAAGTCACCGCTTAATGGTGGCTTAAAATGGTCACCTTATTTATGCTCTCAGAGTCTTTGGGTTTGGAATTCAGACAGCAGGAGTGGCTTGTCTTAGCTGGATGATATCTGGGGCCTTGACAGCTGGGTTGGCACAGCAGTTGGGGTGTGTTATCATCTAAAGACTCCTTCCCTCATGTGTCTGGCCCTGGCCTGGAGCACTGGAGGATGAGGTCGGCTGACTGCGGCGTCCATCCGGGTCCTCCCCGGCACTGTGGTTTCCTTCCCAGCCTGGCAGCCTCGGGTGCTGGGACTTCTCATGGAAGCCCGGGGCTCTGAGAGCAAACACCCCAGCAAGACAGAAGCTCAGCCACCTTTGATGAGCTGGAGGCTGGGCAGCATCCAGTCTACTGCCTTCCACTGGTGTGAGTGGGTCCCACACCTGCCTTGACTCCCAGTCTACTCCCTTCCACTGGTGTGAGTGGGTCCCACACCTGCCTTGACTCCCAGTCTACTCCCTTCCACTGGTGTGAGTGGGTCCTACACCTGCCTTGACTCCCAGTCTACTGCCTTCCACTGGTGTGAGTGGATCCCACACCTGCCTTGACTCCCAGTCTATTCCCTTCCACCGGTTGTGAATGGGTCCCACACCTGCCTTGACTCAGGGAGGAAAAGGAAGAGAATTAGACTCTACATCTTGACGGGATAGTGGCAAAGTTCTAGAAGCACATGAGTAGGAGATAGTGTGACATTTTCATCTTTGGAAAATGCCGTCTGCCGCACCTGAATTTATTTTCAGGGGCATAGGGGATTTCCACGGCAAAATTTGAAGTCACATATGGTCAGCGCTTTGTACTGTGTAAACAAAGTGCTCCCGGCACCCGGAGAGGGGTGCAGTCTTTTCTCACTGGGATTAAATCTGGCTGCATTTTAGGTAATCCTGGAAAACTGAGCAACAAAAGCAAAAGACCGAGAAAGCTGCTTTTATCAGTGTCTCCTCCCACCCCAGCCTCCAGAAGCGTCCCTGCGTTTCTGTTTTCTTTGTGTCACTCTAAATAAGGTAAGCTCTCCTTTGCTCTTCTGGGGTGTTTCGGCATAAACGCAGTTTGCTATCTTGGGTTCTCGTGAATGTACTCTTACATCTGTCTTTACACACTTCATCTTGACCGCTTCTTGCTGCGTTGATTTTCCCATGTCTTTATGCAAAATGTGGACAGAATAAACCCACTTTGGCTCCCTTTCTCCCTGGTTGCATCCTCCACTCATTCGACCTATCTCTTTGCTCCATAAAATGATGCTCAATCAAGTGTCACGCTTTTATCTTTAGGTGTATGTGTCATTCCTGTGTCAAAGAGCCTACCCTGTGGGTGCTGTCCAGCCATCTTGAACATTTTGCGAGGCAAATTTATTTATTTATTTATTTATTTATTTTGAGACAGGGTCTCACTCTGTCGCCCAGGCTGGAGTGCAGTGGCATGATCGTGGCTCACTGCAGCCTCGAACTTCTGGGCTCAAGTGATCTTCCCACTTCAGCCTCCCAAGTGGCTGGGACTTCAGGCGGGCACCACCATGCCCAGCTAAATTTTTACATTTTTTTCTAGAGATCAGGTCTCACTGTGCTGCCCAGGGTGGCCTTGGACTTCTGGGCTCAAGTAATCCTCTTGCTTTGGCCTCTTAAAGTGCTGGGCTTATAATTGTGGGCCACCGTGCCCGACCTGGCAAATTTATTGAAAATTGGGGCAATATTGAATCATGTTTGTATCCTACTGACTACCAAGAAGGCAAGATACCATGGTCGGCTCAACACAACTCCTACCTAGAAATACAGTTGTGTGTTATTCAAACCGGGAGTTGGGAAGGAAAGCTGATTGCAAAATACCTTCTGAGAATGTGAATTGGGCAGTTGCTCTGGGGAATAGAAAGACAAAGAAGCAGTGCCCCCCTCCCCAGAGGAGCTTCCCATCAGCTGGGGCTGCCAAAGCATGAACACATAGGAAGGGAAATAACCACAGCGCAGCAGGCAGGATGACACCCCCAAAATGTCCACATCCTGACCCCCGAACCTGTGGATGTCGCCTTACATGACAAGAGGGATTTTGCAGATGAGATTAAGTTAAGGATCCGAGATGGGAAGATGATCCTAGATTACCCAGCTGGGCCCAGTGTCGCCGAGAGGGTCCTGATAAGTGGAAAAGGAAGTCGAGACAGTTGGAGCTGCGTGATGTGAAAAAGACTTGACCGGACATGGCTGTCTTTGAAAGATGAGAGGGGCCTTGAGCCAAAGAATGAGAGCATCTCTAGAAGTGGGCCAAGGTGGGGGGGAGCACAGCCCTGCCAACACCCTGATTTTAGGCCAGTGAGACCTAACTTGGACTTCTGACCTTCAGACTGTAGGGTGACACCATTGGGTTGTTTTAAGCCATTAAGTTCATGGACATTTGCGATAGTGGCATTTGGAAACTAACACAAACAGCAAAGTTAAATGAGACAAGAATCCAGAAAAAAGTGTCAGGGGTCAGTAAGCCAGAAATTGCCACATACAAGAGTTTCTACTGCAAGCCCATATGTGCATCCGCCTCCTCTCCCACAAAAACTCTCATTTCTGGAAAATGAACGCTGAAAAATAATTAGCTCATGGGAAAAGTAGAGGTGGGCAGATCATTCAAAACTTATGGAACTTATAACCAGAGCTTTGTGATCCACCCGCCTCGGCCTCCCAAAGTGCTGGGATTACAGGCTTGAGCCACCGCGCCCGGCCCCTCTTTCAACTTTTATTTTAGAACTAGCGGGTACATGGGCAAGTTTATTACAAAGCTGTAATTGCATGATGCTGAGGTTTGAAGTAGGAATGAATCTGTCACCCAGGTAGTGAGCATAGTATCCAATAGACAGTTGTTTTTAACCCTTCACCCTCTCTCCTTCTCCCACCTCTTACATTCCCCAGTGACTAATGTTCCCATTTTTTGACCATGAGTACCCAATATTTAGCTCCTACTTAGAAGCGAAAACATGCAGTATCTGGTTTTCTGTTTCTGAGTTAATTTGCTTAGAATAATGGCCTCCAGGTGCATCCATGTTGCTGCGAAGGTTGTGATAGCATTCTTTTTTATGGCTGTGTAGTATTCCATGGTGTACATGTGCTACATTTTCTTTATAACATTTCTTTCTGAGAGTGACCTGTTTTACTGAAATAAAAAATACGTTCTGAAGATAGCCTGTTTGCCAAGCATTTCTTTTTAAACACGAGGGGATATGTCTTTGCAGATTCTTTATCTTCCCTTAAAACTTCCCCAAATTGAAAAAAAAAGCACAACTTAAAGTTATAAAGCCAGGTCCCACTTGCACTAATGGAAAGCACTTCTGCCAGTAGTCCAAAATTTTTCTTAAAGTTTTCACACAGTGCTCTGCAGACCTGGAACCAACCCAAATGCCCATCGATAATAGACTAGACAGGGAAAATGTGGCACATATACACCATGGAATATTATGCAGCCATCAAAAATGATGAGTTTGTGTCCTTTTTAGGGACATGGATGAACCTGGAAACCATCATTCTCAGCAAACTGACACAAGAACAGAAAATCAAACACCACATGTTCTCACTCATAGGTGGGTGTTGAACAATAAAAACACATGGACACAGGGAGGGGAGCATCACACACTGGGGCCTGTTGGGGGGACTAAGGGAGGGATAGTGGAAGGCAGGGAGGTTAGGAAGGGATAACATTGTGAGAAATGCCAGATATAGGTGACCGGGGGATGGAGGCAGCAAACCACATTGCCATGTGTGTACCTATGCAACAATCCTGCATGATCTGCACATGTACCCCAGAACCTAAAGTATAAATAAAATATATATATATATAAAAGTTTTCATACAGTGCTAAAGTTTTCTATTTAATTCTGAAAGCCCTACTGCTCATGGCATCACAATATTAATGTGCTTGGAAAAGTTGATGAACAGCAAACTGTAATTGGTAGACACCACTACAGGGCTGTGAGCTCAAATGAGGGTGGGAGCAGGTCGAGGAGGCCTCTTGCTGGAGGTGGGCTTGAGCTGAGCCTGGAAAATAAGTCTGACTGGAGCTCATAGCATCACTTTCCAGGTGGAAGGAAGATAGTATGGCAGCCTGGTCCGACATGGGGTGTCCCTGGCGGGCTATGTTTGGCCCAGACACCCCAGTTGGGGTGGTCCTACTGGCCAGAGTAGCCGTCCTTCACACCCGCAGTGGCTGTTCTCATGGTCCTGGGCTTGGGCCTTGAGAAGCCCCTCTCCAGAAGGCTGGGCCAGCCTTAGGCTCACACCTAGAGACACTGCAGCTTCCTCTCCTGGCCTTTAAGCCACTTGGCCCCTACGCCCCCCTTCAAAACAGCCTCCTGAGCTATTGAGGGACTGTCGCTCGTGGAGGAAATAAAAATATAGGAACTACAGCAGAGCACTCCAGAGAATCTGTGCTTTCTCAAGTTTTCTAGCCACTGTGCTTTAAGTGATTACAATGCTTCTGGCTATTACAGGACATTGAGAGGGAAAGGCCTCATCGACATACCAGCTGCAGGTTAGGTGGGCCTTCGGTGTACACACACCCTGGCACACAGAGATCCGGGCCTCCCGTGGATGAATGCGTGCCATGAATTTAGGCCTGTTTCTCACCTTCAGGGCTCTCTATTCCTCCTCCTGCATCCAACTGGCCGTCTTGTGTAGGTAACTCTTTGCTCTCACCTCACCCTTTCCCCCTGCTTCTTCCTCCTGTGCTTCCCTGTTTCTCTCTGAGTCTTTCCCCCTTCTGCTTCCAGCGCCTCCTCCGCATTCGAGGAGATCCCTTTCTCCAGCTGCCGCTGCAGATCCCCAAGTGTGGTCCCCACACTCCCTCGCTGTACACGCTGGCAGAAAGTGCTTCTGTGTCCCCCGTCCTCATCCTCCACCGCAACTGTCCTGCTTCGTGTTTTCCTCCTGGACTCAGGTTGGCCTGGGGCCCTGATCCAAAAGGAGCATGTTCTTCACAGCATCAGACTTCCTGCCGCGGCTGCTGCTCCTCGAAAGCAAGCCCGGTGACTGCTGGTGTCCAGGTCTAGCCCCTGCCCGGTAGAGCAGCCTTGGGGTGGAGAAGCAAGTCCTCAAGAGGGCTGCAAGGAGAGCTACAGAGACGGTCAGGGAAACTGAGGTCACACAACTGGGAATAAGAAGGTGGGATGCTGGGGGCTTGTCAATGTGGCTTTTCCACAGAGGATGGGAAGCCCCTGCATTTCTGCTTAAGAAAGTGTCTTCAGCATTCACAGAAATCTCCCTAAAAGGAAAGCGCAGCTGGAAGGGGAACTAGGAAGGAAATCCAGGCTGGTGCTTACTCCATCCCCATCACAAAGAGGCTCCGAGAGAGACTTGGGAACGATACGCAGAGGCAACTTTTTCACTCACTCATTCAGGAAATAATGAAAAATGAGTTACAGGCAATGGATTAGTAAGTGATCAGATTGACTATGTAAGTGAATTACATTCCAGTTACACAGGAAGGAGCTCCATCAAGGGCAATCATGTGTCCTTCGGGAGGTTTTAGAAAGAGGAGGGGGCTTGTTAAAGGCCTGGGGAGAAATGCCAAATGTGGGTGAAGGGGAGAAGAAAAGCAAAGCACACTGCCATGTGTGTACCTATGCAACTGTCTTGCATGCTCTGCTCATGTACCCCAAAACCTATAATCCAATAAAAAATTAAAAAATAAAATAAAATAAAAAAAAAAAGGCAAGAGGAGTACAGAATGGTTGAGGTGACTTTCTCTGTGTCCCACTTTCAGCTCTGCTCTTCCAAGCAGGCTTGTGGGAGTGAATATTTGCTTACGCTGGGTTCAGCAAGTCCTGCGCTACCACGCCCAACCTGCTTCCAGGGTATCAGGTTTTAAGCTGGTGTGGCAAGAATGATATTGGCCTTTGTGTTCTAAAGGAGAGGCATGAAGCGTAGTGGACCTTGATCTTCACCTAATGCCACCATCTCCCTAATCCCCTGAACTCCAGTCATCCCACTGGATCAGCCACCCTATCAGGCAGTGTTTTTCCATGGACCATGTGCTCAAGGACAAAGCTCTAAAAGCAAACTTGAAAGCTTTTACGGTGCAGGACAGTGTTGGGGGGTGGGCAGGGGAGAGAAAAGAAAAGGACTTAACATTTGTTTTAGGAACTGCTGCCAAAAGATAAGATTGTCTGTGCAACCATATGACTTCTGACACAGAGGCAGGGAGGATTGTGAAACTTGGAAAGAATTTCAGCCAGCAAATAAACACACATTCCCTTTAGCCAGGAGGTGGGATGGGGAGACAGCTGGGAAGGGACTGAGTCGATGAAGAGGCCTAGAGTCATAGTTTTTGAAGCGTTACTTATCTAGGGCTGGGCGTCAGAGTTCATTTAGTCTGTATGCAGTGATTACTTGCAGTCTACATGCGGAAAACCAGTTTATCAAATGAGGCGCAGGACCACCAAGGGAGGGTTCTTAATAGACCCAGACAACTGCCCTGGCCTCACCCTGCCTGCTGGGACACAGAGCCTTGCCATCCGGGACTGGGCTTTGGGAGGCACTGAGGCCAGTTGGAGAATTAGAAAGGGAGTCAGCCGTGAGTACGTGTCCTAGCTGTTACCAAGAAATGATCTAAAAAGATGAAAATAAAGCTGCACGTCGGGAGTCGGAAGCGATTTTACTGAAGGGCAGTCTGGAGACGCATCGGTTTCCAGGTGCTCACATGTACTTCCTCTCCCTGGGGGGGGCCCTGGAGCCTCCCACTGTCTGCCCTGGGTCCCAGCTGCGTCTAGACCTTGCCAGGCACACCTCTGCCAGGTGAGGCAGACTCCAGGGGAGGAGGCCTTTGCTTTGTTAATTTTGCAGAAGAGCGGGGACTTTGATGACAATTTCTTTGATCTAATGACAAGCTCTTTCCTCTACCATGAGTGTCCCAAAGGGCAAATTCTAAAACCAAGGCCATTTGATAAAGCCTGGGGAGTTTACCGCGAGGCAGATGGACACAGCAGCAGAACACAGGAGCATGTGTGTGGGGCTCCAGTCCGGCACGGGTGGCACTTTTCTCAGCAGAGAGCAGCAACACTGGCTTTGCTGGGGCAGCTCTCCCAGGAAGATCCTATAAGAGATGGTCTGAGGTGTCTGAACACTGTGAATGTCATGGACAAAGCTCAGCGTAGGACGCCGTGGGACTTCAGGTTATTAAGATGTAAATGTTGGCCAAAAGCTTGTGTGTGAATTTTATTTTTAAGTTGTGACTTCCTTCCTCTCTGCCTGGGCCAAGCACAAGCTGGAGGAGGGAGAGTCCCTATCACTCAGGTTTCTGGGTGTGTTCTTGAGTTAAGAGAAATCTGACACCACTGAGAAGCAACTGACACAGGCTTTCCCCCAGAGGCAGGGTGTCAGGCACTGGCCCGACCAATCCCACTGGGAGCTTAAGACTCCAGAACACGGGAGAAGGTCATTTCTGAAGGTCATTTCTGCAACAGCGTTAGCTGTTCCGCAGCTGAAAGGGGAACTAAAGTGGAAGACAGGGAAGCAACATTGTGAAAATGCCTGTGGCAGCCATGAGAGTTACACAACAGCGTCCACGATCTCCTAAGAAATTACCACTGGGGGCCGGGCGCAGTGGCTCACGCCTGTAATCCCAGCACTTTGGGAGGCCCAGGTGGGTGGATCATCTTCAGCTCAGGAGTTTGAGACCAGCCTGACCAACATGGAGAAAACTTGTCTCTACTAAAAATACACAATTAGCCAGGTGTGGTGGCCCATGCCTATATTCCCAGCTACTCAGGAGGCTGAGGCAGGAGAATCACTTGAACCCGGGAGGCGGAGATTGCAGTGAGCTGAGATTGCGCCATTGCACTCCAGCCTGGGAAACAAGAGCAAAACTCTGTTTAAAAAAAAAAAAACCCTATAAAATTATCACTGGGGATGCATGTTTTCAAACTCTTGTTGGATGCCCTGTATGTACCTGTTGTGAAGTGGAGAAATCACACCAGCACGAGAACTGCTTTCCTGACCACCTGCTGAAAATGTAATGGACATGAAATACCAAAATCAGCATTAAATTCCCCACCAAGAGGACCTCTCTTGGTGTCAGCGGCTTCCCAATAGCGGGTTTTCACAAAATCGTGTTTAAAAACATTTTTTCTGTAGGCGTTATTCACCTAGAATGAAAAACTTGGCTAGAATAGCTTATTTTACTATCTTAGATACTCTCTGTGTTGGTAATCTCTCTCCCCTCCATTTCTGAGCTCTGTTTGGCGTAAATGTGTACTGATCTGATCACTGAGCTTTTTCGCAGAACTAGGCTAAGAGGACAAAATGTTGTGTTAGAAAAAGTTTTCAGCCAGCAATTTCCCAATAGTACATGATTTCCCTTTTTTGTCTTCCTTTTCTTCTTCAGAGGAAAGCAGGGTGCGTTCTGGAGTGAGAACATGAATGTAAGTTGTAGGCAGGAAATACTGTTTCATGACACCAAGTTTATTTAAAAGAAAGAGACTTTAGAAAATGGTCATCTATTGACTGGGCACAGTGGCTTATGCTTGTAATCTCAGCACTCTGGGAAGACAAGGCAGGTGGATCACGAGGTCAGGAGTTTGAGACCAGCCTGGCCAACGTGGTGAAACCTTGTCTCTACTAAAAATACAAAAAATTAGTCGGGTGTGGTGGTGGGCACCTGTAATCCCAGCCACTCCGGAGGCTGAGGCAGGAGAATCACTCGAACCTGGAAGGTGGAGGTTGCAGTGAGTCAAGACTGCACCACTGCACTCCAGCCTGGGTGACACAGCCAGACTGTGTCTCAGAAAAAAATAAAATAAAAAAGAAAATGGTCAGGTATTTATAGTCTACCTCTTACGTTTTGTTCAATGTCACTAACTTCTTAATGCTTTCTGGTTACTTAAAATGTTGCTCACAAATCCTAATGTAAGTCCATGAAATTGACCTCAGTGGTTACGCTTTTTCTAAAACCCTGGGGATTTTGTTTTAAAAGGTTAATGTGTTTTTTCAATTAGTCGGAAGATAATTATAGACCCTCCCCTGGGTGCAAGTGATGTAAAGGGTCTTCGGGGAAACCAGTTAAAGACCAGGCTCTGGCCCTGACCTCTGTATTGACAACCTCCTGAGGAGGTTGGCTTTGCCTATGCTGAAAGCAGCTTACTACATGGGGTCCCACAGGTTTGGGTGGGGACAGTAAGAGGGCCCACTGTGGGCCCAGAAACATTCGGCTAGGACCTCACATTCAAACTTATACTGAGTTCTGGGGAAAAAAATGAAAGTGGCTCAAGCCTCTCTTAACCCCTGGGAGACACTGGCAGGGAAGAGGCCACAAAGAGCAAGACAGCTGTGACGAGTGCACAGTCACCCCAGTCCCCAGGGCTCTCCTGTTTCCACACACTGTGTCCAAACCAATCATCTGGCTCCTGGCCCGTTCTGCCCAGCCCTCTTCCTGATCTTTGATGCTTACATCTCAACTCCCAAAATAGACCAGGAAGCTGCTGATGCCACAGAAAGATCTGGCTTTGGAATAAGTAAGCCCCGGTTCAAACCCCCTACTGTACACATTTATAACATTAGACTTTATGTTCCTATCCTGTAAAATGGGAACACCAGGACCTATGATTCAGGGTGCTGGGAAGGTCTAAAGTAGGTGACATATGTCAGACACATAATGCAATGCCTGGCACATGACAGCTGATCAGTGAAGGCTACTTGTCCCTCCTGCTTGCCCTAGGAGGAGCTAGTGCCGGGATTAGCCTTAGGGGCATGTGGGTGTTGGAGACAGGGCATTGCATCCTGGCTAAGTGGCTTGCCAGATGCAAGATCATCTGTTTTCCTGTTTCTAAACAGGAGATAAGGTTATAAAGTTACTGTCCAGATTAAAATGAAAAGTGATAGAGCATACCTGTTCCATCACAGGAACTTGATAAATGTTGGTTTCCGTGTTTAAACTTCTTTGAAATATGCCATCCCCATCCCTGTGATGGCCTCACAGGCAGCCACATCTCTTGAACCCTCTCCTGGACCAGTGACCACCCCTGCCTCTTTCCCTACCTCTGCCTCATGCATCTGTCACTGCCATGGGAGGGGCCTATGAGTCACTGGGTGACTTGGCCAGGTGCAGAAGCAGACAGGAGGCTCCATGGCAAGGCTGCGGGACTGTCCCTTGCAAAACAAGCCTCCCTACACCTTCTGTCTTTATGCCTACCCTCGTTGTTTTGTCACCTGATTTTACCTGAGAAATCAATTCTGGGATAGGAACAAAGGTTTCTCCTGAGCTCTGACCATGCCTCATTTGTCAGAGTGGTTCTGAGCTATCACATCCTCCCAAATACCCCTTCCCCAGGGCTGTTCTTGGAGACAGCAGCATGATTTGAGCCCATGAAGGAACAATCATGCTCAATAAACCTAAGAGAAAATCTAAGAATAATCTAATGTTCTCAGTGCTCAGGTCTAAAGAGGAAGTGACCTCATTTCATAAGGGACAGTCATTGCTGGTTTAATAGAATAGCCTTTTGCATTATCACAGATGTAGCAGACTACGTGTGTAATCATAGATAAAATATAAAATTGTGGACAATTTTGAAGAAAAAACCAGGAGCATCTTTTGAGATTATTTCAGGGAATACAAGGGATTTATGTATCCCTTTGCATAAGATGCCCCATACAATGTATACAACCCATCAACCCATCAGGTATTTAATGAAGCACTTTCAAGTGGATAAGAGGCAGGAGACTAGAAAGATTCCAAGGGTATTCTGCACAGCGGAGTGTGAAACGCAAAGTTTTTTGTTGTTGTTGTTGTTGTTTTGCCAGAATGTACACATCTGATGCCAAACCCAAGGAGGAAAGGGGTAAATGGACAGAAGGAAGAGAGATTTGATTGTCAGATGGTTAAATGTGGCGTGACAGTACTCCCTTAAGAATTTTGAAACATTCAACATACATTCACTTTGCTTCTAAGGGACCCAAACGGAAAGCATCTGGAGATGCACACATGCAGCAGCGCTATGTGAAACGTCTGCATTTCACACGGTGCTGCCTATTTGCCTGTTGGCTCTCAACACCACCCCACTCTCTCTGCCCTTCTCTGTAGGAGCTGGAAGCCTGCAGACTACATTTCCCAGAATCCCCAGCCGGCTCATTTCCCAATAGCCTCTGCCAATGGGAGACACTGTGGGAGCTTGGAAGGAGGGTAGAAGGGAGAAGGAAGCTCATTTTATTTCTCCTTCTGTTGAGGTCTCTGGCAGTGGCAGCATAGCAGCGACAGTAGGTGACGAGTGAGTTTCTGTTCAGGTGAGTTTCAACAGCAGTGGGGGCAGGGGTGCTCTTGCAGGCTCTGCAGCAGGGCATTCCTGGGCCCGGGATCCCGCAGCGTCAGCGTCCGCGACACGCAGCCCTTGGTGGGAGTTTAGCTTCCCGGCTTCCTGAAAGATTTCCAGGAGCAGCGGGTATCACAGCAGCCTCAGCCACAGTCACCGACTCCGTGTGGGTCACACCATTTTTCCTTTTGCTCAGTCAGCCTTAGGACGGTAGTAGCTCCCTGCAGTTACCAATCTCCGTAGGATCCCAGCTTCCCGCTGTTATTCCCCAGCCCTTCAGCACATTTGCAGACCATTTCCTAGGTTAACTTTCTTCTACTTGAAATTCCTAGAGTAGTTTCTGGTCTGCTGACTGGACACTGGGCAGTATACACATTTATAAACACAAATTTTAAGGCAAATCAAATACAATCTCATTTTGTTTAATTCCTTACCCCAGTTGCATTTGGGGGCTTATAAGAGGAAAGAATAAGCAAGTCTTTCTCTCAAAAGTTTGACAACAAAGGTCAGTTCCTTGTCATATACCCTGCAGCCTCCACCAAAGAGGTCACCATGACAAATATTCTTGAACAAGAGACTTTCTTTTGAGATATCCCTGTTCATAACCATAATGACATTAATAGTAGGTGCCCTTTCAACAAATGTCTTTATATATTAGGCATTTCAAGTATGTTATTTCATTTAATTATCGGTTATAATAATTATCTACCTACCTATCTATCTATCTTTAGACAAGAGTCTTGCTCTGTCACTCAGGCTGCAGTGCAGTGGCAAGATCTCAGCTCATTGCAGACTTGAGTCCCCAGGCCCAAGTGATCCTCCCACCTCAACCTCCTGAGTAGCTGGGACTATAAGCATGTGCCACCACGCCCCGCTGAAATTTTTGTATTATTTTTTTCATAGAGATGGGGTTTCCCTATATTGCCCAGGCTGGTCTTGAACTCCTAGGCAGAAGCTAGCCACCTGTCTCAGCCTCCCAAAGTGTTGGGATTTCAGGTGTGAGTCACCACACCCAGCCTAATTGGCTTTTATTAGCAATTTGTAAACTGGGCAGCACTTAGTCAATAAAATAGACGAGCTCCATTGAGAGTGACAGAATGGTAGGATTTTGTAAGGTAGTTTGAGCAGGAACAAGGAAACAGCGGAGTATAAAAAGCATATTGGTTAATATCCACTTACCTGGTTACTTCAGGCTATCTTGGTTACTTTAGGTTACAGTCCTTGTGTACGTACATTCGGTTTATCACGCCGATTTAGGTTGACTGGACTCCTTTTGTTTTTTGGCAACCTGGCCTGTCTTGGGATTTTCCTGTTTTTTAAAGTTTCAGTTTGATTACCTGGCACTTAACATGAGTGACTCCATTTTGGGTTGGCCTGTTGGGACCCAGTGCAGGAATTCAGTCCAAAACAATGGCCTCCCCCAAATTGTATTTAACAGTGGCTATGCCCCCCGCCTCTTTAGCACACCTTTTGCCATGTGACTAAGCCATCCTTTTTATCCGGTGCCACAGTCTATTTCTTCACTCCCCAGAATTTAAGATGGTCTTGTGAATTACTCTGGCTTACAAAATGAGCCACAAGAGATATGTGAGAGGCCAGACTCAAGAGGTCTGGTGAATTCTGCCTTCAGCCATTTGGAACATTGTCTTTTAAAGTCCCTGAAGTGAGCAGGTCTGGCGCACATTGGAGGATGAGAAGCCAGAAGAAGAAGAAAGAAGATGCCCCAGCCAGCAGCCAGTACCACATTCCAGAGGTGTGAGTATGACCGTCTTTAGCCTTCTAGCCCAACTGCTTTCCCTGAGTGCAACTGCCTGAGCAAGGCAGGCAAAACTAGAAGGGGAAGCTGCCCAGTTAACACACAGAATTATGAGCGATAAGAAGTCATTGTCTTAAGCCACTAAATCTGTTATGCAGCAAGATACAGCATTCACTCAGCTTATGTCTGATGAGGACTCTCAGTTCTTTTTTGGTCGAGTTAGCTCAAATCAGTTTCTGATGCTTATGACCAAATGCCCCTATGTACTGGACTTTGAGGGCTTAAGAAGCTTGCTCAGATCACACAGCTGTAAGTAGCAGCACTTCGTCTTGAACTCACATCTGTCCCACTCACTTTCCACAGGTCCTTGTTGGCGCCCTCCCTCATCCCTTCTGGTCTAGTTTCCTTGCTCATTTTAGCATCTGGAGATGACTGACCTTTTGTAATAGGTGCTTAGAAGAGGTAATAATAGGCCGGGCGCGGTGGCTCAAGCCTGTAATCCCAGCACTTTGGGAGGCCGAGGCGGGTGGATCACGAGGTCAACAGATCGAGAACATCCTGGTCAACATGGTGAAACCCCGTCTCTACTAAAAATTACAAAAAAAATTAGCTGGACACGGTGGCGCGTGCCTGTAATCCCAGCTACTCAGGAGGCTGAGGCAGGAGAATTGCCTGAACCCAGGGGGCGGAGGTTGCGGTGAGCCGAGATTGCGCCATTGCACTCCAGCCTGGGTAACAAGAGCGAAACTCCGTCTCAAAAAAAAAAAAGAAGAGGTAATAATAATCAAGCTGTGAACTGGAATACTGAGTTTGTCATCCAATAACCAGGTTGGCAGGTCGGTAACCATAGGAGGGACTTTTCAAAGTGGAGAAACAGTGTGTTGAGCAGAAAGTGGTGAATATTTTGAGAATAATTGAAATATAATTGACATAACGATAAAAAAGTGCATGTATTTCAAGTGTATGATTTGATAAGCTTGGTTATATTATATACACCTGGGAAACCATCACCACAATTAAGATAGTGAGATAGTGAGCACAGCTATCACACACGAAAGTTTCCTTGTGCCCCTTGCTAATTCCTCCCTCTCTCCTGCCCACATCTGTCCTTTCCCAGGCAAGCCCTGATCTGATTTCTGCTACTATCATTCGTTTGCATTTCATAGGATTTTGTATAACTGACAACATATATTAAGAACTCTTTTTCTCTGGCCGAGTGCAGTGACTTATGCCTGTAATCCCAGCACTTTGTGTGGCTGAGGCGGGAGGATCACCTGAGATCAGAAGTTCGAGACCAGCCTGGCCAATATGGTGAAACCCTGTCTCTACTAAAAATAGGAAAATTTGCCCGGTGTTGTGGCAGGCACCTGTAATCCCAGCTAATCAGGAGGCTGAGAGGGGAGAATCACAGTGCACCCGGGAGACAGAGATTGCACTGAGCTGCGATCATGCCACTGTACTCCAGCCTGAGTGACAGAGCAAGACTCTGTCTCCAAGAAAAAAAATGAGAACTCTTTTTCTCTAGCTTCTCCCACTTAATGTAATTATTTTGAGATTCAGCTGTGTTGTCCTGTGTGCCAATAACTTATTTCTTTATACTGCCAAGGAGTATTCCATTGTATGTATGTAACATAGTTTGTCCATTCAACCACTGAAGGACATTAGGTCTGTTTTCTGTTTTGGGTTATTAAAAACAAAGCTTCTGTGAACATTTATGTACAAGTCTTTGTGTGGCTGTAAGCTTCCATTTCTCTTAGGTAAATATCTGGGATCATAAAATAAGTATATATCTAAATTTTGAAGAAACAATCAAACTTTTACAAAATGGTTGTATTATTTTACATTCTCACCAGGAATGTATGACGGTGTCAGTTCCCTCATATTCTTGTCAAAACTTGGTGTGTTCAGTCTTTTTAACTTTGACCATCCTAAAAACATGTAATGGATCCCATTGCGGTTTTAATTCACATTACTGTAAGAGGCATTGGAACCAGAGTGACTCCATCTTGAACAGGGGCTGGGTAAAATAAAGCTGAGACCTCTGGGCAGCATTCCCAGGAGGTTAAGGCATTCTTAGTCACAGGATGAGATAGGAGGTCAGCACAAGATACAAGTCACAAAGACCTTGCTTTTAAAACAGGAGGCTAAAACCACCAAAACCAAGATAATGATGAAAATCACTTCTGGTCCTCCTCGCTGCTCATTGTATGCTAATTATGCATTAGCATGCTAAAAGACACTCCCACCAGCACCATGACAGTTTACAAATGCCTTGGCAACATCAGGAAGTTACCCTATATGGTGTGGAAAGGGGAGGAACCTTCAGTTCCAGGAATTGCCCACCTCTTTCCTGGAAAACTCATGAATAATTCACTCATTGTTTATCATAAAATCAAGAAGTAACAATAAGCATAAGCAGCTGAGCATCCCATGCTGCTGCTCTGCCTATGGAGCAGCCATTCCTTTAGTCCTTTACTTTCTTTGTTTTTTGTTTTGATTTTTGTTTGTTTTGAGACAGTCTTGTTGTGACAACCAGGTTGGACTGCAATGGTGCAATCTTGGCTCACTGCAACCTCCGCTTCCTGTGTTCGAACGATTCTCCTGCCTCAGCCTTCTGAGTAGCTGGGACTACAGGCACATGCCACCATGCCTGGCTGATTTTATATTTTTAGTAGAGATGGGATTTCACCATATTGCCCAGGCTGGTCTTGAACTCCTGACCTCAAGTGATCTGACTGCTTTGGCTTCCCAAACTGCTAGGATTACAGGCGTGAGCCACCGCACCTTGACTACTGCTTTGCTATCTTAATAAACTTGGTTTTACTCTATGGACTTGTCCTAAATTCTTTCTTGTGCAAGGTCTAAGAACCTTCTCTTAGGGTCTTGATCAGGACCCCTTTGTGATAACAGTACCATAATGACAAATACTGTTGAGCAGATTTTCATCTAATTATTTGCAACTTGTATATCTTCTTTGGTAGAGTGTCTGTTAGAATATTTTGCCTATCTAAAAATTGTGTTTGTTTTCTTATTATTGAATTTTGAGAGTGTGTAATATGTTCTGGACACAAGCCTTTTATCAGAGATGTGGTTTGCAAATATTTTCTTTTAGTCTATGACTTTTCTCTCTTAATGTCTTTTGAAGAGCAGATGTTTTAAATTTTGATGAACTCAAATGTATCAATTTATGATTTTAATAAGTCACGCTTTTAGCATAGTATTTAGGATAACTAACTCAAGGTCACAAGAGTTTTCTTCTGCAACTTTTAGTTTTAGGTTTTGCATTTAGGTATATGATCCATTTTGAGTTATTGCAAAAGGTAAGGACTGAGTTTTTTTCTTTTGGCATATAGATTACCAATTGTGCCAACATCACTGTTGTGATGATAGGAGGATAGAAATCACTATCTTCTCCACTGACTTGCTTTTGCATCTTTGTAAAAAGTCAGTCATGCAAATGAAACTAGCCAAATTTTCCCATAGAACTGATGGAAAAAACTGTTTACAGTTTTATTTGTTTCTCTTTTTTAAATAAAGGAACACTGAAATGGACTCTCCTGGTCTTAAGGCTTGAGAAACTTACATTTGTCTTATCTGAGTTCCTTTCTCAGGAAACCAACTGTCAGGCCTCCCAGATAATATCAGGAGACTGAAGCTTTCTAGATCACTGCATCCAAACAGCATGGTGCCAGAAACCTTATCCAACTACCTGCTGCCTGTTGAGCAGCTCCTACATAAACTAACTTTATCTGGTTACAGAGACAGATTTTAGCATTGTCTCCCATATCCTGGCTGGCATCACCAGCAATAAAGTCTTTCTTCCTGGCAGTATTTCTTGTCCCAGTAACTGGCTTTCTGTGTGGTGAGCAGTCAGACCTAGGCTTAATTCCTGGCATTCACCAGCACGCAAATGTGCAGTTTTGTTTCTGAACTCTCTCTTCTGCTTCACTGATCTATTTTTCTAAATTTATGCCAAAATTTCACTGGTTTAATTACTGCTTCTTTATAATAAGTTTTGAAATAACACCATATTAGGCCTCAAATTTTGTTCTTTTTTTCTGAAAACTGTTTTGGCTACTTTAGGTCCTTGCATTTCCACAAAGTTTTAGAATCAGCTTATAAATTTCTTCAAAAACAAAAATAAAATCAAAAAACCCTACTGAGATTTTGATTGAGATTGCACTGGATATGAAGACCAATTTGGGGAGAACTGACATCTTAACAATACTGAGTCTTCCTTCCATGAACATGGTATATTTCTTTATTCATTTAGGTCTTCTTTAATTTTTCTCAAAAATGTTTTATGATTTTTAGTATATAGATCTTTAAGAGTCAGATTAATTCTCAGGTATTTAATTTTTTGATCTAATTGGAGAAGGTATTATTTCTTTCCGTTTCAATTGCCAATGGGTTATTGCTAGTATATAGAAATGCAGCTGATTTTGTCTGTAACTTTGCTAAATTTATTTATTAGTTCTACTAGCTTTTTCATGGGAATTCCACTGGCTAGTCTACATAGACAATCATGTTTTCTACAAATAAAGATAACAAACATCCTTGTCTTACTCTGGATCTCTGGGGGAAAAAAATCCAGTTTTTTATCATTATGTATGGTGTTAATTTTAGCTACTTATAGAATACCTTTTATAAGATTGAGAAAGTTTCCTTCTATTCTTTCTGTAAGGAGAGTCTTTTTTTTTCTTAACAGAAATGGATATTGCATTTTGTAAAATGTTTTTTTCTATATTCGTAAGGATGATCACATATTTTCTCTTTTTCAGTTTGTTAATATGGTGAATTACATGGATTGAATGTTAAATGTTAAACCAACTTTGAATTCCTGGCATAAACCCTACTTAGTCATGATATATTATCTTTTTTATATATTGTTGGATGTGATTTGCTAAAATTTTTGTTTAAAACAATTTGCAGCTATGTTTATGATGCATACAGGTTGGTTGCTTTCTTTCCGTGTAATGTCTTTGTTTGGTTTTGATGTCAAGGGAATATTAATCTAATAAAATAATTCGGAAACTGTTCCCTCTGCTTCAATTTTTTTGGGTAAGTTCATGTAGAATTGGTATTATTTACTCCTTAAATATTTAATAGGAATCATCATTGAAGCCATTTTGGCCCTATGTTTTATTTAGGGGAAATTAACTATAATATGTTTAATAGTTATTTCTGAATGGTATTTTCTTTTGGATTAAAGGACTGTCTTTAACATTTCTTATACTGTGAGTCCTCTGATGAAAACTTCCAGTTTTTATATGTCCCAAAATGTGATTACTTGAGTTTTGTTTTTGGAAGGTGTTCTCACTGGATATAGAATTCTGGATTGATAGGCTTGTGTTTTTTTTCTGCACCGTCTTTTCTCTTGCATATCTCTGATTTTAAAATTCTGGTGTCATCCTCATTTTCATCCCTTTGTTCATAATATCTCTTTTTAAGATGCTTTTTGGTCTTCAGAAATTGGATTATGATGTATGTTGCTAAAAGTTTTATTTGTGTTTTCTATGCTGTTTTTTTAGTTTGTTGGACGTACGATTTTAGAGTTTTTATTAAATTTAGAAAAAATGTTGGCCATTATTTGTTGGAATATTTTTCCATGGCACCCTCTCTCTCTTCTTTTTCAGCAACTCCAATTGCATATCTATTAGGTCACTTGAAATTGCCATAGCTCACTGATGCTCTGTTCATTAAAAAAAAATTTTCCCTCTGCGATTCCTTTTAGGTAGCGTCTTTTGCTATGATTTCAATTTCACTCTTTTTTCCTTCACTAATCTGCTACTAATCATATACAGTGTATTTTTATCTCAATAGTGTAGTTTCCATCCGTAGATGATTTGAGTCTTTTCTAAGTCTTCCATGTCTCTATCTGACCTTTCAAACATGTAGAATACAGCTAGAGTAACTGTTTTAATGTCTTTTTCTGTTTATTCTATTGTCTGTGTCAGTTTTGGTTTGATTTCACTTTATTGATGATTCTCTTCATTATGGCTAATGTTGGCCTCCTTTTTTTCATGATGAGTAGTTTTTAATTTGATGCCAGCCACTGTAATTTTATCTTGTTGGGTCTTGGGTATCTTTGGAATCTCATAAACATTCTTCAGTTTTGTTCTGTGATACAGTTAAGATTCTTGGCAACACTTGAATACTTAAAGTCTTGCTTTCAAGGTTTTTTAGGTGATACTACAGCAGTGCTCAGCTTAGGCATAATTATTCCCCACTACTAAGTTGAGACCCTTCTGTGTACTCTATCCGTTGCTTCATGAATCCTGGGCTTAAATGTGGCTGGTAAGAATAGGTACCATTTCTAGCTGTGTCTGAGTATCATTGTTTCTTTCATCCATTCAGGTGGTTCTTTTGGCCTTGGTGGTTTTCTGTCATGCATGCTCAAGTCCATACGTAAGGAGGTCCCTCTGCAGAACCCTGGAACTCTGTGTGCAAATCTCTCCTCTCTGGGAACCTGCTTGTGAGTTCTCACTGCTCTGGTTTTTCCAACCCTTAGCTCTGTCTCCCCAACTCAGGGAGGCCTTGGGGCTCCACCTGGGTCCCCCCCTCCCTCTATCTTAGCCTCAGGATTCTTTCACAGTAGAACATTTGGGCTACTGTATGGGTGATATTCTTGAGGCTATAAAGCCAAGTTAAGCACCACCAGACCTTATCTGCAATGCCTATAGATTTGGGCAAGTTCCTCTCTTTTTGAAATCCTAAACATATCCTGAGGTTCTTGGGCCTGCCAGAAAGTCACCTTCCTTACTCACCTGTAAGACTGGGGACTCTGTAAGCCAGGTGCCAGGCAGGTTTTCCTAGAAGGGCTTCATACACATTGGCTCCATAAAGTCAACCTTAGTTCCTCTAAAACCATCTTTTCGTATGTGATTTTATGTCTTATTCTCAAATAAGGCATTTTAGTCAAAGCCTTGATTAACCACCTTTTACAATTATGTTCTGTTACAAAAAGGACAGATTCTTATTGAACCCATATCAAATATTATATCGTCATTGATATGGTTTGGATCTGTGTCCCCCCTCAAATCTCATGTTCAGTTGTAATCTCCCAGTGTTGGAGGCGAGGCTTGGGGGAGGCGATTGGATTGTGGGGACAGCTTCTCATGAATGGTTTGGCACCGTCCCCTTGATGCTGCTCTTGTGGGTGGTCAGTGAGTTGCGGTGAGATCTGGTTGTTTAAACTGTGTAGCCCCTCTCCACTCAGTCTCTCTCTTCCTTCTGCTCTGGATATATGACGCACCTCACTCCCCTTTTGCCTTTCACCGTGACCTGAAGTTTCCTGAGGTCTCCCGAGAAGCAGAAGCTGCCGGGCTTCCTGTACAGCCTGCAGAACCGTGAGCCAGTTAAACTTCTTTTCTTTATAAATTACCCAGTCTCAGGAGTTTCTTTATGGTAATCTGAGAACACACTAATACAACCACGAGCATAAAAATACTCAGTAATAGTTTCTGAATTATGGAAGGACTAGTCAGGAAAGAAAATAAATGTTCCATTTTTGTTATAGGAATATGTCTACTAAATTGTTACATATTATAGCTAACTTAGGAGAAAAAGGGGTTCATTATGTCCAGAAAATAGAACATTAAAGAACAAACAATGTTCCAAACAAAAAGCCATACAGTTATAATCCTTCTTTAGTTGATTCAGTCCTATGTAATTAATTCTCGTTTTGCTTGATCATGGGTTAGCAGCTTCATGAAATCTGTCAGCTTCTCAACTAGAGTTCTGAAAATCCTCACTCAGTCCAGCAGCATGATATTAAAGTTATTTAGACCATATCAAGGATTGGATGGGGCCAGGGAGGTTGAAGGGTAGAAAATTACTAAGAGAAGTAATTACCAAGAAAATATCAAGGGGAGGGGAATTCTTGCTGAAGGCAGACCAGAGTGATTAGAGGTCAAGGTTGGGGGATTCTCACTAAATTGGCTTAGCAGGATTCTTGCTAAAACTGGACTAGGCAGGCTGGAGTCCAAGGATGAGTCCTGTTAAAAAGAGGGCTGAGAGGGCCCTTCTGAAGTGTGGGCACTGAGGCTGTCGTGTCAAGGACCCTCCATAGGTAGTGTTTCTGATGGCGTTTTCGCTGGCATAAATAGAGTTAATATTTTCTGCCTTTCATAGCAAATCAAAGAAGAGCAGAGCATTTAAGAGCTATCAAGATATCATGCTGGCCTTGGAACTGACAGCTTGAAACAAAAAAGTAAACAATGTTCTGCTTAATTCCCCTGATAAGCCCTTGAAAGAACTGAGCTCTAACCCTGGTAACTTTCACCTACTTCATAAGGTTGATGGAAGCACAGGCAAGAAGAGAAGGCCGTAACTGTTTGAAGATGGGCAGATTCTGACAAAGACTCCAGTCCAGAAGGGCAGGAAAGAGAGAGGACTTTCCTAAGCCTTGAGCCCAGGCACAGGCTTGGGTCCCCAGTCAGGACTCTGGCAAAACAGTCAAAGATCCTAACAAAAATGTTATACTGTCACAATTCATGTTTTAAAATGTTGGCATAGGTAGTGGTATCTATCTCTGGGTTTGTTTGTTTTTTTTTTTGAGACAGAGTCTCGCTCTATTGCCAGGCTGGAGTGCAGTGGCGCGATCCTGGCTCACTGCAACTTCCGTTTTCCAGTCTCAAGCAATTCTCCTGCCTCAGCCTTCCGAGTAGCTAGGATTACAGGCATGCACCACCATGCCCGGCTAATTTTATATTTTTAGTGGAGACAGGGTTTCTGCATGTTGGTTGGGCTGGTCTCAAACTCCTGACCTCAGGTGATCCTCCTGCCTCAGCCTCCCAAAGTGCTCAGATTACAGGTATGAGCCACTGTGCCTGGCCTGAAAGACTATTAAGAAGCTCCTAACACCATAAAAACCCTAGAAAAAAATCTAGGCAAAATCATTCAGGACATAGGCGTAATAGGCAAGGACTTTGTGACCAAAACACCAAAAGCATTGGCAACAAAAGCCAAAATAGACAAATGGGACCCAATCAAATTCCACAGCTTCTGCACGGCAAAAGAAACAGTCATTAAGGTGAATTGGCAACCAAAAAATTTTTGCAGTTTACCCATCTGACAAAGGGCTGATATCCAGAATTTACAAAGAACTCAAACAGATTTACAAGGAAAAACAAGCCCATTCAAAAATGGGTAAAGGATATGAACAGACACTTTACAAAAGAAGACATACATGAGGCCAACAAACATATGAAAAAATGCTCATCATCACTGGTCATTAGAGAAATGCAAATCAAAACCTCATTGAGATACCATCTCACGCCAGTTAGAATGGCGATCATTAAAAAATCTGGAGACAACAGATGCTGGAGAGGATGTGGAGAAATAGGAACACTTTTACACTGCTGGTGGGAGTGTAAATTAGTTCAACCATTGTGGAAGACAGTGTGGTGATTCCTCAAGGACCTAGAAATAGAAATTCCATTTGACCCAGCAATCCCATTACTGGGTATATATCCAAAGGACTATAAATCGTTCTACTATAAGGACACATGCACATGAATGTTCATTGCAGCACTGTTTACAATAGCAAAGACCTGGAATCAACCCAAATGCCCATCAACGATAGACTGGACAGGGAAAATGTGGCACATATACACCATGGAATATTTTGCAGCCATCAAAAACGATGAGTTCGTGTCCTTTGTAGGGACATGGATGAACCTGGAAACCATCATTCTCAGCAAACTGACACAAGAACAGAAAATCAAACACCACATGTTCTCACTCATAGGTGGGTGTTTAACAATGAGAACACATGGACACAGGGAGGGGAGCATCACACACTGGGGTCTGTTGGGGGAAATAGGGGAGGGACAGCAGGGCGTGGGAAGTTGGGGAGAGATAGCATGGGGAGAAATGCCAGATATAGGTGAAGGGGAGGAAGGCAGCAAATCACACTGCCACGTGTGTACCTATGCAACAATCTTGCATGTTCTTCACATGTACCCCAAAACCTAAAATGCAATAAAAAAAAAAGAAGCTCCTGCTCTAGAGTCAGCTATAAGAACTTCCACTGTTCTCAAAGGGCACCAACAGCTCTGCTATCTGGCATAATGGACTTTAGAAGTACTTTTCCCTGGTGAAGTAGGAGCTGTTCCAAATGTTACCGGCTGACTGGAAGCACTGTATCAGATTGTATCTCCTTGCGTGCACGGGGTATTGCTACCTAGAAAGCCTAGTGGGTAACATATGCCCTTTCAGATGTTGTCTGTGATTCAGGACTTGTATCTGCAGCTCATACGAAGGTTCCTGCACCTGACCCTGACTAGACTTGAAGCTAAATTGTGCTGTTCCAATACTGTCGCATCTGCCTTAAGTGACTTGTTATGCAAGGCTCCTGTCAGTGTGCCAGCAGAGCAAAGCCCCAGTACTTGGTTGAGTTTACAAAACTGGTTGTACCACGTTTCTGAGCCTGCTGGCTTCTAAATGTTTATTTTATGGCTGCATTCAGCTTGAGACTTGCTTTCATTGTAACACAGCACCTGGTAATGAAGCTAAGGAGACCTGTGGCCCTCACCTACCTCTGTTATGGGCCCACATACAAGTGTTTGTGTTTCTCAGTTTAGGGAGGTTCAGAAGCCCTGAGGCTGGAGTAAAGCATGGTTAAGGACTCTTGTTGTAGTAGAAATGTTCTTTACTCCCTTGTATGACCCTTTGTATTTCTGCATACTGGTTCTTCACCATTAATGATAAACCGCCTCCGTTCTTTTCTTAGAGGGATATTGAACACTAACTGTATGGCACTGAGCTAGGGGTGGATGAAAATGGAGCTCCCTGCAACTCCAGGAACCATTTTAAAAATGTGTCTGTCTGTGTTTATATGGTAACATTCGCCTTTTGAGTAACACTTAAGGCAAGGCTGAAATTCTTGCGGTCAACAAGACCCCCAAGGCAACAATTTCTACCTGGCCTGAGTGCAAGCTGTTTTTCTTTAGTTTCAAAAAGCATAGAAAACCTCCTCCATTCCAGCTGATTTTTGCATTGAGGCTGGTTTTTCAATTGTTTTTTCACTTTCTTTAAGCGCCACTGCCCAGTGTGGCATGAGTACTGCTTTCTTTCTGCTCCAAGTCTCACTTTTCTTTTTTTTTTTGAGATGGAGTTTTGCTCTCCTCGTCTTGTCACCCAGGCTGGAGTGCAATGGCACAATCTTGGGTCACTGCAACCTCTGCCCCATGGGTTCGAGTGATTCTCTTGCCTCAGCTTCCTGAGTAGCTGGGATTACAGGTGTGCACCACCATGCCAGCTCATTTTTGCATTTTTAGTAGAGACAGAGTTTCAGCATGTTGGTCTTGAATAGTCAGGCTGGTCTGAACTCCTGGCTTCAGGTGATCCGCCTGCCTCAGCCTCCCAAAGTGCTGGGATTACAGGTGTGAGCCACCACGCCCGGCCCCTGCCTCACATCTTTGTCCCACACATATAACTTTGGTTTTGTAAGTAAGAAAATGCTTACTCCTTGCTGTTAATTACACTGTGAGATTCCTTTTGAGAACCGCACAAATAAAGTCGATAAAACCGTAAGGAATCCTTAGACCCATTCAAATTCCAGACCCTGTGAAAACAGTATTTCCCATTGAAACTTGACATGAGCAAAGTGACGAGTGGAGAGTGAAACCTGAGGGTGGGAGGAGCGAGTTTGGATGTTAACGGCACAATGTGTAGAGGAGGCGTATCTCTCGCTGACACTCACTTGTCCATGTGACACTTCCGCCTTCCTGACGTGCACTAGTGAATACCACGAGTGTATGTCGTGGCGAGCCTACACCACGGAGTAGGTGCAGGGGCTGACCGTGCCGGGTCAGTGCAGTGAAAAGTCATGTGAAAAAAAGCTGCCATCCATTTCATCTTTTTCACTTCTCACCTTGAACTCAGCTTTGTGACCGCTCCGTGAAAACAAAACCAACACAGATACCCTGCCACAGAATTGCCATGTGTTAAAAGATTCCACAGAGGCGTTACCGGACAGCAAACAGTGTTTTCAGAAAGGGCCTTTGCTCCCTGTTGGTGGCAAAATGAACATTCCCTTAGGAGGGCAGATCCCTTTTTTCATAAGGCCAGAGGATGGGGATGGGGAAGGGGCTGATGGTCTGCTTGGGATTTATGCCAGCGGAGTGCAGTCAAGTTGTGCTTATATGGGCCTTATGCTTCCTCAGGCCGGAGCAGTACTACTGGGCGAGCCAGGCGGTTCCGTGGATCTGCTAAACCACAGGGACCCTTCTTTTATACAGGATTGAATATTTATCATTAGGTTTGATGCAGTGGAAAGACTCCTGGATTTGGAATGAGAAACTCTGGACGAGAAGACCTTATTTAGTCACTGTAGGGGAGGACTATCCCAGGTTCAGGGCTGAGGCCCGTACAAGAAAAGACAGATTAAGAAGAGAAAAGCATACATGTTCAGTTATTCTAATCTAAGTTTTATGTGACACGGGAGCCTTTGTAAGGAAATGAAGACCCCAAGAAACAGCTCAGCCTGGCTTCTTTTGTATAGCGGGTTTGATGAAGGGTGGCCAGGTGCGCGGAAAGGTGATTGGGGAAAGAGTGTGATCTGACGGTAATAAACTGGGGGAAACTGAGCAAGGCCTGTTTGTTCAGCTTCTTCTCTGTGGTCCTGTCTTCAGAAATAAGGATGTTTCCTTTCTCCAGGTCTAGGAGGGCACCGCTCACAGGAGGGTCTTATGATGACCTGCTTCATGAGAAGGTCAGAAGATCCTAGGGTTTATGACCTGATTCAGGAGGAAAGGCAATGGGAAAGGTGAGAAAGAGCTTCCTGCATGTGCCATCTCAGATTCTTCCAGCTTAAGATGTTCATTGTGTCAAGTTACCACGTTTTGGGGTAGCATATCCTGAACCCTGTCATTACTTAACCATTCTGAGCATAAAGCTGTCCTTTGTAAAGTGCAGGTAATCCCTCACACCTTTCAGGACGTTTCATCAGAGGCCTATGTAAAAGTGCCTGTGTAGGTACCTGGAGCATAGTGCACGCCCCATACATGTTTCTGCTCTCAACCTAATTTTAAAATGAATTATATAGCGGCAAGCCTTGCATGGCTCTTATTTTTTAAGTTTGACTCCACAAGGAGGTTGTAAATGCATCCTTGACGGTAAGGACCCCAGATTGCCGTTTGTTGAAAAGTCAACAGCAGCAAGTGAAAGGAATCACCGTACCTTAAATTTTTTGTCAAATGAATGTCACTGGTTTCTGAAAGTACTTAAAAAACGCTGATATTACACAACTTCCTCCTAGCTCCGGAGACGTCCTGGAGTTTGCCCTTATGACTCAACTACAAAGACCCCTCAGGATGGAGGGTGGGGCAGCTGGGCTGCAGTTGGGAACTGAGAGTGAGAGAGAAATCCCCTCTCCATTCTGTGCTCTAGGCCAGGGGCCAGGGCACACATGCTGCTCTTGTTCATTGCCTCGTCGGCCAGCAGCTGCCCCTTGCTCTTGCTTTCAATACCCTGGCACCTGGGCAGGAAAACAGAGGAAAAGAACGCACATTCTTCGGGCTTTTGTGATCCCTTCTGTGTTCATTCGCATGAACTAGAGAACTAGAGCTGGGAAAATCCCCGTGGCTGTGCATGCAAAGTCCTGCACACAGGTGACTCCTCCCTGGATACTAGCTGGAACAATAATAAACACTGTTATTTGTTCTCTGAGGTCCGCGTGGTTGAACTTGTGTCTGAGAAAGCATCTTGTCTGATGGGTTCACCCAGAAGCATCTCAGGTCACCCCAGAAAAATCCTGACATCAGGACCATCCGTGCGGCATTGCCTTGACCAACCGGTCACCCTGAGTGTGGTGGACACTGGGTTTACTCTGGTTATCGAGGCACGGTTTTCCTGTTGCTCTCGTTAGTGTAACTTCCTTCCTTCACTAAAAACGAGGTTGAGAAAGTATGTTGAGGCTTAAATATTTCAACAAGATCAAGTGCCCAAAGCCAGGAGCTTCCCAGTGTTTCTGAAGCTCTTTCCACTTTTCCAGAGTCAATCCCCTTTTCTGTTGACTGTCATCCATTAAAACATAAAACTCTGTCAATGTCACCGCGTCTGTTTTGAATCTTCCAAGCCTGGGTTTGGTAAACTATTTTCAATTCATTGACCGTTAATCGTTCATTTGTCTGCATGTTCAGTGACACCAAAGCATTTGCTGCGTTCCTTTTATGTGTAGTCACCGAATTTTACAGACGAACAAAATGAAGCTGGGAAGATGATAACTTCTCCAACGGCAGCTGCTGGGAAACAGCGCTGGGGTTTGAAAGAAGCTATGCAGGCTTTCAGTCTCATGCATTTTATTCAATACACCTAATTTCAACATCTAGCAAACTGGAAAACTGATGATAATCTACCTATAATTAGGGTTCTTTCACCTTTTTTTCTTTTTGAGTCAGAGTCTTGCTCTGTTGCCCAGGCTGGAGTGCAGTGGTGTGATCTTGGCTCACCACAACCTCCCCCTCCTGGGTTCAAGCAATTCTCCTGCCTCAGCCTCCCTAGTACTGGGACTACAGGCATGTGCTACCATGCCCAGCTACTTTTTGTATTTTTAGTAGAGACGAGGTTTTGCCATGTTGGCCAGGCTGGTCTCGAACTCCTGACCTTAGGTGATCTGCCTGCCTTGGTCTCCCAAAGTGCTGTGATTACAGGAGTGAGCCACCGCACCCGACCTGTCCTTTCACTCTTAAAAGAACCTTTCCAGCTATTCCACCCAATGGGCTGCCAGCATTACCTTCCTAAATAACTTTGTCTCTAGGTCAACATGCCATCAGTTCAGGAGGAAAAAGATAGGTTTGAGATTAGAGATTGGAACTATTGGTTCAGAGGCCAAACCTTAACTGCAGTATCGCCTATATTTTTATTCATACTTGTAGCGGAGGAAACACATTTTTTCTCTATTCTCTTACGTTCAGTGGTTGGGGGCCCTGTGAATTAAATTGACACAAAAAAGACTAACAAGAGAGAAAAGCAGAAATAATCATACACAGCACAGGAGTTCACAATGAAATGTGACTGAAGGAGGCGTTAGAATTTGGAGCTTCTATACTATCTTAGGCTGGACAAAGGAAAGTGGAATTTGGGCTTCTGAGATGGGAGGTAAGTTACGGGAAGGAGAAGGGAGAAAGTGTGTAATAAACGAGTGTTGTTTAATAACATTTGTTAGGCAGATAAGAGTCGCCTCAGGTGCTAAAAGTTGTCTCTGGAATATTTGTCTTCCTGGTATGGGAAAGGGAGACACCCTTACAAATGGAAATTTATGTCCTGTTTTTAGATGGAATAGGGGATGGCAGACAGCTAATTGCCTTCAGCTCAAAACAATTCTTATGCCAAAGCGGTGTATTTTGGAGGGCATGTTCTGGGTCTTAGTACACATTGCTTTCATTGTTATTTAGCTCTTTCCCAAGGCTATAAGCTATTTAAGGGGAGGAGAAGCGGTTTCTTTAGTTTTGTGTCTGTGGCATTCCCTCTTAAAAGCTACGGTTTATTTAGCACCCATGATATATCATGTACTTTACATACATTATCCCAGAACACTTCCAGATCATATAAAAATCTCCATTTCACAGATGAAGACATTTAGCCTCAGAGAGATTCATTGGTTTACTCAAATCATTCTGCAAATAAGCAGCGGAGGACTTAGGATTTGTTCCTAGATCTTTGTATTAGCCAGGGTTTTCCAGGGAAACAGAACCAATAGAATGTGCATTTAGGTATATAGAGAGATTTATTTTAGGGAATTGGCTCATGTGATCACGGATGCTGGCAGGTCCACTGTCTGTAGGGTGAGCCAGCAGGCTGAAGCCTCAGGGAGGAGCCGATCCTGCAGTCCAGGTCTGAAGGCTGTCTTGCTCCGAGGAGGTCAGTCTTTTGTTCTACACAGGCCTTTGTGAACCCCGAACATTTGAGACAGATCTAAGTTAATTTAGAAAGTTTATTTTGCTATAAAAATTAGCCAGGCATGATGGTGGGCGCCTGTAATCCCAGCTACTTGGGAGGCTGAGACAGGAGCATCACTTGAACCTGGGAGGCAGAGGTTGCAGTGAGCCAAGATCATGCCATTGCACTCCAGCCTGGGTGACAGAGCGAGACTCCATCTAAAAAAAAAAAAAGAAAGTTTATTTTGCAAGGTTGAGAACGCATGCCTGTGACACAGCCTCAGGAGGTCCTGGTGGCACGTGCCAGGGTGCTTAGAACGCAGCTTGGTTTTACACATTTTAGGGAGACCTGAGACATCAATCAACATATGTAAAACGAACACTGATTTGGCCTGGAAATGCAGGACACCTCGGAGCAGGGAGGGGGCTTCCAGGTCACACAGGTAGGTGAGAGACAAATGGTACATTCTTCTGAGTTTCTGATTAGCCTTTCCAAAGGAAGCAATCAGATACGCATTTATCTCAGTGAGCAGAGGGGTGACTTTGAATAGAATGGGAGGCAGGTTTGCCCTAAGCAGTTCCCAGCTTGACTTCTGTTAGCTTAGTGATTTTTGGTGTCCTTGATAGTTTCCTTTCACACCTTCAACTGATTAGATGGGGCCCACCACATAGGGGAGGGCAATCTGCTTTACTCCAAGTTCCTCAAGTTAAAGATTAATCTCACCCAAAAGACCCTCACAGAAACAGCCAGATTCATGTTAAGCCACATATCTGCACACTGAGGCCCAGCCAAGTTGACAGAAAATTAACCATCAGCATTTTCTGGCAGCAGATTTCACACTCACTTCTTTGTCACATCAAAGTTCTTCTCAACATAGGTTAGTTGGTCACCTTGAGTCAAGTTCAAGCCAGGTATGTTAACCTGAAGGAAAAGCCCCCCCACCCCCACATTTTATGTGAAATGTGTAGTCACCAATTTAAGGCCTTTGTTTACAAATACAATTTCTAAGGGATTTTCTGTCTCTGAAAACTTTCTTTTTTTTCTTTTTTTTTTGAGATGGAGTCCGCACTGTTGCCTGGCCAGCGTCTTTGGAAACTTCAAGGCCAACCTGATGTGAGTGGTTTTAAAAAGTAGAGACATTCTCAGAGGATCCTGTCCCTCAGGGACCCCTTGCTAGTTCTGGAAGACAATCTAATACCAGGAGGTAGGTGAGATGAGAAGAGAGATTCGTTTTTTTGTATTTACGTAAAGCCACTTCCTTCTTACTTTCTGAAATAAAAGGAAAATAGAAATTGATTGACTACGGGCCAGTAACTGATAGCACAGGTAATTAGGTTTTCCTAAAGTCGCAGTTATATTTTAGCCTGCTTTAAATAGCAGTTTTGCTTTCAAGGTATTTAATTTGTTTGATTAAAACCAAAAGCAAAGGCTTTAAGAAAGCTCATTTCCCAGAATGTGTTTCTGTGATTCTGGAAGCTTTTCTTGGTGGGGCTGAGATTAGAAGCAGAGTTGTAAGATCAGCGGAATGGTGGGGAGGAGCGTGGAGCTAGAGGAGACGGACTTACAAGTGGTCTGGGATGAAAAGTCTTGGGAACATGTATGTCTGGTCCGTCTTGGCGGAACTCTCTGCCCCGAGGTGTTCCGAGTTTTTATTTATTTTAATATTTGTACTTTTTTCTTGTGAAGAAATAGTCATAAAATTTGCCATTTTAACCATTTTTGGGGTACCCTACACGGGCACTAATTATATTCACAACGTTTCATAACCACTGCCACCATGTTTCAAAAATGTTTTCAATATTTTCATGATTCCAAACAGAAACTCTGTATCCACTGAACAGAAACTCTCTCTCCCCTCAGACCCTGGTGACCTCTCTTCTACTTTCTGCCTCTATGAAGTTGCCAGTTCTGGGTGCCTTGTGTGGGCAGAATCACACGGTGTTTGTCTTTTTGGATCTGGCTTCTTTCACTTAGCAGCATGTTTCCAGGGTTCGTCTGTGTTGTAGCCTGTGTCAGGACTTCATTCATTTTTATGGCTGAATCATACCCCATTGCCGGGATACAATTTATTTATGCATTTCTTTCTTCCTTTTCTTTTTTTTTTAGACAGAGTCTCGCTCTATTGCCCAGGCTGGAGTGCAGTGGTGCGATCTCAGCTCACTGCAAATTCCATCTCCCAGGTTCAAGCAATTCTCCTGCCTCTGCCTCCTGAATAGCTGGGATTATAGGCATGTGCCACCACACCCAGATAATCTTTCAATTTTTAGTAGAGATGGGGTTTCACCATGTTGGTCAGGCTAGTCTCGAACTCCTGACCTCGTGATCCACCTGCCTTAGTCTCCCAAAGTGCTGGGATTACAGTCGTCAGCCACCAAGCCTGGCCTGCATTTATTTCTTGATCTGACTTTTTATTTAAGAAAGTTGTCACTGATTTATTTTAAAAAGAGCATTTTTTTTCTGACTGGTGTTAAGTGGATATTTCTTTCTGCTGAGCAGGATGTGGAATATAGGTATTAGTGTAAGGCTGTTAACTAAAAGCACACAACATTCCTGTGAGCAGAACAAGAGCCTAATAAAAATCAGAATCTACCCTGAATTTCTAGATGAATTTACCTTGTGCGGAGGGCTTTAACTTTTCCCAAGACCCTGAGAAAAGCACACTCTCTGCGGCCTAAAGTTTGTGGGGTGAGAAAGCTTTCACCTGGTGAAATGTTTGCAGCTGATTACATTTTTGGGGCATTGGATTTTTTAAAAATAAAAAATCTAAAATGTGGCACATATACACCATGAAACACTATACAGCCATGAAAAAGAAAGAGACTGTGTCTTTGCGGCAACATGGATGAAGCTGGAGACCATTGTCCTAAGTGAAGGACCTCGCATAGAAACAGAAATCCAAACACCACATGTTCTTACATAGAGGTGGGAGCTAAACATGGAGCACACAAGGACACAAGGAAGAGAAGAGCAGACACCAGGACCTCTTTGAGGGTGGAAGGAGGGAGGAGGGTGAGGATCGAAAAACCACCTGTTAGGTACTATTTTTATTACCTGGGCAGCAGAGTAATCGGTACACCAAACTCCTGTGACATGCAAGTCACCTAAATAACCGACCTGCACATACACCCCTGAACCTAAAATAAAAGTTAAAAGAAAGAAAAAAGATCTAAAAACCTTGGTGACATATTAAATGTTATACCTATTTTGTTTTTTCTGAGATGGAGTCTTGCTCTGTTGCCCAGGCTGGAGTGTGGTGGCGCGATCTCGGCTCACTGCAACCTCTGCCTCCCAGGTTCAAGTGATTCTCCTGCCTCAGCCTCCCAAGTAGCTGGGATTGCAGGTGCTCGCCACCATGCCCAGCTAATTTTTGTGTTTTTAGTAGAGATGAGGTTTCACTGTGTTGGCCAGGATAGTCTCGATCTCTTGACCTCATGATCCCCTGGCTTGGCCTCCCAAAGTGCTGGGATTACAGGCACGAGCCACTGTGCCTGGCCAAATGTTATACTTTTTTTTTTTTTTTTTAACAAAAGAAAAAACTAAAATCTACACAAATGATTATTTACTCCTTAAAAAACATGTAGGACAGCTGGGCCTGGCGGTTCACGCCTGTAATCCCAGCACTTTGAGAGGCCAACGTGGATGGATCACCCACCTCAGAAATTAGAGACCAGTCTGGCCAACATGGCTAAATGCTGTCTCTATTAAAAATACAAAAATCAGCTGGGCGTGGTGGCGGACGCCTGTAATCCCAGCACTTTGGGAGGCTGAGGCAGGCGGATCACAAGGTCGGGAGTTCGAGACAAGCCTGGTCAATAGAGTGAAACACAGTTTCTACTAAAAATACAAAAATTAGCCGGCGTGATGGCGGATGGCTGTAGTCCCAGCTACTCCGGAGGCTGAGGCAGGAGAATCGCTTGCACCCGGGAGGTGGAGGTTGCAGTGAGCTGAGATCACACCACTGCATTCCAGCCTGGGCAAAAGAGCAAGACTCTGTATCAAAAAAAAAAAAAAAAAAAAAATAGGGTGATCTGAAGTTTTAAAACATTTGTGCAGAGAACCTACTACAGGAGAGAACATGCCTTTTCCAATTGCAGAATGTTTTAGTCCGATTTTCTGGAAGCCCCACGACAAGCCGAGATCTTTCGCTGCTTATCCTTCTGGTTTTGTTCCATCGTTTGCCCTCAACCACTTCAGCATTATGCACTACTTAATCTATATAGTAAGTCAATTAATAATTACTAATTATCACTAATAGATTAATAAGTATAACAAAAGAATTAATTCATAATAAAATAAACTTAGTTCCTGGTATTCGTTAATAATTAACAATGATGCTACAGGAAATGATTCAGTAATAAAAATGAAAATGGATTTCTTTCTGTCATATTTACTCATGGTTCTCTGAAAGGCCTCCCCCTGGATATTCCTGCTTCATCGCCGATAGGCCTTACTCTCTTGACACCCTAAGGAACCAGCCTTTTAATCCTGGAAGCATTTCTTAGAGTTGACAGTCATGCTGCAGAGACACAGACTGAATGCTCCTGAGGGACGTTTATGCTCAGCTCAGGTGGAAGTCATCACCCTCAGTCATCACGCGGTAACCCCCATGCGTCTAGGTGCTGGTTAATGACTAACTTTGTGTGCAAATTTACAGGACTATTTATAGGACGAGGTATTAATGGATCAGACAGGAGAGGGAAGTGAGCTGTAGAGAATTTAAGTTGCAGAGAAGAACTTGAACCCAAATCCTCACCCCATAAATGCTGCTGTTCCCTTCTCCTCTGAATAGTCCATTGACACTGGGGAGTGTGGCTTTGAGGAGTAGGAGGGAACAGGGCTGAATTCGCTGATGAAAGTCCTTCAGGTGTTAGGAAGCCAGAGCCTTGTCAGACCTCCATTGACGGGAAAGCTTAGACTAGTCTATCCACATGTCCAGAATGAGCACTTCCCGGTTCACAGGGCAGGCCTGACGTTGCTGGAGGTGTGTGTTCCTGATGCCAATAGCTGGGCTCTGTTGCTAGAGGTGATCATCTTGTCGTGAGCTGAATATTAAGGCCTAGGTCCATATGCGCAGGTGCGAGCCTCCTCCTTGGGTCTAAAATTTGAGGAATTAAAAAATGCTTAAAAGGAGGGTTCTAGGTGGTAGGAGCTAAGTATGGGCCCAGGGTCTTGGAGGCAATGTGGGGAACCTACACCGAAGATGAGAAAGCTGTTTTGTTTCTTTTTTTTTTTTTTGAGACAGAGACTTGCTCTGTCGCCAGGCTGGAGTGCAGTGGTGCAATCTCACCTCACTGCAACCTCTGCCCTCTGGGTTCAAGTGATTCTCCTACCTCAGTCTCCCGAGTAGATGGGACTACAGTACACTCCACTGTCACAGGCTAATTTTTGCATTTTTAGTTAGAGACAGGGTTTCACCATGTTACCCAGGCTGGTCTCAAACTTCTGACCTCAGGTGATCCGCGTGCCTGGGTCTCCCAAAGTGCTGGGATTATAGGCGTGAGGCACTGCACCTAGCTGAAAGCTGTGTCTTCTAAGGCAGAAAATTTGGAATTCTCCCTTTGCTGTCCCATAACATTAGCGACATTTCGGTTAAATGGGTCAAGGCTGATTGGCTGTGCAGCTGGGAAGGTGGGCTGGGTGAGGCAGCAAGGAGGGGAGGATATTAGAGACAGAACGAGGGAGAGGCACCTCTCCCTACAACCATGCTGAGGTCAACAGGCCTAAAGGGACAGAGCTCTGTGACAGAGTCCACCTCCCCTTCTCAGCACTGGGGCACGAGGGATCTCCCAAAGCAGATACCTTTTTGTGGTTCCCTTAATATTTCAAGGTCAAACAAGAGAGTGCACCTGTGCCTCTACGCAAAGAGAAGTTCAAGAGTGCTGCCTCTTTCATGCTCTCTCTTCTGCCCACAGAGTGTCGGAGGTTCTAGTGCTGTGGAAATTCCCCTGGCCTCCCACCATCATTTAGCCTCTGAAGTTTTCATCTCTGTTACCACGCTCTGCCTTGGAGTCTATCGAAACACCAGAACATGCGACCTGATGTGAATAGGTGCCCAAATCATAAGGTTAAAAAATAATTTTATGGAGAAATTTCTAGAAAATTGACTCCTTAAAAATTGCAAGTACGGGCTTCCTAAAAGAGATTAAACTGAAATTTACCTGTGGGGCAGACTGTTCCCGCTTGACTGGGTCCTCATCACTAACTAGACGTCAGTTGTACGTGCTTGTTGTGTAAGGAATCAGTCTCCATCACTTTTTTTATGGTACCCACAGGAGGTGGCACAAAGCGGGAAGGAATGATCCCTGGCCCCACATGGATTGAGAGTGAATTCTACTGCAACCTGCGGGCACCCAGCACCTGCCGGTTCCTGCTGCTGTGAGGCTGTATTCTTCTCTGTGCAGGTGTTTCTGAGAGTTGGAACGCTCCCGGCGGCATTGTGCAGGAAGGACAAACAGAATCACCCCCCACGCTGGAGGAGAGAATGGCGCCAGGGCGAGCTCTGGGGCCCTCGGCAGACGCATGTCCCCACTAATTCAGACGGCTGCAGAGGCCAGGAAGGCGACACACAGGACTAAAGGAGACCGTGGGCATTGGCGAATTGGAGAACGTGAGCTCCAGTTAGAGGAAGGAGCTGTGTTAAGCCATTCTGTGTTACTATGAAGGAATACCTGAGGCTCGTGTATGTACACACAAGGTGGTTTATTTTGGCTCACGATTCCGATGGTTGGAAAGTTCATGGTCAGGCGTCTGCTTCTAGTGAGGGCCTTGAGCTGCTCCCACTCAGAGTGGAAAGTGGAGGGGAGCCGTGTGAGCAGATCGCGTGGCAAGAGGAAGCAAGCGTGCTGGGAGGCGCCAGGGCGTTTTTAACAACCAGCCTCTCTTGGGAACTAATAGAGCGAGAACTCATTCATTTCCTTGAGGAGGGCAGCACGACCTGCATGAAGGATCCGCCCCCATGACCCCAACACCTCCCACCAGGCCCCACCTCCAACAACAGGGATCTCATTTCAACAGGGGATTTGGAGGGACACGCATCCCAGCTACCGCGGCTGCTGCACAGCTCCAGTGACGGCTGACGTGCAGATCCAGAGGCTGAATGTCGTTTTCAAAAGAAGACAGAAATTTTGATTTTTTCAATGTAAAGTATCTCAATGGGAATATTGCTAACAACTCAAATATGTTTTTTAAACTGGGTGACCCAAATGAAACAGATCTACATGCCCGATTTGCGACCTCTGGACTATGATGTGCAGGAGGAATTGTATGACCGGGGTCAGGAGGCAATGCTGCAGGCCCGTGGGGTGAGGGACGGGATGGGGACTTCCCTGAATGGAGTGGGAATTCTGACAGTCCTTCTAGAAAGTGGCCTGTCCCAGGACAGGAACTGAGGAATAGGGAGGCAGAGTTTGCTTCCCATGGGTGGGAGGAGCTCCTTCTTTCACTGAATCTCTGGAGGGCTGCTGGCCTGCACGGTGGGCGGGGGCGGGTGTGCTCACAGCATCCTGGTGGGGCAGGCCCCGCCCCAGGGAGGCAAGCCCAGGGGCCTGACTGGACAGCGGCACAAACAGCCCCAAGGTTCCCTGTTTTGAGCGCCCCTCCTGAAACTTCAACCCAGGCCTGGTTAAAGGTGATAGCGCAGCTTAAGCCGGGTGTGGAGGGGAATGAGGAGAGCAGAGGAGAAGGTGGGGAGCGTGCGCCCCTTTTGCAAGGCCTGAGCTGGGGGGCCCAATGGCAGCAGAACAGTGGTGATCTTGAGAGTTCCAACAGCTGGGAAGGCAGTCCTGGTCTCAGGAGCGGGGAAGAGGAGCAGACGCTGGGGAACATACCAGAAGGCGTGTGACATAGCCCAGGGGAACCCCCAGAAATAACAGAAAGGTGCTTTGAGGGGTTTAACTTCCTGTGTGGGCAGATGGGGAATGCATGCAATTGGCTGGAATTAGAGCATTGACGTCAACTTGCCCCCTTTTTTTGTAGCCACAGATGGTTGAAGCTGGCCCTCTATTTGAAGAAATGACAATAGATGTTTGTGTGGAGGTTTAGTGTTTACGAAGCGATCCACTAACACCATCTCTTGGAATCCTCACAACAGCAGTGGGGAGAAGGCCTTGCAGGCACAATCCCTGTTACAGATGTGGAATCTGGGGCTCACAGTTTGGACAACTTGCTGGAGGTCATCAGCTAGTCAGACAGAGCTGAGACACAAACGCAGGTCTCAGAACTCTACACCTGGGGTTTTCCTCTCTGCCTGGCACTTGGGGACAAGGTGAGGGGATGGGCTACCCTAGCCACTGTTATGGGTTGAATTTTGTCCTCCTAAAAGATGTGTTGAACTATCTGGATGTGACCTATGGATGTGGCCTATTTGCAAATTGAGTCTTTACAGATGTAACCGTATTAAGGTGAGAGCCCTAAGGTGGGCCTTAATCCAAAAGACTGGTGTCCTCATAAGAACAGGGAAATTTGCTAGGCATGGTGGCTCATGCCTGTAATCTTAGAATTTTGGGAGGCCAAGACAGGAGGTTTGCTTGAGGCCAGGAGTTTGAGACCAGCCTAGCAACGTAGTGAGACTGCATCTCTACAATTAGAAAAAAAATTTCTTAATTACCAGGGTGTGGTGGCTGGCATATGCCTGCGATTTCAGCTACTTAGGAGGCTGAGGCAGGAGGATTGCTGGAGCCCAGGGGTTTGGGGCTGCAGTGAGCTATGATTGTGCCATTATACTTCAGCCTGGGCCACAGAGCGAGAACCTTACTCTAAAAGAAGATGAACAAGAAGAAAGAAGGAGAAGGAAGAGGAGGAGGTGGAGGAGGAGGAGGTGGAGTAGGTGGAGGAGGAGGAGGAGGACGAGGAGGAGGAGGAGGAGGAGGAGGAGGAGGAAATTTGGACACAGGTGCACACAGGGAGGAGAAGGCCACGTGGAGACAGACACAGAGGGAATGAGACCACGTGAGACGAATCACGGTGATGCTGCTTACAGCCAAGGATCTCTGGGGCTACCGGACGCAGGAGAAGCGGAGGAAGGACCCTCCGTTCAGGGCTTTGAAGGGAGCACGGCCAGCTCACACCCTGAGTTTAGACTTCCAGCCTCCAGAACGGTGAGGGAATGCGCTGGTGTTGTTGAACCCCCCTGTGTTTGTATTTATGTCGGTGGCACAGGTAGAAATACGTATGCAAGTGCAGGTTCAGGGCAAGGCTGGGGGTACACTCAGGGCCTGGCCTTGGCATCTCCCTGGCTGGCTTCTTGCCCAGGATGACTGACAGAGAGGGGGACGGTGTGAGCAGGCAGCGCTTCTCCTCACAACCTAACCCCAGTTCTTACTCTACGGGTTCATGACAACCCATTCTTCTAGACCCTCTTGAATCTTCCTCTGCCAGTTTCCCTCACATGCACCTCATGAGCTGTGATTTCACTGGGAACTCTTACACCATTGTCTTTGTGCTTTTCAACCAAAGCTCTCAAGTCAACTCAGTTAAACCACGTCTATAGCGGTTTTCCATTTTCCTTTTCTTTCTTTTTCAATGGTTGTAATTTTATCCAATGGGTTTATGTATTTTTACGTTTTAAAATTTTTGAATTTACTTTTTTTTAAAGAGCCACTTTTTGGCTTAGAGCAAAATTGAGCAGAAAGTCCAGGAAGATCCCCCCTGCTCCCACACACAGCCCCCCACTATGGACGTCTGGCACCGAGGGGTCCAATCCGTACAAGTGAGGAGTGTGTGTTGATACGTCATCACCCAGAGCTCACGCTTTACATGAGGGCTCACTCTTCTGTGGAACCGCGTTTCTTTTCTCAGCGTGTTTTTGTATCCCTTTTCCCTCTTTAACCTTCCCAAACCCTGTACAGATGAGGACGCTGAAGGAAACAGCTGAAAAGTAGAACCAGGACTCGAAGCCAGATCTCGTAACTCTAGACCCAGTGCTGCTGGCTTCCTCTCCATAATGCAATGATGCCACACCCTTCCGAACTTGTGTTGTACACCTGCCACTAACACACACACACACACACACACACACACACACCTTTGCCAAGGTTAAGGACATGCTCATGACACAGCCTCAGGAGGTCCTGACCACATGTGCCCAAGATGGTGGACCTACAACTTGGTTTTATACATTTTAGGGAGACATAAGACATCAATCAATACATGTGAAATGTACGTTGTTTGAGTTATTATCTAAAGACCTGGAATCAATAGAAAGGGATGTCTGGTTTACAGTAAGGGGTTGTCGAGACCACGGTTTAATCATACGGATGAAGCCTCCACATAGCAGGCTTCAGAGAGGATCGGTTGCAAATGTTTCTTCTCAGACTCAAAGAGGCTGTTCTATCAGTAATTCCAAAAGGGAGGAGGGTATCATGAGGCATGTCTGGCTCCCCTTCCCCTCATGGCCTGAACTGGTTTCACAGGTTAACTTTGGAATGCCTTGGCTGAGAGGCCATCCATTCAGATGGTTGGGAGGGCTTAGAACTTTCTGTTTGGTTTACAGGGACGTGCACTCACAGTGGCCTGACTGTCCGTGTGTCTAACCTGGCATGATACACACTTGGAGTTATCTCATTCCTGCTCTGTGCACTCATTGCATGAGAGCCTCACGTGCAGGATCATATCTCCTCCTTGTTCTCCAGAGTACAATGGTTTCTTTCAATAAATATGCACAGAGCTCCAATTTTGTTCCAATTGCTGTGGCAAGCTCTGTAGATGAAGTGGAAAGAAGTAAAGAAGTAAAGACACGATTGCTGCCTGTATTAGTTTTCTAGGGTGGCAAAGCTTCACCGATGGGGCAGCTGAAATCACAGCAGTTGATTGTCTCAGTTCTGTAGGCTGGAGATCCCAGATGGGGTGGCCGGCAGGTTGCTTCCTTCTCCCAGCCATGCGTTTCTCCCAGCTGCGGTTTGCTGGTGATGTCTGGGGTTCTCGGCTTGTAGAAGCTCACCTTGGTCTCTGCCTTCATTCTCACCCAGCCTTCTCCCTGTCTTTCTCCACATTCACCCCTTTTAGAAGGACACCAAGTTTTTGGGTAAGAGGCCACTCTAATGACCTAATTTTAGCCTGATTTGCTCTATAATGACTCTGTGTCCAAAGAAGTCCACATCCTGGGAGAGAGGACTTCAAAATATGAGTTTTTAGGGGACACATTGTCCCAAGGCTTGTGGTGTAGCCAGGGGGGGTTGTGCTGCACAAGGACACGCAGGTGCACACTGCATGTGCTCACCTGGGCAGTGCACCTTGTCTGTGGCTGGTGAGCCAGAAAGGCTTCCTATGAACCGTGAGGGACTTCCGACACCAGAGGGACAAGTCAGAATTACCCAAGGGGTGGGAAAGAAGCAGGGGAAAGCATATTTGGGGCTGAAGAAAAGGCATGGGGAAAAGTCCTGAGGAAGAGAGAGTGTGGTTCCTTTCGGAAACCTCAACAACATGGCTGGACACAGCACAGAGCAAGAACGGGGACTGGCAGGGCTGAAGCTGCCAGGAGAGGAAAGCCTCCGTGTCAAAGGGAGCGCCTTTGCTGCCATAACGAGGAAAGCTGGACTTTGTCCTGAGGGCCGGGGAGAACCAAAGCACTGGAAGAACGTGATTCGTGGCAGTTTTGCAGAAGCTCACAGGCTCCTAGGAAAAACCGGCCCTGAAGGAAATCAGTAATCCCAGTCAGTGAGGCCGAATAGAAACTGGGCCCGGGGAGCACAGATGCCAGGGCGATGCCTGTCCGCAGGAGGGTTCAGCCCACGCTGGGTAGTCTGGTTCAGGCCCTTCTTCCCGCAGCAGAGAGGCCTGGCCCACTGCCCCTGGGGGTCTTCGCTGGAGGGAGCTGGGAAGCCGGTGCACGCCTAGGCTGCGTGCATTCTTGATGTCTGTGGCTTAAACATGGAGTTCATGTTCTCACTCCTTGTTGCTGCCACTGCTGCTGTTATTCTTGAGGGGAGATGAACTGAGCCACGCCGCATGCTGGGATGACCCTAAAAGCCTGCCACGAGTCTCTCTGGAATCTCCCCAGTGTGGGAGTCGGGGAAGGGCATTCAGGTAAATGTCGTGCAGCCCGTGTGTGCAGTGTTGGTGAAGTCTGCAGTGGTGCACAGTAGTGCCCTGGCCTTCGCGGTCACTCACCACTCACTCACTGAGTCACCAGAGCCACTTCCAGTCTGCAAGCCCCACTCATGGTAAGTGTCATCCACTTTGCCCAAAGCAACTGAGAACTGTTCACTTCTAAACAATAATAGCTATCCCACCCCCCTCTTTTTTTTTTTTCAGTACTAATGTTCTAACCCACACTGGGCTAGAACGTTGTCTCATGAGTAGAAATGGTGGCAGGGGTTTATGAGGAAGGGACAGGGCGACACTGGCAAAGATCCAGGGGAAGCTGGAGTGGGTTTTGTGTCTGAGGGGATGGTGTACCTCCCTACAGCTGCCAGGAGGGTCACAGCCCCTGAATGGGGAGCAGGGCAGTGTGACTAGGGAAGCAGAGGTGTACCCAGGATGTAACAATTCATTGTATGACCCTCAGAGTGAGTGCCTCCTTGCAGCTAGGGTGGGTGCAGGGCAGCTGGGGAGGGGGCTGGGGCAGGCTGCTGACCCACGGGTGGCCATGCCCATCATTCACAGCCATTTCCTCTCCTGTCATTTCCTGGAAGCATCATATCAGCCCTGAGGTTGGGGGGCAGGGATTGTTGACTCTGCTGCAAGTGAGAAAGCAGAGCTGGGCTGAGCCGCTGCCCAAGGGGGCTAGTGGTCACAGAGTTGGCCTGGCTGGGCTGACCTCTCCTTGACCTTTCCCTTTCCTCCCAGGGCTCAGGGCTATGGAGATGCAGTACCTCCTCTTTTTCCAATCCCTGGAAACAGGATTTGTTAACTAGGCAAGTGACTGTCAGTTGTACCTTAAAAATTCAAAATGGGGAGAACAGATAGGTGCAGGTGTGGCTGCACCAAAGAAGGGCTTAGAAACCACGGGCCTCCTGTGCACACAGCAGCGTGGGTGGATCTGAGCATTTCTGTGCTGAATGAAAAGGGTAAGAAACAGCAAGAGATGCGTGGTGCAACACTGGTTAGGTAAATTAAAAATACATACATAAAGCCACTGTATTTTTAAGGAATTGGCACAAATAAAAGTACATAAACACCTTCCACTGGTTACCTATGAGGAGGCGAGGGGAGTAAAAGTCCATAAAAAATAAACCACAGGAAGGGCCTTGCCCAGCCTTCAATAGAGGGCTATATGTCTTCCACCCCTGCAACCAGAGGTACCACAACTCCAAACAAATGAACAGATAAAAACCAAGACAACACCCTGAAAATACCACAGCAGCATATTGTGTGGATTGTGTACCAGCTTGGATTCATTCTCTCCGTCACATTCAGGTATACACCTATCAAATGTAGATTAGGTCTTTTCACAGAATCCCACATTTCTTGGAGGCTTTGTTCATTTCTTTTCACTCTTTTTTCTCTAATCTTGCCTTCCCGTTTTATTTCATTGAGTTGATGTTCTTTCTTCTCCTTGGTCGATTTGGCTACTGAAACTCGTGTATGCTTCGTGAAGTTCTCGTATTGTTTTCCAGCTCCATTAAGTCATTTATATTCTTCTCTAAGCTGTTTATTCTTGTTAGCATTTCGTCAAACCTTTTTTCAAGGTTTTTAGTTTCTTTGCATTGGGTTAGAACATGTTCTTTTAGCTCAGAGAAGTTTGTTATTATCCACTTTCTGAAGCCTGTTTCTGTCAATTCATCAGACTCTTTCTCCATCCAGCTTTGTTCCCTTGCTGGTGAGGAGTTGTGATCCCTTGGAGGAGGAGAGGCATTCTGGTTTTGGGTGTTTTCCTCCTTTTTGCCCTGGCTTCTTCCCATCTTTGTGGATTTATCTGCCTGTGTTCTTTGTAGTTGGTGACTTTTAGATGGGGTCCCTGAGTGAATGTCCTTTTTGTTGATGATGAAGTTATTTCCTTTCTGTTTCTTAGTTTTCCTTCTAACAGTCTGGCCCCTCTGCTGTAGGACTGCTGGAGGTCCACTCCAGGCCCTGCTTGCCTAGGGATCACTTGCAGCAGCTGCAGAACAGTCAGGGTTGCTACCAGTTTCTTCTTCTGCTGTCTTTGTCCTAGAAGGATACCCACAGATGTCAGCCTGAGTTCTCCTTTATGAGGTGACTCTTTGGATATACAGGGGTCGGGGAGCTGCTTAAGGAGACAGTCTGTCCCCTATAGGAGCTCAAGCGCTGAGCTATGAGCTCCATTGTTCTGTTCAGAGCTGCTGGGCAGATACGTTTAAGTCTGCTGCAGTGGAACTCATAATCGCCTTTTTTCCCGGGTGCTCTATCCTGGGAAGATGGGGCTTTATTTATAAGTTCCTTTCCATGGAACATATAAATGTGCTGCTGCCCTTTTTCAGAGCTGCCCTGCCCAGCAAGGAGGTAGCTTAGTCTTAGTCTGCCAGCAGAGGCATTGCTGAGCTGCCGTGGGCTCTGCCCTGCTGCTGCATGAACGTCCTTGCAGTTCTGTTTATAGGGGTATAGTTAGAACTGCTTCAGTAATGGCAGTCTGCCTCAGTAATGATGGACTGCCTCAGTAATGGTGGATTGCCTCAGTAGTGACGGATTGCCTCAGTAATGGCGGACGCCCTTCCCCCAACAGAACTGGACCGTCTCAGGTCCAGCTGAGCTTGCTGTGAAACTCTCAATCCAGAGCGTTTCAGATTGCCGGTCTTTGTAGGGGTGGGACCTGCCGAGCCAGATCACCTGACTCCCTGTTTCAGCCCCAGTTTTTTCAGTTGAATGGGCAGCTCTGTCTCCCAGGCATTCCAGGCGCCAGTTGAAATGGCCGCCTAGATTTCTGTGAGTTTTTGTGTGGAGACCCACTGCTCTGGCTGCTGTGCTGGAGACTCATGGCACTTTTCAGCCCAGGAATCTCCTGGTCTGTGGATAGTAATAACTCGTTTGGAAATGCAGTTATCACTCACCCTCTGCATTGTTCTCACTGGGAACTGCACTCCAGAGATGTTCCTATTTGCCCATCTTCCCTTATGATTTTCTTAATAACATTTTCTTTTCTCTAAGTTACTTTATTGGGAGAATACCGCAGCTAATAGTCACATTCTGCATGAGGGCATTTTGGTGAGTGACACACTGCATATATGACAGTGGTCCCATAAGATTTTTATTTTTATTTTTTGAGATAGTCTTGCTCTGTTGCCCAGGCTGAAGTGCAGTGACATGACCTCTGCTCACTACCACCTCTGCCTCCCGGGTTCAAGTGATTCTCCCACTTCAGCCTCTCAAGTAGCTGGGATTACAGGCATATGACACCATGCCTGGCTAATTTTTGTATTTTTAGTAGAGACAGAATGTCACCATGTTGGCCAGGCTGGTCTCAACAATACATTGAGGTCCTGACCTCAAGTGATCCACCTGCCTCAGCCTCCCAAAGTGCTGGGATGACAGGCATGAGCCACCACGCCAGGCCCCATAAGATTTTAATGGAGCTTAAAAATTCTTATTGCCTAGTGATGTTGGGGCTATTGTAATGTCATAGTGCAACACGTTATTCATGTGTTTGCGGTGATGTTTGTGTAAACAAACCCACTGAGCTGCAGTCATCTGAAAGTATAGCACATACAATTCTGTATAGCATATGATAGTTGATAATGATAGTGGATAATGATATACCTGGATTATGTACATAATATACTTTTTATCATTATTTTAGAGTGTGCTCCTTGTACTTATATTTTTAAAAGTTTGCTATAAAGCAGCCTCAGGCAGGTTCTTCAGGAGGTATCTAGAAGGAGGCATTGCTGTCATAGGAGATGACAGCTCCATGGGTATTACTGCTCTGAAGATCTTCCAGCTGGAAGAGACATGGAGGTGGAAGACAGAGATATTGATGATCCTGACCCTGACCCTGTGTTGTGTCTGAGTTTTTACAAAAAAGTTCAAAAAGTAAAAAATAAGAAAAAAAGAAAAATTTTAAAAGCTTATAAGATAAGAATACAAAGAAAAAACATTGTATAACATGGTTGTGTTTCAAGCTAAGTGTTATTACCAGAGAGGCAAGAAAGTTTTTAAAAATTTAAAGTATTATAAAGTAAAAAAGTCACAGTAAGGTAAGGTTAATGTATTTTTAAGAAAGAACGTTTAAAGTAGATTTACTGTAGCCCAAGTGTGCAGTGTTTATAAAGTCTGCAGTGGTGCAGAGTAATGTCCTGGCCTTCACAGTCACTCACTTCTCACTCATTCACTCACCCACCCGTAGCGACATCCAGTCCTGCAAGCTCCATTCGTAAGTGTCATGGACTTTCCCCAAAGCAACTCAGAAATGTTCGCTTCTAAATAATAATAGCTATCCCAACCCACTTTTTCTTTAGTACTTCCTATATTGCCAGTTAAATTTCAGGGCATTTTCAGTGTTTTACTTCATTTAACCTTCCGTATGAACATATGAAGGTGGGTGTTTTGCTCTTGTTGCCCAAGCTGGAGTGCAGTGGCGCAATCTCGGCTCACTGCAACCTCCACCTCCCAGGTTCAAGCGATTCTCCTGCCTCAGCCTCCTGAGTAGCTGGGACTACAGGTGCGAGCCACCATGCCCAGCTAATTTTGTATATTTTTAGAGATGGGGTTTCTCCACATTGGTCAGGCTAGTCTCGAACTCCCGACCTTAGGTGATCCACCCGCCTTGGTCTCCCAAAGTGCTGGGATTACGGGTGTGAGCCACTGTGCCCAGCCTTAATTTTTGTATTTTTAGTAGAGACAGGGTTTCACCCTCTTGGCCAAGCTGGTCTTGAACTTCTGACCTCTATTAGCTCCATTTTTATAGATTAAAAAAACTGAAGCTTAGGTTAAATAATTTATCCAAGGTCACATGGTAATGAAGAAGGGATTTGAACCAGCTATTTCAATTCAAAAGTATTCTTCTTTTAATTTACTAGATTAGGGGTCAGCAACCTTTTTCTGTGAAGAGCCAGAGAGTAGGTAAACATTTGAGGCTTCATGGGCCACACAGTCTCTGTCTTAACTACTCAGCTCCGTCTTGTACTGTGAAAGCAACCGTAGGCAATAGGTAACCAAATAGGCATGACTTTGTTCCGATAAAACTATATTTACAAAACAAGTGGTAAGCCAGGTTTTGGCTGGAGGGCTGTAGTTTGCCAGTCTTTGCCCTAGACAATGAAAATTGCTTTATTGTTTTATCCATGGTTCTATATTTGCCCTCTTCTAAAGGAAATAAGCATATGAGGTAGTATACAATTTAATGTTATATAGTCACCTGCAAAAAGAAAAATCATCACAATCGAGAAAATAAACATATCCATCCACCCCAAAGTTTCCTAGTGCTCCTTTGCGATGTCCTCCCTTGCCACTATCCACTCCCCATCCCCGAGCAACCACTGATCTGCTTTTTGTGCTATTGTTTTTCACTTTTATAGAGTTTTACTTAACAGAAACACGCAGTTGTACTCTTTTTCTGTCTGCCTTTTTCATTCAACGTGATTATTTTGAGATTTATCCATGTTGTGTGTAGGGGACTTTGATGAATTCTAACTGATTGCTTTTCTGTTCTTTTATGGTCTATGCTTTTTGTATTGTAGTTAAGAGATTTTTATAAACCTAAACTCACTAAGATTTTCTACTGTCTTCTAGAAGTGTTGTAATTTTAGTTTTCTCATCCCATAGTTTCACTGTGATCCAATTCAAGTTAATTTGCTGTGTATGGAATGAGTGAAAATCACGATTCTTTTTTTTTTTTTGCATGTGGCTGATTTGCCCACTACCATTCACTAAAAACATTTCCCTCTCCTCATTCAGTTGCCTTGGCACCCTTGTTAAAGATCAGCTGACCATATGTGAGTCTGTTTATGGACTTTCTATTTTATTCCATGGATCTATTTTTCTATCTTTATGCCAATACCACATGTTCTTCATGATGGTAGATTTTTAAACAAATCTCAATATTAAGTAAAGTAGTCCACCAACTTGGTACTTTTTCAAAGTAGCTATTATATTTGAAGTCCTTTGTATTTCCATGTAAATTTTAGCATCAGCTTGTCAATTTTGTATAAAACAAGCCTGCGGCAATTCTAATTGAAATTGTACTGATGTATAGATCAGTATGGAGAAACATGTAATCAGGACGTTGATCTAAAAACATGATATAGCCTTTCATTTGTTTACATGTTTTTAAATTTCCTTCAGAAATGTTCTGTAGTTTTCAGGTACAGGCTTTGCATGTCCTTTGTCAGATTTCCCCCCTCAGTATTTCATATTTTTGGATGCTGTTTAATGGTGTTTTATTTATTTATTTAATTAATTTATTTTTTTGAGATGGAGTTTCGCTCTTGTTACCCAGGCTGGAGTGCAATGGCGCGATCTCGGCTCACCGCAACCTCCGCCTCCTGGGTTCAAGCAATTCTCCTGCCTCGGCCTCCTGAGTAGCTGGGATTACAGGCACGCACCACCATGCCCAGCTAATTTTTTGTATCGTGAGTAGAGACGGGTTTCACCATGTTGATCAGGATGGTCTCGATCTCTTGACCTCATGATCCACCCGCCTTGCCTCCCAAAGTGCTAGGATTACAGGCTTGAGCCACCGTATGGTGTTTTAAAACCGCAATTACAGATAGTTCATTCCTAGTATATAACAATACAATTTGTTTTGTATATTGCTTTCTTATCCTGCAACTTTGTTAAATTTGCTTATTCACTATAGTGGGTTTTTTGGTAGCATCCTTAAGATTTTCAACATAGCTGATTATGTCATCTATGAGTAAAGACAATGTTATTTCTTCCATTCTAATCTATATGCCTTTCATTTGCTTTTCTTGCTTTATTGCACTGGCCACGACCTCTAGTACAATGTTGCATAAACATGGTGAGTGTGGTCACCTTTTCCTTTTCCTGATCTTAGATGGAAGACATTCAGTTGTTAATCATTAAGTAAATGTGAGCTGTAGGTTATTCAAAGATGTCTGCATTAAATTGACATCCATAACGTGGAGAAATTTCTCTTTTATTCCTAATTTGCTGAGAGTATTTTTTTAAACCAGGAATAGATGTTGGCTTTTGTCAAATGCTTTTTCTCTGCTTATTGAATAATCATATATATTTTCTTTTTAACTCTGTTTATAGGATGAATTACACTGATTGACTTTTGAAAGTTAAAACAACATTTTAAGTGTGTTAAACCAACTTACCCCAAGTTATTAAACCAATTTAGGATGAACCACACTTGGACAAAATGTATTATCATTTTCATAAATTGTTGTGTTAGATTTGCTAAAATTTATTAAGGATTTTAACACATCCTTATGGGAGATATCTATAGTGTTCTTGCAATATCCTTTTCTGGTTTTAGCATCAGAGTAATGCTGGCCTCAGAAATTAAGCTGGAAAGTATTTAATTCTCTGTAAATTTTTGGAAGAGCTTGGATAAAATTGGCATTCTTATTTTCCTAAATATTTAATAGAATTCACCACTAAAGCCATGAAACCTTATGGACCTGGATCTTTCTTTATGACAAACTTTTAAATTACAAATTCACTTACTAGAGAAGAGGCTATTAATGTTATCTATTACTTATTGAATGATCTCTGGTAATTTGTGTATTTCAAGAAATTTTAAAACTTTATATAAATTGTCTATATAAATATTGGCACAAAGTTGCTTATAATATTTCTGAATTGCCTTTTTAATATTGGTAGACTCTGTAGTGAACTAATTATCATCTTTAGTATCAATAATTTGTATTTTTTTCTTTTATTCCTGATCATTCTGGCTAGAGATTTATCAATTTCATCTTTTTAAAGAAGCAGATATTGGTTTTATTGATTTTCTCTATTGTTTTTCTTTTTCTATTTCATTAATTTCTACTCTGTCCTTTATTGTTTCTTTCTTCTGCTTTGGGTTTCATTTACTTTTTGTTTGTTTAGTTTTTAAGGTAGATAGTGAAGTTCTCAATTTGAGGTCCTTCTTCTATTCTGTAATAGGCATTAAGTGCTATACATTTCCCTCTAAGTACTGCTTTTACAGCATCCAGCACATTTTAATATATTATCTTTTCATTTTAATTCAGTTTGAAATACTGTTTAAAATATTCCTAATTTTCCTTCTGATTTCTTCCTTGAACCTAGGTTATTTAGTAGTATGTTATTTGGTTTCTGTTAAAGATTTTCTAGACATATTTCTAATAGTGACCTCTTATTCAATTACATTCCATTCAGTTCAATGAACATACTTGTATGACATTAATACTTTTAAATTTATTGAGATTTATTTTATGTTCCAGAATACGACCTATCTTGGTACAGTGTTTACTTGGAAAGGGTATGTATTCTGTTGTTGCTGGGTGAAGTATTCCAAAAATGTCAATTAGGTTCAATTGGTTGATATTGTCATTTTAATCTTCTGTATCTTTACGGATTTTATTTCTAGTTCTTCTATCAATTGTTGGCAGAGAATTGTAGACATCTCTGACAATACTTTTGAATTTGTTTCTCTTTGCTCTTTTCTCCATTTTGCTTAATGTATTTTGAAGTTCTGATGTTAGATGCATAAATGTCTAGGGTTGTTATTACCTCTTGATTAGTTGACCTCTTAAACATTGTAAAATAATTCTTTTTGTGTCTAGTAATGATCTTTGTTCTGACATTTGCCTTGTGTAATAATAAAATAGTCATTCCAATTTTCTTTTGATTAGTATTATTATGTTATATAATTTTCCACATATTTTCTTTTCACCTACTTGTTTTTTTGTATTTAAAGTCTTACAGGCAGCATAGTTGGGTCTTGCTCTTTTATTCATTCTGACAATCTCTGACTTTTAATGGTGGTATTTAGCTCTTGACATTCAATTTTATTGTTTATATTATTGGCTTTAAATCTACCACATATTCAGTTGTTTTCTATATATTTCAATTGCTTTTGTTACTTTTTTCTTTTTAGTCCTTTCAGTGTTTCTCTAAGGTTTATAATTTACATCTTTCACCAATCACAGTCTAACTTAAAATAATGTTATACTACTTCATAAATAATATAAAAATCTTATATCAGTATACTCCCATTTCCCACTTTTCTTTCGTTCTAATGTTGTCATACATTTTACTTCTATATATGGCTTAGACCCCACAATACATTGCTACTAGTTATTATAATAAATAATCATCTCTAAGGAGTCTTTAAAAATAAGAAACAATGTTATATTTAGCCACACAATTATTGTTTCTGGTTTATTTTATTTTTTTAATAGATCCAGATTTTCTTCTTTTTGTTTCTTCCTTAAAAAATCCTGTAACTTTCCTTATAGTACAGCTCTGCTGGTGATGATACTTTTAGCTTTTGTATATCTGAAAACATTTTTATTTCACCTTTGTTTTTTGTAGGATATTTTAGCTGACTATAAAATTGAAGGTTGACAGATTTCTTTTTCTAGTGCTTTTAAGATGTTGTCCCACTATCTTCTGCTTGCACTTTTTCTGACAAGGTGTCTGATTTATTCTTATATTTATTCCTCTGTATGTAAGGTGTCTTATTTTCCCCAGGATGCATTTAAGGTTTTCTGTTTATCATTGCTTTTAACAATTCTGAATATGAGGTGACTTGTAGTTTTCTTCACATTTCTTGTGCTTGGGGTTTATTGAGCTTCTTGGATCTGTAGTTTCATAGTTTTCATCAAGTTTGAAAGTTTTTGGCTATTAATTTTTCAACTATGTTATCTGTCCTTTTTTGATTCTTTATAGACATTAATTGAACATATATGAAACTACTTAAAGATGTCCCACAACTCACTGATGCTCTGTTCATTTTTATTGCCAGCCATTTTTCTGTCTGTGTTTATTTGCAGTTTATATCACTTTTCTCTAAGTTTACTAATCTTTTCTTCTTCAATGTCTAAACTGTGATTAATCCTATTCAATATATTTTTATTTTAGAAATTATAGATTCCAAAAAGTTTAAATTATATTAAAAAAAATATTTTTTCTCTCCTTAATATGTTCAATATTTCTTCTGTTTTCTTAAACATATGGAATATAGTTATAACTATAATCTCTCTCTGATTCTCTTAATTGGTTTTTCTCCTCAGTATGAGTGATATTTTCTTGTTTCTTTGGATATCTGGTGATTTTTTGTTGGGTGCCAGACATTGTGAATTTTTCTTGTTGGATCCTGGATAGATTCACATTCTTATAGATATTCTTACATTTTGTTCTTGGATGCAATTAAGTTGCTTAGAAACAGTTTGATTGTTTTGAGGCCTGATTTAAGCTTTTTTAGGGAGAACAGAACACCTTTAATCCAGGGCTAATTCTTCCCCAATATGAAAGCTAAACCTTTTAAATACTCTATGAATTATGAGGTTTTTCTAACATGGGCTAGTTGGAATGAATACAAACTGTTCTGGCCCCTGGATCCCTTTGTTCCTTTTAGGCAGTTCCTTTTCAGCCCTGGATAGTTCCTCATAGGCACGTTCTGATTGGTATTAGGCTGAAGTCTCTAGAGTGACCCTCTGCAGCTCTTTGGTGTTCTTTGTGTAACTGTCTCCTGTCTAGTACTCTACCCTGCCAACTCTGTCTTGGTCTCCTCCAACTCCCAAGCTGTCTGCTTAACTCATGGAGGCTGCTTATTCCCCTCCCTATGTTATGTCTTGGATACTCTCTCCTGGCACTAAACTGGGTCAATCATGTGACTCAACTCTCTCAGGGAGCAGTAGCCTGTGATGCTTGATATTAAATATCTGAAAACCATTTTCATATATATTTTGTCCAGTTTTTTTTTTTTTAGCAGTTTCAGGGAATGGGTAAATCTGGGTCCTGTTACTTTATCCTGTTCATAAGTGGATGTCTTGGTAGATTGATTTATTTAGCAAGAAGTTTTTTTTTTTTTTAAAGCTTGTCCTTGGAATTCAGAATTCATTCCAAGGGTGTGGTTTAGCATATGATCACTCCAGCATGAAATGTATTAAACTCTTTCAAATGAGCTTTTCTTCAAATGGATGTAACTTCCCTTAGTTCCTTCATCATTCCCTTTCCTCTGTGTGCATCCTTTTTCCTCTGCTGGAAACCCTAGTACAGGCTCGCAATCCACTATCTCAAGTATTCTTTTTTATTTTGTTGTTATTAAAAAAAATAAATTTCTTACAAACATATTTAATGGAAAAACATAACTGAACTGATGTGAAGCTATGTTTAGCCATGAAAAGTATTAGTGTAACTATATGTTTTGCTGCTGAAAAACGGAAATGTTTGATTTCAGAATATGTCCTATATCCTCCTTGGGATGTTATATAGTATACACAGTAGGTAATAGATATAACATGCAACATAATTTCTTTTTTGTTTTTTTGAGACAGAGTCCCACTCTGTCATCCAGGCTGGAGTGCAATGGTACCGTCTTGGCTCACTGCAACTTCTGCCTCCTGGGTTCAAGCAATTCTCTTGCCTCAGCCTCCCTAGTAGCTGGGAAGACAGGAGCATGTCACCATGCCTGGCTAATTTTTGTATTTTTAGTAGAGACAGAGTTTCACCATGTTAGCCAGGATGGTCTCAATCTCCTGACCTCATGCTCTGCCTACCTCGGCCTCCCAAAGTGCTGGGATTACAGGCGTGAGCCACCACACCTGGACTACATGTAATATAATTTCTAAAAATTGGAAAAAAAATCCAAATTCCAAAACTCTTCTGGCTTTGGTGGTTTCACAGGAGACAGTGTAGGTCTGTAATCACGTATTTCTCTCCCGGATCTATCCCCAAGGCGTTTTCTCAGTGCTCCTCAGTCTGAAGTTTTCCTCTAGGTTATGCATTCTTATCCACTTGAATTTTCCAGCTACTAATATAGGTCTCATTTTTGTAATCATTGACTTTAAATTATGTATCCTCATCTTAACATTTGAAAATCATGCTTTTATTTATGATACACTTAAATTTCTTTTATGCTCTTTCTCTCTTTTTGATAGAGATGTTATATATTTTCTCCGGGAGTTCTATTTTATTAGAGACCTGTAATAGTAATTATCCTGCATGGGATCTCCTGTACTAAGTCTTGGAATAGTGAGAGTTCGATTTAATTGCAAATGACCGGTTCTTTCTCACCACCAAATGAGTAAAAACAGCTACTCAGGCGAGACAGGTGTTTATTTTCACATAACCATGGACAGGTCAGAACTGTTGGTAGGTGGACTCCACAATTTTCAGGAACCAAATCCTTCTATTCTGCTGCTTTGCCGTCTTTGACATTTGAATTCCAAGTTGTGGGTGGAGTCAACTATCCCATCAGCAATCCCGCCAGCGGGAATTAAGAACTGGGGCAGGGCACAGCATTTCCCTTTAAGGACATTTCCTTGAAGTTGCATTTGTCCATTCTCTTTCCATTTTATAGGCCAGAACTGGAAGGCAGTCTGAGAAATGTAATCCACATTTGAGTGGTATGTGCCCAGGTAACAACCTCTGTAGCCTATGGGGAAAGTAGATATTAGGAGACTCCTTGCCATCTCTGCCACTGGCTGTTTGGTACCTAGTTTTCCTTTTTCTTCTTATTACTCTATTCATTCTTCAATCAAGAGTCAAGATCAAGTAGTTGGGGTCTCTTATGTGATGCCATCTCTGCCACTGGCTGTTTGGTACCTAGTTTTCCTTTTTCTTCTTATTACTCTATTCATTCTTCAATCAAGAGTCAAGATCAAGTAGTTGGGGTCTCTTATGTGATGCCATCTCTGCCACTGGCTGTTTGGTACCTAGTTTTCCTTTTTCTTCTTATTACTCTATTCATTCTTCAATCAAGAGTCAAGATCAAGTAGTTGGGGTCTCTTATGTGATGCCATCTCTGCCACTGGCTGTTTGGTACCTAGTTTTCCTTTTTCTTCTTATTACTCTATTCATTCTTCAATCAAGAGTCAAGATCAAGTAGTTGGGGTCTCTTATGTGATGCCATCTCTGCCACTGGCTGTTTGGTACCTAGTTTTCCTTTTTCTTCTTATTACTCTATTCATTCTTCAATCAAGAGTCAAGATCAAGTAGTTGGGGTCTCTTATGTGATGCCATCTCTGCCACTGGCTGTTTGGTACCTAGTTTTCCTTTTTCTTCTTATTACTCTATTCATTCTTCAACCAAGAGTCAAGATCAAGTAGTTGGGGTCTCTTATGTGATGCCATCTCTGCCACTGGCTGTTTGGTACCTAGTTTTCCTTTTTCTTCTTATTACTCTATTCATTCTTCAATCAAGAGTCAAGATCAAGTAGTTGGGGTCTCTTATGTGATGCCATCTCTGCCACTGGCTGTTTGGTACCTAGTTTTCCTTTTTCTTCTTATTACTCTATTCATTCTTCAATCAAGAGTCAAGATCAAGTAGTTGGGGTCACTTATGTGATGCCATCTCTGCCACTGGCTGTTTGGTACCTAGTTTTCCTTTTTCTTCTTATTACTCTATTCATTCTTCAACCAAGAGTCAAGATCAAGTAGTTGGGGTCTCTTATGTGATGCCATCTCTGCCACTGGCTGTTTGGTACCTAGTTTTCCTTTTTCTTCTTATTACTCTATTCATTCTTCAATCAAGAGTCAAGATCAAGTAGTTGGGGTCTCTTATGTGATGCCATCTCTGCCACTGGCTGTTTGGTACCTAGTTTTCCTTTTTCTTCTTATTACTCTATTCATTCTTCAATCAAGAGTCAAGATCAAGTAGTTGGGGTCTCTTATGTGATGCCATCTCTGCCACTGGCTGTTTGGTACCTAGTTTTCCTTTTTCTTCTTATTACTCTATTCATTCTTCAACCAAGAGTCAAGATCAAGTAGTTGGGGTCTCTTATGTGATGCCATCTCTGCCACTGGCTGTTTGGTACCTAGTTTTCCTTTTTCTTCTTATTACTCTATTCATTCTTCAATCAAGAGTCAAGATCAAGTAGTTGGGGTCTCTTATGTGATGCCATCTCTGCCACTGGCTGTTTGGTACCTAGTTTTCCTTTTTCTTCTTATTACTCTATTCATTCTTCAATCAAGAGTCAAGATCAAGTAGTTGGGGTCTCTTATGTGATGCCATCTCTGCCACTGGCTGTTTGGTACCTAGTTTTCCTTTTTCTTCTTATTACTCTATTCATTCTTCAACCAAGAGTCAAGATCAAGTAGTTGGGGTCTCTTATGTGATGCCATCTCTGCCACTGGCTGTTTGGTACCTAGTTTTCCTTTTTCTTCTTATTACTCTATTCATTCTTCAATCAAGAGTCAAGATCAAGTAGTTGGGGTCTCTTATGTGATGCCATCTCTGCCACTGGCTGTTTGGTACCTAGTTTTCCTTTTTCTTCTTATTACTCTATTCATTCTTCAATCAAGAGTCAAGATCAAGTAGTTGGGGTCTCTTATGTGATGCCATCTCTGCCACTGGCTGTTTGGTACCTAGTTTTCCTTTTTCTTCTTATTACTCTATTCATTCTTCAACCAAGAGTCAAGATCAAGTAGTTGGGGTCTCTTATGTGATGCCATCTCTGCCACTGGCTGTTTGGTACCTAGTTTTCCTTTTTCTTCTTATTACTCTATTCATTCTTCAACCAAGAGTCAAGATCAAGTAGTTGGGGTCTCTTATGTGATGCCATCTCTGCCACTGGCTGTTTGGTACCTAGTTTTCCTTTTTCTTCTTATTACTCTATTCATTCTTCAATCAAGAGTCAAGATCAAGTAGTTGGGGTCTCTTATGTGATGCCATCTCTGCCACTGGCTGTTTGGTACCTAGTTTTCCTTTTTCTTCTTATTACTCTATTCATTCTTCAATCAAGAGTCAAGATCAAGTAGTTGGGGTCTCTTATGTGATGCCATCTCTGCCACTGGCTGTTTGGTACCTAGTTTTCCTTTTTCTTCTTATTACTCTATTCATTCTTCAACCAAGAGTCAAGATCAAGTAGTTGGGGTCTCTTATGTGATGCCATCTCTGCCACTGGCTGTTTGGTACCTAGTTTTCCTTTTTCTTCTTATTACTCTATTCATTCTTCAACCAAGAGTCAAGATCAAGTAGTTGGGGTCTCTTATGTGATGCCATCTCTGCCACTGGCTGTTTGGTACCTAGTTTTCCTTTTTCTTCTTATTACTCTATTCATTCTTCAATCAAGAGTCAAGATCAAGTAGTTGGGGTCTCTTATGTGATGCCATCTCTGCCACTGGCTGTTTGGTACCTAGTTTTCCTTTTTCTTCTTATTACTCTATTCATTCTTCAATCAAGAGTCAAGATCAAGTAGTTGGGGTCTCTTATGTGATGCCATCTCTGCCACTGGCTGTTTGGTACCTAGTTTTCCTTTTTCTTCTTATTACTCTATTCATTCTTCAATCAAGAGTCAAGATCAAGTAGTTGGGGTCTCTTATGTGATGCCATCTCTGCCACTGGCTGTTTGGTACCTAGTTTTCCTTTTTCTTCTTATTACTCTATTCATTCTTCAATCAAGAGTCAAGATCAAGTAGTTGGGGTCTCTTATGTGATGCCATCTCTGCCACTGGCTGTTTGGTACCTAGTTTTCCTTTTTCTTCTTATTACTCTATTCATTCTTCAACCAAGAGTCAAGATCAAGTAGTTGGGGTCTCTTATGTGATGCCATCTCTGCCACTGGCTGTTTGGTACCTAGTTTTCCTTTTTCTTCTTATTACTCTATTCATTCTTCAACCAAGAGTCAAGATCAAGTAGTTGGGGTCTCTTATGTGATGCCATCTCTGCCACTGGCTGTTTGGTACCTAGTTTTCCTTTTTCTTCTTATTACTCTATTCATTCTTCAATCAAGAGTCAAGATCAAGTAGTTGGGGTCTCTTATGTGATGCCATCTCTGCCACTGGCTGTTTGGTACCTAGTTTTCCTTTTTCTTCTTATTACTCTATTCATTCTTCAATCAAGAGTCAAGATCAAGTAGTTGGGGTCTCTTATGTGATGCCATCTCTGCCACTGGCTGTTTGGTACCTAGTTTTCCTTTTTCTTCTTATTACTCTATTCATTCTTCAATCAAGAGTCAAGATCAAGTAGTTGGGGTCTCTTATGTGATGCCATCTCTGCCACTGGCTGTTTGGTACCTAGTTTTCCTTTTTCTTCTTATTACTCTATTCATTCTTCAATCAAGAGTCAAGATCAAGTAGTTGGGGTCTCTTATGTGATGCCATCTCTGCCACTGGCTGTTTGGTACCTAGTTTTCCTTTTTCTTCTTATTACTCTATTCATTCTTCAACCAAGAGTCAAGATCAAGTAGTTGGGGTCTCTTATGTGATGCCATCTCTGCCACTGGCTGTTTGGTACCTAGTTTTCCTTTTTCTTCTTATTACTCTATTCATTCTTCAACCAAGAGTCAAGATCAAGTAGTTGGGGTCTCTTATGTGATGCCATCTCTGCCACTGGCTGTTTGGTACCTAGTTTTCCTTTTTCTTCTTATTACTCTATTCATTCTTCAATCAAGAGTCAAGATCAAGTAGTTGGGGTCTCTTATGTGATGCCATCTCTGCCACTGGCTGTTTGGTACCTAGTTTTCCTTTTTCTTCTTATTACTCTATTCATTCTTCAATCAAGAGTCAAGATCAAGTAGTTGGGGTCTCTTATGTGATGCCATCTCTGCCACTGGCTGTTTGGTACCTAGTTTTCCTTTTTCTTCTTATTACTCTATTCATTCTTCAATCAAGAGTCAAGATCAAGTAGTTGGGGTCTCTTATGTGATGCCATCTCTGCCACTGGCTGTTTGGTACCTAGTTTTCCTTTTTCTTCTTATTACTCTATTCATTCTTCAATCAAGAGTCAAGATCAAGTAGTTGGGGTCTCTTATGTGATGCCATCTCTGCCACTGGCTGTTTGGTACCTAGTTTTCCTTTTTCTTCTTATTACTCTATTCATTCTCCAATCAAGAGTCAAGATCAAGTAGTTGGGGTCTCTTATGTGATGCCATCTCTGCCACTGGCTGTTTGGTACCTAGTTTTCCTTTTTCTTCTTATTACTCTATTCATTCTTCAATCAAGAGTCAAGATCAAGTAGTTGGGGTCTCTTATGTGATGCCATCTCTGCCACTGGCTGTTTGGTACCTAGTTTTCCTTTTTCTTCTTATTACTCTATTCATTCTTCAATCAAGAGTCAAGATCAAGTAGTTGGGGTCTCTTATGTGATGCCATCTCTGCCACTGGCTGTTTGGTACCTAGTTTTCCTTTTTCTTCTTATTACTCTATTCATTCTTCAATCAAGAGTCAAGATCAAGTAGTTGGGGTCTCTTATGTGATGCCATCTCTGCCACTGGCTGTTTGGTACCTAGTTTTCCTTTTTCTTCTTATTACTCTATTCATTCTTCAATCAAGAGTCAAGATCAAGTAGTTGGGGTCTCTTATGTGATGCCATCTCTGCCACTGGCTGTTTGGTACCTAGTTTTCCTTTTTCTTCTTATTACTCTATTCATTCTTCAATCAAGAGTCAAGATCAAGTAGTTGGGGTCTCTTATGTGATGCCATCTCTGCCACTGGCTGTTTGGTACCTAGTTTTCCTTTTTCTTCTTATTACTCTATTCATTCTTCAACCAAGAGTCAAGATCAAGTAGTTGGGGTCTCTTATGTGATGCCATCTCTGCCACTGGCTGTTTGGTACCTAGTTTTCCTTTTTCTTCTTATTACTCTATTCATTCTTCAATCAAGAGTCAAGATCAAGTAGTTGGGGTCTCTTATGTGATGCCATCTCTGCCACTGGCTGTTTGGTACCTAGTTTTCCTTTTTCTTCTTATTACTCTATTCATTCTTCAATCAAGAGTCAAGATCAAGTAGTTGGGGTCTCTTATGTGATGCCATCTCTGCCACTGGCTGTTTGGTACCTAGTTTTCCTTTTTCTTCTTATTACTCTATTCATTCTTCAATCAAGAGTCAAGATCAAGTAGTTGGGGTCTCTTATGTGATGCCATCTCTGCCACTGGCTGTTTGGTACCTAGTTTTCCTTTTTCTTCTTATTACTCTATTCATTCTTCAATCAAGAGTCAAGATCAAGTAGTTGGGGTCTCTTATGTGATGCCATCTCTGCCACTGGCTGTTTGGTACCTAGTTTTCCTTTTTCTTCTTATTACTCTATTCATTCTTCAATCAAGAGTCAAGATCAAGTAGTTGGGGTCTCTTATGTGATGCCATCTCTGCCACTGGCTGTTTGGTACCTAGTTTTCCTTTTTCTTCTTATTACTCTATTCATTCTTCAATCAAGAGTCAAGATCAAGTAGTTGGGGTCTCTTATGTGACACAGACCCATAAGTGATAGGAGGCCAGTGGTCGACATCCCTAGGGGGCAAGGACTCTTGTCAACTGTCCCTAAGACATATGTCTTCTTGGAAATGGTAAAAAGAATGCAAGTATAGCTTTGCTATTCACGGATACAATAAGAAAATATTGAAATACAAAGTTTGGAAGCAGTGGACTTGAATTAAATGCAAGCAGAACAGATAACAACTTCAGTGCTAATAACCTTCACATGACATTTTAACTTTTCAAAAGTATTGCCACCTTCTGAATATTATTGAACTTGATAGTAAAAAAATTATAATTTGTTGAAACTTCTATTAGTTTCCTATTGGTGCTGTAAGAAATGACCCTACATTTAGTGGCTCAAAACAACACATATTTATTACCTTAGAGTTCTGGAGGTCAGTGTTGGAAATAGGCCTTAGAAGGCTGCCGTTACGGTGGTGGCAGGTTGGATTCCTTCTGAAGGCTCCAGGGGAGAATTCATTCCTTACCTTTTCCAGCTTCTAGAAGCCATCAGCATTCCTCGGTCTGTGGCCTCACCCTCCTCTGCTACTCATGCTGATCTCCTCTTCCCCCTTCTAAAGATCCTTGTGCTCACACCAGGCCCGACTGGCTAACCCAGGATAATCTCCCATCTTAAGATTCATGTCTTCTTCATACCTGCAAAGTCCCTTTTGCCATACAAGGTAACATTCACAGGTTCCAGAGATTGGGGCATGTGTTTTTAAATCATGAGTGCTGTGGACTGAATGTATGTGTCATCTCTAAAGTGCAGGTATCCCAATCCTAACCCCCAGTGTGGAGGCGTTTGGAGGTGAGGCTATTCTTTGCAGCTCCACCTATGTCACAAGGGTGGAGGCCCCATGAATGAATTAGTGCCTTTATAAAAGAGACCCCAGAGAGTGCTTTGGCTTCTTTCAGCCACAGAGAAAAGCTGGCTGCCCATGAGCCAGGGAGCGGGCTCTCACCAGACACTGAGCCTTCCAGTGCCTTGACCTTGAACTCTCCCACCTCCAGAAGTGTGAAAACTAGATATTTACCGTTTAAGTCACTCAGTCTATAGTATTTTGGTATAGCAGCCCAATTAGGCAAAGACAGTAGGTTTTATTATTATTCAGGTATGGTGAGAGAAAAGGGGTCAGGAGATGACTGCCATTGCCTAGAGAGTGTGTTACTGACGGTTCGAGAGGAGAGGTCACACCATGCCGTGCAGGGCCACACCGGGAAGCACCAGGATCAGTCAGGAGGCAGCAGGAATGAGAAGAACACATGGGCAAGAGACTTTCTTATGGGTTGTGAGGAGGAAAGGTGGACAGGTAAGCAGGCGTGGTATTGTCTATTTTAAATAATTTCACTGGGCTCTAGGGCATCGTGGCTGTTTCTAGTTGTTTAATATCTGGCTCTGGGGCGATTAGGACAGGGGGATAATGGCTCTGCAAGTGAGAGCTAGATAAAGGGTGTCACTGGGAGCATGGGCTTTGGATTGGTGGCTTGCATACAAAAGGCACACTTGCAGGTGAGTCCCTTACTGCCACTAGGAACTGACCGTCCCTGGGAGGGAGAGTCTCTTCAAGATCAACAAGGCCCGAGAAGTCAAAACATCAGAAAGTACAGAAACTAAAAATGCATGATTAGAATAACATGGACATCTTGTAATATAAGTATGATATTCAGTATAAGTGTTATATTCAGTTTTCAGATGAGAAATTAGAGACTCAGATATTAAATCACAGCTGTCATACAATCTCTAAGAGCTAGAGACAGAATTCAAAGCCAAATCTGCCCAAATAAGGCTCATTTTCCTGAAGTAATTGTTGGTATCTGCATTTTACAGATCACAACCATTTATTAATGAAAACAACTCAACACAGGAGGCATCCTTCATGAATTCTTCCTCCCAATTCCACAATTCTTACAATTAATCTAACAATCTGAGCCAGTCTCCATGAGAAAAGCTGCCTCTAGAATGCTGAGAACATAGTGACCTTGTGGCAGAAAATCACCCACGATGTGGGCAAAAGGAGACCTTTGTCATATTTTCCTGTCGTGGATGGCTTCTCGGTGTGTTGAGATGTGCTGTGACTTCCATGTGGAAGGCCATGGCTGTGTCCTTCTATGCATTTTGCAGTCATTCCCGTCTGCAAATACCAATCCTGTCTGTAAATGACAGTCACTTGTTAGCTCCAGCAGCTACTGACTTCCCTTTCTTCAGTCAACACTGCTGGGGGCTTGCTGTCTGATTCCTCCTTGCAGCCATGGTGACCGTTGTTGGGTGATGCATGGTTGCCAGGCTCCTGAACAGCAGTGAGCTTTTTTTCAAACCTGATGTCACATCCAGAACAAACAAGAGAAGCCCTTTTAACCGTATAGGACTCCTATATAACAAGAGTCTTTTGGAAGAGATTCGTAGGACCTAAGGTGACTCCTCCAGCTACTTTGGGAAGGGTTCTCCACCCGTAGAGATCTGCCTCTATTCTGAGATGGAGAAATAATGATTAGAGACATCATGCATAAAGTGCCGGCTGTGCCAGCATCCGTAGGTGGACCAATTCAGTTCATCCTCGCCACTGCCTTAAACGTAGGGACTCATATAATTGCCATTTTACAGATGAGAAGAGCTAAGATTTGAAACATTGAACCTGATGTCCCGCAGGGAGGGTGGAGCTGGGATTTGGAGCCACTGTGAGTGATTCTAAGTTAGAGCATGTGCTGTAAAACACTCTTGCTGGTTCACCTGAAGTTCAGCGCACACAGCATTTTCATTACGTGCACTATGTTACCTAGCTTTCTTGTTCCTGAGGTTAAAGGGTAGGTTCTCTTCCTTCCCAAGGAGTAAGCTTATACCTAGAAAATACAGACTTCCAGGAAATTGGTAAAACCGGGGCAGACTTTCTCTAACAAGGAGAAAGGTATCAGGAGGGGGTCCAGTTTCTGTTTTCTGCACATGGCTAGAAAAAGAATGTATGACCAACGTACTTGAAAAGAGGCTTGTCCTCACTAGAAATTAAGGAAATGCGAATAAAACACAAGGTTCCATTTTTAATCAAAGTGGCAACAATCAAAAGTTTGATCATCTAAAGCATGGGTGAGGCTGTGGTGGCACACGTGCCCTCAGCTGCTCTCCGGTGAGAGTTATTTTGCAGCTACTTTGGTGAGTAGTTTGACAGTTTCTGTTAAAATAAGAAACGTTTCTCCTTTATGACCTAACAATTCCACATTCGGGATCTCCCCAGAGAGACATTTGCACATGAGCACAAGGTGAAGATCGAGTGCCACACTGTCTTAGCAAAAGCCAAACACAGCCCACGTACCCAGGGATAGGAAAATAGCTCAATAAATGTCAGCTTGTCCTTATTACAGAATTGCACGCACCCGTTGCAGATCTTCATGTTGTTGACGTCGAAATGTCTCCAAGACATACTGCCAAGTGAACGTACAGCATGTTAACATCTGTGCACCACTCAGCCTCACACATAAAAACGATGCAGCATATATATACGTATACACATACACACACACACAACATATACACACACACACACATATAACATATACACACACACACGTATATGCTGAATTGTTTATATATGCACTCTAACTGCTTGAGCAGGGGCTGGGTCAGGCCAAGGACAATGGCCTCCACCAGCTGGGAGATCTTTCCAGAGCAGAGAGGAGAACCTGCTGAGCGCAGAGGCCTTCTGGTGTGCTGGACGGCAGCGTGCATTCCCGGCTTGACTCTTCATTCCTCCATGGAGTAAAAAGCGCCCCTCTCACCTCCTGAGAGCACGGCTAGGTTGTGAATACCCTTTCCTTTTACCTACTGAGAAACAGGTCCGCGTTCATTCAGTCATGAGGAATGTCACTCAAAATGGAAGTTTCCTCTTTGAAAGTCAAGAATGAATGTCAGAAAATTAAGTGGCCGAATTAGTCAAAGAGCAACTGCTCAGTGGAATAGATTTGACATTAGAGAAAAGGAACAGAGAGAAAGGAGGGAGAACAGAAAAAGGGGGTGGGTGGGTAAAGGAGTGGGGAGAGAGAGCTTGATTTCTGCTTTTACAAGTGACGATGAGGTTTTTTTCTAACTGCCTGCAGCAGCAGTGCTGGGGCGCCAGGGCATCTGTGCCCTGCCATGCACAGGTGGAGGGCAGAAGGTCAGAATGGCGAGGGGCCGGGAAGAGGGCAAGATTTGTAAACCCAGTTGAAAACGAATCAGGCCTCTAAGCACAAGGCAGTTATGGTTTAAAAAAATTAAAATCAGCAATGAAACCAATCACCCGACACATTCAAATCCCTGCTTTTAGGACAGAGAAGTGGAAGATTTGAAGGAGAGAAACAAGGAAGACGTGTTTCTGCTGCAGGAGGCAAATGCCAAGTGTCAGAAATGAGTTCAATTCACTATTTCCATTTGTTCATTTTTTTTCTCCTGCGTTTCAATACCTTTTCCTCCTCCTGCTTTTCTACCTGCATGAAGTGCTTATCTGTGGTAAAGGGGAGGCAGAATTCAAAGCCTTTGTTTGTTTTAAGAGTGGACTCTAGCATGGAGCGGAAGCTCGGAACCGGGCGGCTGGGCAGGAGGGCCGCTGTGTGCCAGGATCCAGCAGACTTGCAGACCTGCCCCGGGCAAGCGGAAGAACTGGTGAAACCTGCACGTCTGCTCCGAAGATCTCAATAACAATTTGCTTTCCTTCTGTGGTTAGGTCTGCAAACACACATATTAAAAGCCTTTCTGGGTGATTTGTCGATGGATTTAGTTAAACAGGTCATAGCCTGACCCTGGGAATCAGTCTGTGCTTTTGAGCAACGCTGACACCACATGTTTGAACCTTTAGGACTGAAAGGAAAGCAAGATCATGAAGGGAGGAGCAAGGAGAGATCCCAAATAGAGCAGCTCTGGTGAGGAGGACACACTCATTCTACCCGCTGAGGCTCTGAGAGGGTCAGCGGTGATGAGCTGTCCTGGCCTCCGCCTTCTCTACCCAAAAGTGAATGCGGGTGTCTGTGATTCTTGGGGGAGTCCTTTTAGGTAGAAAAGATTATTCAGGGACTATTTTGATTTGAAAAATTAATATTCAACTTATTGAAGTTAATTCTTAAGTTTATAAAGTTCAACTTCTAAATCTTATGACTTTATCTATTAGGAAAGTGAATCTCAACAATCATGTTTGATATTTGGGAAAGTCTGTCAATCCGAAATGGAAATATTTAAAAAGAAACCTGAATACAAAAAAATGGAAAAAGTACACTTATGATATTTAAGGGGGCTAATTCAGTTTGCTGTGGAATCCCCTCAAATACTGACATTTCCTTTACAAATTTATTACATTTGGATTTTTTTTCCCAAGGGAATCTGACTGAGAAGCTCTTCCAAATAAATAACTTTTAAAATTCATATACAATAAATTTATAAATAAAGCAGTATGTTAAATTGTTGAGACGACCACATATTGTTTTCAAATTTTAAAAATGTATACTTTCAATTTAATATCACAAATGTAAATAACTGAAAAACACAACATTAGAATCATAAGACTCATTGATTATCGCCTTCAATGAGGGCAAGTTATCTTTAACACTGTGGATATATTAAATTCCAAATAAACACAGATCATGCTGAAATGTAACACCATAATAATAATACTATAGGTTTGATTTACATATTATTCCAAATCTATCTGGCATTACAAGACACTGACCCTAGAAAGAAACTGTTAGATCAACCCAACCCAAGTCCACCGTGTTTCCTGACTCAGTGCCTGGAGGTTGCTCATGGGTCTGTTGGGGCCCCAGCACCATCCTCCCCTGTGACACTGGTGGGACACAGGAGACTAATTATAGCCGCCTTTCCAGTAAAGTCCATGCCCTCCAAATGATCTAGTAGTCCACTCCTCTGGGTTTGAAGTATTGGATTATTATCATTTTCCTCAATCCTCACCAAGATTGTAGATAATTTCCCTTTCTGCTTCGATTGAATTTGCATTTCCTTGACTTGCTTGTGTTCTAGCACCAATGAAATTACAATACGATGGTTTCTTATTACTTAGAATTATTGTAAATTTCCTGAACATTCTCTTTTTGACTTAGTTATCTTTTTAATAATCATCTTTTTGCAAACCCGAAAATAAAGTGAATGTAAAATAAATCGGCTAAGGTACTCCTAAAATTCCTTAACATTCAGAGTGTAACTCCTTTGAATCCCTTTTCTACTTAGTTTTTGATACCTGTGCTTTTCAAAAAGTTATGAAACAAGACTGTCTTGAAAATCTTGAATGAACACATGTCAGAGATGAATGAGGGAGCCAGAAAGAGCCTGAAGTTGGTTCAGAGGAGGATTAGAGGAACCGGGTTACATGGGAAGGGAGAAAACATATTGGGCCAGGTGTGCTGTCATGTGCCTGTAGTCCTAACTACTCAGGAAGCTGAAGTGAGAGGATCGCTTGAGCTCAGGAGTGACTCAAGGTTGCAGTGAGCCGTGATCACACCACTGCACTCCAGCTGGTGACACAGCAAGACTTTGTCTCTCAAGAGAAATGTTGGAATAAGGTTGCTGCGTTAGAAACAAGACTCGTTAATGTCCTACAGGACAATCAAATGTATCTTTAGGGTTATCTTTTTCATGAGACAAAAGTCATTTGCATATAGCAGACAAATCTATAAGTGAACATGTAACTTCACAAAACAGGAACCTTCACCCAGTAGTAGGTAGCAAATCAAACAACAGTGCGTTCCTGGCTGAGTGTGGTGGCTCAACCTGCAATCCTGGCACTTTGGGAGGCTGAGGTGGACAGATTACCTGAAGTCAGGAGTTCGAGACCAGCCTGGCCAACATGGTGAAACCCCATCTCTACTAAAAATATAAAAATTAGCTGGGTGTGGTGGAGCGTGCCTGTAATCCCAGCTACTCAGGAGGCTGAGGCAGGAGAATAGCTTGAACCTGGGAGGTAGAGGTTGCAATGAACCAAGATGGCACCACTGCACTGCAGCCTGGGAGACAGAGCGAGACTCTGTCACAAACAACCACCAAAGAAACCCCAGCACATTCCATTAGACGATGAGTGGTCTGTCCGACGTTGAGAGGTGTGCTGCCCTCCCTCTGCCTCATTTCTAAGTTTCGGCTAGTTTTTCCTAAAATTGTTATCTACAACTTTGGTGATGAAGCACTTTAAAAATAACCCATTGAGAACCCAAAACTTCTGGTTCTGGCTCTTAAACTGGCTGAACAATGAAGGAAAATCAGCCAACTTCTGTCTCTTCCTTGAGAAATGCTGCTGAGCACATCTGGTTCATGGCTTCCCTTGCCTCCTCCTCACGGCCATTTGGTTCCTACGGCCTAAAAGTGTGTTGTGTGATTGCCGCGAGGAGTTCCTATCTAGTCGCTGTAAGTTTTGCTGCTGGCACTTTTACTTGGATTTTTAGTTTGGATTTGCATTTCTTTGACTTGCTTGAGGACCAGTGCCAACTAAATTATAATACGATGGTTTCTCATTACTTAGAAGTTTTAACTTTGCTCAAAGTTACTTGGCAAATATTGATTGTAGGCTACTGATTTCACAGACGTCAAGTTGTGGGTTGGGGGAACGTGTCTCAGATTTGATGAAACGTGGGACATCACAGAGTAGCTAAAAGGTTTAATTGAGAGTCTAACATGCAGAACACAAGTGGCATCTATTTTTGGTTCTTCATAAATGTTAATTCCCCTTTCCTTCTCCCAATACTAAACTTCAGGTGACTTGACACTGTACATCTTCCTCCTGCAAAAAGGAATTCAGAGCACTGGGGAAGAGACAGCCATTACAGGGGACCCCCAAATGGCAGCTTCTACAGACCCTGGGTCTTCCTTTCTTCTCACCTGTGTGGGCATCTATCTGATAGGGTGGGAGGAAGGGCCGGAGGTCTGCCTGCTGCCATGAAGTCACGAGCATGTGAATCAGAATGCCATTAGGTTTAGGGATAATTTTGCTTCTACTGACGCCCTAACCTACAGAGTAACACTTGACACAATGTCGTTTTTGGGGGGATGTATTTCTTTTTCTTTTTAAAGAAATGTGTATAAATGTATAGTGTACAAGTGCTATTTTGCTTCATGCATAGATTGCATAGTGGCCAAGCCAGGGTTTTCGGGTACCCACCACCCAGATCACATACATCGCACCCATTAGGCAACTTCTTGTTATCTACCCACCTCCTGCCCCCACACCCTTCTGAGGTTCCACGGTCTATCATTCCACTCTCTATATACATGTGGACACAGTTTTTAGACTCATTTATGAATGAAAACATAAGATATTTGACTTTCTGTGTCTGGCTTGTTTCACTTAATAACACCAGTTTCTCCCATGCTGCTGTAAAAGACATGATTTCATTTGTTTTGACGGTCAAATTGTATTCTATTGTGTAAATAACCCATTTTCTTTGTCTAGTGGGTTTTCTTCCATCGATGGACACTTAGGTTGATTCTGTATGTTTACTATTGTGACTAATGTTACAATAAATATATGAATGACTAGGCGGGTGTTGAACAGTGAGAACACATGGACTCAGGGAGGGGAGCGTCACACTCTGGGGTCTGTTGGGGGGGGCCAAGGGAGGGACAGCAGGGGGTGGGGAGGTCGGGGAGGGATAACATGGGGAGAGATGCCAGATGTAGGTGACAGGGAGATGGAGGCAGCAAACCACATTGCCATGTTTGTACCTATGCAACAATCTGCACATGTACCCCAGAACCTAAAGTACCATAAAAAAGAAAAAAATATATATATATATATATGAGTGAAGGTGTCTTTTTGATAAATTGATTTCTTTTGTTTCGTGTAGATACCGTAGTGAGTTGCTGGATCAAATGGTGGTTCTATTTTTAGCCTGAAAAATCTCCATACTGTTTTCCACGGAGGTTGCACGCATTTACATTCCCACCAATAGTGAATCAGTTCTTTTTTCTCCGCATCCTCGCCAGCGTGTCATTTTCTGTCTTTTTGATGATCGTCATTCCATCAGGGTAAGATGCTATCTCATTGTAGTTCGATTTGCGTTTCCCTGATGATTAGTGATGTTGAGCGTCCTTTCCTATACCTGTACCTGTATGTCTTCTTTTGAAAAAGGTCTGTTCCTTGTTTTGCGCACTTTTTAATGGGATTATTTGTCTTTTTGTTGTTTAGGTGTTTGAGCCCCTTGTACAGTCTGGATATTGGTTTCGTGGATGAATAGTTTGCAGATATTTTTCTCCTGTTCTCTTGGTCGTCTGCTCACTCTGCTGATTGTCTCTCTGGCTGTGCACAAATAGGCAGCAGTTGTCTGTTTTCGGTTTTGTTGCCTGTGCTTTTGAGCTTGCAGTCCATGGTGTCGTTTGGTGTGAAACGGCACTGGGGAGTGCTTCCCAACCTCCTCCACGTCACAGCACAGGCAACAGATGACACATTCATCCAGCCGCAGGGGTCCTCGGGGAGGCTCCTGCAGACCCATCCTCCTACCTAGGCCTCTCATGCTGCAATCTCCCTGTTCCTGCTTAGCGTGGACAAGAGACTCGTGGTGTTTTGGGAAGCACAGGAATTACTTGACCTAAGGAAGAGTGTCTGTCCTGAGAAGGGGAGGAGCAGGGGCGGGGGCATCCCTGGCGAGGGTGACGTTTGAGGAAAAGTGGCAGGCTGATCTGCCAAGCTCCTGGGCAGCTGTGGGGGTCTACGCGGCCCAGGGAGCATCAGGAGCCTGGCAGAGGCTCCTGGCATCAGGCGTCTGGACGGCAGAGGGAAGTGAAGAACAGTCTCGGGACCACGTTTTGAGAGCCTCCTCCCCGGCTTCCTGCCCCAGAAAGCACCATGCGGTCCTCAAAATGCCACTCACCGGCAAGCTTAGCATGCTGTAACCGGTCTGGGTCCGGTGATGCTCAGCCTGGGAGATGCCAGAAAACCCGAATGTGGGGCCTAGTACCCGCAGACGCCCATAGGGTCGGGGGTGCTGCCCACTCTCCAAGCCACCACCCAGGCTGTGCATGATGCCAGGACAACTCCACAGGATGGAGGCACGTGGCTTCCCCAGGCCCAGCACCTGAGCAGCATGTTCGGTGGGTATGCCCTGAAATCACACCAACGCAGGTAGCCGACCCTGAGATTCAAACCCAAGGTCAGGACATGGGGCCAGTGCCTGGACCAGCACAACGGGGTGCCCAGCTGTGACCCCGCCTATCCGGCAACCCTGAGTCTGGTGGCACTGGAGGCTTAGCGTCACAATGATCTTTTCTTGTGTTACCCCCCCCAAAAAAGTTTAACAAATAAAGGCCATTGTTCTTACTTTTTTTAAAAAAGGACTGATGGCTCATGGGCTGCAGCCGCTCAGCCTTACCTGAGCTCCAAGAGTGAAGGGACAGAGTCCCCACCTGTCACCATCTGCGAGACAGCCTCATGCCCCTGCACTCTCATTGGCTGGGAACCTCCAGCACTGGTTATAGGTCTCATTGTGGACCCAAAGTGAAACTCTGAAAATAGAAATGAAGCAGCTCATGCTTCAGCAAACAAATACTATGATTTCTGCCTCCTGGAGGAAATGAGCAACCAGCCTCTCACAAGTCAGAATTCAACCGCAGCATGTTCACAGAACCACTCACGCTGTCCCCAGATGGGCACAGATGTTGCCTCTGCATCTCCTTGGCTGTTCTGATTTTCCCCATCAGCCCATGCCCACTGGGTAATAGGAAAAACAAACCAAACTATGTTTAGCATGAGCTGGTAGACGTAGTCGGTTTGCAATAACAAAATCGGTTCCAGTTTAAAGCAAACACTCGGCCCTTAGCAGAAATGTGCAGGCATTCGGGTTTGATGGCCCTCCCTGGCTCCACTGCAAGGTGAGGCCGGCGCCGGATAGAGTGACCATTGTAAATCATCCTCCAAAACGAGTACTTTTCTCATTTTTAGGAACAAGTGCCTGGTTTGGCATGCAATGCACATAAAAATAACACAGCACTGCCCGTGTCCCCAGCCCATCTCCAGGTGACCACAGTTAGCAGTGTCCTTCCAAATATGCTTCCTGCGTAGAGGAACCTTACACGCAGAAGGGAGCTTTTTCTTGTTATGACTTGGAATCACAGCATCCATCTTATTTTATAATATTTATTTTTTTAACCACTCATGTCAGATCAGTCCGAGATGTGTTTGAGAGAGAAAGAGAGTGTTATCGATAATTATGCCAGGACAGCAGGCGATGTTTGTTCACCCTCGTTAGAGAGGAGAGGTGTGGCTTAGGCAAACTCACGGCAGAGTAGACAGTGAGGTCCATTTCGTGTCCTGTATTTACACGCCCGTCTGTGCAACAAAGCTGCTGGGTTGGGCTTCTTCCTGCACCACGGCCCTCTGAGGTGCGGCTGGCCTCCTCTGGCCTTTCAGTGTGATGCACTGCAGTCCCTCATGGAGCCTGAAGACCTGGCAACTGTTTTCTGATGTCTGATTTACTATGGCTCGTTTGAAGCTATCCAAGATCCCTGTGTGCCAAGGCATTCTGAGCATGGCTGTGTGCCCATCATGTGGTTTGGGGGAACTGTCAGGACTCCAGGGTGCCACAGGCATGCCCCTGCACCCTACAGTCCTGCCTCAGGTTTAACTGTCATCCACTTGCACTACTTTGTACGTGGTGCTGAGCTAGAATTCACTGGGACCAGAAGCTTCTCCTTCCTCTGCTCAGAAAAGTGGACAACCAAGGTTCCCAGGCTTGTGGATGTGGGTGTTTCTAAAGCCTCTCTCTTCCTGCTTGAGAGCTGGTTCTGTCCTGAGAGAAGGGGTACAAGGAAACCCCAGATATAGTCCTTCTTGACCTCGCTCTCTCTTTCCTTTCCTCCTGCCACCTCTCAGTTCCAGAAAATGCAGGCTGTCCATTTCCTCCACGTCAGAACCTCCTGCTAAGGGTGTCATTGAAGGACTGGGGGGGTTCTTCTAAACTGATCTGGGCCTGTGATCTGGGTCATCTAATTTGGTTTTTGACCTACTAAGAAAACCAGAGAGACCAATCCAAGATGGCTGATCGCTAACAGCTCGGGATTGTAGCTCCCAGTGAAAGCTCAGAGAGCGAGACGACGCCACACTTTTAGACAAATTTTCGTCACTCACGGATCAGCCGATTCCCAGTGGAGGAGCCCCACGGGTCGCCAGCGCGACTCTTGTGGCCGCCGCAGCGGTTTTGCCTGCGTCTCGGCACAGCAGCTCTTCATGCAGAGCCAACGGGACCGCTTCCCCTACTGACCGGAGTTTGGAGCTCTGGGAAGTCAGAGCCACTTGTTGTGGACTCAAGAGGGAAGCCAGACCAGAGATTCCGGGGCAGAAGAGCACCATCAGTCTTATCGCTGCTATTTAGGCCGCCACAGTGGGTGGCTCGGATCCCAGCACTGGGAATCAATAAATCGGACGTCGACTCAGAAACCTAATTAGAAAGGCGGTTCATCTACAATGAAGGGAAAAAAACAGCCTAAGAAGGCCGAGTATACCCAAAATCAGAACCCATCAGCAACGGAACAAGCCCTGATGGAAAAGGACTCATCAGCAACGGAACAAGCCCTGATGGAAAAGGACTCATCACAATGGAACAAGCCCTGATGGAAAAGGACTCATCAGCAACAGAACAAGCCCTGATGGAAAAGGACTGTGTTCCATTATCTGAAGTAGGCTTTAAAAGGTGGATGATGAGAAACTTCTGGGAGTTAAAGGAACTTGTTCTAACCCAATGTAAAGAAACTAAGAACTTTGAAAAAAGGTTAGATGAAATGTTGAAAAGAATAGACAATATAGAGAGGAATACAAATGAACTTATGGAGTTGAAAAATACAACACGAGAACTTAGTGAAATATGTACAAGCTTAAACAGCCGAATGGATCAAGCAGAAGAAAGGATATCAGAGGTCGAAGACCAACTTAATGAAACAAAACGACAAGACAAGAATAGAGAAAAAAGGATAAAAAGGAATGAGCAAAGTCTCCAAGAAATATGGGACTATGTGAAAAGACCTAATATACGTTTGATTGGTGTACCTGAATGTGACGGAGAGAATGAATTCAAGCTGGAAAATACTTTTCAGGACATTATCTAGGAAAATTTTCCCAACTTAGCAAAGCAGGACACTATTCAACCCCAGGCAATACAGAGAACACCACAAAGATATTCCTCAAGAAGAGCAACCCCAAGGCACATAATCGTTAGATTCACCAGGATCAAAGGAGAAAATATTAAGGGCAGCCAGAGGGAAAGATCAGGTTACCCATAAAGGGAAGCCTATTAGGCTTACAGCAGATCTCTCAGCGGAAACCCTACAAGCCAGAAGAGAGTGGGGGCCAATATTCAATATACTTAAAGAACAGAACTTTCAGCCCAGAATTTCATATCCTGCCAATTTAAGCTTTACAATTGAAGGAAAAATAAAATCTTTCAGGAACAAGCAAGTACTTAGAGATTTTACTACCACCAGGCCTGCTTTACAAGAACTTCTAAAAGAAGCATTATATATAGAAAGGAACAACCAGTATGAGCCTTTCTAAAAATATACCAAAAAGTAAAGAGCATTAACATAAAGAAGAATTTACATCAACGAAAGGATAGTCAGTTAATATCAAATGGCAGTAACCCTAAATTTAAATCGACTAAATCCCCCAATCAAAAGATACAGAAAAAAATCTAACGGTATATCTAAAGATATACAAAGACTCAAAGGGTTGGAAAAAAACTTACCAACCAAATGGAGAGCAAAAACAAATAAATAAAAAGCAGGAGTTGTAATTCTCACAATTAATAAAATAGATGTCAAAGCTAAAGGATACAAGGGTAAAAGGATTAATGTAATAATAAGAGATCTTAACACCCAGATACATAAGACCCATAGTGAGATTTAGATTCAACGAGACACAAAATTGATAACGATATCCAGGACTTGAACTCAGAACCAGAACAAATAAACTCAATAGAGCTCTCCATTTTAAACACACAAAATATACATTATCCACTTTAAACACACAAAATATTGATCGGCCATTATTGATACCCATTTTAGGAATGAAGTAATATTTCTTTTTCCCTCTTTTTCTTTCTCTTTCTCTCCCCCCCCCAAAAAAAAAACCAACCAGAAATCCCTCTCAATAGAAATCTGCTTTCCAGCGGATTATCTGACTACAGACATAAACAGAAATTCAACATGATGGTTTGCAACGGGCAGAAATGCCACGGTAATGCTGGGTACTGTCTTTCCCCTGAAGCGCTCCACTCCAGTCTGCCAAAGGGCGGCAAGCCTCTAGCGGTTACCGAAATGGTAGCACAAGCCTGAGCATTGCCAAGATCTGCTTCATTCTTTGGCTGTTGAATGGGTGGCTTATGGCCCCTCAGCCCACGACAAGGAAAGAGAGAAAGACAAGTGAAAAAGGGGGCTCCCACCACCCACATACCTGTTGCTGTTTCAGCTCATCCAAAACAAGTCTAAAACAGTTGCTGGAAAGTACCTTGCATGATCTGTTCACTGAAACAGCAGAGAGGAGCAGCTGTGCAGCGACCTCTGGTCACCAGGCAGACACCTTCCCATTGCTTCTCCTGCCTTTGGCCTCCCTGTACCTTGCTTCTCCCATAAGCCAAGCGTCAGATCCCATTTCCCTCTGAATTCTCCTTCTTCTTCCCAGCACTTTAGAAAAACCAAGTCCTGTCCTCAGAGCCCCTGGTCGGTGCTCCAGGCACACCCAGGAGGAAACAGCATGTTGGGGGCCCGGCAGTGGGCGGAAGGGGCACAGGAGTGGAAGAACGCGGGACTGAGGCTGAATCCCAGTGCAGATGCGTGACCTGCAACGATTTCCTTCTTCCGAGTCTCAGTCTCCTTATTTGTAAAATAAGAATATTATCATCTACTTAATGTGCAGTGGCAGTTGATATGCTCAGGGGTATATGATTGATTCTCTGTGAAGAAATGTGACCTTGTGTGAACAAGCCCACCATGCTTCTGTGAACTGTGCACCTGCAAGAGCCAATCCTTCAAGACAGATCCTGAGCTGCTCACTGGACCTACATTTATAAGAGCGAGGTGGCCCTTTGCTGGCCAGAGGTCACACATGCACTCTGAGCCCTGGGAAAACCTACACTTCTGTTTAACTCTGGACTTTCAGAGCTTGCCTGAACCAACCAATCAGAGCTCATCCACCTTGGCCAATCAGGGCTTAGCTGTGTCAACCAATCAGAACTCAACTGCACTGACCAATTAGAACTAAGCTAGTTTGAATCCTTCATTTAAATAAACAGACCTGATTTAGAACCTCGGAGGAAACTTTCTCTACAAAAGCCAAACCCTCTCCTTGTTCTCTTAAATTAATACCTTTCTTTTTTTTTTTTTTTTTTTTTTTTTAATTTGGAGTCTTGCTTTGTCTCCAGGCTGGAGGGCAGTTGCACGATCTTGGCTCATTGCAACCTCCACCTCCTGGGTTCAAGCCATTCTCCTGCCTCAGCCTCCCGAGTAGCTGGGATTACAAGGATGTACCACCACTTCCGGCTACACAAGGAGACAGCGGCCACTCAGTTTCCAAACTGTTCACTGGAATAAAGTCTCTTTCCTCCAAATTCCTTGTCAGATAACTTTTGTTCACACTTCAGATTATGTAGCTGCCCACAGGTGCCACAGCTGAGCTATGGCCTTCATTGCTGACTTTTTTTCCTGGGAACTGTCTTGCATAATTTCAAAACCAGAATTGAAATTAATTCATGGCAACAATTTTTATATCTAATTAAATGTGTTTGCGTCAATTAATGTGAGAAACAACAAATCGGTTTCGTTGCAAAGAGCTTGTGACCACGAGTTCAAAAGCCAGCTAAAAGCCCTACCTAATATTATGAGCTTGAGCAAGTCATCCCATTTCCTGAATGCTAGTTTCTTCATCTGCAAACACGGGGTCCGATTCAGAGGGTCTCAGAGCACCCCTCAGCTGTACACGCTTTGATTTCTAGTGACATCTAAGAATGCAGCTGGTTGCTGTTTTTCCTTTTCCAATATTCCCTGGTCAGTACTTGGATCACTGACTTTGAGTCCTTTACTGAATATCAGGCTCTAATCCCAGGTCCTCAGTTCACCAGGTCCCCTAGTCCCTTCCATAGGCACAACCCTCCGACTTCCCTTTTCAGTTCATACCTACAAGGAGGGTATGCTAATGAGAGCTGGGCAGACTCGGCTGAAAGATTAGCCCAGTGGCTCCCCATTACTTCAAGCCCCTTGCCCTTTTTCTTTTCCTGAAAAGAAGCCATTCATACTCTCCCTGCCTCATGCTACAATCATGCCATTTGAGAACTGTTCCAAACAGAGGCTGCTTGGCTCTTCTGACAAACACATTCAAGACACTCTTTTAAACAGTAACCAGATTCTTGATCCATTAAAGACCCATACAGAAATGTTCTAAATAGTGTCCCCTGTCACTGTGCCCCTATCTGTCCTAGAAAGACAGTGCCCATGTGGCACTTTCTCCAACACAGCATCATTGGCTGGGTAACTGTAACCCCGTCTTCAAAGTTAAGAGGAGGTGAAATCATGGGCCAAGCAGATTCCTGAATTGCCTGTATGTAACATGAGAACCGCAACAACAAAAATAATTTTAACAACTGCACTGAGGTGTTTTGGGGAAAGTTAGAAAAAAATGAGAGAATATAAATTTTGCCAATCAAAGTGAAATCTAGAACCGGTAGCACTGGCCATCATCTGGGGGTCTTTGAGGAACACAGAATCGCAGGCCCTGCTCCAGAATTACTGAATCGAAATCTGCATTTTATCAGGACCTGCAAGAGATTCCCATGTACATTAACATTTGAAAAGCAGGGTCTAAAATACTGAAAAACAAATGAACCCGAGAAACTCCGTGTTGAAAGGTCGAGGATTTATGTTGCCAGTTCTTTAAGTAAAACAATCTCCAAGAAAGGCATCATTACATGTGAATTTACATTCATTTTTAAAAACTGTTTATTTTATCTTCCTAGAGACAGGGTCTCACTATGTTGCCCAGGCTGGAGTGTAGGGGCTATTTGCAGGTTTGATCTCCCTACTTATCAGCACAGAGGTCTTATCTGTTCCATTTTAACCTGGGCAGGTTCAACCCTTGTTAGGCTACCTGGTGGATTCCCCACTCTCAGAAGGTTGCCATATTGATGATGGACTTAGTGCAGACACCCAATGGGCACAGCACACTGTAACCCAGAACTCCTAGGCTCAAGCCAGTCACCTGCCTTTGCCTCCTGAGTAGCAGGGACTACAGCTTTCTGCCACTGCACCTGGCATACATTCATATACTGTATGACAGAGACAAGTATACAAAATCTTCCTGTCTTCCTCTTGCCTTTTAATAATAATTGGAAGAGCTGTAGATACGAAAAAGCTTAGCATAAGCAATGAGATGATAGAAGGTTTCCTTAAGTGGAAAAGAAAAAAATTATAGAATTGAGAAGGAAGAAAGGAAAAAGATGAAAAAACTTAAAGAACAGCTTCTGTGATGAATGGAATTTGATAAACTTTTGCTGAGCTGGGTTACAACTTTGCCCTCTGCTTTTGGAGTTGGTTTTACTATTTTTTAAGATACAATGGCACATGGAAGTGGGTTATAAAGTGGGAGAAAAAGTCCAGGAATTCCCCAAGACCCACATGGAAGGTTTCCTTTAATTCACTTTGTATGCTACAATTCTTTGTCCTGCACAGTGCCTGGAAAATAGAAAAACGTGAAATGAACAAGTGTTGTTTCAGAGTTTAAAGATACTTTGGATGTAATGACTCCAATAATATCACCTTACGGATGAACACCTGTATTAGTCCATGCCCACGCTGCTATGAAGAAGTATCCAAGACCGGATAATTTATAAAGAAAAGAGGTTTAATTGTCTCAGCTTTGCATGGGTAGGGAGGCCTCAGGAAACTTACAATCGTGGCGGAAGGCACTCTTCACGGGGCATCGAGAGAGAGAGAAAGAGTTTGGAGTGAGGGGGAAGGCCCTTATAAAACCATTAGATCTTGTCAGAACTCACTCACCTTATGAGAACAGCCTGGGGAAACTGCCCCCGTGATTCACTTTTCTCTCTCTGGACTCACCGTTGACATGTGGGGATTATCACAGTTCAAGGTGAGATTTGGACGGGGACACAGAGCCAAACTACATCAACGCACTTCAGTCTTGAGACTCAGAGTACTTGCCCAAGTCCACAGGGAAGAGCTTGGCTCAGATGGTGGGGTGTGAACTCCATACATTCATCACAAAGTAAAAAAGAATGCTTTTTAAAGCATTAGACCTATCAGGTCTCATGCACAGCTCAAGAGGAAACATTATCTGGAAATTCCCCAGCTCCCGTGGAAGTTCCCAGCTGGTTCCCTGTACACTGCAGATACCTGAAGTGGTTTTGAAGAGTGGGCAGCTAAGACTTGAGTGAAGAAGAATTCCTCCCCTGCGAGGGTGACCGAGAGCCCAGTTGTTCTGTTTCCTTCCTGACTGGAGTCCTGTTCTCCACTGGCGGGCACTGATCCCCACAGAAGCTGCCCCAAGCCTCTGGAACCCAGCAGCACCTTTTGATGTGGTAGCCAGTGCTCCCGGTAACATCTCCTCTCTCTGCAGCACCCAGCTCTTAGACTCCGGAAAGGCACGGAGCTTTCCCCAGTTCCTTTAGTAAACTCAGGAAGGAGCAGGGCTTGGATGGGCTGTCTCGGGAACCTGCAACACTTAACAGGCCCAGTCACTTCTCTATTTCACGCCTCAGCCCAACTCAGGTGACTCCTATTTTCCTTCTGGACTTGAGAAGCGGACATCAAGGAAGGGCTGTGGGGAACTGAGGGTGAGTCGAGTGGTTCCGAGGGCCGGTGTTCAGGCGTGGGCACTAGAGCAGCAGCGAGGGTGGAGTGGGCAGTGGAGTATTGAGAGGGATGGTCACCGAGGAGCCATTGGACTGAAAGATAAACCAAGGCAGATGCTAGTTAAGTGGTAAAGACTAACTAGCATTATGATTAGTTATTGTGATACACCATTGCAGTAGGGAGAAGGCCCAGCGCGAACTGAACTCCAGATTGATTTGTGCAGTAGAGACTGGGCGTTTTAAAGGGAGAGTGAGAGAACTGGGAGGGGGTGAGCAGGGCTCAGTGGGGTCAGAGAAGTGGAAACTTACAAAAAGCAGAGGGGGCTTGGTCCACGAGAAACCTGCTTGGGTTTGCTAATAACCTCCCCCACAGGCTGGGGCCCAGGGGCCTGATCTCCAGGCACTGGGTGGAGCAAATGGCAAGCTTGTTTGGCAGCCTCAGGTGTCCTTGGGAGGCACCTAAGGGGGCTGGGGTCACCTAGGGATGTGGCCTTGAGCTGTGAGAAGGCATGGTTGTCCAAGGCTTTCCAGGCCAGGATTGAGGCCTAGCTGAGAAGAGGGCTCAAGGGAGCCTCCGTCGAGTTTGATCCAGGAGAGAATCTGCCACTGGCCTGAGGTGGGCTCCTGCACACTGAATGTCTTCCACCGTGGCTTTGATTCTGGGGCCAGGCTGCTAAACACACAGAGCCGAGAGTTAAGGCTGCACTGAGCTGGGAGCCTGACCACGCGATTCAGGGGTAGGGCTCAGGAGGGTGCTTGCAGATTTCCGCCCTGGCCCAGGATGCCCAGATGGGGACCGGGCCCGCCACTCAGGACCCACAGCTACATCCAGGCTTTGGGTGGACTTGGGGCTGGCTCTTGGTTCTGCCACTCCTGGCGGGGAAGAAGATAAACTTTCCTCTGAGCCTCCATTTCCTCGCCTGCAAATGAGGGCACGGCCTTTCTCCTGGGGCTGGTGGATCAGGGAGAAGCATTCCAGTAACGTGAGTAGCACTTAATTAGCATCCAGTAAATGCTCATTCCTCTCCTCTTCCTTCCCAGGCAGGTTCAGGAAGTGTCTGCTTTAATCAACAGGTTAAAGACCAAAATGCCCCCTGTAAGTTGGTCGGTCACAATTTAGAAACATATTATATTTAGATTCCGAAGAGCACTAAACGCCCATTTACCATTGTGTGTAACTTAGAAACATGTTATATTCAGATTTCCAAGACCACTCACATTCATTAATGTTACATATGGTCACTTTACCACAGGCTTATAACAAAATGTAGAGAAGCAAAAATCCAACTTTTTGCCAGCTTGTTTCCACGGCCAGACGTTTGTGAGTGAGGGCCCTGATCTGAAGGGCACAGAAGCCAGGCCTGAGCTCAGCTCTTGTCGCCCTCACCCGGAGGTTCTGTGAATGTTAAGAGAACACAGCTTAGTGTCAGCTTTGAGTTCACACTTGGACTCCCCTGCTGAGTAACTGTGGTGTGGGGCAAGTCATCTCACCTGTCCAAGCATCAGTTCCCTCATCTGTAAAATGGACTGTTATTCCTCACAGTGTTCTTCCGAGGGGTAAATGAGAAAACTCTTGAAAAGTGGTTGGTGGAGTATCTGGCCAATAGCTAGGCCCGTGTCCCCTGGGCCCGTATCCCCTGTTCATCCTTCTGCTGTAAGAGCTTGTTGATAGACATGGTGGCTCATACCTGTAACCCCAGCATCTGGGAGGCGGAGGCAGACGGATAGCCTGAGACTGCACCTCTGCAAACAATCCGAAAGTTAGCCAGGTAGAGGGGTGTGCACCTGCAGTCCCGTAGGATGCTGAGGTAGGAGAATTGCTTGAGCCCAGGAGGTCAAGGTTGCAGTGAGCTGAGATCACATCACTGCACTCCAGCCTGGGAGACAGAGGGAGACCCTGCCTCGACTAAAAGAAAAAAAGAAAGGAAGAAAGAGGAGAGGAAGAAAGTTAGAAAGACAGAAAGGAAATGAGGAGAGGAGAGGAAGAAAAAGAAAAAGAAAGAAGGGCTTGTGCATGAGTGTTCGGGGAATGGCATGTCTGGAGACCTGATGTCAAGCCCCACCATGGTGTCTGGGCGGCCTTCTGCCTGGAGGCCTGGAGCTCAGGAACAGAAAGTGAGGAGGGAGCGGGACTCCCCCGACCTTCAGGACAGCTGCCTTTATGGCAGCCACAGACAGGGGTTTCTGCTGAGCAACGTTTACAGTCTGAATAGGTGTGGAGCCAGAGGAAACAAACCTTTAGGAAGCAACTCTCCTCCCAGCCACGTGCGCAAAGTCTTTCTGGAAACCCAGGCAGGAAGTTGCATCAGGCTCTGAGGCTTCCCAGGAGTCAGAACTCTGGTCTTGGCTCCCAGTGACTGAGAAGTGAAGGGTAGCCAAAAGTGTAGAGTCACAAAGGACGTTTTTATTTTATCTCAGTGAATGCTTCTTGTTGGAGGAGGGATGAGATTCTAGCACAAAAGTGTCCATTGTTGATGCCTCTGTGAGGCCAGGAAAACCCATGGCTTTGGACCTGTGACCCTGGTGAGTATTAAATGTGATGATGGTGACTATGCGCCAGGCAGCTAGCCTCCTCATTGATTGACTGATTGATTCATTGATTCATCCATCAAAAGTGCTGCTGTGGTGCGCCGGGTACTGTTCTAGACCAAAGCAGAAAAACCCCTGCCTGCCTCAGGGGACCAAGCGGACACAGATATGCTCCTGTCCCTTGGAAATAATTCCAGAGTATGGAGTGCAGGAAGGAATCAAGAAGGAGGAAAAAGGACAATAAAAGAAACAAAAGCAGCAGGGGAGCACAAGGGATGAAGATGCCCAGAGTCAGAGCCCAGCGTCCAGCACGTGGCTTGGGTGCTTCTGGTTATTACCATGGTTACCGGCCCTGCTGGCTGCCCCCGGAGCAGACAGCGCGTTTCTGTTACTTCTGTAACGTTCATAGAAGACAGTTCCAAAGCCTCTGTGTGGCTGGACTAAAATCTGCCAGTGAACATCTAGTGCTGAGAAAATGATCCAGAAATTCTCAACATTTGGTTTCCTCTCCAAGACTGGGCATATCTACAAAAAATTCAAACATTTTACACAGAGAGTTGTGGGGATTTCATTTGACCCTGTGATGCATTTATCTAAATGTGGTTGCGAATTAGAAAGCAGGTCAGGCATGCAGAGAAAGAGGGAAGCCAGAAGGTTGAGGGCCTAGGAATGTCTGGTCATGGGCATTGCTAGGACAGGCCTTGGGGACGGGGCTGCCACAATAGGACGCCCAAGTCAGCAGGAAGCCTTGAGCCTGTGGGCACTGGATGACCAGTTTCTGGGCAGAGCATGATTATGTGCAACAGAGGTAAACTGCCTCTTTGCCATTTTCCCAGGGACCAGCTGTACCCACCCGACCTCCAAGAGAACTCTCCATGCCGTGCACAGGACATTGAGTGGACGCTTGTCTCATTTTCCCCAGCGTGGAAAATCATTCCTGGAATGCTGGGGGCCATGGAGAGGCCCTTCCCCTTCCAGAATGGGAAAGCCAAGCTGGTTGGGAAACAGCTCAACTCAAGCTGCTGCTGTTACGGGTGGCCTCCCCTAGGCCTTCCCTCGTCCCAGCTGCATTTCCCTACATTTTCCATCTGAATATGTGTCACGTTCTCCCAAATCCAGCAGCCACCATGCCTGGTCTCACTGAGGGCTTGCATCGTCTGAGCTGTTTCAGTATAAACATTGAAAAACAAAAGTATCCTTTTCCACTGATCTCAGCCTAGGCAGTTGAGAACTTTTTAAGAAGATTGCTCAGTAGAGCAAGAAGGAAATTAGAAGGAAAATTCAAAAGCTTAGATGTGGATGAGCTTACAAAGCATAGGCCTGTCTTACAAGCATCTAAATTCTCCTTCCAGGCTGACTGGGGCTCAGGGAATGGGCCCCACGCTGTGGGAAACCAGACTAAGCTCTTCGCCTTTTAAAGAAAATTTAGTTGGCACTGATTGGACTTCATGTCCTTTCCGAACCTGCTTGGAAAGTTAGAAGAATGGGACTGGGGAAGTTTCCAGGCCATCCTGCTGCTTTGTGGCTATGCTGTAGTTTGGATTCCCCTGCTCTGAATGAGAGATAGACAGATGGATAAATGGGTGGCTGGATGGACGGACAGATAGAGAGATAGATGGATGGATGGATGGATGGATGATAGATGGATGGATAAACAGATGGATTAATGGACAGATAGATAATAAACATCTAACTAGAGGTATAGATGGAAAGATAGATGGATAGATGGGCAGGCAGATGATAAATAGATGAATGGATAGATGGATGATAAATGGATGGATGGATGGATGGATGAATAGATGGATAAATGGATAGATAGATGGATGAATATATGGGTAAACAGATGAATGGACAGGTGGATGGAGGGACAGATAAATGGATAGATGAAAAATAGATAGATAGATGGATGGACACGTAGGTTGATGGATGCAATGAATGGATTAGCTAGAGAAATAAATTCCACAAACTGAGGAGACTCGTTTGGAAGAATCAGCTGAATCAGTGGTCAGCAAACTGTGGCCCATTGGCCAAACCCAGCCTGCTGCCTGTTTTGAAAATAACGGAATACAGACAAGCCCATTCATTTGTGTATTTCCTATGGTTGCTTCCATGCTACAGAGGCAGTGTCGAAAGCCAACAGTACTTGTTACCTGACCCTTTATAGAAAAGTGTTCTCCAGCTCCTGACCTGAGTGGACATTGCACTTACCCCTGTTTGTTGGCTTAGGTGAACAAACAACATTCTACAACAAAAAATTTAATGTAATTTCTTATAATAAATACTCCTGGTGTAATGGTATAGGTCAGCTTCCCTTGAAACAGTGAAAACAAACTTTTCAACATACCGGAGAGCTCTTTGCCCTGCTTTGTATGCAGATATTCTGTTCAGCTTTGTGAGAACAAGACACAGAATAAGTGTCAGCTTGGGTTATATGCTAACAGTTTGGTGAAGTGTCTCTAAACGTTCCCCGACTTTATTATGAGATGTAGGAGCTGCTTGCTCTCCCTTCTGCAGCCACCTGTGTATCAGCTGAGGCTGAATGAAGGGATAACTCGCTTTCAATTCCCAGATCAATACTGGTTATGAGATCCAGTCCAACTGAGTCAGTCCTGGACCTAATGAAATACGTTTGGAGCAATGTATAAATGTTTCTCCTTCTTTCAGAGAACCTCAGCTCCACCTGCAAGAGTCAGGAACCTGCAGTTCTTTAGAGAGACCTTCCCAGACCTTATTTATTTAAAACCTTCCCATTTTCACCATAGCAATTATTTTTATTTTTATTTTTTTTGAGACGGAGTTTCGCTGTTGTTACCCAGACTGGAGTGCAATGGCGCGATCTCGGCTCACCGCAACCTCTGCCTTCCGGGTTCAAGCAATTCTCCTGCCTCAGCCTCCCGAGTAGCTGGGATTACAGGCACGCGCTACCATGCCCAGCTAATTTTTGTATTTCTAGTAGAGACGTGGTTTCACCATGTTGACCAGGATGGTCTCAATCTCTTGACCTTGTGATCCACCCGCCTCGGCCTCCCAAAGTGCTGGGATTATAGGTGTGAGCCACCGCGCCTGGCCCCATAGCAATTATTAATCTAAAATATTCTAAATATTAATATTTATCTATTATTAATATTATTAATATGTTACTTAATATATTAATCTAAAATATTCTTACTCCTTTTATGTCATAACTTGGCCCGGGAGTCACCCTTGTTGTTAGACAGCTGGGTAAGGACATGTAGGCAGTACATTTTCTCAGTTTTTGAGGTGTGACAATATCTCTTTGTTGCTCGCTCACGTGAGTAGCAAAATCGGCTTTCTGTAGAACTCATGAGTCATACTTGCTGTGCTTCAAAACACAGACGTCGTTCCATTGTCTTCTGGTAATTGCCACACTAACTTTGCGTTTTTCTCCACAAGTAAGTTAAAAAAGTCTTTTAATGGTTTGTTTAGGAAATTCAAGCATTTCTGGAGCAAACAGTCCTATTTTGGAGTCTAACTTTCCGTGGCAGAGGGTGGACACTTTCAGATGCTGGTGTTCATTTCTGGGAACGCATTTACATTTGTGCCTGTGGTTTTCCTGCAGTGACTCTGGTTTCTTTTTCAGACAGGCTAATCCGGCCCGCAGGGCGGCCTGGCATTCTCTGCCACCTTCTTTCTCCCCGCCGGCATCTCCGTTCCCGTTTCCCTGCGGTGTGGGGCCTCTCGGGTTTGCTCTCCGCACCCCGGTGCCGTTTTCTGCGGCTGCAGTTCTGCCTCCGCCGCCTGCGGTGCAGTTTCGGTTTCGCGATGGCGTTGCGAGCTTCTGACCATCTTCGTGGCCCTCTGCCACGCGGCGCAAGCCACAAACCCAAATGGCACCTGCTGCTTGCTGCCCCTTGCGCCTTCCTCTCGTCCATCCACGGCTGAGGCATTTCTCTCAAGGTCACTTTGTCTCCCTCTTGACTGCCATCACTTCGTCCACAGGTGCCACCACCTCACCCCTCCTTTCTGCCTCCCCTTTGCTCCTCCCAGTCTGTTCTCGATGCGGTCGTTGGAGTAATGGACGCCTACGCACACATTTAAACATGTGTATGTGCAGTGGACCCTCAACCGGCATGGGTTTGAACGATTCGGGTCCGCTTACACGTGGAGGTTCTTCTGCCTCTGTCACCTCTGAGACCAGACCCACCCCTTCTCCTCCTACTCCTTCAATTTTCTCCATAACATTTTCTTTTCTCTGGCTTACTTTATTGTAAGAATACAGTCTATAATGCATATAACACACAAACTGGGAGTTAATCAGCTGTTTAAGGTATCAGGAAGGCTTTCAATCCACACGAGGCTCAATAGTACTTGAAGCTTTCAGTCAACCAGTTACGTTTAGGGAAGTCAAAAGTTATGGGTGAATTTTCAGCTGCTGGGTGGGGTTGGCACCTGTTCAAGGGTCAACTGTATGCATGTGTGTGTGTATAGATGTATGCACGTGCACATACAAATACACACATGTATACATTGAATATACACACACACACACACTCACACTTTCAGTAGCTTTGTTTTGTGCTAAGAATTCAAAGCCCTTTCCCAGCTGTGAAGCTTCTGCGTGAGCCGACACTGCCTGTGTCTCCAAATTCAGCTGTGCCATTTACCAGGCATGTGGGTCTTTTTCAGTTCTTCAGGCAGGAGGAGCTCTTTGTCACCTTAAAGCGCTTTGCTTCCTCCGCCAGGAATATCCGTTACTTTCTTGCCATATCTTGCTCAGATGGAATACTACAGAAGCCTTTCCTGCCTGGAAGCCTTTCACCGTTTATCTAAGTAGGTGCTCCCTGCCCCCAATCAGCCCCTTGTTTGATTCCTTAATAGCAATTATGGTTACAAGTTATTTATTTATGAGTGCATCGTCTGTGAACCTCACCGAAGTGTAAGCTGCCTTTGGGTGGCATCTTGTTTGTTCTAGCCATCTCTGGATTCTCCACCCCTAGCAATCTCGGCTCACTGCAACCTCCACCTCCCAGGTTCAAGTGATTCTTGTGCCTCAGCCTCTCAAGTAGTTGTGATTACAGGTGTGCACCACCATGCACAGCTAATTTTTATAGTTTTAGTAGAAATGGCATTTCATCTTGTTGGCCAGGCTGGTTCCGAACTCCTGACCTTAAGTGATTCTCCTGCCTCGACCTCCCAAAGTGCTGGGGTTACAGATGTGAGCCACTGGGCCTGGTCTTCATAATGGGTTTTTAATAAATATTTGTTAAAAGCATTGGTTCATCGCATATTAGTAATTTTCATCTTCACTTATACACTGTATATAACTTATTTTAGTATTATGTACATTTCATTTGCTTAAAGTCTCCTTAAAACAACTTTTTAGACTTTATAGTTAAATGTAAATATTCTTGCTGATTCCTTTTATGTCATAACTTTGCTCTGGTTATTCCTTATATTATTATTTACTATGGTTATTCCTTATGGTGTTTTGTTTGTTTAATACAGGTTATATCTTTTGATGACCTATAGAGGATTCCAATGTGTTGAAGCTCTTCAGTCCTCCTGAGGGAATGTGTTCTCTTTCCAGGTCCACAAGGGGGCGTAGTTTTAAGGGCAAGAACTTCCCAGCATTCATGCCCCACTCCCATGCCTCTCCATCCGGGAGATTTAACGGTTTCTGTTTTAATTTTGACGGGTCAAAAGTCAATCACTCCAGCGGAAGTTCTAAGGAACTGCTTTCATTGGCCAGGCGGCTTGGAGAGGGAGGGAATTCCTCCCAGGTTAAAGGCCCCTTTCTTCCACACCCCTTTGGACTCCATGTTTGGACCCCCTCCCATGAACAATGTCTTCTTTCGTGGATTTCCCCTCTGGGGTTCCCTTCTACACACACGTCTCTCTCTCTGTCTCTCTCTCTCTCTCTCTCTCTCTCTCTCTCTCTCTCTCTCTCTCTCTCTCGGAAGCTTTCTCTCTTCCTCTCCCTTTTCTCTTTCTCTACCTAAATAAATGACTTTTCTGCAAAAACTTTCTGAGTCTGGCACTGACGAGCGCACTGCGCCGTGGGCTCCTCTCCCATTCTTGAGAGAATGATAGACCAAGAACCTGGAGAAACGCCCTCTCGGGGGAGCTGAGGGCTCCCCTGAATCCTTGAAACCCCACACTCCCGTAGATTAGGTTGAGAGTCTTCTAAGTCATCAAGATGAAATATCTTTCCTATTTGCTGTAGCTTTTTTTTCTTTTTTTTTTTTTAATTTTTTATTGGATTTTAGGTTTTGGGGTACATGAGCAGAGCATGCAAGACAGTTGCGTAGGTACACACATGGCAGTGTGCTTTGCTTTTCTTCTCCCCTTCACCCACATTTGGCATTTCTCCCCAGGCTATCCCTCCCCACCTCCCCCTCCCACTGGCCCTCCCCTTTTCCCCCCAATAGACCCCAGTGTTTAGTACTCCCCTTTCTGTGTCCATGTGTTCTCATTTTTCATCACCCACCTATGAGTGAGAATATGCGGTGTTTCATTTTTTGTTTTTGTGTCAGTTTGCTGAGGATGATGTTCTCCAGATTCATCCATGTCCCTACAAACGACACAAACTCATCATTTCTGATTGCTGCATAATATTCCATGGTGTATATGTGCCACATTTTTCCAATCCAGTCTATTATCAATGGGCATTTGGGTTGATTCCAGGTCTTTGCTATTGTAAACAGTGCTGCAATGAACATTCGTGGGCATGTGTCCTTATAGTAGAACTATTCATAGTCTTTTGGATACATACCCAGTAACGGGATTGCTGGGTCAAATGGAATTTCTATTTCTAAGGCCTTGAGGAATCGCCACACTGTCTTCCACAATGGTTGAACTAATTTACACTCCCACCAACAGTGTAAAAGTGTTCCTTTGTCTCCACATCCTCTCCAGCATCTGTTGTCTCCAGATTTTTTAATGATCGCCATTCTAACTGGCGTGAGATGGTATCTCAATGTGGTTTTGATTTGCATCTCTCTGATGACCAGTGACGATGAGCATTTTTTCATATGATTGTTGGCCTCATATGCTGTAGCTTTAAAAAATTATCGCCGCCCCCGCACCCCCACCCCGCGTGTTTCCTCCCTTATTTACTCATCCCTAAAGGAAGTGACGTCTGTAAAGCGCCAGTGCTTGTTCAGAGCGAGGGTGAGTGAGCTGATTGTCGCGATCTGGTCCTCGTGTGTGGAGACCCATCCTCGTGCTCGGGGGAGGACATTGCGCGGTGCTCCCTCCCAGCCTGATCCCGATTCCTCACAGGCACTTGCCTACGGAAGCTTTATTTCCCCAGACTTCCAGCTTCTCCTGCCTTGTCTGATTGATTGTTCTCTGGTTCTGTGTCCTGAGTCCAAGGACGGCCCGAGAAGCTTCCGTTGCTAACACGCTGCTCTGCGTGTTTCTTTCCTCCTCTTCTGCCACTAGGACAGCTCTACTCGTGTTTTTCCTAAAATGTGATGAGCCTCCAGCAGTTTCTTCTGCTTTCTGCACAGGTGGTTTTTCTTTCCTTGCTTTTTAAGTTCCTGTCTCTGAATGAATCTAGATGAAAAGGGATGGGATGAGTGGTGGATAGCACTGAGGGTAACCGCACAGCACAAAGAGTGGCTCCCTTGTGATTTTCTGGTAGTTTCTGAGTTCAGGTTCTGGGTCCTGGGAGGAGACAGCTGACACAGGGTGGTGAGAAATTCCTCCAGTCTTTCTTAGATGCGTTCACTTTTCTGAAGTAATGCCTGAAGATGCCATTAAGAGCAGCTGTGGTAGGTTTTCCTTCCACCCCGTTCTGTCTGCCATGTAGTTAATGAAACATCTTTCCGTATTTTCCATGTGGTTACTCATCAAGCCTAGTTTTGAGGATGGTGTGAGTTTTTTGTTTTATTTTCTTCTGGAGGCTGAAAAAAAGTTGCATTTTAGGGTTGCTGATAAGATCTAATTAAAACCCAATTTTTAAAATATTAGAGAATTTTCCTCAATATAGCATAAATAATGGCCATTAAATATGTGCTTTTCCCACTCTTAATCAGCTCTATACTAGGAATTAGCACTAAAAATATTAGAAGATTTTATATATGCATATTTGGTTGAGACTATTTAAAGAATTTCTTCATCTTAGCTATAATGGACTCTCATTTTACTCTGCTTTCTTTCCTAATTAGACTCGGAACAACAGCTGTTGTCTGTATCTCTTCAATTTTAATCTACCTTTTCTTTTTAATTTTCAGCTATATGTTAACAGATACTGGCTAGAAAAACACAAAAATTAAGTAACTTGAGTGGGTCAATAAAAAGATTGTTCTGTTTCTTTCAGGGTTTTTAAGGACTCTAACGAATAAAACAGAACCAGAGAAGTTACAAAGCATGTGTTTACCACTCAGCAACAGAGAATTTCAAATCAGTACTTTAAATCATTATTATACATCAAAATACATTTACTATATTATTGTACATATAAATATATTTAATCGGTGTTTTAAATATAATTTGAGTTTTCAAGCATGTATATTTATCACTCAGCAGAAAGAATTTTAAATATGTAATGATTATATGTAAATACAATACATATATATTTTATATAATTAAAAATATTTAAATATATACTACATATTTTACATTAAAACATTAAATATGTTTTATAGTTATTTACATGGTATATATTAAATATATGCTGTATATGTTTAAAAGATTTAAAATTCTGTTGCTGATAAAACATTTTTAACTTGTGTTTTTGTTTGAAATATACATACATATATACGTTATGTATTATATGTATATATATGTCACGCATGTATGGGTATATTTCTCCATTGTACCGTATTTACTTTTAGAACAATAATCTAGGGACAAAAATTGAGAGCTTTAGCTCTTAGTGAGTACAAACTGTAGACTGTAGGTTGGCACAAAATCTGAATGGGAGCCAGTGGATTTGGTGAGTAAATCCTTGCAACAAGCCCTTTGGTGGTCTAAAGCTAAAGACATTTCAGCTGAAAGCCCGACAGGGATTAGGACCGTATTTTCTGTATTTTGAAAATAGCGCTCCCCCTTGTGGCCATTCCCATGCTGACTTCTAAAGTTGAGTTCTGAGAACTCTTCCGGTTTTAAGAGGAGCGTCTCTCCCAGTTTTTCTTTCTGCTTTTATATTGTAGCCCTGTGTTTGAGATGGATTTCAGTCTCCACTCGCCCCTTCAGTCAAGAAGCATTGTTTATTGTTATGTTGATGATGTTGACAGACCCTGCGTGGAGGGTAATGGGTCAGGACTCGTTTCTGCTGCGTTTGACGTCATCCCAGGGTTGGGGGCTAGTAGTGAGGAGGTCAGCGGGCTAAGACTCCAGGACACCAGGTTTGGGTCCTGGCTGTATCATTAAATGGTATTGTTATTTCCCGTCCAGGCTCAAAGCCGTTATTTATGTAGCCAAAGGCCTCAGAGATGATTACTCTGCAGCACACCCTCCCGTTCTGAGAGTCTAGCTCTAGAGTATTTGGGAAGGGGGTATGTTAGACCCTGGCTTCTGCCATTTTTCCTGGGGGCTTATTCCACATGCCTGGCTTGCTGTGAGTTCAATCATGTGGCTGCCTGGGAACCTAGTGAGAAGAAAACCCAAGCACAAATCCACTTGGAGAACTCCAGCAGCATTTCAGCGAGGAGGTGCCATGTCCTGTACCTAGGGGCTGGTGGGATGACAGCTTGTACTGGTGGAACGGTTTTTGGAAGAGATCCCCAAGGGACACACATTCCTTAAAATGTGACAAGCACAATGAGGGACTCCATTTTAAATCTCTCAAACTAGCAAAGATTATTTTAAATTATGCTCGATGCATGCAAGGTTTGGTTAGATGGGCACATTGATGGGGTATAAACAGGTTGATTCTTGTGAAGGCAGTTTGGAAATATCAATAACGTTTTTTCTATATGTGTATGTGCGTATAATATGTATTGATAAGTTACTATATGTTAATAAAATACTATACATAAGTACATTATATATATCTTACATGGAACACATTTTACTTATTGTATTATAAACACAGTTTTGTATCCCGTTTATTTTTTGTGAACATTATATTGTATATTCCCTAGTTATTACCATTTGAAACATGACTTTTTTGTTTTTTGAGACGGAGTCTCGCACTGATGCCTGGGCGGGAGTGCAGTGGTGAGATTTCAGCTCATTGCAACCTCTACCTCCCTGGGTTCAAGTGATTCTCCTGCCTCAGCCTCCCACGTAGCTGGGATTACAGGTGCCTGCCACCAAGCCTGGCTATTTTTTTTTTTTTTGTATTTTTAGTAGAGATGGGGTTTTACTATGTTGGCCAGGCTGGTCTCAAACTCCTGACCCTGTGATCAGCCCGCCTCAGCCTCCAAAAGTGCTGGGATCACAGGTGTGAGCCACTGCGCCTGGCCAAAAACATGACATTTAATGGTTCCCTAATATGCAAATCTATTGACAAACATAATTTTATAACTACTATTTCTGCTATAACAGACAGCACTGATGTGAACATACCTGTACATAAATCTTGTCTGTATTTGTACTTTTGAAAGTCACAGTTTCCAAGAACCTATTTGTGTATTTGTGAGGTTAGGTGAGGACTTACTGTACTTGAAAAAAAAAAAAACCTCCCCAAAAGTAGGTGAGCAAGAGCCTTTCACTGTTGTAGTCATTTGATTGATTAGATATGTAAAATATGGCTTGTTCATCTATTTAGACGATAATTATAAATATACCAAATTTACATTTAAATGTTTTTCATTTGTTTCTAATTGAGCTATGATCTGTGGAATGTCAAGGTATCTTTTTGCTTTTACCGGGTCGTTATGGCCCATTGGTATTATGTTATTAATTAAAGAAAGTAAGTGGGCTGGGCTCGGGGGCTCACACCTGTAATCCCAGCACGTTGGGAGGTTGAGGCGGGGTGGATCACTTGAGGACATGAGTTGGAGACCAGCCTGGCCATCATGGTAAAACCCCGTCTCTACTAAAAGTACAAAATTTAGCCACACATGGTGGCCTATGCGTGTAATCGCAGCTACTTGGGAGGCTGAGGCACGAGAATCACTTGAACCTGGGAAGCGGAGGCTGCCGTGAACTGAGATGGCGCCACTGCACTCCAGCCCCGGTGACAGAGCAAGACTCCGTCTCAAAAAACAAACGTAACTGGTCCTAAGTTGTCTGTTAGCAGCGGTAGTCAAGTGAAGACTGAAAACATTCCATCTTGGAGGAGGAATTAAGGCAAAAGCAAGCAAGCAGCCCCGCCCCCACCATCCACCCGAAGTGCACGCAATCGTTTGCTTCACGGCATTTTTGTGTAACGCATTGTGTTTTCAGAATCCTCCTCACAATCTTGCCTCTCCTGCTGCTTTGTGTTAATGAAGGCCGACTTGGGCAAGCGGAAGCTCTGTGCAGGGGGGGCTGGGCCCTTTCCTCTGACACACTGGGCACTTCCTCCTGGCCTCACCAGCCAGCGTGTGTTACAACTTGCAGGAGAGTATTACTACATCTGAGCACTCAGAAATTAGATGCCGACACTGAGTATTGATTTACATAACAATCTACATATTGATAGTTTTTCGGGAGCTACTCGCAGTCCCAGTGGCGCAGCTGCGGTGCACTCCATGGCATCTGGAGGTGGTGTTCCTACTGATGACGAGCAGGCGACTGGGTTGGAGAGGGAAGTCATGTTGACTGCAAGAAAGGGACTGGACCCACACAATATACTGCATCCAAAGGGAGTTTCAGGCTCTTAACGAAGACCCTCATTTAGTCCCCTCCATCACCAACAAGAGAATAGTGGGCTGCGTCTGTGAAGAGGACAGCAGTGCCATCATCTGGTTTCGGTTGCACAAAGGCGAGGCCCAGTGATGCCCCAGCTGTGGAGCCTATTACAAGCTGGTGCCCCACCAGCTGGCACACTGAGCACCTGCAGTAAGTTACTCAAAATATGCTGTAAAACTGCTTCTTTCCAGTAAAGGCTAGCCTTAAAAAGAAGTCTTAGTGCCTTTGCCTAGGACTTTTGAAAGCCACAGTTTCCAAGAACCTATTCATGAGGTTGGGTGAGGACTTACTGTACTTGGAAAAAAAACACCTCCCCAAAAGTAGGTGAGCAAGAGCCTCATGTAGTATACCTGTCCACAACACAGAAAGGGCGTGTGCAACCAACAGCTGTTGAATTAAAAATCATCCTGGCATGTAAAGGTGACTGGCATTATGGAAATAGTTTATGTTGCCATTATTATTATTGTTAATTTTTTTTGAGTCAGGGTCTCACTCTGTCACCCAAGCTGGAGTGCAGTGGCATGACCTTGGCTCACTGCAACCCCTGCCTCCTGGGTTCAAGCGATTTTCCCCCTCAGCCTCCCAAGTAGTTGGGATTACAGACATGTGCCACCACACTTGGCTAATTTTTGTATTTTTAGTTGATACGGGGTTTCCCCATGTTGGCCAAGCTGGTCTTGAACTCCCGACCTCAGGTGATCTGCCTGCCTCGGCCTTGGCATGAGCCACCGCGCCTGGCCTATGTTGACATGATTCATCCTCTTAAAATAATAATAAAATAATTGGAAAAATAGCTTGAAGAAAATTAAGCTTTTTATCTGGAATTTTGAAGATTTTTTTTTTTAACAAGTGTTTGTATCGTTTCTTTGTCCTAATCACAAACAGGACATTTCAAAGCATAACAAAGACACAATTCTCACTGCGCTGCTATGGCTTCGGCGGGAATTTCAGCAGCGGTTCTGCTGGTTGTCCTGACCAATGCCAGCACTTTTGTACGCTGGTAGATGCGAACAGTGTAAATTGCCTTTGTTGTTTACAAGGATGCTCTCGTGCGTATTTCTCATTCAATTTTTAATTAGCTAAAACTTGATTGATACTTAACGCATAACTGTGTGCTTTAAGTATATGTGTCCTTGTTATTTCCATTTTAGAGCCAAACTTTGGACATGGACATTTAGAGATTAAATAGCTTTCTCACTCAAAGGTTCGGGTTAGCAGTCAAACCCCTAGCCTGTGATCGCTTTCCCTGCATCATGAGGTTTCTAAAAACGTGAAATAAACTTGGTTTTATAAGTAGAGCCAGACTCTTCATACTCTTCCCAGGTACAGGAAGTTGTAAGAACACCTTCTCCCTGGCTTTAAGAAGGTCAGAAGCTGCAGCTGTTAGAGAGTCCACATGGCTCCCAGGGACAGCCCCTCCTACGCTGTCCTTCAGTGCCCCTGTCTGTTCACCCATGAGGAGTGGTTTAGAAGCCTCCAAGCGCAGGTTACACAGAGCCCAGGTCACAGACAGGATGCCAGGCTCCCACCCCATAGCCCCTTTTTCCCCCCACTCACCCCTTGACTGGTGCCTTAAGAATATGTCACAGTTACCAACACTGCAGTTATGGGGAGTGGATTCGAGCTTCTAAAAGTAGGTGAGCTGATGGTTTACTGGCAGAAATAGGACCCGCTTGCAGAAGTGTCGTGGTCCTGGCTGCTCACGACGATCCACAATGAATCGATCGCTAAATTTTCTGGACTTTTTGGAGCCAGTTATTAAATGCTTCCATTATTAAATAATACACACTGAAAGAATGCTTCTGGTTCCTGCAGCTCTATGAAGGTAGCGTGATTGCTGTGAATAGCTCTCAAGCTGAAAGAGATTTCTGTTTGATGAATGTGATTTTCATGAGGATGAGAAATCGTTTAACAGCAGAGCGCGTATCAGATTTAGCAGCCATAAAGTCCTGGGAAAAGAAGCTGCAGATCAGAATGCATCTCCATTTGACAAATCATGGTTGAATTACAACCACGAGTTGACTAAGAATACAAGATTTTAGCAAAAATCAACCAAAAATTTCACAGAATTTTATTCTATGAGAATCAATGGCTATGTGAAATTTACGTGGAAGAATAGCATATGTTTGATTATTGACTGTAAATTGTGTATTACACAGCCTTGATCTCAAATATGTGCATATTATACTTTGTCCTAGGCCCTTTAGGCTGCTCTTACAAAATGTCATAAACTGTGTGGCCTGGAAACAACAGAAATGTGTTTCTTACGGTGCTGGAGGCTGGGACACAACCCTCCTGGGACCGGGAGGTTCTCTGTCTCATGAGGGCCTGTTTCCTGGTGTGTACATGGTGTCTTTGTGTCCTCACATGGCAGTAGGGGCAAGCAGGTCTCTGGGAGCTCCTTTATAAGGGCGTTAATCCCATTTCTGAAGACCCACCTTCACTGACCTAATAATCACCTCCCCAAGGCCTCATCTCCTAACTCCAGGGTTAGGATTGAAAACATAGGAATTTTGGGGAACAGAAATGTTCAGTTCATTGCATGTACATATTCATATTGTGTGAATATACAGTATATAGTATTTACATACTCTATGTATATATGCATAATACAGTAATAAATATTGCATATACATATATTCACACACGTTGCATTTGTATATACTATATATATAATATATACATACTACATGTATAAATAGTTATATATAGTATAAAAGTACTATATGTATATATAGTATATATCATATAAAAGGCATTAATCCCATTTCTGAAGGCTCCACTTTCATTAACCTAATCGCCTTCCCGAGGCCTCCTCTCCTAACTTTGGGGGTTAGGATTTAAACGTGAATTTAGGGGGACAGAAACATTCAGTTCATTGCATGTACATATACGTATATTCACACCCACATATTATGTGTGTATATATAGTATGTTTACATGCTGTATGTGTGTATATAGTATGTTCACATGCTGTATGTGTGTATATAGTATGTTCACATGCTGTATGTATGTATATAGTATGTTCACATGCTGTATGTGTGTATATAGTATGTTCACATGCTGTATGTGTGTATATAGTATGTTCACATGCTGTATGTGTGTATATAGTATGTTTATATGCTGTATGTGTGTATATAGTATGTTTACATGCTGTATGTGTATGCATATGTGCATAATTCAATAATACAATACATATTGCATATACATATTTTCACATGCATATTGTATGTAAATATATAGTATATACATACTATAAACATGCATAGGCGTGTATGCATAATACAGTAACATATACTGCATACGGTATATGTATATGCAATATGTATTATTGTATAATGCATATATATATATATATATATATATATATATATTTGAGACCCTATTTTACACATTTACCAGCACACCACTGCTTTTGAGAATGAAAGGGGTGTCATTATTACATATGTTGACATACTGGGTGGAATCAGGACAGTCCCAGGCAATCCCAGAACCTGTGGTCCTCACAAGACCGCCTAGGTCAGTCCAGCACACGGTCTCCCTCTGGGCTGTCATTTTCTTACCGCTCCCTCCCCCACCAGAGACCCTGCACAATCACTCCAAAAAGGCTCTTTCTCGCTGAGTCCCTTTGCCACAGGGAGTGACGGGAGCATTAAGTTACCTCCTGAGCAACCATCTTCATCCTGCTTCGTCCCTTCCGCAGGCTTCATGGAAGCACCGTTTCTGGCATTGATTAGCTCTGAGACCATTGAAGGGTCCCTTATAAAGTTTGTGGGTCTTAATGTTCTTACAGCAAACGGGGCTAATAGACCCACCATGCAGGGCTGCAAGGATTAGAACTAGACTGTGTCAAGGGCTTTCTACGTGCTTGGCAGAAGATACACGCTCGATGAATGACACTGTTTTTGCTATTGTTACTGCTCCTGCTGCTACTTGTTTGAGTGTCCCTGTCTCAGGCTCTGAGTTTGGGCCCCTGGGACTTTGATGGTTCAGACTCCTTTTACCACTCTAACGCTGACAGTCTCTCCACCCCTTCCCATGCCCAGTCCTGACTTACGGGGAGTGGTCACAGTGAGGTGTAACCAGGGGTCACTCTGCTGTTTTCCTTAAGGGCCTGGTACTTAGGGGCGGGCCTCTGGAAACAGCTCTGGGTCCTCAAACCTGTCCTCGGCCCTAGCTACATGATCCAGCTGTACATACTATACCCATCAGGCCAACCAGACTGCTTCAGTGCTGGCCATGGCGGTCAGTCCAGAGGGCCTCCTCATCCAACACGGGCCAATGAGAAAACCCCTTCCTGGACTTTTCTGAGTTGGAATGAAGGGAAGGAGTCAGTGCCTTTGATTGGGAGCTTGAGGCTCAAGAGCGAATGGAGACACGTTGGCTATCTACAAGAGCCAGTGGGAGAGTCTGAAACCAATGACACAGTGAACTAGACCCCAGACGGCGGAAGAGTCCTGCTAGAACAGAGGTCACTGAGGCCTGACTGCATCCTGACCCTCTCTCAAGGCACACTGAGATCTCCACTCCCATCAAAAGGCACAATCAGTCTGGCACAGTGGCTCACACCTGTAATTCCAGCACTTTGGGAGGCCAAGGTGGGCAGATCACAAGGTCAGGAGTTCGAGACCAGCCGGACCAACATGGCAAAACCCCATCTCTACTAAAAATATAAAAATTAGCCAGGAATGGTGGTGTGCACCTATAATTCCAGCTACTCAGGAGGCTGAAGCAGGAGGCTCACTTGAACCTGGGAGGCAGAGTTTGCAGTGAGCCGTGTTGGCGCCACTGTACTCCTGTACTCCAGCCTGGATGACAGAACAAGACTCCATCTCAAAAAAAAAAAAAAAAAAAAAAAAAAAGAGGCATCATCTCAATTCCTCTCCCTCGCCTGCTCGCCTGCCTTCCGTCCCTCCCTCCGTCCATCCGTCCCTCCCTGCCTCCCTATCTTCTTTCCTTCCTTCCTTCCTTCCTTCCTTCCTTCCTTCCTTCCTTCCTTCCTTCCTTCCTTCCTTCCTTCCCTCCCTCCCTCCCTCCCTCCCTCCCCTCCCTCCCTCCCTCCCTCCCTCCCTCTCTCCTTTGTCTCCAGTCTCGCTATGTTGTCCAGGCTGGGCTCAAACTCCTGGGCTCAAGAGGGCCTCCCACCCCAGCCCCTTGAGTAGCTGGAACTACAGGCACCCACTATGCCTGGGTCTCTGGTTTTCTTCATTGAGTCTCCAATGAATGGGAGGCTTTAAGCCTGAAAAGTGTGACACTTATTTCTTTAAGCCCCAAAGACTCCAAAGTACTACGCCTGTGCTTCTGAAGGGTTTCTTAAGGGTGATGTGTTTCCAGAATAATTCACCATAACTTTTGTGCACGGGGCGAGATGACTTAGCCATTTGTGCTTGCTGGTCGGGTCCCTGAGTCTGTAGCAGTGACTTCCACAGGGTCTTTGTGGTGGGATGCCACTGCCAGTTACTCTCAATCTTTGCCTAAGCCAATTCAAGTCTGCTTTCCTTCACTTGCAGTAACCACAAAAGCATTCCTAATGAGTCCTCCTGAGGCCCCCAGGTTCAGGAAAGGGAAATCAGACACTCTTTGCCCCTGCTCCTGGGAAAATATGTAGGGAACCAGCCCCATACCCCACCTGTGGGTACGCCGAGTTCAGTGGTGACAAAGGAATGAGAAAAAGGTGAAGAATGCATAGTGGGACCGGGGGCCGTCACTTGCACTGGAGGCAGTGAAATCCCGGAGCTCTGATCTCTCACAGTGTTTATTGGTTACAATTGCTTTGATCTATAGGGTAGGTGGGGGAGTGATGGTGAGGTGAATCATTGAGCCGGAAGTGAATCAGTGGCCGGAACGAAATCAGTGAGCCGGAACTGGTGTGTTGTTCTAAAGATTGATAACAGTGGCCGTTTGGGAGTTTCGCAAAACAAGAACACGTGGTTATCTTCAGCCTTTTATCTATGTGCAGCTGGTGGAACGTGGGCCTTACAAGGAGCCTACAAGTCTGGTTACTCTTAGGGCTGTGAAGGGGTTTTACATCCTTGAGCTCAATGTTTATGGTAACAGAGCCTGGGTCACCCTGCACGGGAACGTGAGGAGCGGAGAAGTCTGCCTCCCCAGAGGCCTCCCCAGTTTGTATGTTACTCATATCCAGTTGCTGTAGGCCTTCTGCAAGTCCTTTCTCCTTTGCTGCTTTCCCCAACAGAATAGGCCCCTGTTTCATATCAGGGCTAACTCTCAATGGTCTGTGTCAGATGCTCAAGAGAAGCAGATTTCTGATCCAAATGAAAGGACTGAGATACCAGCACCCAAGCCCCGAGGAACGTGATTCTAGAAGGGTCTCGTGCTCTGGGAGGGTCAGAAGTGGCTTCTACCATCTTGCTTTGGGAGCCCAAGTGAATAACAGACTGAATACCCCGCTGTGCTCTGAAGTAGACACGAGGTGTCCAATTCGAGGGAGCCCGTGCCTCTGCAGCCCCTGCCCCCAAGCCTGTGGCAGGCATTGCCCATCGATCCTGACATGGGCCTGTACACCCTGGCCCACCAGCAGTGCTGCCAGCTGGCCCTTCTCCGGTGCTCTTGGTCCTTCTTGGAGAAGTCATCGGGCTTGTCTTCTTGGCTGAGTGGGCCTCCATGTCTGGAGACCACAGCCTTGAAATGGCTGTTTTGGATGTGGGTCTGTGAATTCTTGCATATGGACGTTCTACAAGTCACAAAGCCATCCTCGTGTCTGCAACTGAAAGGTTAATACCCAGGGAAGGCGGAAATCTCCTTTAAGATTGCTAGTGAAAGGTGGGCTAGACCAGAGGAATATAGAGTTAGGCTTACATAGCAGCCCGGGTTTCCATAGAAACAAGATGCGGTGGCGTCAGATACATGATTCAACTTTTCCACACTGGTTTTAAGCCTGGAAGGAGGCTGGAAGAGGGACTTACTCCCTGTGCAGGGACAGTGCGAATTTTGACAGCAAAGTCCTCCAAAAAGTCTCAGGCAGAGCGCATGGCAGTGACCACACACACACACACACACACACACACACACACACACATCGTGTATGAGCCCCCGCTACAGCCTCGCAGGCTGAACTAGAGTGGCAGATACGCAGCGTAGTCTCGCCTGGGGACAAAAGGTATTGTAACTCATCCTGGAAACACATCACCCTTAAGAAACCCCTCAGAAGCACAGGGGTACTCATTTGGGGTCTTTGGGTTTAATGAAATACAGCATCACATTTTGCAGCTCGAAGCCTCCTATGTATTGGAAACTGGGTGAAGAAAGCCAGAAGTGTGATGCCGCCTGGGTCGAGGGCCCGGCCTGCAGCCTTCGGGGAGCAGCAGCAGGAAGCCGCAGCCCTGACTGGGGGCCTTTGTTCTCCGGAAGCTGGCAGGAGTAGGCCCTTCTGCTCACACTGTCCTCGGGCAGCGTTTGTGTGTCCCGAGGAGCCCACAGTGGTGGCCTCCCAAGGGCAGCGGGAGTTGGGCGTGGAAGGCAGGCTGGGGGCAGCTGGGGGCAGCACTCTTGGTTTCTGCCCCTGCTCCTCCACTCAGCAGCGAGGACTGGGCTCCCAGCCAGGGAAAGGGCTGGAAGCTTTCTGTGAGAAGCAGCCAGTCTTGATTGGCTGGTTGGTTTGAAATGTAGCCATTATTTAATTAGGTTCTTTGCAAGAAATTGAGAACCGCAGTCAGTGAGGATAAATTGTGTTTCTGAGTGAGAACACAGAATGAAGGCAGCCCTAGAGCTAAGGGCTGACTTTGGTTCGGGGCAGAATTTGCGAGTCCACAGCTTTCTGATCTGCCTTGCACTGCTGTGTGAGCCGCATTTCTTTCTCTGTGTGGAAGCATGTGTCTTCCTTTCTCTGTGTGGCAGCGTGTGTCCTTCCTAGTGTCTGTGCGTGTGCAGGAGGGAGACGTGCGGATTTTCACACTGCTGATGGCAGCTCTGTTGGAGGTGGTGATGACAAATTTCTGGTGTTCTATGCAGAGGAGCTCAGTTGAGGACCAGAGGTCTAGTGACTGCTCCGCTCGGGAAAACCACCCTCTGGGCTCTGCGATGCCCATGAGGAGGACTGGAAGGTCCCGGGAGCCAGGCTGCCCACAGCCTTCCCATGCACCGGCTGAAGGGTTTCTTGCCAGGGCTCCGCACTTCCAAGACATATCTTCAGTTGGCGCATACAGGCAATTCGTGAAGTTTAACCACCAGGCACCTCCATTTTAACCCCAGATGGTTTTGCGACAGCAGCAAGAACTTTCTCCTTTTTCAGCTCTGGATTTAGCGGCTGAATGCTTCCCCTTGTGTATGGCTTTTCTTGATGACAAGCAGGTCAGAACTATCTGCCCATTTTCCTGATGGGACAGGGTTCTGCTGCAGAGGGGCTTCCCCCTCCTGAGCTCTTTGGGTTTGAGATTACCCTCCTTCATCTTGCCACTGGAATCGCCTTCTTGGCTACAGGTTTCTTTCCTTAGCTTCCAGCTTCTCGGTTTTTCACTCACCATCTTGCAGCCTGGGAAAGAGCTGGGTCTTGTTTTGATGGAACTCATCATGAAATAGATGCAGAAGCAGAGGCAAAAGTTTCAGTGTTTTATCAGTTGCTTTTAAAGCTACGAATATATAGATTCACAGAACGTGTAGTACTGGAGGAAACCAACATACTACAAGAGAAGAAAGATATTTAGCATGAAAATATACTTAATCCCTGGCCAGTCTTAGGGAGAATGGCATGGCCAGCTCCTCTCAATCTGGGAAGGAGCACTGAGGAGCAAGACCATGGGGGTCCATGTTCTGGAGTCTGATTCTCAGCCGGATGTGAGACTTCTGAGCCCATGGTACAAGTGAGGCTTCCTGGCGGGTCTAAACTTCTGATTAGGAAGAGTGACTTCAGAGTCCGTCAGTAGTTCCCATTTCTTCCAGAAGAGCAAATACAGCATAAATAGTTTCCTACTGCTGTTGTTAAAAACGTATCAGAAATTGAGAGGCTCAAAACAACACATATGTATTATGTTACGCTCTGGATGTCACAAGTCCAAAATGGGTCGTCCGGGCTGAAGTGTTGGCAGGGCTAGGTTTCTTTCTGGGAGACTCTAGGGGAGAACCCTTTTCCTTGACCCATCCAGCTGCCCACGGGATCCTCTCTCTCCCTCTCACTGCACGCAGCAGCAGCCGGGCAAGGTCTTCAGAGCATGACACCTTGCTCTGACCTCCTCTTCTTCCTTCTTCCACATTAAGGCCCTTGTGATTCCCCTGGATGGACTCCAATAATCCGGAATAATCCCCTGTCAACTTTTAATTACGTCTGCTACTTTAATTCTCCCTTTTCATGGAACCTACTTCATCTACAGGCTCTAGGGGTAGGATGTGAGCATCTTTGAGGGGCCATTATGTTATAGGAGTTATTAAGGAATTATTTTAGGCAGATAGAAAAAAGCATCCTTAGAAAGTTTTTTTTCTTTTTTTTGCTTGTCTAGCAGGAAAGCCTCTGCTCTTGGGTGCGGGGCAAGCTTTGATATGCAAATACTGGATGTTACAAACTGGGTCCACCGAAACATGGCAATTCCCATCGTCTTCTTCTTGTCCCCGCATGTGCCTGGCAACATAGCTGCCCGCACATATCCCCACGTGTGTAGAACATCATGGCACCCTGCATTTGCTGATTAAAGGACTAGGGTGGGAAGGTCAGTTCCCCCCCACAACATGAATGACATGTCCAGTGATACCAATCCCCAAACCCTCTGCAAATCAGATACCACCTCCTCCAGCTTCCTTATATAACTGGCTGTTTTCCACAGCACTCGGGGTTCCTTCTTTCAGCTTGGAGATCCCTCCTTCTGTCTCTGTACAGGGGAAGCCTCCTCCTTCTTTCTTGCCTATTAAATTCTCCACTCCTTAAAACCACTCCACATGTGTCCATGTCATTTTATTCAAACTGGTGCAGACCAAGGAACCCGGTATTCCTCCGGTCACGGGAGCCCATCATTGTGTCCACCACAGGGCAGCTCCAGCTTGTCAGGATGCCTTTGGCATTTCGAAGTCCTTGGCTTCAGCTATTTGGGAGTGTCAGTGAGGGTGCATGATCTGTCATCACGCACCATTTTACTTCTAAACTGTTGTGCCAGAGCCAGTAACACAGTAGTGAGCAAGCTTCCCAGTGTGACGTCTCAACACCTCGCTGATCTCATTTGGTGATACTCAGATTAGTTCTCTCCGTAACCTTTTGAAATGGACATAATCATTCCCAGATTCATAGTGAGGAAGGAGACTTATAAAATTATATGCTATAGTAATACTTCCAAATTCAAGTAAAGGGTTTATGTCCTTAGTGACCCCAGTCTTTTGCAGGGTTTTTTTTTTTCTTTAATATTTGGCCACTAGAGGGAGACAGCTCTTCGTAGAACTGAGGCCATTTTGCATGCTTGTGGGCATAGATGGAGGAAAACACTGTGTTTAAAAATGGTATCAGCCTCCCGAGTAGCTGGGATTACAGACAGGAGAATTGCCTGAACCCAGGAGGCGGAGGTTGCGGTGAGCCGAGATCGCGCCATTGCACTCCAGCCTGGGTAACGAGCGAAACTCCGTCTCAAAAAAAAAAAAAAAAAAATGGTATCCAGGGCTGACCTAGCAGGTTGACAATGAGAGGGACCATGCCTGATCTCATCCTCAGCGCAGGCCTCAGTGGACAATTTCCACCAGCATCTTCAGGGATCACACTTCCATAGTAAAATACGCCATTCAAACCAAGGTCTTTTTTAACCTAACCATGGACACTGTAACATTTTAAACAACCTTCTCTGCCTTTGAAGCCTACTTTGTGGAAAGAAAGGCTGATAAGTTATCAGAACGGACACTATATGAAAACATAGAATCCCCCAAATTCTAAGTCTCTAAGTGGGGCATGTGGCATCTAAAACAATGGCCATTGCTTACCTAGACAAGCCGTGTTCAAACCATGTCACCCAAAATTGCTCTCACCTGGGCATGAGGATTCATTTTTCTCTGTTAGAGAGTTCTGGGTTCCCCCATACAAGATTCACTCCTGACACCTCAGAGTGTATGATATACGACTTCTCTACTAAAGAGGTTGCTTCCAATGAGGTAAAATGTCTAATACGGTAATCATGTGCGTCTAATTAAGGCTGCATGCAGAAAAATCAGCCGCAGATGCCAAATAGCTGACTTAGGAGCAGAGGGACACAGGCAGGGCTCAGTGAGGATGAGGTGAAATGACTTTAGTTTAATGCTGCTTATGACAGATATTTAGGTTATTATTAGAAAAGTAATTAGAAACTTACCTTTTTACCGTTGATTTAAAACTTAATTAGCTATGGCACGAGAATATGGGTTGTTTGGTACCAATTTTGAAATTTGTCGAGTTCTTTTACCGTCCATTTTTCAAAGCGGTTCCATGTTTACTCGGAAAGACTATGAATTCTCTGCTTGTTTGGTGTCTATCCACAAGACTATTTCTGTTGATTATGCTGTTAAATATGCATTTTAAATGATTTCGAACTATCATTACTTGGAGGGACGTTTTGAAACCTCCCACTGAGGTGGGACATTTTTCAGTCCCTTCTTGTAGTTCTGTTTCTGCTTCATCTCTTTTGAGACCCTACCACTAAGTTATTCGAAGGTTGGAACGGACCCATTTTCTTAGTAAATTAAGGCTTTTCATTACGCCTTCTCTTTACCTCTAGTTATGAGTTTTCCTTAAATTCTTAATTATTAATATCATTTTAACTGATATTTCTTTTGATGTGGCTGCATACTTACCATTTCTTAAATTCCTTTTTGTATCTCTGACTTTCTAAATGGGGTAAGTTGCCTCATGCCTAAAGCACATCCCTTAGAATTTCTTTTAATGAGGATCCGTGTTAGGGTCACCACCTGCAGGGGTCTGTCCTGCAGACCCTGACTCAGTGACTGATGAATGAGGTAGACTCACATACAGATATTACGCTTGGCCAGTTCTGCTGAGGGTCAGTGGCTGCTTACAGACTTATGGAGAGTGCTGTGAACAGATAGCAGCCACTGGCCCCTACCAGCCAGTGAGACTTGCATTTATTTAGTAAAGTTTAATCGACTAAGGCTTGAGTCAACACCACTAGAGGTGAAAAATTAAAGGACAGGTTCCAATGCCCAAAGCAAACACCATTAGTGGGTAATATCCCTGGCTGACCTCCCTGGAGAGGGTAATCCAGTTCAATCCCTGGCTGACCTCCCTGGAGAGGGCAATCCAGTTCAAATGTCAGTGTTAAGACCACATGAGTAGGGTAATATCCCCGGTTGACCTCCCTGGAGAGGGCAATCCAGTTCAAAGGTCAGTGTTAAGACCACATGAGTAAACGAGTTAGTTAGGTAAACTACTCACATTCCTTTGTCTTTGCGCCCTAATCTCTCCGGCTCCTACAAAGAGACTCTGGCTGCCTACAGCTAAAAGCTATAGAAACAACCCTTAGGCCTTCTAAAAGGGTTTGAGACTATATTCTATAACTTTCTCTAATATTTTTCCCTTAATATTTTTGCCACCACCCTGAGTGAATTCCCACACATCTATTAGGCAAACCTTTTCAGTCTGTTTTAAAAATACTTTTTCCAGGGCCTACTTGAGGTTGGAGGGTGGGCCAAGGGAGAGGATTGAAAAACTACCTATTGGGTACGATGCTTATTACCTAGATGATGAAATAATCTGTACACCAAACTGCTATGACACGCAATTTACCTTTAGATCAAACCTGCATATTTACCCCTGAATTGAAAGGTTAAAAGAAAAAAAACTTTTTATTTTGTTCTAATCTTCAAAGTTATTTTTCCTGAGCACACAATTTTAGGTTCATCATTACTTTTTATTAACACCTCAAAGATATTGCTCCATTGCCTTCTGGCCTCCCTTGTTGCTACTGAGTAATAATTTGTTATTATACTTTTTGCTCCTGCTGAGCAATCTCTTGTTGCATTATGTCTGCTTTTACAATTTTTCTTTCCATCTTTGGTGTTCTGCAATTTCACTATGATCTGCCTAGATGAGTATTACTTTTAATTTCTTCTGTTGGGAATGTATTGAGCTTCCTGAATTAGACGGCTGTCCTTCATCCCTTCTGGGAAATTCTCAGCTGCCATCTCTTCATATATTACTTTACCACTCTTTCTTCTACATTAGCAATTATGCTTAAATGTTTATTAGGTGTTTTCAGTCTATCTTCCAAGTTTCCCAACCTTTCTTCCATATTTTCTTTCTCTTTCTCTATTTGTACTGTATTCTGCATAATTTCCTCAGATCTATCTTCCAGTTTATGAATGCCTTATTTAGCTTTGTCTAATTTTCTATTATTGTGTTTATTTTACTTTTCAGTTTTGTAATTTTTATTTTTAAAATATACGTTTCAGTTTTAAACAATTGTTTACCACTTACTCATATTTTCACCCCCTCATTTATTTCTTAAAGTGTGTAAAATATATGTATTTTATATTGTAGGAGAGCAAAAATGATTTCCCTTCAGCTTTGTAGGTTCTTTAGCTGAGCTGTAAATTAAATTGACATAAGACAGATTAACAAGAGAAAAATCACATTTAATTATGTCCATACACACAGGAGTCCCACAGAATATGAGACTCCAGGAAAGTTCAGATGATTGAAGCTTATACAGCATTTTGAGCTTCAGAAAGAAATGGGGCTTCTGAGGGGAGGTGGGGACACCAATTGTGGGAGGGTGAGGGGAGGAAATGTATAATGAATAAAGATTATGTTGTTAGGCAGATTAAAAAGTCTCTCAGGTGATAGGCTGGGCCCAGTGGCTCATGCTTGTCATCTCGGCAATTTAGGAGGCCAAGGCAGGAGGATCACTTGAGGTTAGGCATTTGAGACCAGCCTTGCCAACACAGTGAAACCCTGTCTCTACTGAAAATAGAAAAATTAGCGGAGTGTGGTGGCACATGCCTTTAGTCCCAGCTATTTGGAAGGCAACAAAGCGGTCCTTAGGGGGAAATTTATAGTGTTAAATAAATATACCAGAAAAGAAGGAAGATCTAAAATCAATGTCTAAGTTTTTACTTTCGGAAACTAAAGGGAAAAAAAGCAAAATTCAGAGTAAGCAGAAGTAAAGAAATAATAAGAATTAAAGGCAGAAATCAATGAAATTGAAAATAAGAAATTTGTAATAGAGAAGACCAAAAAGGCAAAAAACTGGCTCTTTGGAAAAATCAATATAATTAATAAGCCTTTAGCTAGGTAACTATGAAAAAAAGAAAGAGGGCACAAATTATTACTAACAGAAATGAAATAAGGGACTTTACTACAGATCCCATGGACATTAAAATTACAATAAAGATGATTGTATTTACAGTCAAATACAAATAAAAATAAGATTACAAAGAAATGGTATGAACAACTCTATGTCTACATTTTGATAACCTAGATATAATGGACCAATTATTCGAATGATATAATCTGCCAAAAATCACACAAGAAGATATAGACAATCTGAATAAGCCATCCTGTTTTAAAAATCAAATAGACAATTAATAACCTTTTAAAACAGAAAGCACCAGGCACAGATAGATTCACTGGTGAATTCTAACATTTAAGAAAGAAATCATACCAGTTCTCTACACTCTCATAAACATAGATGCAAAAATACTCAGTAAAATACTAACAAATCAAATGCAACAATGTACAAAAATAATTATAAATCATGACCAAGTGGGATTTACCCCAGGTATGCAAAACTGGTTTAACTTTTGAAAATCAATTAATGTAATCTATCATGTCAACAGGCCAAATAAGAAAAAAATCACACGACCATATCAATAGATGCAGAAAAAGCATCTGACAAAATCCAACTTCTATTTACACTAAAAACTCTCAGTAAACTAGAATAGAGGGAAATTTCCTCAAACTGATAACAATATCTACAAACATCCTGTAGCTGACACTCTTTTTTTTTTTTTTTGACATGGAGTTTCACTCTTGTTACCCAGGCTGGAGTGCAATGGCGCGATCTCAGCTCACCGCAACCTCCGCCTCCTGGGTTCAGGCAATTCTCCTGCCTCAGCCTCCTGAGTAGCTGGGATTACAGGCACAAGCCACCATGCCCAGCTAATTTTTTGTATCTTTAGTAGAGACGGGGTTTTACCATGTTGACCAGGATGGTCACAATCTCTGGACCTCGTGATCCACCCGCCTCGGCCTCCCAAAGTGCTAGGATTACAGGCTTGAGCCACCGCGCCCGGCCCTAGCTGACACTCTTAATGGTGGGAAACTCTAAGCTTTTCTACTGAGCTTAGGAGCAAAGCAAGTGTGTCCTCTCTCACTGCTCCTTTTCAACATCATACCAAGAGTCCTAGCTATGCAACAAGAGAAAGACAAGGAAAGGCATGTAGATTAGGAAGGAAGGAAGTAAACTGCCTTTGTTTACAGATGACACAGTCTTCTACGTAGAAAATCTAACAGGCTCAACAACAACGACGAACCCTTCTGAAACTATTAAGCAATTATAGAAAGGTGGTTAAATTCAAGGTTTATATACAAAACTCAATTGCTTTCCTATATGCCAGCAATGAAGAAGCATGATTTGAAATTAAAAATACAATATTATTTAGATTAGCATCCCCAAAGGTGACATAGTCAATTGCACATCTAGCAAAGTATGCATACGATCACTAAGAGGAAAACTATAAAACCCTGATGAATGAAATCAAGGAATTGCTAAAGGAACACCGCGGGCATTCATGCAACATACTCTATATGGACCGTGTTACCTCTCGCGCGTCAGGAAAACACCTCAATTCCAAAACATAATTGACCCCGACAGTTTTCAATAAGAAATTATGGACCTCAACCATTAAAAGCAAGTAATCAAGATTTTACTGGCAAATAATAAACTATGGTGAGGTGGGAGGAGAAGCAGAATAAATAATCTGAGAAAGCGTTACTATAGAAGATGGTATCTACTGTAGACTCTACCATTTTTCATGTTCCCTCAGCTAAGTTCCTTCACCTGTACGCTGCTCAACTTCCTCCAAAGTGAAGGGGTCAGGTTGATTATCTCTACACTCTGTTCACGATGACGTAATTCTGAGCTCCCAGTTCCTTTCTTCAGAGCAGTTTATCCCCATCCAGGAGCAACCGAGATGTGGCAATTCTTTGTCAAGATGTTTTCAGTTTACATGCTATGACCTTTTTCCTTCATATTGCACATTTTAAATGTAAACTTACATATTCCTTTGGCTAACCATTTTTTCCAGTTTTCTTTTAAAATCACGAGACAGTTTTTATTGATTTTAAATGAGTTTTTACATTTCAACTCTCTTATAATTATTAAATAATCCATCTTACTTCTCTCTGCATACATGATGATTTCTATTTATCTGGGAAAGACATAAAGAAAGAACATTAGGTCATTTGTACCAGAGAATTTGAGCCAGGACTCAGAATGGCTCATTCTTGATGGCTGTACTGAGATCACTTCCCTAGTTCTATTTTGAAGATAAAGTTCCTTTGTTACCTTGGAATTTGGTTTGAATTAGGTTAACTTTCCTCCTTTTTCTGATTTATATGATGAAGTGATTGCTTAAAGATGGCAAGTCTCCTGGAGTCCTGATCTTGACAAATGGTACCACTCTGTCACTTAAGGCAGAACCTTGGGAGTCATCCAAGACCCTTCTCTCTCCCTTACCACCCACATGTTCAATTAATCTCCAAGGCCTGCTGATTTTTTAAAAATACAATTATAATATGTTTCTGACCTCTAGAAAATCAGAGCCCACAATAAAAACAACATCCACGAACCAACCCTCACGTTTGTAAAATGGTGACGTTTTAAATATATACATGTGTGTATATATCCACTTTGTGGGGAAATAGAACATTATAGACAGAGTTGAAGCCCCCCAGTCCTCGTTTTGGTATTTGTGATTTTCATGGCGTTTGTACTATTATTATGGAGAGTACTGGGCTGCATGTTTACATATTAACATTTTATAGTGCATGCTTTCATCTGCGGCTTGTTTTTTAATCTCACTTAAGATTGTTCTTGAGATTATTCAAGAACTAGACACTGAAGTCTAGTTCACTCTTTTAAACAGATGTGTAGTGTTCCATTACCTAAATACTGACATCATTTATTGATGCCCTTGTTAATTGACATTTAGATGATTTCTAATTTGTTGCTATTGCAAACACTGCTGCAGTAAGTCTCCATGTGCCTGTCTCCATGCACAAGCAGATATATGAGAACATCTTTAGGGCACAGTGGACTGTGGTGTGCCAAGATTTTTATTGTCTCCGCTGATGGGGATAGTAGGTAGGGCCTGAGATACAGATGTAGTCTACCATTTTTATGGTGTCTACTATGGGAGCAGACACCGTATGTAAAAGATCTTGTTTTACGTAAATGAACTCATTTGATATCATATAATGGATATGATAACCCTATGAGAAAGGCACTAATGTTACCCTCATTTTACAGACAAGACGCAGACGCATGCGGAGCAATTAAATAACTTGACCAGAGCAAGCCATTTGTCAGTGTCAGAAGCAGTGGAGACTGCAGTGCTTCTCTAGGTAAGTCCCCGGGAATGAAACTGCTAGGTGCGGGAGTTAGGTGTGTACTCAACTTTACGGGATAATGCCACATTGCTTTTCAAAGAGGCTTTATTAATTTACACTCCCAGCAGCACTCGGTGAGAGCTTCTCGTGCCAACTGAGGGAGGAGAAAACGGTGTCTTTGTTGTTTGCATTTGGCTTTCCTCGATTTATTATGAGCTTGAGTATCTCTTGTAAGGTCTTTGGCTGCTCACGTTTTCTTATTCTGTTGCTTGACTGTTCGTATTCGTTGCCCTTTCTCTTACCTTTTCCCTTGTTGATTTTGGTGTTTATCACACATTCTGGTTACTAAGCCTCTGCGTTCTGCTTTTTTTGCATATCTATCCTCTCAGTTATCAAGAAGAACCGATGGACTGAGCTATGGCTCCAATAATATATGAGACACTGTTTTAACTTCAAATTTACTTTTTAATAAGAAGATATGACTGTAAGTCATATTCTATTTCTGAGGAAATCTGTACCATCTTTCTGTGCTGTCTGAGCAAATTAGAATGACGTCAGTGTCAAACATCAGAAGAGGTTAATGACTCATCTTCCCAAAGGAGGGTGAGCGTGACCGAACTCTGAAAATCATAGCGTGTATCTTCAGGTGAACAGCTGTCTACAGCACTCACGGTTTCCATTAACAAGATTTTTTTGTTTTTGGTTTTGGTCACAGGATTATAAACTATTTGTCATGGGAACAAATAGGTTGGTATTACAGAAAATCTTTTAGCCTGTTTTAGTAAAGTGACATAGAAACTTTCCTCCGGCAAAATAATTCTTGCATGTATTTGAAACAACCTTCTCTTCTAGCTTCTAAACAGAGGGCAATTGTTACTCCATTGTTTTGTATTCTCAAGGTTTCTGTTACTGATGACCAGACTTCTGCTTTCAATTTAATATTTTTAGCTTTTAATTTTTTTTTTTTTTTTGAGATGGCATTTTGCTCTCGTTACCCAGGCTGGAGTGCAATGGCGCGATCTCGGCTCACCACAACCTCCGCCTCCTGGGTTGAGGGAATTCTCCTGCCTCAGCCTCCTGAGTAGCTAGGATTACAGGCACGCGCCACCATGCCCAGCTAATTTTTTGTATTTTTAGTAGAGACGGGGTTTCACCATGTTGAACAGGATGGTCTTGATCTCTTGACCTCGTGATCCACCCGCCTCGACCTCCCAAAGTGCTGGGATTCCAGGTGTGAGCCACCGCACCCGGCCCCAGCTTTTAATTTTGAACATATTTTAGGTGTACTGCAAATTTGCAAAAGTAATGCAGAGTGCCCCATAAACCTCACTCACCTTTCCCCAATGTTAACATCGTACATAACCATAGTACCAAAACCAAGACATTAACATTGACAGAATACTGTTGACTAAACCAGAGACTGTCTGAATGTGCTGATGTTTTCCCTGCTGCCTCTTTCCTTCGGCACCCTATCCAGGAGCCCACATTACACTTAGTTGTCATTTCTCCCTAGTGGCCTCTGGCTTCTTGGTCTACCCCTGTTTTTTCTGACCTTTATAATCTTAAGGAATATTTGCCAGCCTGGGTTTTCTCTTGACTAGATGGAGTTAGGAGTTTTTGGAAAGAATATTCCAGAACAAAGTGCCCCTCCCACCTCTCTATAAGAGGAGAAATGTGATATCCACAGGACACCTCAGGTGATATTAACCTTCATGAGCTGGTTAATGTCTAGTTTGCGGGGTTTTCCCAGTGCACCGTTGCTGTTTTTCCCTTTCCCCACTCTGTTCTTTGGAAATGAGTCTGTAGCTCTGTCCCAACCTCAGTGGAGAGGAGTGAGGATTAAGTTCCTCCTCCAGGACGGGGAGCATCAATGTATATTTTCTGAAATTCTTTTTTAAGGAAGATCTGTCACTTCTCCTGTGTATGAATGTATTTACGTATCCAATCGTTTATTGTTTATTGTATTTATTCAGTGGTTTATTGTGCATGCCTTTATTTATTCAAGAGTTTATTATTCATAGACTTATATATTTATACTTTGGGTGATGGTCCAATGTTCCGCAGTCTATGTGGTGGTTCCAGTGGTTTCATGATAGGTGATAGATAAATAGATGATTGATAGATGATAGATAGATGATAGATAGAAAGATGATAGATGATAGACGATAGATAAATAGACGATTAATAGATAGGTGATAGATGGATAGATAGATGATAGAGTGATAGATGATAGGTGATGATAGATGGATAGATAGATGATTGATAGATGATAGATGGATAGATAGATAGATGATAGATAGATAGATACCCAGTATCAGCCCAGAACTTATTGACTTGAATTTTGGTGGGATGGGTCTCAGCCTTTTCTATCCTGGAGAGAGGTGAGAGCAGGGCTCTGCTGCAGCAGGAAGGAGCCTGGGATCCCTCTAAAGGCTGACAGCTGGTCTTACCCAGTGATGACTCACAGTAATAAAGAGAGGACCCCCGTTTCCACCACAAAGTAGCCAGTATGATGCCCAAATGTGAGATCAGGAGTCCTACGAACTGTTTCTAGCTATTCCACTCAGTGTCCATGTGTTCCTATTTAGCCAATTGGAAGGTAGCTGTACACATAAGGAATGTGCTCTTGGAGACCTTGTTTAATGTGAAACGTGCACAAATAAAGACTATCATCCGAATAGAAATAAATGTAAATTGTGTATACCTAAACCTAGGGTTAAGTGAAGGTTAGCCTGAGCTGCCGCCTCACATACTTTAAACCTGGCCTAAAGGTTTCTCTGTGCACAGTGAGCTATAACCTAAATGGAGGTGTAAACATAACCTACTGTTAAAAGAAAAACCTTAGCCAAATTAAATTTAAAAGAATTTAATTGAGCAAAGAACAATTCATGAATCGGACAGCCTCCTGAGCCACAGCAGGCTCAGGAAGATTCCCCCACAGCCACATGGTGGAAGAAGATTTACGGACAGAAAAAGGAAAGTGACACATAGAAAACGGAAGTGAGGCGCAGACACAGCCGAGTGATCACAGCCTGGTGTTTGCCCTATTCGAACATGCCTTGAACAACTGGTCACGTGTGATTGGCTAACACTTGGTGATTGGCACAAGAGTAGGTCACAGTCTGTTCACAACTCTGTGTAGGCTATAATTCACGACGTACTGAGAAATCTTTAGGCCAAACTTAAAGCGGGTAAGGAGGCAGCTTTAGGCTTAAGGCTTCTCTTGTACCAGTCACTGAATTTTGGCCAGAGGGGAGTAGCTGTTCCAAATTTGTTCAAATAAATCAACCGCTACTCTGTAACCTGTCTGGCTGTTCGTGTATCTCACTTCTGTTTTCTGTACATTGCTTTTGTTTTTTCCTGCGCATAAATCTTCTTCCACCACTTAGCTGTGCTGGAATCTCTCTGAGCCTACTCTGGCTCCGGAGGCTGCCTGATTGGCAAATTATTCTTTGTTCAATTAAACTCTGTTAAACTTAATTGGCTAAGGTTTTTCTTCTGACACTGCAATGATTGTGAGCACTTTCTTTACTACTGCTTTTCACCTTGAACTCTGATACTTTGCAGGGTTCTCTCGTCTTGATTACCAGCATGTGGCAACATGGTATGCATGTGTGCCCATCTTCATAGCACTTTAGTGCACGGAATTTCTATTTCAAAGTTGATTTTCCGAGTACATTTTTTTTCAGCTATAGCATGAGCCACACCAATAAACACATAGACAGCATTACTAATACAAAAATAATTTTAAATTATAATGTCACTGTATTAAAATAATAGTACAAGAATGTTCCATTGTCTATGAGGTAAACTACTTAAAGACTTCAGAATAGGAAGTGTAACTTATATATTGTACTAGTCAGGGTTCTCTAGAGGGCCAGGACTGATAGGATAAATGGGCGTATAAAGGGGAGTTTATTAAAGAGCATTGATGCACAGGATCACAAGGTGAAGGCCCAAATAGGCCATCTGCAAGCTGAGGAACAAGGAAGCCGGTCCGAGTCCCAACACCTCAAAAGTAGGGAAGGTGACGGTTCTGTCTTCACTCTGTGGCCGGGGCCCAAGAGCCCCTGGCAAAGCACTGGTGTAAGTCCAATAATCCAAAAGCTGAAGAACTCGGAGTCCGATGTTCCAGGGCAGGAAGCACCCAGCACAGGAGAAAGATGGAGGCTGGAAGACTCAGGAACTCAAGTCCTTCCTGCTCTTCTGCCTGCTTTTTTCTAGCCACGCGGGCAGCTGTTAGATGGTGCCCACCCAGACTGAGTGTGAGTCCGCCTCTCCCAGTCAACTGACGCAAACGTTAATCTGCTTTGGCAAGACCCTCACAGACGTACCAGAAACAATGTTGGCGTCCTTCGGTCCAATCAAGCTGCCCTCAATATTAACTATCACATAAGACTACATGAATGACTTTCATCTGTACTTCAGGGTAATCACTCAGCATTTGAGCAGAAATTTATAATCAGAGGTAGTTGAAGAGAATGTTTTCTATTTTATTGTAATAGATACTAAACCTTCATTAGCATAAGGCATTTTAGAAATAATTTTCCATAGATAAAGTAAGTGGTGTTCAAAAAATATAGTCACCTAAAAAGACTGAATCACAGCACCATGCTCCGTTGAAGTATCAGAATCAGGCAGATTCTACTGGGGTGGCCCCACATCCAAACTCATGCCCTCTGGGCACCCCATGTGGCAGAGGACTCTGTCATGACCCATTATTGGCTGATCTCAGAGTTTATGCAGGGAACTTGATTGTTGCCTGAGGACAGAAAGAGGAGATCTCACCAAGCTGAGGAGAACAGGTATGTAACTGTGTTGGGTAATAAAGCATCGGACTGGCCTTTGTCCCTGATTCCTGGGAGAAAGACTCTGAGTCCTTGGAATTTCCTGAGTAATAGGGGCATCTTTGTTATTCATGAGGCTTTTTGGATTGCATCTGATTTATGCTAATGAGACCACTCAGAATGGGAACTGGTCACCGGAAAGACCAGCCACGTGATCTCAGGGGGTTAGGACTTTGAGCCAGTCTGATCTCCGGGGAGGAGAAGGGGGGTTGGTGACTGAGTTTAATCCTTGGTCAGTGATCCGACTAATTATGACTATGTTGGGAAACCCAAGTAAAACTCTGGACACTGAAGCTCAGGGGAACTTTGTGGTTGATAAACACATTGATGTGTTGGGAGGGTGATGCACTCTGATTTCATGGGAAGAGGGTGTGGGATCTCTGCATTTGGGACCCTCTCAAATCTGTGCTATGTGTCTCTTCATTATGCTGGTCCTGATTCTCAACCTTTATAATAAAACTGTAATTTTAAGTCTAGCACCTTCCTGAGTTCCAGGAATTGTTCTGGAGAATCATTGAGCCTGAGAGGGGTTGTGGGACTTGTAGCTAGTTGGTCAGGGCACAGATGGTCTGGAGACCTGAAATTATAGCTGGTGTCTGAAATGGGAACAGTCTTGTTGGGGACAGTGCTCCTAACATGCGGAATCTGGCATTAACTCCAGGTGGTGGTTGTCAGAATTGTACTGCAGGACACCCAAGCTCTCCTTAGCCTGCTTACTAATAAATAAGGGTCCACTTGGCAGAATATGTCCTTACTTTCATTTTGACAGACCAACTAGCAGTCTGAGGCTGGGCTTGTATAGCTCTACCTGGGAGGCTGCTGGCCTCCACTGTCACAACCCAACAGTTGCCAAAAGGGCCAAATTGGCTAATACCAGCCTCACAAAGAAATCCCTCCTGGAAGTTCCAACACCTGTAAATGGCAGCATGATTCCTAAAACACTGAAAGTGGGGGCTGGAATTTCTGTTCTCCTGTTCATATGGTGGTAGCTTGTGGCAATAGTATAAAAACATTTTACAATTCATTGGCTTTCAGCTTTGGAATTATGTACTGTTTTATTTTTTCTGGGTATTTGATTTATACCAAAATTTGCTTATAAAGTGAGTTTATTAAAATTTTTGTTACACCATTTTAAGGAAATAACAGTGCATAAATGCAACCACATTTTATTCTGGATATTAATGTTTTCATCTATAAACAGAGAGAAAAGTGAAAATGGCCCTACCTATTTGTATTGACATTAAAAATAAATAAATGAAAGAGCTTTCTTCTTCCTTACAAAGTTGTGTTCTTGTCTTTTTATTTTTTATTTTTTTTGAGATGGAGTCTTACCCTGTCACCAGGTTGGAGTGCAGTGGTACGATCTCGGCTCACTGCAGCCTCTGCCTCCCAGGTTCAAGCAGTTCTCCTGCCTCAGCTTCTTGAGTAGCCTTCAGCCTCTTGAGGGCTACAGGTGTGCCCTGCCACAATGCCCAGCTAATTTTTCTTTGTATTATCAGTAGAGATGGGGTTTCACTATGTTGGCCAGGATGGTCTTGATCTCCTGACCTCATGATCTGGCTGTATTGGCCTCCCAAAGTGCTGGGATTACAGGTTTGAGCCACCGGGTCTGGTCTGTCTTGACATTTTAAAACAAATTTTACTTCTTCTTTTTCATCTGTGCAACCGTTGCCCTGGCTCAGGATATTTCTCATCTGGATTATTGAAACACATTCCAATTGCCTGCTGCCCATCGTGTGCCATTGAATCCATCCTGCACAGACCTGTAGGAGCAATATACCTGGAAGAGGACATTTAGATAGAACCAGATCCTTGTTCAGTCTATGCATGTGGAGGGAGTTTCATAAGCAGAAAAGCTGACATATCCTTTATTGTGTGGTTATTTAGATGCTGTGGAAAAGTTAGAAGATTGCTATAGAGATCCCAGTGTCTTACATAAGAGGAGTCCCTCATCTTCCCCTCTTCTACTTTTTTCTTGAAATGTCCATGTTTATAAATATTTTGAAATAAAATTAATATACAGTAAAATCTACAACCTAAAACATGTAATTTGACTTTTTGTAGATTATACATGCATTTGATACAGACAATCATTTTGCTTGCAAATAGAGTTTTGTTTCCTTCTTTCCAATTTTTATGCCTTTTATTTCTTCTTGTAGGTTTTTTTTTTTTTTTTGCATGGCCAGGATTTCTAGTACAGTGCTGAAGAGAAATGGAAAAAGAGAACATCTTTGTTTTGTTCTCCATCTTAGGGGGAAATCTCAGTGTTTTACCATGTCGTGTAATGTTAGCTGTACTTGACCTCAGTTCCATTGTGAATCTTGAGATGGTCCAATAAACGACTCTAGTCCTTCTCAACTTCAGTCCACAAGCACACCTGCTCAGCAGGGAACACCAGGAGAAGCTCTTTGTGACCCTGAAGGCAAACCTGAAGATATTTGTCTTAGCTGTGGACTCTGAAACAACCTTGTGTCTTGGATCTAGCCCCTCTCAGCCATGGATGAGGGCAGTATAGCCAGTGCAGGGACCAATCCAATGATCCACCAAGAGCCCTCTCAGAGACCTGGAGGAAGCCAAACCAATCAGTGCCCATGGTAACAGGCTGCCATTTGTGAACACACGCAGAACCCCACCCCAGCACTAGCCTGGAGGCAGTCCAGTCCCCCAAGAGCCAGATAAGAACCATGTACACTATGGCCCCTGGTAACAGGCCTACCAACTACAGTCTCTGCTGTAGACCCAGCATCAGACATGAGACTTTGATTCAATCCCACTCAACTATGATCCCAGGGGGAATCCTATTAGCTGGAGATCTAATGAAAAGACTTTAACCTGCCAAACTAATCTATAAAGACTGAGAGAGGAGTTTGCTCCTTCAAATGCACAGGTATCAGTGCAAGGTTATTCAGATAACAAAGAATCAAGCAAACATGACACCACCAAAGGAAACGAATAAAGCTCCAATAACCAACTCCATTCCCCACAAATGGATATGTACAAATTGGCTGAAAAAGAATTCAAAAAAATCTTAAACAAGTTCAATGAGATACCAGAAAATACAGATAAACAACTAAATAAACTTAACAAAACAATGCATGAACAAAATGAGAAGTTTAATAAAGAAATAGAAACCATAAAAAAGAACAGAACAGAAATCCTAGAGCGGGAGAATACAATGACAGAACGAAATAACTCAGTAGGGGGTTTCAACAGCAGACTCAATTATGTAGAAGAAAGAATTGATGAACAAAAAGATAGGTCATTTGAAAATAGAGGAACTAAGAGAAAATAAATTTGAAAAGAGTGAAGAAAGCATAAGGGACATATGGATACCATAAAAAATGGGAATATATGAATTATAGGAGTACCAGAAAGGGAGAAATGAGATAAAGTGCAGAAAGCTTATTGAAAGCAATACTGTCTGGTGTTACCTATAGATTTTCAGTATATTCCCTTTATCAAATTGAGAAGATTCCTTTTTATTCCCAGTTTGCTAAGAGTTTTTTTTTTCTAATAATGAATGACTCAATTTTATTAAATGCTATTGAGATGATATTTTTTCTCCTTTATTCTGTTAATGTGATGAATTATGATGATGGATCTTTGAATAATAAACCTTATTTATAAATCTCACTTTGCCAAGACATATTATCTTGTTTATATTTTGGATTTAATTAGATAATATTTTGTTACATATTTTTATGTCTAAGTATGTTTGGAATATTGGTCTTTTTTCTGATGCTATGAGAAGTTGCTATCCGAGTTTTGCTGAGCGTATAAAATGAGTCAAGAAGTGTTTCTTCCTCCTTTGTTTTTTAAAAGAGTTAGTTTATTTTTGTTATTATTTCTTCCCTGGATGTTTGATATGATTCTTCAGTGAAACCATCTGGACTTAGAACTTTATTTGTAAAAATATTTTTGGAAATAAATTTAAGTTCTAAATAGATATAGAGGTATTAAGATTTTAATTTCTTCTTGTGTCAGTTTTATTACATGGTGCATTTCATTAAATTCTCCATTACATCTAAGTTATTGAATTTATTAAAGTTGCTCATAATATTCCTTTTGTGTCTTTCAATATCTGTAGGATCTATAAATGCTATCTCCTTTTTTTTTTAAATCATATTGCTAATTTATGTTTTCTTGTTATCAGTTTTGTCAGGGGCTGACTAATTTTATTAATCTTTGCAAAGAACGAACTTTTGGCTTTATTCATTTTCTCTATTATTTGTCACTTCTATTTTATTGACTTGTCCTCTCTTTATCTTCCTTTATTTCTGCTCTAATATGAGAATATTGCCAGTTGCTGAACATGTCCGTTCCACTTATGCATTCCAGACTGAAGAAATAATTACAGGATGAGTCTGGGGACCCACTGAGTCTACTGTAAGATGGACGTAGGCTGACTCCATTGATCATTTGACCTCCATAAGCCCCTACTTTGACTGGTGAACTGTGGTGGATGTTTTGCATTTCTAGGAATTAGCATTAGTTCAGGGGGAGTATCCAGTACTCCCTGAAAATTCAGATTATTTCCCTCTCCCCCATGCAAGGTCATCCTGGTAAATTGTCTTTGGGAAAGGCTGGGAGAAATTTTTGTCAGTGTGATAATGTCCTTACTCCAGGAAACACAGTCATTCATTTGAGGGGTCTGAGTGTGTACACAAACTCAAGTTTTGGAATTGACTGGGAGGTCATGAGTCTCTGGGGATTCAAATTAGAGTTTTCTCCACTATACCTGGAACTCTTACTCATACAGAGCAAGTGAGAATTAGTAGAAATCTTGTCTATTTCTTTTTTAGGAATACCATGATCAACTAGCCAAAGCCATAGGTCTCTGAGAACCAGACACTTCTGACTACGCCTTGACTCTTCTGTCGATTTCAGTAACTATGTCAAAGACATAGCCACAATGTCTTTGACAATTAAGTGCTGCCTCTTGTCCCCTGCCACCCTGCGATCCAATTATCTCTTTGCATTTAGAGATTCCAGTTAGATGGTAGCAGTTCCCATTGTAATTTATGACCCGTAAAGAAGAGTGACTGCAGAGCTCTTCAAGGATGCCAGGGTTCCCCTTCAAATGTATTTCGCGTAGTCATGGCAAAATCTGCCTCCTCTGGACCCACCTGGAGTGGGTGAGCAGGTATTACGTGACAAATTAACTCAATCATTTCAATATTCCTAAACTTTGGATGCCTTCTTCTATAGTATATGGAGGCATTTCTAGCTTTGCATATGTATTTAGTGTAGGTGACCCTTGGTTCCAAATGTGAGCCAACCAACTGAAAACAAAAACAAAACAAAAAACAGTACTTCATCCCTCCTCAGGGTGCAGCAGAGTCCAGTATCCCCGCTTAGTGAGCCTGTATCAGTGATTGCAGCCTGATCCACTTTACGTTCCTTCCATCATCACACACCTTCAATATCCATTCCACACACATTCCCAAAGTCTGTCTGTGTAAGTTGGAAGAATCATGCACTTCTTTCGGTGTGTAGTGCACATTCCTGTAGGTCACGCTTTGCACCTCACCCCTTCGAGCTGACTGGGACTTAGGTCTATAGGCAAAGAGGTGACAGAGATAGGTCCTGAGGAGATTCAGCAGTGCCTTGCAAGGCAGTCACCTCAGGGGAGGCCACGACAGGTTTTTCAAGCAAGGCAGAGCTAATCTCTTCATACGGGAGAAAAGGACTGCTTCTACTGGCAAAGAAAACTGCAGAATTTAGAAGTTCAGTGCCCCCAACTTCAATGGGATGTTCCCACATGTCCCCATTCAAATTTGGGGGATTTTATTCTTTCCAATCCATGTCTTCTCTTCAGAAAATGCCTTGTGATGTTGGCAATTCAATTTACATTGTAATTCAGCCACTTACAGGGTGAGACCCTGGGTTTCGTTTTCAGAAATCTTACCTGTGTGGTTATAGGAACTAAGGATTATCTTTACATTCTTATGTCTATTTATTTTAAGCTCAAGTTACTTTTCTTTTCCTATGTTTTATTTTGGAAAATTCTATAATTGATTTTTATAACTTTCTTTTTTCACAACCCAAGTATTAAAAGTATGCATTTCCACTGAGTGTGGTGGCTCACACCTGTAATCACAGCACTTTGGGAGGCCAAGGTGGGAGTATCACTGGAGCCCAGGATACCAGCCTGGACAAAATAGTGAGACCTCATCTCTAGCAAACAGAAAAATTTAGCCAGGCATGGTTGCTCGTGCTCGTGGTCCCAGCTACTTGGGAGGCTGGGGCAGGAGGATCACTTGAGCCCAGGAGGTTGTCACTACAGTGAGCCGTGATCTCGCCCCTGCACTCCAGCCTGGGTAACAGAGCAAGACCTTGTCTCAAAAAATAAAAATAAAAAAAAAAAGTTATTTCCCTCTAAACATTATTTTAGCTGCATGCCACAAATATGATATGTTATTGTTATTATCATTCAGTTCAAAATATTTTCTAATTTTTCCCTGTGTTTTTCCTTTGACAATGGATTTTTTTTAGAATCGTATGGTTTAATTTCAAATATGTGGCATTTTTATAGATATTATATTGTTAGATTTCTAATTTTACTCCATTGCAGAGACCACTTATAAGATGTCAGTCTTTTGAAATTACTGATACTTCTTTTATGGTTAAGAATATGGCCTATTTATTATGTTCTATCTATTATATTCCATTTACCACAGCCTAAGTGCATTTGGAAAGAAGGAAAATGTATTCTGTTGTTGGGTCTAGTGATTCTACAATATCAATTTGGTCAAGTTATTGACAGTCTTGTTTAAACTTTCTGTAACTTTCCTTAATTATTTTTATTAAGTTGTTCCATCAGTAGCTGCAAGAGGAGGGTTAAAATTCCCAACGATGCTTGTGAGTTTGTTTATTTTGCTTTTAGTTCTGTGAGGTTCCTAATTATGCATTTTAGAAACTAAGCCGTGTCATTAGGTATAGACATATATATTAACTTTATTTTATTCTGAGGAATTGATCATTTTATGATTAAGAAACGTCTTTCTTTGTCACTGATAACACTTGTTTTGAAGTCTAGATTATCTTCTGTTAGTATAACCTTTCAGTTAGGTATTTTACCAGCCTTTTGCTCACAGCCCGTTGTGTCTATACATTTAATGTGCATCTTTTAAAGAACTTATAGTTGAGTCTGCTTTCTTATCCAGTCTTATCTTTTTATTTGAAATTTTTAGTGCACTACACGTAGTAATTGTTAATATGGTTTGGCTTAAGTCCACAATCTTGGTGTTTATTTCCTACCAGTCCAACCTGTTATTAATCCTTTGTTAAATCTTTTCATATCTTCTTTGAGGCTAATTAGTATTTTTAGTATTTTTTTTTCTACTGGCTTTTATTGCTTTTTATTATAATAAAAACACATAACATGAAATTTACCATCATAGCCATTTTTAAATGTATAGTTCAATAATGTTAAGTATATTCACATTGTTGTAAAACAGAAGATCTCCAGAAATTTTTCATCTTGAAAATCTGAAACTCTATACCTATTAAACAAATCTCTTCTGCCCCCTCCCCTAACCCCTAGTAATTACCATTCTACTCTCTGTTTATAGAAATTTGATTACTTTAGATAATAAATGTATGAGTAATTATACATTATTTGGCTTTTTGTGACTGGAGTATTTCACTTAACATAATGTCCTCAAGGTTCATCCATGTTGAAATCTTATGATTCCTTTCTCTTTAAGGCTGAATAATATTTCAGGTATGCATATATGACATTTTCTTTATCCATTCATTTGTCAACAGAAAGTTGAGTTGTTTCTGTAGGTTGGCATTGTAAATAATCTGCAATACTGCAATGCTCCCAAAATATCTGGGAGTGCAGGTACCTCTTTGAGATTCTCATTTTAATTCTTCTGGATATATACCCAAGAGTAGGGTCATTGTATCATATGTTAGCTCTAGTCTCACCTTCTGAGGAACGTCTATACTGTTTTCCATAGTGATTGCATCATTTTACATTCCCACCAACAATCAATAAGAATTACAATTTCTCCACATACTCATCAACACTTATACTTTTCTTAAAAAAGTCCTCTGAATAAGTATAAGGTGTTACCTCATTGTGGTTTTAAATTGCATCCCTGATGATCAGTGATGTTGAGCACCTTATAATATACCTGTTGCCCATTTGTATATCTCTTTGGAGAAATATCCATTCAAGATCTTTGCCCATTTTCTCATTATTTGTTTTTCGCTGTTCGATTGTAGGAGTTCCATGTTTACATAGGAAATTAACTATCAGACATATAGTTTGTAAATATTTTATTTGTGTCGTAATTTGTCTCTTCATTTGGTTGTTTCCTTTGCTGTGCTGAACATTTTTACTTCAGTATCCCATTTATCTGTTTTTGCTTTTGCTACTGGCACATTTGATATTATATCCATAAAATCATCGCCAGGAGCAATGTCATGAAGATTTTCCCTCATGTTCGCTCCTAAGTGTTTTGAAGTTCCAGGTCCTACCTTTAAATCTTCACTCCATGTTCATGGGAACTTTGCATTATGGTGTAAGATAGGGGTCCAGTTTATTCCTTTTGAATGTGAATTTCCAGTTTTCCCAGCATCACTTGTTCAAGAGACTGTTCTTTCCCCATTGCATATTCTTGATGCCTTTCTTGAAGATCAATTGACTGTGAATATGTGGGTTTATTTCCAGGCTCTCCATTTTGCTCTGTTGTTCTTTGTGTCTGTCTTTATGCCAATACCAGACTGTGTTGATTATTGTAGCTTACTAATGTATTTTGAAATCAGAAAGTGTGATGCCACCAGCTTTGTTGTTGTTTTTCAAGATTGCTTTGGCTATTCTGGGTTTTTTGTTTTTCCACATAAATTATAGAATATTTTCTCTTTAAGAAATTCCACTGGGATTTTGATGGGAATAATGTAGAATCTACAGATTGCTTTGGTTAGTATGGACATCTAAATAATATTAATCCTTTCAATCCATGAACACAGAATATTTTACCATTTATTTGTACCTTCTTCAATTTCTTTCATCAGTGTACTGTAGTTTTCAGTGTACAACTTTGGCACTACCTTGCTTAAGTTTATTCCTAAGTAATTTGTTCTTTTTGATGCTATTGTAAATGGAATTTTTCTTCTTATTTTCTTTTACAGATAGTTCACTGCTACTATGGGGAAATGCAACTGTTTCTTGTACATGATTTTGTATTCCACAACTTTACTAAATTAGTTTATTAGTTATAACATTTTTTTGGTGGAGTCTTAGGGATGTCAATAATTATGTCACTGGCAAACAGATGATTTAACGTCTTCCTTTGCCGTTTGGATGCCTTTTGTTTCTTTTTGTTGACTACATCTAACTAGAAGTTCCAATACTATTTTGAATAGAAATGGTGAGAATGGGTAACTTTTTTTTGTTCCTGATCTCAGATGAAAAGCTTTCAGTTTTTCACTGTTGAGTATTGTGTCAGTTGTGGGCTTGCCATATGTGGCCTTTATTGTGCTGAGGTAGACTATTTCTATACCTAACTTGCTTAGAGTTGTTTTTTTTTTTTAAATCATGAAAGAAGAATAAGTTTTGTTAAATGCTTTTTCTGCATCACTCGAGATGATCATGCGATTTTTATCCTTCTTTTTGTTAATGTGGTGTATCACATTTATAGATTAGTGCACGTTGAATCATCCTTGCATTCCAGGGATAAATCCCACTTGCTCATGATGTATAATTCTTTTAATGTTATATCAAATACAGTTTTCTAGTATTTCGTTGAGGGTTTTTGTATCTATAGTCATCAGGCATATTGGCTGTAATTTTCTTTTTTTGTAGTATTCTTGTCTGACTTTGGTATAAGGGTAACATTGGCTTCATAAAATGAATCTGGAGGGATTTCTTCCTCTTCAACTTTTTGGAAGAATTTGAAAAAAAAAAGTAGCATTCATTCCTTAACTTCAATCACATCAACATTTTTACTTATCTCATTAAACACATGTTATGTCATGGATGTTAAAATTTACAATGATTAATATTATATATCCAATAGCCAATTTGTGTGTTAGTTATTCTTAATACCTTTCAACATTTTTAGTTTTGAAATTTAGAAATCTTTTAACTTTTACACTAAAATTAGGAATGACTTACATAACACCATTACAGTGGTACAGTATGTTTTTTCTTTTTATTTACCTTTGTAAGGTGAGTTCTATAATTTCATGTTTTGCATTTTTATTTAGCAGGACTTAGCTTCAACTTAAGAAGGTCTCCTCTGCAGTCTCGTAAGGCAGGTCTGGTGTAATGGACTCCTTCAGTTTTTTTTTTGTCTGGGAACATCTTTATCTCTCTTTCATTTCTAAAAGACAGTTTTGCCAGGAATATAATTCTTGGTTGACAATCTTTTTCAGTACTTTGTATATATCATCCCACTCCTTTCTGACAAGCAAAGTTTCTCCTGAGAAATCTTTTGGTAGCCTTAATGGAACTCCCTTATACAAGACACATTAGTTTTCTGATGCTTTCAAAATTTTGTTTTTCACTTTTGACAACAATTGGATTATAGTGTGTTTTGGAGCAAATTTCTTTGGATTAATTTTATTTGAGGTTATTTGGAATTCATGAATCTGGATGCCCATTTCCTTCCCTAGAATTGGCAAGTTTGGAGCTCTTATTTTCTTAAATAAGGCATTTTTTTTTTTTTTCGGGAGAGACAGGGTCTCACTGTGTTACCCAAGCTAGCCTTGAACCTTTGGCTACAGGCAATCCTGTCACCTTGGCTTCCTAAGGAGCTGGGATTATGTGCAAGCCATCGTGCCAAGCCTATTCACTTAAACAAGTGTTTTAGTCATCTTTTTCTCTGTTCTTCTTTTGCAGCTCTAATAATGTTTATATTGGTTCACGTGATGATGTTCCAGGAGTTCCTGAGACATTCCTTACTCTTTTTACTTCCTTTTTCTTTTTGTTCTTCTGACTGGATAATTCCTTTTTCTAATTAGTTAATTTAGTTTTTAAATTGACTTATAACAATTGTATACATATGTTTTGCACAATGTTTTGAAATATGTATATGTATTAAAATGACTCGATTAAGCTAATTAACATATGCATTACCTCACATTCTTATCATGTTTGTGGGGAGGACATTTAAAATCTACTCTCTTAGCAATTCTCAAGAATGTAACACATTTCTATTGATGAAGGTGACCATGTTTTATAACAGAACTCTTGAAGCTATTCCTCATCTCTAACTGAAATGTTGTGCTCTTTGATAAATGTCTCCCCATACTTCCCACCCCAAACCTCGGGAACCACTGTTCTGCTCTCTACTTCTACGACATTGACTTTTTCAGATTCCACGTATAAGTGAGAGCAAGATTGTATTTTTGTTCCTAGCTATTTCACTTCACATTATGTCCTCCAGTTCACATATATTGGTACAAATGACACATTTATCTTCTTTATTAAGGCTGAATCATATTTCATTGTATATATATACCATGTTTTTTTATTCATTCATTCATTCATGAACACTTAGGTTGATTTTATATCTTGGCTATTGTAATAACGCCATTGCAGTGAATATGGATCTTTGATTACTTAAAAGAAGGTTTTTCCCACAAGCAAGTAGTTTTCTGTATTTGTCTTTGAAGCTTTTTACTTATCACTCTGGTTAAATAAATGAGAAAATGACTTGTGATCCTATTTAGTTATGTGTTTTAAGTCTTTTTCATATTTTTGCAATGGAATTCCAAATGAAGTCTCTTAGATGTTAACTCTGGGATTTTTCAGTTGGGAAAGATCAAATGATTTGCTTTTTACCTTGTATAAGAGAGACATTAAGCTAATTAGGGTTATTTGATAAATTATTTGAAATGCGTGGACAAATAAGAGTGAAGCTAAATATTCTGTAAGTTATACTTATGGATGTGTTATTGATATGAGCGTTCTAAGAACTGTATGAGACGCCTGGCTTCCTATGTTGTCAGTCATCATTTGATGTTTTTAAATGTTGTATGCTACTGAAATGACCAGTTTCCCTCGTCAATTGCTTGCTATAATATACTCTCATTGGATTTTAACTGTGTTTCTTCTATGTCTTTGTCATCCACTGTTATTGATTTTTTTCTTCTCTAAAAGCCTTTGCAATCAGCTGCAGTTCAAAATTGCTTCTTCCGGGAGATTTAGGAAAAAGATCGACAGGTACTCAGAAATACAGGTTTCTGATAACTTTAAGGTCATATCATTGGACTGCAGAAGAACTTTTAGAACTCTAATAAAGAAACTGATGGGTTCATGAAATTGCCAGTGCAACATCAAGCAGAGTAAGAATTAATTTTCTGGGTCTGGGCACAGTGGCTCACGCCTGTAATCCCAGCACTTTGAGAGGCCAAGGTGGGCAGATCACCTGAGGTCAGGAGTTCGAGACCAGCCTGGCCAACATGGTGAAACTCCATCTCTACTGAAAATACAAAAATCAGTCGGGTGTGGTGGCCCATGCCTGTAATCCCAGCTACTTTGGAGGCTGAGGCAGGAGAATCGATGGAACCCTGGGGCTGTAGGTTGCAATGAACTGAGATTACGCCACTGCACTCCAGCCTGGGAGGCAGAGTGACACTCTGTCTCAAAAAAAAAAAAAAAAAGAATTTTTTTTTGTCTGAAACATTGCTGATTTTTTTATGTTTTGTTTTCCAGATTTAAGGAAATGTTTTGTAAAGCTATATATAATTTACAACAATCTGGTAAATTATACTTTTGTAAATAAAATTAAAATATTTACATTTTTTTCTACGGACCTGATCCCTCTAGAATTTGGAAACTATTGTTGAGTATTCTTATTTTTTATGACAATATAATTATTTGAATTATTTGAAGTTCAGTAAGAATCTGTTCTTCTTGTAACAGTAGACAATTGGAAACACTGGTTATACCATCCAAGCTATGACCGGAACGTCATGTTTTCTGATAAGCAGCCATCTTTAAAGACTAGGCTTGACTTTCTGCAGCCAGTAAAACCCTTGGGGGGAACAAACTGGCCTGGTACCTTGAATAAACAGTTCACATGGTTGCCTCACTGCAACCTCTGCCCCGCCAAGTTCACGTGATTCTCCTGCTTCAGCCTCCTGAGTATCTGGAATTACAGGTGCCTGGCATCACGCCCAGCTAATTTTTGTATTTTCAGTAGAGACAGGTTTCACCATGTTGGCCAGGCTGGTTTCGAACTCCTGACCTCAAGTGATCTGGCCACCTCGGCCTCCCATACTGCTAGGATTACAGGCGTGAGTCACTGCACCTGACCTGCTTTCAAGTATTTTATTCCTTTTGATGCCATTGTAAATGACACTGTTTTCTTCATTTTATTTTTGGACTGTTTATTGTTACTGTATAGAAACACAACTGATTTTTGGATGATTTTGTGTGTGTGTGTGTGTGTGTGTGTGTGTGTGTGATCTTTAGGAGTTTCTGCATGTAAGGCCATGTCATTGGCAAACAGAGATGATTCTATCTTTTACTTTGTAATTCTCTTCCCTAGTTGTCTGCTGGGACTTGCAGTATGCAGAAGGGTTAGATGGAGCATCCCTGTCTTATTGCTGCTCTAGAGGAAATCTTTCAGCTTTTCACCATTGGGCATGAAGTCAGCGGTAGCCTTTATTATGTTGAGGTCGTTTCCCCCCTACTGACCTGTTAGTCAAACCTCTTTGTATTTTTTTTTTGTTTAGTAGTTTCTCTGAGAATTACAATATTCAGCCGTATTACAGTCTAGTTCGAATTAATATACAGTCACTTTTACATTTTACTCTTGAAATCTGACTTCTCCCATTTCATAAGTTTCAAAAACCTTCACAACGGCTTATTCCACCTAAACATTCCACCCCCTTCATTTAAGCCGTTCTTCTCATATCTCCTAACTCTTCGTAAGTCATCACTTTTATGATAGTGTTATTCTTTTTACTTTCAGCAGTTATTTTTAACGATATTTATGAAAGAAAAACATAGTCTTTTATATTTACTCACATATTGATCATTTACAATCCCTTTTTTCTTCCTGTGTATATTAATTTTCATCTCGTGTTATTTTCTTTCAACTTAAAGAAGATTCTTTAGTATTTTTTTTTGTAGTACAGGCCTGTTGGTAACTAATTCCCTCCTCTTTTGTTTATCTGAAAATGTCCTTATGTCATCTTACATTTTAAAGAAAAATTTTCCATTTATAAAGCATATTCTGTATGATTTCAATCCCCTCACATTTATTAAGGTCCTAATTCCAGCGCCTAACCATAAGGAGGACAGATGGCACGTGTGCCGTGGTCAGTGATGGGGACAAGCACTCTAAGGAGCTAGGGCTGCCGATGTTTAGGGACGGTGAGGGTTGCCATGGACCAACAAAGGCCCAGCAGGGCTGCCGAAGCCGGGACGGATTAATAGGGCCAACCAGGGCGGAAGCCGACGGACAGGGGCTGCCTTGGGATATCACTTTCAAATTGCATTGATTCTACAGCTAGAAATGACCTTAAAGCTTTTGCCACTTTTCAGAGGTAAAAACTGAAGCCTGGAAAGGCAATTTTCTCAGAATCACACAATTGCACCATACCAGGATCTTGACTCTGGAATCAGCTCTCTCTCCTCTGTTTTTCCTTCCGTCTCACCTGTCTCTCCATGAAGGCGAGGCACCAGAGTGCTGACTCATGTGGACAGCGCACTCCTGAGAGCTCATGCATGTCCTAGAGAGACTTGCAGCAGGTTCAGGACAAAGGTTGTTTCAACGTGTGGAGTAAATTTTTCATGTTTTGCATTATCTAAGTGAAACCCTGTGGGCGATTTCTTTACAGTATTGTCGACCCTTGAAAACAAGTTGCACTAAGCCCTTATAAGCATTAGGTGCTGCCGACCGCTTCTGAGTGAAGACGCCCAGATCATAGGCACGTAGGTTTGGGATCACAGCCTCTGGGTACTTAATATTAATCACCTGAATGACGTATTTCTTTTACCTCTTGCTTTTTAGCTTTCATTTCCAACCTTTTCCAGGTTAGAAGGTTCGAGACCTGGAGTCCGGCTGGGAGCACCCCTAGGATTTATTGGATTGAATTCCTTCCCTTATGTCTCTTTCTTCATGTGTTGGCATGCATGTTAAAAATTCATACTGGCAATCGTTTATTGATCCAAAGCTTTAGCGACATTGTCCAAACATGGTCATTAAACAATATGATCATTAACGTTATCATAAAACAAAGATGGCCCCACCCAGGCACATTGCGACACTCTCTGTGGAGCCTTGGGAGCCTCCGGGGATCTATGGACACACTAATCTGAAGCAAGTCACTCCGAGTTGACACCCACCATAGCCCGTGAGACACTCAGGGAGGCATATTTTGGGTGCACCCTTGTTAGTGGTGGAGAACAGTGGAATTCCCTCTTACATTCAGCTTTAAAATTTGGAGTGCTTAACCTCTCCCAAAGTGAGCTCAGAAGCCATCCCAAAGTGAACCATCTGGACTGCTACTGCTACTCCTGCGTCACAGTCCAGACAGTCCCTGAGCCTCTCAGACACTCACGGAGCACAGGTGTCTGGGCCTCGTACCTCCATGGGCCGTCACCAGGGGAAGAAGTTCTCCTGCTAGCACGTGTGATGCTCAGTGTCCAAGATGCCCATCAAACCCATCAGCATGCACCTGCCTTTTCCCCTCCCCTCTCATCCTTTGCTTCCCCTTCCCTCTTCTCCCCTTCCCGTCCCATCTCTTCCCTTTTCTTCCCACCCTTTCTCTCCTCTTCCCTTTTCCTTCTTCCCTTCCCTGCTTTCCTTCCATTTTTCCCTTCTCTTCCCTTCCCTCTCTTCTCTTATTCCCTTCCCTTCTCTTCCCTTCCTTTCTTCCCTTTTCTTTCTTTTCCTTTCATTTCCTTCCCTTCCTTCCCTTCCTTCCCTCCCCTTCCCTTCTTCCCTTCTTCTCTTCCCTTCTTTCCCTCCTTCCCTTCCCTTTTCTTCCCTTCCCTCCCTTCCCCCTCCCTTCCTCCCTCTATCCCTCCATCTGTTCCTCCATCCCACCCTCCTGTTTATAGCAACAATAATACCACACAGCTCAAAGAAATAAGAATAACATTGTTTTCAAAGTAACAACCAATTAGAATAAACTTTCCTTTTCCTTATTTTTTAATAAGAAAAAAATTTATTTAATTGTAAAAAGCATGACCTCTTATTGGGCAAAAGAATTCTGATCCTTGGCGAACTCCCCTGAGATGGGAGTGGTAATTTAGGTTGTGTTTCTCTTTTGCAGCATTATATAAAAAGTGACATGGTGATCCTGTGTATGGGCTTGACTTAAATACAACAGAGAAAGAGAAGGGGAACACACACTGGCAGAGGACGGAGGCAGGAGAGGCATTTTGGAGTTAATAAGCGTGGCCAGTGTCTACCTTCCTTCCCTGGAAAGCTGGCCTGGAGCCTCGGAGGTTTTCTCAGGCCCCAGGTGATGTTGTAATGCTAATAACACCTAACATGTGCTAAGCACTTGCTATAGACCATGCACATTTTATGTCTTTTTTTTTTTTTTTTTTTTTGAGGCAGGGTCTCACTCTGTTGCCCAGCCTGGAGTGTAGTAATACAGTCATAGCTTACTGCATACTTGAGCTCCTGTGCTCACACAATCCTTCCTACCTCAGCCTCCTGTGTAGCTCAGACCAGGCACATGCCACTATGCCCAGCTAATTAAAAAAATTTTTTTTCAAGACTGGGTCTTGCTAAGCTGCTCAGCCTGGTCTCAACCTCCTGGCCTCAAGCAAAATGCCCACCTTGGCCTCCTAAAGTGGGCCACTGCACTCAGCCGTGTTTTACAAGCCTTTACATGCATTGTGTAATTTAATTTTCTGTACCATGACAGAGCCGCTCTAGGGAACCCCCAGAATCTGGGGCTTTGCTAAGTCTGTCTGCTCCCCAGCTCATGTCTGCCTCCCATCACTGACCTCCTCCTGTTTCCCACTCCGCCTCGTCCTCCCCGTCCTGAAGCCTGCGTGATCGTTGCTCGCTCTGCTTTTCCATCCCAAGCTCTCATCCTCCAGCTCTCTCATTCACTTCCATCCTCTTGGGGCAAAACTGCTTCAGGCCATTCTGCCAGCAACGAGTTCCTGTTGTCCAACTCTGGAAGCTTCTCCTTGGCTCTAGGGCTCCTCTACAAAGTGCCTCCTCCTATGGGCACCAGCAGCTAAATCATATCTGAAAAATAAAGTAACACTGCATATAAAAAAAGTAAGTGGCCAAGACACAGACAAATACTTGTTTTCAAGGGCTGTGACTATGGACACATGGTTGGGAAATTGACAAACAGGCCCACCGGAACGTATTGTCTCCCGTTTATGCCCTGAGTCCAGAGGTTTGCGTGACTAAGTTACAAGTGAAAAAGGGTTTAAATGAGGCCACGATGTGGGATAACATGAAATTAAAACTGTGCCCTTCTCCTCGGTCCCTCCCTTTGGTTAGCCCAACTGCAAAGTGAGTGTTGACTTTGTCATCTTCTAAAATTCCATCTCTGTGGGTGCTTGTATTTCTGGAACATTCACCAAAAATAATAAGGTTGAACTCTCTCCCCTGGTGTTAATTCTGGGTTGTTTGGGAACCTGGCTTATCTGAAGGAGTCGGCCTCTGGACTTTCTAGTAAAGGGTGAGTATCGATGTGTGGAAAAGGGGGTGCTGTTCCTTTAAATTCTGAAAGTGAACTTGGCTCAGGAAGGCCAGCGGCTCAAGGTCCAGCCCCTGGAAGAGAGAATAGCTACAGATTCTCCATCCTCGGCCTCTGCGAGGCGACGGCTGTGCCAGCCGGGCTCTGGCAGGCTTCCGGCAGGCTCGTGGCAGCATGGCAGTGAAGCTTGGGACCCTCCTGCTGGTCCTCGTGCTGGGCCTGGCCCAGCCGGCCTCTGCCCGCCGGAAGCTGCTGGTGTTTCTGCTGGATGGCTTTCGCGCAGACTACATCAGCGATGAGGCGCTGGAGTCACTGCCTGGTTTCAGAGAGATTGTGAGCAGAGGAGCAAAAGTGGATTACTTGACCCCAGACTTCCCTAGTCTCTCATATCCCAATTACTACACCCTCATGACTGGTGAGTACCATGTCCTATCCTGGGCAGGGAGGGGACGGCTGGAGTCCAGCAGGGAGCGGGGAGCTCTCGGCATCAGAGTCTTATGGAAATGCTCAGGGTTCTGTAGTCCTTTGGGACGTCAAAGGTAGATAGGAAATCTGCGTTCTTGGCTGAGAAGACGTTTGTTTTCACGGTTATATTGGTTCCCAAAAGTCATCCCAAGGACCTGTCTTGGGTTCTCAGTGCGGAGGACAGAGACCGATGGAAATAGATGATATTTGATGATATTAAAAGTGGTTGTTTATTTTAGAAAGAGAAATTCTAATGAACTCCATATTTTCTAAGTTCAAGTTTGCGAAATCAACAGATCTTCATGCATCCGTCCCAAATTCCTTCTGTCCCTTTGCTCTGCGGTCATGTCAACCTGGAGTCCCGTGGGCTGGTTTTTCGGTGTGTTCGACTGTGAAACTACCTTTGGGGCCTTCGGACGGGAGAAGGGCTCCTGCATTACTTGGGGAAGAAGTGGATTTTTAGGCCATATCCTTCCCTGTAACTTAGCAATGCCACTGTCCCCTTCTTTTGCCTTTTTTAGCCAGGTAAAATGATATGGAGAGAAAAAACTGTGTAGTTCAGGGTCCCATGTATGATTTGCAGCCTCTGTGAAAGACCAACAGCAACTCAGCAAAACAAATAAAAGCCCGGCCAACCCGACTGCCTGGGCTTGGGGTAGCTGGTTTTCCTAAGGACGGTCTTCAGCTGGAATTGCCAGAACTCCAAACGTGAGTTCATGAACCTGAGCCTCTATCTGCCACAGAATGTGCAGCCTTCTCCCTGCTCACAGAGTTGGATTCCCAGTTTCTGGTTTGTTATTCAGCTAACCTTTGTAAGGGCAGTGAGAGGCTCTTAGAAAGAATTGAGCAAACGACCCAGAGAGGCTCACGCACTGTTATTGCTGGTTATGCGAGACTCAGCTCTGTGCTCTGAGCATGGGGAGAACTCTACCCATTAGGGTAACAGAAAGAGAATGAGATCTCTGCTATCTCCTTGTGGATCTCCACAGAGCACTAAAGTTGAAGGAATCTGAAACACACACTTATGTCTCTGACTCTGTGCATAGACACTATACACACGTGTATGTAAAAACGCCGTAAACTGATGCCCCAAACTGAAGACAAGAGATCCTTTGGAGAAGTAAGTGAAGGCATGAGACAGAGAAAAAAATTCAGATGGCACACCAGCAAGGAAGTTATGTATTTGTTTTTTATTTCCCCAACAGACACAAAAAAACAGTCTCTAAGATGAACAGAATTAACAAAAGTCTCTCGCCTCCCTTGGCACGCCTCTCCCTTTGCAGGGAAGCGGTTTGCAGGCTGCTGGGTCACACATAGATACGATTGTGTGCATGGTGGACTCCAGCTCTGTGCAGCGGCTTCACACACACAGCCCACCCCCACTCCAGCTGTCTTTCAGAGCCTCGCTGGGGGACCCAATTCATAAACTGCCACGCCACGTGCAGCTTCTGCAATCTCAGTGGAAAATGAACAAAATCCATTTTAGAAAGGACTCCAGTAAGTAAAAGGACCATTACAGATTCCACAGAGACACTAAGCCTTTTGTTTGTGAGACACACTCCTGACACCGACACAAGGGATCATCTGCACACAGCCTCCGTCATGCTTAGACACACCTTCGTTTCGGGCTATGGGTGTTTCCCCTTGGCTTGTCCTGAGAGAAGAGTCCCTTCCAATAGGGGCAGCACAGGTCCCGTGAGTGTCTGGCAAAGATCTCACCCTCGTTTTCAAACTGAGGCTGGCCCGAAGAAGCCAAAGGTCTCCACCTGTGTTAATTCTCTGTATTTTCAGATGACCAAATGTGTTCCCTGATGTGAAAGTCGGTTTAGTCTGTATGTTGGCTTTTTCTACGTTCTTAGAAGCTACCCTGCACATGGGAGGTATCTAGCCAGGCTCATGTTTATGTACAAATGTCCTTGGCGTCCTTTGGTATGATTTGTCCTGTACCCACTGGGCAGACTTACAGACTTGAAGCAGGATTCCCGGGCTGGGAGATGCCAGGCCATGGAGCTGGTGCCATCTCCACTGTCTTGGAACTTACTCAGGGTGAAATTTAGAGGATTTTCCCCAACACCCATGCATAGAAGGATCTGGCCATTGGGAATTGTACCTAAACATATGGTTTGAGCATTTGAGCGTTTTATAAACCAGCGAAATCGCTATGCTAGATCTTTTTGGTACCAAAAGATATGCCGTTTTAGGGTTCCTTAGAATGCATGAGAGGCTGTGCTCTCACCTCATTACCTGAATTATTGCTCATTAGACAGAAGGCCCTCGGTGTTCTTCCCTTGCATGACGACGAGTGATGAGTTGTTGGAAAGAAAGCTGGCCTTTGAGCTGGGAGAGCCTGCCTGGAGACTTCAGGCAAAATAAAATGAGATGAACTGCCGGGGCTGTATCAGGCTGAGATTTCAGGTGCTGCTGGATGCAGATATAGAACTAGGCAATGCATGGGGAATTTTATTTTATTTCACTTGAAGTTCTGGGTTACAGGTGCAGAATGTGCAGGTTTGTTCTGTAGCTATACACGTGCCATGGTGGTTCGCTGCACCCATCAACCCATCATCTAGGTTTTAAGCCCTGCATGCATTAGGTATTTGTTTTAATGCTCTCCCTCCCCTAGACCCCCAACCCCTGACAGGCCCCAGTGTGTGATGCTCCCCTCCCTGTGTCCATGTGCTCTCATTGTTCAACACCCACTTATGAGTGAGAACATGTGGTGTTTGATTCTCTGTCCTGTGTTAGTTTGCTGAGAATCATGGCTTCCAGCTTCATTCACGTCCCTGCAAAGGACATGAATTCATCCTTTTTTGTGGCTGCACAGTATTCCATGGTGTAAATGTGCCACATTTTCTTTATCCAGTCTCTCACTGATGGGCATTTGGGTTGGTCCCAAGTCTTTGCTCTTTGATCTGGAATTTTAAAGTTAGGACTGACCTCTCCTAGGAGGACTTCATCTAGAAATTATGCAAATGGCTGAAATTCCCTTGAGAGGGAGAATTTCACAGTGATGGGGATGGGGAAGCAACAGAAACCGTCTAGCCCAGTCGCCGCCCCGAAGCCACCGTGGCTGATTATTTATTTCCCTCAGAACATGTTTAGGACAAATGTAAGCAAAATGCCAATAATGACCTTGAATATCCATCAGTGGATTGCCGGGAACGCCGAATCTTAAACCGGCTTTTCACCCAGGGAGGTTCCATTCAAGTAGGGGAGGAAGGACACCTGGGAATGGGTGCTGTTCCAAAGTGCACGGCAAGGTGTTGTGAGCCCAAATGTGCCCTCATCCGCCTGTCCCCCAGTTCAAGTTGGGGTTCCGACCCCCAGCACCTCAGAATGCGACCGCATTTAGAGATAAGGTCTTTGAAGGCGATTAAGTTAAAGCAGGACCATTAGAGTGGGGCCCTGTTCCAATACGACAGTACAGGAAGGCGGAGAGACCCAGGCCGCACACGTGCAGAGGAAAGGCCATCTGAGGGCGGGGAGGGGCCCGGGAGACGCCACGAGCCTCCAGCTTCCAGAACTGTGAATAAATAAATTGCTGTTGTTCTCGCCGCTCCATCTGTGGCACTTTATAATGGCAGCCCACGCGAACGAGTATACAAAGAACAGGGGACATGGTCCCAGTGGGCTACAGAGGGCGGGGGGCGTTCCCTCCAGGTGTGGCCGCGTGAAAAGGCATTTTAAAGAGGAGAGCTCTGAGCGGGAGGAAACAGCCACCGGCCTGGCGCGTGTCCCTACACCTCCCTTTAGGCATAGGCTCTCTTTCTGAAGAGGGGCGTGTGGGTCCACGTCATCCTAGTGAAAACACCACGGTTTAGACGCCCTTGACATGCTTTCCCGTTTACTCTTACTCTGGATCTTTGCGCAAAGTTATTCTCTCTTTGGGGTAAATTCACATTTGATCCAAGTGACGTTTAACATAAAGCAGCGATGTGTGGAATCCAGAGCGCTCCGTCTGCTTGGAAGCGGCATAACTTAGCACGTTCTGCCAAGGCTAATGGTCACATTTGTTTGGGATTCCCAAACACTTCTGGTTAGGCAGCTGGGGAAAGTGGCCCAGAAACCTTCTGAGTAGCAGGGAAGCCAGTCTGGAATTTTATCTTTACTGCCAGTGACCTACCAAGAGACGAACGGGTGCTGAAATCAGTTTGTTCCACGGTGTATTAATCTTTCAACGTGTAGACACTAGTAAGTAAAGCGCAGGGAGGTTGAGTGTTTTGTTTCAGGCACCAAAGAACGTCGTGGCAGAGCTGAGCTGGGAGAGTAGGCGCAGAGACCCCATTCTCACCCAGCAACTGGCCAGGGCCCAGGCCTGTGTCTTGGAGAGGCCAGAAGATTGTGCAAGTGCCCTGAGACCCAAGGATGGAGATCTCCCCGAGACAGTCCAGGAAGCAGCCAGAGACCGAATCATGGTTCTCCGCTGTGGAAATCAAGGCACAGCTGGGATGCTAACTACTCAGAATTACTGTTTGTGCCAAGGTATTTTGTCTCGCACTCCTAGAAATTACTTGTGACACAAATTCTTACCAGATATCGAGACTCCAATGTTCTGGAGTGAAACAGCAGAGTAAGGTATACTTCCTACCACCCCACCTTTTAAGAAAATATCTGATTTAAATGCAAACTGGACCAGACGCAGTCAAGCTGTTACAGCAGCTTCCTAGAGCTTTCTAGAGCTCTGTAACAAATTTGGACGCCAAAGTCTGAAATCTAGGTGTGAGATGGGGTCTTTGAATAATCATGTTTTGAGAAAGCTCACATCCTCAGACTTCTGCAGAATTCAGGCTTCCTTTGAGGGGCTGCTCACAGACTCTGCACATGCACAACCCCAGTTAGGGTGGAGACAGCCCCCCTGGGACCCTCCCCTCTCCTTCCCCCAGGATCAGCAATTACATGGGGACATTCCCCCAGCTTGTGAGCCTCTTTCAATGTCGATACCTCCTGAGATCAATGATCTCTGTTTGGTGTGCCCTCTTCTGTCTTCTGACTCTCTCTGGCACCAAATTCAGCCACACTTCTGTTTGGAGTAGTGTCCTCCTGAGGGTCCTGGTCAATCCCAGCCTGGGTTCCCTGGAAGGGAGCTGCATCTGCCCCTGCCTCCTGACCGCCCACTGGTCCCAGGACCCTGCCTTCTCTCAGTCTCCTCTCACTGCGTCACTCCTCGTTGCTCCCTTCCCTTGTTCCTCCTCATTTCCTGACCCTCCTTTGTCTCAGTGAAATCAGCTGTCCTTTCAAGGTCCATCCTCAGCCTCTCCTCCGCTGCCTCCGCTGCTGTCCCCTGGCTGAAGACCCCACCCCAACTGCCTGGAGCTTCCTCTCTGCTCCAGCTCCCTCTCGCTGCCTGCCCTACACCCAGAGCAGCCCTGCGAACGGAGTCCTGATCACGCCACTCTGTTCAAACCCTCCGGCAGGTTCTGTTGTACCCCACGTGGAATCTAACGCTCTTGCAGACCTGGCCCCACGGGGTCACCCAGCCCCTTCAGGGCCTGGCTCCGACCACCCTTCCCTTCCCACGCGTGCGTCCCACTGGGCAGCTGGAATGTGCTGCTCCTCTTGGCTGCTTCCCTCTTGTTTTTTCCCCAGATAGGCCCAAGCTGTGCGTAGCTGCTTTCTTCACGTCTCCTCCCCAAGGTCACGTGGCGGCTGCGTCTTCCATGGCCACCCGCCAGCACACTTTATTCCTCTTTATTTTCCATCACGGCACCAGTTTATTTATTTCTATCTTCTCCAAATAAAACTTATTATAGTGGGCCAGGCATGGTGGCTCATGCCTTTAATCTCAGCACTTTGGAAGGCCAGGCGGGTGGATGACCTGAAGTCAGGAGTTCGAGACCAGCCTGTCTAAGGTGAAACCCTGTCATCACTAAAAATACAAAAAACAAAATTAGCAGGGTGTGGCAGCAAGTGCCTGTAATCCCAGCTACTTGGGATGCCGAGGCAGGAGAATTGCTTGAATCCGGGAGGCGGAGGTTGTGCTGGGCCGGGATCATGCCCCTGTACTCCAGCCTGAGCAACAAGAGTGAAACTGCATCTCAAAAAAAATTATTATAGGGAAAAACCATTATAATGATGATGGAGACATTCAGAGTTTCAGGGAAATGATGATTACGTTGATGTTCAACACTTCTAAACTGGAGAGGAGGAGAAAAGAGCTACAATCATGCTTTGCTCATATGAAAGCCATTCGCCATTTAGCGAACTGATTACCCTTTACGTCTAGTAAGCTTATATATCTCAAAATGCGGCTTTCAGTTTTGTTTTAAATTTTGATTATAAGGTTGGAGTCAGCAAGAGGCCTGAAGGGATAGTCACCTCCGAGGGGAGCTGTGTCAAAGTAGGAGACGAAAGAGGCTGCGGAATTGGGAGGAAGCTTACCCAGGCACTGGTGGTCAGCACGGCCCACGGGTGGTGGGAGAGGTGGGAGGAAGCTTACCCAGGCACCGGTGGTCAGCACGGCCCACGGGTGGTGGGAGAGGTGGGAGGAAGCTTACCCAGGCACCTGTGGTCAGCACGGCCCACGGGTGGTGGGAGAGGTGGGAGGAAGCTTACCCAGGCACCTGTGGTCAGCACGGCCCACTGGAGGTGGGAGAGGTGGGAGGAAGCTTACCCAGGCACCGGTAGTCAGCACGGCCCACGGGAGGTGGGAGAGGTGGGAGGAAGCTTACCCAGGCACCGGTGGTCAGCACGGCCCACGGGAGGTGGGAGAGGTGGGAGGAAGCTTACCCAGGCACCGGTGGTCAGCACGGCCCACGGGAGGTGGGAGAGGTGGGAGGAAGCTTACCCAGGCACCGGTGGTCAGCACGGCCCACGGGAGGTGGGAGAGGTGGGAGGAAGCTTACCCAGGCACCGGTGGTCAGCACGGCCCACGGGAGGTGGGAGAGGTGGGAGGAAGCTTACCCAGGCACCGGTGGTCAGCACGGCCCACGGGAGGTGGGAGAGGTGGGAGGAAGCTTACCCAGGCACCGGTGGTCAGCATGGCCCATGGGAGGTGGGAGAGGTGGGAGAGGTGGGAGGAAGCTTACCCAGGCACCGGTGGTCAGCATGGCCCACGGGAGGTGGGAGAGGTGGGAGGAAGCTTACCCAGGCACCGGTGGTCAGCACGGCCCACGGGAGGTGGGAGAGGTGGGAGAGGTGGGAGGAAGCTTACCCAGGCACCGGTGGTCAGCATGGCCCATGGGAGGTGGGAGAGGTGGGAGGAAGCTTACCCAGGCACCGGTGGTCAGCACAGCCCACAAGAGGTGGGAGAGGTGGGAGGAAGCTTACCCAGGCACCGGTGGTCAGCACAGCCCACAAGAGGTGGGAGAGGTGGGAGGAAGCTTACCCAGGCACTGGTGGTCAGCACAGCCCACAAGAGGTGGAAGAGGTGGGAGGAAGCTTACCCAGGCACCGGTGGTCAGCACAGCCCACAAGAGGTGGGAGAGGTGGGAGGAAGCTTACCCAGGCACTGGTGGTCAGCACGGCCCACGGGAGGTGGGAGAGGTGGGAGAAAACTTACCCAGGCACCGGTGGTCAGCACAGACAAGGGGAGGTGGGAGAGGTGGGAGAAAGCTTACCCAGGCACTGGTGGTCAGCACAGCCAAGGGGAGGTGGGAGAGGTGGGAGAAAGCTTACCCAGGCACTGGTGGTCAGCACAGCACACGGAAGGTGGGAGAAAGCTTACCCAGGCAGTGGTGGTCAGCACGGCCCAGGGGAGGTGGGAGAAAGCTTACCCAGGCACTGGTGGTCAGCACGGCCCAGGGGATGTGGGAGAAAGCTTACCCAGGCACTGGTGGTCAGCACAGCACACGGGAGGTGGGAGAAAGCTTACCCAGGCAGTGGTGGTCAGCACGGCCCACGGGAGGTGGGAGAAAGCTTACCCAGGCAGTGGTGGTCAGCACGGCCCACGGGAGGTGGGAGAAAGCTTACCCAGGCAGTGGTGGTCAGCACGGCCCACGGGAGGTGGGAGAAAGCTTACCCAGGCACTGGTGGTCAGCACGGCCCAGGGGAGGTGGGAGAAAGCTTACCCAGGCAGTGGTGGTCAGCACGGCCCACGGGAGGTGGGAGAAAGCTTACCCAGGCACCGGTGGTCAGCACAGCACACGGGAGGTGGGAGAAAGCTTACCCAGGCAGTGGTGGTCAGCACGGCCCAGGGGAGGGCCTCCTTGTGGTGGGAATCACTGAAGCAGAGAAGGCAGAGCCAACAGCCACGCATGGACCCGGCACGTGATTCAGAACCAGTGTGGAACACTGTGAAGACGGTTCAGGCCTGGTGTGAGTGTCTGGCTGTCGGACCTAGGGATGCATGTGGCAGCTTAAAGGGACTTGCAGGGTCAGCCTCTGTCCCAGGCTGCTTAGGTGGCCAGACTGTGTATGCAAGTATTGCAAGGAGCCACTTAGATGTTGAAAAGTATCAGGTCACGTTATGGGCTGATTTGTACACCCCAGAACTCATGTGGTGATGCCCCACCCTCCAATATCTCACAATGTGACTATGTATGGAGAGAGGAGCTTTAAAGAAGGAAGGAAGGTAAAATGAGGACACTATGGTGGGCGCTGATCCGGTATCGCTGAATCTTTATAAGGAGAGATTAGGACGCAGATGGGCACAGGGGGAAGACCCCGCATGGGCACAGGGGGAAGGCGGCTGTCCGCAAACCAAAGAGAGAGGCCTCCAAGGGAATCAACCCCGGTGGCATCTTGATCTCCAACTAACTCCCAGCCTCCAGAACTGCAGGAAACCAGATTTCATTTGTGTGAGCCTCCCAGCCTGTGTTCCTTTGTCAGGACAGCCATGGGGAAGCAATAGAAACCGATCGTGACACTAGGCTGCCAGTGGAAGAACGCAGGCGTTTTTAACACAGCCCTCTTCCATGACCAAACCTGCTCACTGAGCGTTCCTGGTGACTGCCCATACACGCATGGTATGACAGCTTCCTAGAGCTGCTGTAACAAAGTCGGATGCTCAGAGTTTGAAACCCAGTTGCGGGCAGGGCCCTGCTCTCTGAAGTCCCGGGGAGAACGGGCTCCGCACCTCTCTCCCACCTTCTGCTGTGGCCGACAATCCTCGGAATTCCTTGGCTGTCACAGGGCATTCTCTGTGTCCCCCTCTGTGCCTCTCCTTCTTATAAGGACGCCAGCCATAATGACATCATTTTAACTTGATTACGTCTGCAAAGACCTTATTTCTTTTTTCTTAATTCCATTTTTTTAATTGTACTTTAGGTTCTGGTGTTCATGTGCAGATCTCGCAGGGTTGTTGCATAGGTACACACGTGGCAAAGTGGTTTGCTGCCTCCATTCCTCCGTCATCTGTATTTGGCATTTCTCCCCACGTTATCCCTCCCCACCCAAGGCTGTCACTCCTGTAGCTCCCAACAACTGCCCCCAGTGTGTGATGCTCCCCTCCCTGTGTCCATGTGTTCTCATTGTTCAAACCCACCTATGAGTGAGAACATGTGGTGTTTGATTTTCTGTTCTTGTGTCAGTTTGCTGAGAATGATGGTTTCCAGATTCATCCAAGTCCCTACAAATGTCACGAACTCATCGTTTTTTTATGGCTGTGTAGTATTCCATGGTGTATATGTGCCACATTTTATTTGTCTAGTCTATCATCGATGGGCATTTGGGTTGGTTCCAGGACAAAGATGTTACTTCTAAATAAGGTCACATTCACAGGCCCTGAGGGTTGGAACATCAACATACCTTCTCGGGAGCAAGATAGATGGTCTAGGGGAGGCATGATGGTTCCATGGTCTTGGGGGCATAATGCGTGGTCTAGGAACTTTACAGATTAGCTGACAAAGGTCGAATTTAGTCTATTCTGTCACTTTTTGACTTTCAGAATTTGAACAGCTTCTTTTGAGTGTTAATATTTTGTTTTGTTTTGTTTTTGAGATGGAGTCTCATTCTGTCGCCCAGGCTGGAGTGCAGTGGTGTGATCTTGGCTCACCGCAACCTCTGCCTCCCTGGTTCAAGTGATTCTCCTGCCTCAGCCTCCCAAGTAACTGGGATTACAGGTGCCCACCACTATGACCAGCTAATTTTTTTTTTTTGTATTTTTAGTAGAGATGGGGTTTCACCATGTTGGCCAGGCTGGTCTCAAACTCCTAACCTCAGGTGATAAACCCACTTCGGCCTCCCAAAGTGCTGGGATTACAGGCATCATCCACCGTGCCCAGCGAGTGTTAGTATTTTCTCAGTAGAATGCAGAAAGTAAATGTCACCCCACAGGCTTGCTGTGAGAACAGAATGAGCAAATCTATGTGTGAATTCACCATCAGAAAGAGTGTACATATCCCCTCTTTATCAGTAAGGCGAGGCTGAGTTATGTCGTTATCACAAGCAATTCCACAGCACGTCTGAGTCTGAGAATGACAGGTTTATTCCTCACTCATGTGCGTGACCTTTAGGGACAAACTCCACCACATTTCCTCTTCATTCTGGGACCCAGGCTGAAGAAAGCAACTTCTAAATGAGGCACACTGCCCTCACGGCAAAGGCAAAAGAGAAAATAGAACAGTGCGGTAATGGGCAGTTTGGGCAAACGAGGAGACGTGAGGTGGGCAGGTGGGCAGGGGGTGCCGAGCCCATTCTCCAGCTAAGGGCGGGTTGGAGGTTACAGAGAACTGAGTGTGAAAAACAAAACAGAAACCAAACCATGTGCAGTTGGTGAAAGTCTGTCATACCGAGGGGTAGTCCAGCAGGCTCCTCCTCCCCACCCCCCCGCCCCGTCCACTCCGGACATCACTGCATCTATTCTTTGTGATGGGCTGGAAGGGAGGGGGAGAGTTGAATGTGAAGAGCAGAACTTGCTTGAAGCAGAACCTGCTGATCGGCGGATGAGAGAATATGAAAGAAGAGCCCGAACCGATGCCGAAGCTGCAGGATCTTCTGAAGCCCGAGGAAAGGGGCTCCTGTGCACACAGATGGGAAAGTTTGAAGGGCTGCTTATCTCAGTGAGATTTATTTGGAAAAGTGACATTTCATCAGATTATCTTTCAAATTGAGTAAGATATTCACCTGGCATTAGCCCTTTAGGGAATCAGAGTTCTTAAAGGAGAGTTCAAGAAGCATGCAGAATACCACCAAGGCAAAGGACAGAAATGGATCCTGTGGGTCCTAGTGGACCCTGGTAAATGGACTTCCTGTCTCACTGCTTGCTACCCAGCTGGTAGAGAATATTTCTCACAGATGCACATTGAAATCTGTCTTCCCACCTGAATTAACTGTCCTCAGCATTTTGTCACTTACTTCCCAGAGACACCTAACAACATGTTTTTCCTCTTAAAAACTATACTCTGTAATGAGCCTTGATCAAGCCCCCTAAAGAAGCAGGTGTGGTAGGTGGGTGTCCAGCAATAGAGGCTACAGGTGGAGAAGAGCCCTAACCAGCCTTGCCCCGAGAAAACCACGTGTTCTAAGAATTTACCAAAATTTCCCAGCACGTCATTATTTAAGCTCCTATTAACAGACCTCTCTGCACTGAACTGTCACTTTTCAAAAACTATGTTTCTTCTGGCTTCCATGGTGATGAGAAGTTGTTCTGATTCTGTGGCATTCGGCTGCTGGAAACTCACTCCCCGAAGAGGGGAGTGGTCCGAGCAGTGGGCAAAACTGTAAAATGTGAAAGCTTTCGCTTGTAATAACAGCAAAGGCGCTTCCAGAAGGCTGGTCACGTGGAGCCGCTGCGGTCTACACACCATGGCGATCTCACAACTGCCCCGCGCCCCCGGCTCCCCAGTGTTGATTGATAGGATCATGTGCCTCTTGCCAAGGCTTTGGGGGCGGCTTGACCCCTGCTGCTCCAGTCCCTGCTCAGCGCCAGGGCTGCACCAAAAGTGGGTTAAAGGGCATTTCAAATTAATTCGGAGGGAGCCTGACTCAGCAGGTTAACATTCATTTCACAGGCACCTTCAGCAACACCTGCTCGAGTTTCAGAATCGCTGTCCATGAATAGGCCCATTGTGTCCGTGTGCTAACCAGGCAGAGACCTGGGGCAGGGCTGGGGGTCCTGGGGGCCCACGTGCAGCATTTGGCTCTTGTTGGATATTTGCTTCATGTGAATCAACTCCCATCATCAGCCCTTGCGATACCAAGGAGAGAAGATCCAGAAGACAGGTCATGGGAGGATGTGTGGGCTGCCTTATTTAGGTCAAGGGCTGTTGGTGCTGAGAGCAATGGAACTTTGGTCCAGAATACTGAAGATGCTACTTCTTGATGAAGGAACTCCCCTGGGCACCTCCAGGAGCCCATGCATGTGAGGATATGTGTGCATGTCTGTGGCAGAACTCCCCGGAGCTGCGTGCTATGGACCAGGAGTGGGCTCCAGGCATGCCGGGAGGCCAGGTCCCCCGGGTGTCACCTTTGGTGGAGGCCAGGCCTGGGTTGTCCTGCCGATTGTCTGCCCGGGGCAAGCTGGGAAGCAGCATGAGCCACAGGGCAGAGAAAGGGGGCAGAGGAGCAGGCTTCTCCTGACTGCCACAGTCAGCAGGGACTTGGATACATCACATCGCTTTCCTAGTTCTGCACTCTTGCTGCTCAACGTGAGAAGACCTGGCAGACAGAGCCCTGGGGATGTGTATTTAGTGAGTGCATGATTGATGTTAATTAGATGCTGGCCACCTACCCACCTACGTGTGCTAACTACAACGGAAGCCAGAAAGGTTCACAGAGACTGGATAGCCAATTGCATATGCTCGAATCTACCTTTTACTGGGGGGCCTCCACGTACCGTGGATAGTGCCGTTAACCAACACATAAGCAGTGGTAACAGTTGGGTAAGGAACCTCACTGATGGCTCAGGAGACCAGTGTACCAACAGGTGAGCTGAGTGGGTCCGGATGTCTTTGGAACGCTGGTCAGCGGGGTCCTCCCTGCTTCTGGCACCAGATGCCAAAACTGGGAGAAGGCTTCGGAGCTCTCACGGGCAGAACCTCCAAGGGTGTCTTGAACGAGGCCAGTTCTTGGCTGTTTTATTGTCCTCCCAGGGGAGTCTGCTCTCATCATCTGAGCCACCTTTCTTTCTATCGGTCTGGTCAGGGTTGGGGTAGCACTGGGCAGCAGCAGGTGTCATGTTAGCACCTCAGCCCGTTGCATATGTGTTTAGCACTTTGAGGAGGCAGACAGCTTCACAGTGGGCTTACTGACACTTGACATGAGTGACTCCATTTTGAGATATTAGGAGCATAAATTATTATATCAGGGATGTGTGCTGGGAATGTTGTAGGCGCTGGAAATACTGTAGAGATTCTTAGAGTCCCCTGAGTGGGAGCAGACGAAAAAGGGGACTGGGGCGGGCTCTCAGCGAGGTCCTGTGTCCCTGCCCTGTTTTGTGATCATGACACCTCCAATTTGACCTGGTTTGTACCTATGAAAAAAAGTGGTCTCTTGTTAATCCCATGGGACACCGATGGTCCCTAAGAAGGACTGGCCCGAGGGAAGGGTAGGTGGCAGCAGACATGTTTCCTGTCCTGTGTCTGTGGATGTCATGGTAGAGACACCAATGGAATTTGCCTAAGTGGCCCCCGAGCCTTGGGCTCGCATTCCAGATTCTGCATACAAATCAATCACAGGAGCCTATCAGCTCTGCCGCACGTCTAGCAGTCCCTGAAAGATCCGATGTGTATCTAAGGATTTGGCTTTCACAGGTGGACTTGAGAAGACATTCTGCTTTAAAGGTTAACGGCAACCACCTTACAGAAACATGTTTGGGAGAAAACCTCAAATACCATGTTCTTCAACCATTCACCAGCAGACCATGGGCCCAGCCTGAAACCTGCTCCCCAGCGCCTTTCAACCTCTGCCTGGCAGCGCAGACTCCTGACAACAGCCCCTTGGCCCATGAGACATCCCATCACAGACCCCACCAAAGAGGGAATGTGTGGTGACTTTGAGGCATGGGAGAGCCTGAGAGAAGACACCTTGGTCTAGCAGCCCCTGGAAAATGCCACCATGTCACTTAGCCTGAGGTGTTCCAAGCAGCGTGATCTGTGTGTTAAGCCCGTTGTGTTAAAACCATGTGTGCCTGTTCCCTTGGTCTCCGGTCACAAATGCTCCGTGGCATGGAGGCAGCCTCTTTCCTTCTCTGTTCAACAGACTCTTCCTAGAGCTGGCAGGCAGGCCTTGCAAGGACACGTTGCCATTCAGGTCATCAGGACCTGGCTTGCCAGCTGGAGGGAAAACAAGTGTATAAGAAGCAGGAGTCAGGGTACGTATCTGGATGGCACCTGGACAGACGAGAGACCAACACAGGACACAGACATCTTGTTGCCTGTGTTTTTGAATAATGTGGATTACTTACCTACTTGCAATATTAAATGAAGAATGTGTGTCAGATCCAGTGAGAACTGCTCAACTCGAGTAGAACAAGCAGACATTTTGCTCGACATTGATTAAACCCTACTTGTGATTTAGGGAAATACATTCACATTCAAAGAGTTTTTAAAAACATGTTTCCTGACCTAGCGGATCTAAAGCAATGTTCTGTGGTTTGGTTTTCTCAGTCTGCAGTGCAGACTTGCAAACAGTAACCAGCCAGGACTCAGGATACCCAAGCTCCAGGTTTTTGCCACTTTCCTTCTCGATGCCACCACCTCTGGGAGCTGCCACTGCCCCTCGGAGAAGCAGGACTAAAGGCCATCTATGAGACCTCACCTGGTGCGCAGCCTCTGAAGGGCTCCCATCCCCCAGGCTGGTCCATGCAGCAATCTACCGTGCTGTTGGTCTGCACTCCCTCAGGGGCAGTGGAGTGTGGACATCTCCACGCTGGGGCCCGGTGCTGGCTCAGAGGAGATGCTTGGTTCCTATTTGTTAGACTGCACTGGCTCAGAGCCAGTGACTGGGCTTCTCCCACCTCTTCCAGAAGCCTTGGGTTGCCCATCTTTCCACAAGACTCTGGAGTTCTGCTGCCAAACCCCATCTGTTGGCTGAGGTCGCACACTTCAACAAACTACCCAATGCATTATATGCCTGTGTTGATCTCACTGGATTCTGGATTCTTCTGGCCATGCTCCATGGGCCTCTAAGTCCCCTCCCCTCATTTTCACACTGGACGTCTCTCTCCTCCACCACTGCCATGTTCATCCTGTTGTCCTGGACTTCCCAGCACCCAGAGTTACCCCTGGTGTTCACTGTCTCTGTAGGAGGATCGAATTCCAGGTTCCAGTTACTCCCAGTCTGGCCCATTCCCTTGCAGCTTAGCTGGCTGGCCTTGTCCCGGACCCTCACACCCCTCCCTGCACATTTCTGTGAATGACTTTCACAGTGAGTTTTAGCATGCATCTGTCTGTGTAAGACATAGAACTAAAACAATGTGAATGAGCTTGGGAATATGTAACAAAATCTACTACACCCCAATCCAAATATCCCCCCGAAGGGGTTCAGAAGTACAAAATGCAAAAAGCAGAGGATGACTTAGAGATGCTAGTGCATTTGTCTTACTGTGCAGAGCACAGAGGCCAAAGATTCAGATCTGGCAGCCAGATGAAGGGAGAAGAACCACACCGACTGCAGGCTTCTGAGCCGGGGCCAGCATCTGGCCTCCCTTAGATGACCAGGGCTGGAAGCCCAGGCATTCCCTTCCAGCCCTCTCGCCATGTGCCCAGCTTCACCTCTTTGCCCAAGCTCTCTACCTTACTCTGAGTACCTACTCTTTCAAGGCTGAACTTCCTGGGTTGCTTTGCTGCATCTCCCAGGATGTACAAGCTGAGATGGAGACGAGATGAAAGCAGTGAGAGTCTGCGTGGAGGGGAGGGGAGTGTAGATTTCATCAGCGATCTGCCCCAGGAGGAGGTGCAGCCATCTAGAAGATCGTGGCTGCTGCTGGGACTCAGCTCGGCCATCCTCTTTATCTTCCAGTGCCATGAATAATAACTGAAGACTGGCTGATATTCCTTAAGCCCTTTATATAATCCCATCAAGCTCTGATGGAACAGATAGGAAAAGCACATTCCAAGGAATTCACTCTCAGCCTGTGTCAACATGTATTATAATGTCCAGCTAAAAGAATCTAATGAAAACAAAGCGACTTTAGCCAGTCCCCACCCACCTGTTTGCCTGTTCTTTTGAACTGACTAGCCAGCTGTCGGCGGGTGGGAGGGGGGTCTTGAAAGTTGACCTCGTCAGATTCCCTCAGGGGACATCAGACTGATCCCTAACCTTCAAACCAGGGAACCATCAGAGGGTTCTTGTAGCCAGTTGTGAGACGCCTGTTGGGATGGAATTTAAACCGTGATCTCTTGGCCTCTCCCTTTCACTCCCCAGTTTCTGTTGGAGGCCTCTCTGAGAACTCTCCGTCCTTCCCTTGGTTGATACCATCTATTCTTTCTGTGAGGACTGCACTCCCATGTGCCCCTGCGCCCCTGCGCCCCTGCGCCCCTGCGCCTGCAGCCCAAGCCCTGCCTTCCTCCACCTATCTTTCTCTTTCAAGCCAAAATAAGATGTCCTCCTTCCAAAAGGCTTTGACCTGTAGATAGTGACATTTCACAGGTGGGTGGTGCCTTGCGATCTGGTTATGTTCATCTACGTGCTAACCCCTTTTCCACTTACTGTCTGATCCACAGACTTCGCTGATGACACCAACATAGAGTACAGAGATATGTAGTCATACAGCGCGTTCATATGAACATATCCATCAAGGGCAGACTGCGTATCTGAGATACCAGGACATGGCCTCTGTCCTGAACAAGCTTGAATTAAGTCGAAGCAATTAAATATGTGTCAAAATGAGTATAATCCTAGGACAGGTCAGACCAGGCACAGCGGAAGCACAGCTCATTTCTGAGAGTGTATGTGGAGACGGAAGTTCGCTGGGGTGACAGTTATTTGAGGAAAGCCTGAGGGATCTATCTGGACCGCTTGAAACCCGGAGGAAGGGCCTCGTGGGTGAACAGCACAGCACAAGCCAAGGGCAGAGAGGGGGTGACAAGGAGCGTCTGAAGACCAGAGCTGGGCTTTGGGATGGTGACTCTGACATCTCTGAGCGGGGCAGGTTTCAGGGCCAAGGGAGGCCACTGAAGTCCAAGCTGAAAATAACGGAACCTTGGGGTCAAGTCCCCAGTGCCGGAATGAACCTGAGGCTCCGTGGAGAGGGAGCTGCAGGGTGAGCTGTATGTGGGGGATTAGAGAAAAAGAGGTCTTGGGACAGACGAGAATCTCAGCTAGCCTTAGGGGAAGATGAATCAATTACTCTGTATGTACAGTGAATTTAAGTTCACAAACTCGGGTGTATAAGAAATATTGCATGTCTCAGTTTTTTGTTAAATAAACCTAAATTTATCCATCATCCTTGAACACATTCATCTAAGTGAAATAAGCCAGAAACAAAAGGGCAAATATTGTATGATTCCACTTATATCAGGTTACCTTGCCTGGTCAGCTCCACAGAGAGACAGCACAGAAGGGTAGTTGCTAGGGACTGTGGGGGTGGGAAATGGAAGGTAGTTTTAAGGGGTATGGAGTTTCTAGTTTGGGATAATAAGACATTCTGGAGCTAGAGGTGGTGATGATTACACAATGGTGTGAATGTATTCAATGACACTGAAGTGTACACTTAAAAATGGTGAATCATGGCCGGGCACGGTGGCTCACGCCTTTAATCCCAGTACTTTGGGAGGCCAAGGAGGGCGGATCACAAGGTCAGGAGATCAAGACCATTCTGGCCAACATGGTGAAACCGGTCCTACTAAAAATACAAAAAATTATTTTTTTTGTATCTTTGTAATGGTGGTGTGCGCCTGTAATGGTGATGTGTGTCTGTAATCCCAGTTACCCTGGAGGCTGAGGCAGGAGAATGGCTTGAACTTGGGAGGTGGAGGTTGCAGTGAGCCGAGATCGTACCACTACACTCCAGCCTGGCGACAGAGCGAGACTCCATCTCAAAAAAAATAAAAAAATAAAAACAAAATAAAAGGTTAATCACGTCCTTTGCAGGGACGTGGATGAAGCTAGAGACCAATATCCTTAGCAAACTAATGCAGGAACAGAACACCAAATACCACATGTTCTCTCACTTATAAGTGGGAGCTGAATGATGAGAACACATGGACACATAGAGGAGAATAACACCCACTGGGACCTATCGGAGGGCGGAGGGCAGGAGGAGGGGAGGATCAGGAAAAACACCTATTGGATACCAGGCTTAATGTCGGGTTGATGAAACAATCAGTACAACGAACCCTCGTGATACAAGTGGCTTAGGTAGCACATCTGCCCTTGTACCCCTGAACTTAAAAGTTAAAAAAAATCAACATACAAAAATAAATTAGAAATTAGAAATTTAAAAAATAGTTCAAATGGTACATTTTTAGGTTGTGTATATTTTACCATGATAAAAAAAAATCTGACTTCGACTCCCACGCCCCTGGGCTTATTGGCATTTCAGTTCTGGTCACTGCTGGGTAGGTGGGGAGCATCTGTTCCCTGCTGAGGTCTGGGAAAGGTCTTCAGGTCATGCACGGTCCCGGGGAGTCAGGGCAGCAGCACCGGTCACTGGTCCACACCTGGTCCCAGCAAACGCCCATGTGCTAGTCCATGTGGCTCCAGATACCAGGCTCTGTGGCTCTGGGCTGGACAAGCTTGTGCCATGATGCCAGCCTTCCCCATTGCATCTGGCAGACATCAGTCCTCCCTGTGGGTTCTGCCACAAAGCAGGGCATTGTCTCCCCCGGACAGGCGGACTCCTTCTTTTCTCTCCCTGGTCTGGGAAGAAGACTTCTTACCGGGCCACCCTCGCAGGTGCAGCCTGTGCAGTCCCACAGGGCTCTGTGCTCATTAGGACCCTGTGCTTGCTTCAGTGCACTGTTGTCACTGTTTTGGAATTCTCAATTTATGGACAAAGGATCTCATGTTCATCCTGCCTTCTTGTCTTCTTGGCTTCTCTCAAAGGCATGTGACTTTCTCCCCTCCCTGCCAGAAACACTGTCACGATGGGCTCAAATGCACGCAGGAGGGGTGCATTTAGCAGCCATGTTGGCTGTTTGTTGCTCGAGAAACACAGGACGATGAGGGGGAACACACAGGGAGAAAACATGCTAATTAATGTTCAGTGAAACGTCTCAGTGGAGCATCTAAATTGATAGTTTATATTCTTTTGTTTTTTGAGACGGAGTTTCGCTCTTGTTACCCAGGCTGGAGTGCAATGGCGTGATCTCGGCTCACCGCAACCTCCGCCTCCTGGGTTCAGGCAATTCTCCTGCCTCAGCCTCCTGAGTAGCTGGGACTACAGGCACGCGCTACCGTGCCCAGCTAATTTTTTGATTTTTAGTAGAGATGGGGTTTCACCATGTTGACCAGGATGGTCTCGATCTCTTGACCTTGTGATCCACCCGCCTCGGCCTCCCAGTGCTGGGATTACAGGCGTGAGCCACCGCGCCTGGCCAGTTTATATTCTTGCACTGCGATGCTTGCAATCCTGCGATCCAGGTGGTGAGTTCTGAGCAGCCGTGGAGGCCTGGAGGTACTGACTGAGGAGTGGGAAGTCATCAGAGTAGATGAGGGACGTTTGTGGTGAGAAAGAGGAACTTTGGGGACCGTGCTCACATTTGGTGGGCACAGTGTGGAAGAAGAGACACCAAGGGGACAAGGAAGAGGCAAAGAGCTGTCAGGGACCACGGCAGCAAAGGCCTGAAATGAACGTCAGTGGCCAAGCAGGGCCAAAGCAACCAAGGAAAGACGGCTTCTAATAGAAGAAAGTGTTGTCAAACTCAGCAGCTAAAGAAAACAAGGAAAGAAAAAGTCCTCGGATTAGGGGATTTGTACTTAGCAGCAGAGTCTGCAAGACCCCTAGGGAGCTGGAAAGGAGGAAACATGCTTTGTAGGCCAATTCTGCATTTGGAGCTTTGGGGATTGGTATTTGCCTGTGTAGCTGGGAACCTGGAGGATGTAACCTAATTTCCATATGCTAATTAGGTCCTGTATATGAATCTATAGTGGGGATCTTATTGATCTTTTAAAATGATTACTAATAGCTTTATTGAGGTGTAACTTAGATATTACAGAATCTAGCCATTTGAAGAGTACAACTCAGTTATTTTTCGTCTATTTACAGAGCTGCGCAATCATTGCCACAATATGCTTCTATTTGGAATATTTCCATCACCGCAAAAGGAAACTTCATGCCCTGCAGTTGCTCCCCATCCCCGCCTCCAAACCTAAGCAAGCAGCAACTCTGCTTTGATAGATTTCGATTTACCCTTTCTGGGTGTTTCATACACATGGAATCGCACATTGTGTGTTCTTTATAGTTTGCCTTCTTCCGTTCACTAAGCCTAATGATGCTGAGGTTCATTCATGTTGCATTCGTATGTTTTTCCTTTTCATTGCCAAGTATTGCACTGTACGGATAGGCCGCATTTTGCTTATTCATTCGCCAGTGGATGACCATCTGGGTTGTTTCCACTTTTTGGCTGTCGTGAATAATGCTGCTATGAATGTTTCTGCACAAGCGTTGTGTGAATATATTTGTCATTTCTCCTGAAGAGATACGTAAGAGCGAAATGGTTACATCATAGGACAATTCTTTTTAACATTTTGAGAAACGGCCAAACCATTTTTCAAGATGGCTATACCATTTTACATTCTCACCAGCAATGTGCGAGGATTCTGGTGTCTCCACATCCTCGTCAGCACTTGTTATTGTCTTTTTTAAATTGGAGCCACTCTGATGAAAAAGTCATTCTTGTCTTTTTTTATTAAAGCTGTTCCAGTGTGTGTAAAGTGGCATTTCATGGTGGTTTTATTTGCATTTTCCCAAAGACTAACAATGCTGAGCATCTTTTTCTTTTCATGTGCTTGTTGGCTATGTGATAATTTCTTTGGAGAAATGTTGATTCGAACCCTTTTACTCATTTTAAAAATCAGATTGTCATTTTATTTTTAGCTGTAGGAGTTCTTTCTATATTCTAGATATAAGTTTATTCTGGGACATATGATTTGCAAATAGTTTTCTTCCAGGCTGTGGGTTGTCTTTTCACTTTCCTGATGGGATACGTTGGTGTGCAAAAGCATTTAGTGTTGATGAAATCCTATTTATCAACTTTTCCTTTTATAACTTGTACTTTTTGTCATAACTATGAAATAATTTCCTAACCCAACATCGTGATGATTTACTCCTATGTTTTCTTATAAGACAAAGAAAACTTCTGGCTCTTACATTTAGATTTGAGACCCATTTTGAATTAATGTTTATGTACAGAATGCACGTGGCTTTGTGTGAATATGTGTTGTCATTTCTCCTGAATAGATATGTAAGAGTGGTAGATACATAAGATGTAGTTGTCCTAGCACTATTTGTTAAAAAGACTATTCCTTTTCCATTGAATATTTCTGACACCTTTGTCAAAAATCAATTGACCATAAATATTAGAGTTTATTCTTGGGGCTCTCAATTTTGTGCCGATAATCTATTGATCTTTAGGTGTATCCTTACGGTGGGATCAGACTATCATGATGGCTACAGCTTCATGTAGCAATCATTTAGTGAATTTTGAAATCAATATGTGTAAATCCTTTAACTTTGTCCTTTTTAAAGATTGTTTTGGCTATTCCGAGTCACTTGTACTTTTGTATTACATTTGGGATGAGCATGTCAACTTTTGCAAAAACCTGGCTGGAATTTGGATAAGGATTGTGTTGAATCTGGAGACCAACTTAGGCAGTATTGCCACCTTAACAATATTAAGTCTCCTGATCCATGAATATGGGATGTCTTTCCGTTTATTTCAATTGCAATTGACTTCAGGAATGCTTTGTCGTTTTCAGTGAACATTTGGTACTTCCTTTGCTAAATATTGCTAAATGTTTTATTTTTTTTGATCTTATTGTGAATGGAATTATCTTCAGAATTTTATTTTTGTGGTATATAAACTACAACTGTCTTCCTACCTTACCAGATTTATTAGTTAAAATGCTTTTTTTTGTGTGTATTCCTGAGGATTTTCTGCTTACAAGAATACTCAAGATCATGTTTTCTGCAAATAAAGGCAGTAACTTCTTCCTTCCTAATCTTGGTGCCATCAACCGATGTTCCTAGTCACCTTAGGAGTTACGTACAGGCATTTTGCAGATAGGAGAACTTACATCCAGAGAAGTGCCTTGTCTGAGGTCAGCTAGCCAGGAAGTGAGTGGATCAGGACCAGAACAGAGGACTACTGCTTTCCCCCGCATCACTCTGCATTTTCAACACACTGCCTCCAGTTGGCAACGTCAGGATCTGAGGAGACAATGGATGACCTATCTCTGTAGCGCTCCTATTGTTTTCCTTTGTTACAAGCAGCCAGATTCAGTCAAGCAGGGAGCAGAACGTACATTTCGCAAATGTCTACCATATTTTGTACTATGCTCAGTGCTAGGCACATTCAAACACTATTCCAATTCATCCTCATAAAACCGTATAAAGTAGTCACAATTGTTTCCATTTTACAAATGAGGAAACCAAGGCTCTGAGATATTAAATTACTTGTTTAAGATCACAGAACCCATAAATGGAAGAACTGTGTACCCCACAAAATCCTGTGCACCCCACAGCATCATGCTGCCTCTTCCTTCCTGCTACTAAGGAAGCAGCTCTCAGGCCAGTGCTGTCCTGCATGGCTATCTGTGTGTCTCTCCCTCAGACAGTGACCTTGTAGCTGCATGATGCACATGGCACACGCCTGCACACACAGACACCCACAGTACACGAGTCACTGCCTTTCCAGGCTTCCTTCAGACTAAGCAACCTCATGGGTAACTGTTTTTTAAACCTCCTTTGTGTGTCTCAATGGACAATGTGAACAATAAATGCTTCTGAGGTTGAGTATAAAAGGGAGGATTCAACACCAGACACTTAGCTGCGTATCTCAAATGGTCAAGGCTGCACAGTGGTGAGAAATGGCTTACACAGGCCTCTTCTGATAAGTCACATCTGGGATACTGCCCCAGACCACCAAGATGCAGCTCTGGACAAGTTGCTTCTGATTGTACTTGGTTATGGGGGCCTGGGAGGACATGGCGGTCCCAATGAGGGCAGGGCCTGACTCACCCTACATGCCACTCGACCTGCCTCATGCTCCCTGACACTTGCCAAGCACTCTATAAATGCCTCCTTGTATGCGTTTTGACATATCTTGGAGCCACTTTGTCCTAAATGGTTATCCAGGTTTCCTTTTCAGCTGTTCTCTTCCCCTCTCACTGTCTCATTTCCCCTCCTAACAGAAAGGACATTCCTACTGCCAATCTATCAAGGCTGATGTTTGTAGTCTTAGAGCAGATGAAACATCCAAATGGAAGCGATGGAGATCAGCCCGGACGCAGCTCCCCGATCCTCCTCGCCCTCTTCTCCCCAGTGCCGGTCCATACACAACCCAGGAAACGTTCTAGAAGCACAAAGCAGAAATGGAAGTAATTAAATATTTTGCAAACTCTGTCAAATATCGTGAGGGGCAAGAAGGCTCCAAACTTAAAATCTGTGGTTTACCTTTACACTAAATTCCAGATTGCTGAGTAATCCAGGACTCTGGTGGTTTAAACAACTTCTTTCGTATTGCTCAAGAGACGTTAGGTTTGGGAGTTCAAGCCATTTGTAACAGAGAGTCTGGAAAAGTTCTGCGGCCACGCGGTGTGTGGTAGGAGTTACTCTAGCTCAGCCGCCCTGCTTCCAGGTCGTTTCATGGTCAGCAGGAGAATATGATTTTTAATAACATGAAATAAAAAGCCAGTGCTTCTGCCAAAATAAGATTATCTTGTATTTTACTCGGCCCTATTTTAAACTTTCTCAGCTCTTTGCCAAATCCAACCACTCGTCCCCTCGCACGAGTTCCCTTCCTTTCCATGCTCAGGAGCCGATCTGGGCTCTGGCTGGGTCACTCCTCCCTGTCTCTCGGAGATATTCATGGGAGGAGAACCAGAAGCCAGAGGCACGGGTTCTACTCCGGGCTTCCTGAGCTTCATCGTAGAAAGGCAGGACCAGCATTGGCCGTGCGCCCCTTTCACTGTCGGTGCTGCTGAGCCAGATGGGAGCTTCAGCATTGCTTAGCCTAGGAAACCTGTGCGTGCGTTCACACTTCAGACTCAAAGCTATGATTTAGAAAGAGGGAACATGGCCTGGCTTGAGGAAGGGTTTGGGGGGTTAGAAATTTCTGTTTGAAGTCACATCCTTCACTACCAGTTTTCCTGAGGGATAAAGTCTGATTCTTTTTGGGAACTATCTAATGGACTCCAGCCCCTCTGGTTTCCACACAGCACCCCCCACTCAGAGCCATGGCAAGGAAAGGAAGGTGGCCGGGAGGAGAAATCCCCTGGCATAAACATGGGGAACGATTTATTATAGCCATTGCAATCCACTCTCCCAGCACGGCCTGGCTCGCTGAGCTTGCAGAGCTGCTGGGCTCCAAGCCACAGCCCCAGAGCACCCCACAGACTGGTCACCATGGCGGTCACACGTGGAAAGTCCAGGAGATTACATTTCCAAAGAACGGCGAATGCATCCACTTGCCTACTCACCTTATCTGTCATTTTGCTTCCCAGCAATCTTTCTGGATGGATTCAGGTTCGGTCTCAGTGTAACGGAGCCAAGGTTTGACTTCGAGGACATCAGCACCTCTTCCGTCACGTGAAACGCAAAACCGGTCCTACCAGTGGGTCCGGGGGTTAACGATCAGTCTCTCCGGGGTGAGCTTGAGATGGCTTCGTCTTGAATGAATCCTCCCGCATTAACTGGGTCTTTTCTCAGAATTGCTTTTCTCTCCAGCTAAACTGTTCCTGAAGCTGTAGACCTCTGGAGCAGTGTGACATCGTTTTCCCAAGGCTTCTGAACTGGCTTTCACTCTCACATGAGACGCCTGTCTGTGGTCTCATGGCGCTGATTCCTAGCAGCCATGTGCACGCACCATGTGGCAAGACTGTGACAGCTCCAGGACAGAAGCTTTGAGTCGTGTGCTGACCCTTGACACAAGCGAAGCACGGGACCCCAGATCGTCAGACCATTTGGGGGTGTGGGGGTGAACATGACAGTCGGTGAAGAAATTAACTTCTTTGTTTGGAACAAAAAAACCAGGGCAGTATTTTCTTTGGTTGAAGGAATTGGGTTAACAACGTGCCTTCTAGGTCTTGGAACTGACCCCACAGAAGCCAACCTCCACTTGGTGCTTTTGTAAAGAGGCATCACTGGGAAAGGCTTCAGGCACAGTGCAAACTGGCAGGACTTCCAGAATTGAAATGTAAACACAAGGATGGAAGGAAAACACCCCCGGATTTGCTCAATGTTATATTTTCTCCTGGAATCATCTTCTATAAGAACCTGCTCCCGTGAAGGTAACAAGCAGAGCCCTGTGCTTCCATAAGTCATCTGCCGTGACTCTAGCATCCACTCATAAATCTTACTCTAATTAAAGAATGTATGCTCCAAGAGAGCAGGACTTGGTCTCTTTCGGTGCTGTATCCCCAGCTCCTGGACTGTCCTGGTCCATTCATTCATTCATTCATTCATTAAACAAAATATTTCCAGAGCTTTCTATGTGTAAATAATAGGTGTCTATAGTTCATTTATTCAAAAAATATCTCTTGCCTTCTGTGGATCCACAGATGCTCTTCCAGGCCCTGGAGACACAAATGAACAAAACAGGGCAAAGTTTCTATCCTGAAATTTACATCCTTGTGAAATGTTACAGACAAATAACACATAAATATAAACAATGTCAGGTGGCAACAAATCCTATGGAAAAAGTTCCACAAGGTTCGGGGCACCAAGAATGACCACAGTGGCATTTTACACAGGGTGGTCTGCAAATGTCTTTCTGATAAGATGAAATCTGAGCAGAGACCTGAGCAAGGCCCCAGAGTTGGCCTGTAGATATCTGGGAGCAAAGCACTCCAGGTGGGGAACAGCGACAGGTCCAAGGCAGGTGCATGCTTGGGATAATGGAGGAAGCCAAGAGCCGGTGTCGTGAGAGCAAAGGAGTGATGAGGAGGGTGGCAGTGAGGTCTGAGCAGTATGCAGTGGTGTGGTGGCCTTGGCATACTGCTGCCCAGATCTGCTGCAGGGAGCGGGGTTAACTGATGGTCCCAACTGCTGCTCCTCTGAGTTCATCACCTTGGTGCCAAAGCCTCACTTCTCCCAAGCTGACCCTGACCAATGACCAAGCAGGATCAGGCTCCTGGTGCAGGCCTATTCCTCTCACAGGTGACCTTGTCTCAGCTTGAGGACTCCCAGCAATCGGGTCAAACCTCCTCACACTTGAAGACATCCTTTCCGCCCAGTCCTTTCCTTCCCCATCTCCTCTCACAGATGCCAGACCTTCACACATGGGAGAGTTTGCAGTTTACTCCTGCTTCCTCCTTTCTATGTGGATCAAGTGCTCTCTTAACACAGTCCTCATATGTTTAACCTTGTCTTCCAGTCTGATTCTTGAAGGACTTGAATGGACAAGAGGCCATGGTGGGTCCGGTAGGTTGTGGCACAGACTTTGGATCTTATTCTGAGTGTGGGGCTCACCTTTGGAGGGTTCGAGTAGGGGAGTGGTGTGATTAGACGTTCGTTTTAGAAAGATCACTCTAGTGACTGGGGCATGGAGAGCAACGGCCAGTGAGGCTGAGGGTGGAAGCAGCGAGTCCTCCAAAGGCTTCAGCCCAGGCCATGGTGGGGCAAATGCATGTACTGGAATTCTGATGCTGACGTCATCCTCTGCCCTTCCTGCTCTTCCTAAATTCACTCCAAAACTCCAGTGGCATCTCTCAAGGTCTGAGTATTTAACCTTTTGACCATTCCTGCCTCCTAGAAACTGTCTCTTTACTGGGGTTCAAGTTTTCTCCTTCCTCTCAACCTCACCTTCTAGAACCTCCCACTGACTTCTCTTTTGCTGGCCCCTTTACACTGGAGCTCCTCAGAGCCTGTTCTTATTTCTCCTCCTTTCTTGGTTTCCCTTCTCACCTTGCCAGTCTCATTCCTCATGAGATCTGATCCTTCATGCACTTCAGTGTTAATTCCCATTTGCTACCACGTCTGCCCCAGAAAACTGCTAATCTACTTCGTGTCTTTTTAGCTTTGCCTTTTATATTTGTTTTATCTAAACAGAATCATTCCATATGTGGTCTCTTGGGACTTGATTCTTTTACCGAATATACTGTTTTTGAGTTTCGTTCACATTGTAACATATATCCATAGTTTGTTCCTTTTTCATGGCTGAATAGTATTCCATTGTATGGCTATTCCTCCAGTTTTTATGATAGAAAATGTCACAGTACAAAAGCATTGAAATAGTATCATGAATATCTATGTGCCCTTTATCAAGTTTTTCAGATTGTTAACCTTTGGTGCATTTGCTTTATTTAATCATTTGAGAAATATAGTGTCTCTTTTGTTTCTGCTGGACCAGCTGAAGGTAAATTGCTAACACCGTGACACTTCACCTGTGAATCTCTATACAACCACAATGCCACCCACGAAATTTAACATTGATTCAACAAATCAACTCATCAGACTATTTGCCATTATTTTCAGGTTTTCTCCATGGCCAAAAAATAATCCCTTATAACGGTTTTTAAAATCTAAGCTCGAATCGAGTTTCAAGCAGTACATTTGGTTGCCACGTTCCTTTGCTCCGCAGTAAGAGAAATTGCTTTGTCTTTTGGTTTGCATTTTGGTCTTCCATGATGTCGGCAATCATAAATAGCCCAGCCCGTGACCTTGTACAATATACCACATTTTGGATCTGTCTGATTTCTTTCTTCATGACTAGATTCAAGTTAAACCTTTTCTGGCAAGAATATTGCAACTTTTTTTTGGAATTATGCATTAGACATTTTAATATCATAGAGTAGCAAAGCAAAAAGACATTGAAGGACAACAATGCACCACTTAAATGAGGGGAAATACTGGTTATAATCAATAATAATCTATAATTAAATGTTTAGAATAAAAATAATTTTATAATTCAGGTTGAGACTATTACATTTCCATTTTCTGATTTTTATTTTAGATTCAAGAAATGTATGTATAGGTTTGGGTATACTATGTGATGCTGTGAGAATAATCCATCACCCAGGTATTAGGCATAGGACCCAAGAGCTAGTTTTTCACCCCTTGTTCCCAACGCTAGTAGTTCCCAGTTTCTGTTTCTGCATTCATTCACTTAGCATAACAGCCTCCAGCTGCACACACCTTACTGCAAAGAACATTATTTCATTCTTTTTGATGGCTGCATACTATTCCATAGTATATATGCGCCAAATTGTCTGTATCCAGTCCACCACTTATGGGCAGCTAGGTTGATTCCATGCCTTTGCTACAGTAAATGGTGCTGTGGTGAACACAGGAGTGTGGGAGGCTTTTTGGGTGAATGATTTGTTTTCTTTTTGGTATGTTTATAAATTAGTTCAGTCATTGTGGAAAGCAGTCTGGACCCTTTGACCGAGAAATCTCATTAACGGATACATTTCTTTATTGAATTCTTCATCATTAAAGACAAATAATGGTTACTGTCTTATTTTTAAGCCTATAAAGATATGGTATGTTTTGAAGAAATTAACTTTTCTTCTGATTGAGAAGCATCAAATATGTGTAGGTGTGTATATGCGTATATTGCTTTTTATTATGATCTCAGATGACTTATAGAAGAACAGAAAACCAGACACCGCATGGTCTCACTCACAAGTGGGTGCTGAACAACGAGAACCCATGGACACGGAGGGGAACACCACATTCCGGCGCCTGCTGGCGGAGCGGGGGGCTAGGACAGGGACAGCAGGGGGCAGGGGAGCTGCTGAGGGACACCATGGCGTGTGTATACCCATCAACAAACCTGCACTGCCTGCACATGTGCCCCAGAACTCAAAGCATAACAATAAAATAATCCTAAATATATAAAATAAAAACAGTGTAAACATTTAAAAAAGCTTATATGCCTTTTTACATGTTAGTTCACACTTGACTGATTAAGCAAGAAATTAAATTTATTTGGATTATTCATGCCTTTCAAGTATTTTAAGACTTTATATTAACTTTTTTCTTTCCTTTTTTTTTTTGTGGGAAGAGAGACCAAAAAAAAAAAAAAAAAAGATTCAGTCCCTGCTGGAGGCTGGCCTTCAGTTTCTCTAGGGTGGGTACGGGAAGGACAGAGTGCCAGGTGAACTCATAGTCTCCCTCAGCCCGGCTGTTTAGTGCAGAAGACCCTTAACCCTGAAGTCCTTTTTTCTTTTTTATAACATTTACTTATTTATTATCATACTGTAAGTTCTGGGGTTCATGTGCACATCCTGCAGGGTACGCCATGCCATGGTGGTTTGCTACCTCCATCCCCCCGCCACTCACCTAGGCATTTCTCCCAATGTTATCCCTCCCCAACCACCCCACCCCCCGGCACCCCCCAGTCCCCCACACCCAACAGACCCCAGCGCCTGACGCTTCCCTCCCTGTGCCCTTGTGTTCCCACCGTTCAACACCCATAAGGACAAGGTGTCCTGCAGGTTGAAGAGGATGACGGGAGTGAAAGGATCTTGGCGTCTGGGCGTGATTCCCGCAGAAGGACAGGGCTCCTCTTCCCTGCCGCCCCATGCGAGGCTGAGGCCGTGTGGTTCTTGAGCGCTGGTGGGGACATCCCCACAGATTTGTTTTCTGAGGTTCACAGGGATGCGTTGTCACTTCGTTTTGTGTAGGTGTTGCTCATGGGATGTTATTTCTGCTGTTTGTCTTTATGGGAAGGTGTGAATTTAGTGACATTCAAAACCTATGCAAATCAGGACGCTTTTGAGAAGGAAAGAAGAGGTAAGAATCATGACAGGAGCAGCAGGTGTAAGCCAGGACTGTCCTGGGCAAAGGCCGCCCATGGTTCTCCTCCCCGCTCCTCTGAAGTCAGAGATATTCTTTGTTCCCAATCCAGTTTAGTGCACATTTAATACAATTTGACCTGCATTTAAAAAATAGGCTCTGCTTACTTATCTCAGCGCATGTGTTCAGAAAAGTCTGTGGTTATCTCTCATGATATTGCCTTGTCCCCGCCTTATCCTGCCTTCCTTCCAGCTGTCTCATGAGACGGGACATCCTCCCTCCCGTTCCTCCTGCTCGCAGCGTTTGTCACCTTCCAGGGGCTGCTGTCCAAACTCCACACACTGGGTGGCTCAGACAACAGGAATCGACTCTCTCATGGTTCTGGAGACAAGAAGCCCAAAATGAAGGGTTTCTCCTTCTCTGCCCGCCGAGGGAGAATCTGTTCCATACTGTCCTCAGAATTCCCTGGCCTTCCCGGGCCTCAGAATTCCCTGGCCTTCCCGGGCCTGCGGACCCACGACCTGAACCTCTGCCTCCATTGCCACATGACCGTCTCCCTTTCTTATAAGGCCCCTTGTCATTGGCTGCAGGAGCACTGGGTCATCCAGGGTGGCCTCATCCTGGAACCCTTCCATTAATGGCGTCTGCTGTGACCCTTCTTCCAAATGAGGTCACTTCCACAAGTTATGGGTAGACCTGTGTTGAGGAGCCAGGATTTGCTTTACCTCATATTTTAATCTCTTTCCTGTATATACTGAATTCTGCATTATTTTTTCAATTACATCTTCCAGTTTGTTATTTTTTCAGCTGCGTTGACTCTGCTATTTAGCTTACTACAGAGTTTTTGTTTTTTTTTTTTTTTTTTGAGACGGAGTTTCACTCTTGTTACCCAGGCTGGAGTGCAATGGCACGATCTCGGCTCCCCGCAACCGCCGCCTCCTGGGTTCAGGCAATTTTCCTGCCTCAGCCTCCTGAGTAGCTGGGATTACAGGCACGCGCCACCATGCCCAGCTAATTTTTTGTATCTTTAGTAGAGACGGGGTTTCACCATGTTGACCAGGATGGTCTCGATCTCATGACCTCGTGATCCACCCGCTTGGCCTCCCAAAGTGCTGGGATTACAGGCTTGAGCCACCGCGCCTGACCACTACAAAGTTTTTAATGTTATTATATTCTTAATGTCCCAAGATCTATTTCATTCTTAATTCTACATGGTTATTTCTTATAGACTCTTGTTCCTTGCTAATTTTGATTCTGTCTTTTATTTCTTTAAACATGTCATAAAGCTTATTTTCTATTCTAAATATAATCATTCCAAACTTAAACACCTTGGTGTAAATCTGTGGTGGTTTCCGCTGACTCTCACGGTGACTGGAGTCGTTTAGGTAAAACTTACTGCTGTTGACTTACACTCTAAAAGCTCAGTGGCTTAACACACTCAACCTTTTTCCTCCCTCACGTGATGTCCAGTTGGTGCGTGGAGGTGGGGCTGGTTCTGTGCATCATTCACAGACGCTGACTGATGAAGGCTGCACCATGTCCAGCTGCCAGGATCCCCCTGAACACAAACTTGCTGCTGGTAGGCAGGGAAAGGAAGACTAGTGAATCACAGGGAAAGCATCCACGGGTCAGGCTATCACTTCTGCCTTCTCATTGGCAGGTAAAGTTTAGAGCTTCACCTAGATAGAAAGGTGGCTAGAAATTGCCACTACTAGTGTTCACAGTGGACGGACGGCAGAAGACATTGGTTGAGAGCGAGCCACCTCTGCCATGTGACTTATTGGTGTGCATGTTAGGTAAAAAATTTTAGCTCATATATGATTGAACTGAGTCTGTGGGAAACTTGGGGACTTCAGTGGAAATTTGCCTGGAGAGAAGATATTCATTTGCTTCTCCGAGGAAGAAGAAATACTGCTGACCTGCTGGGATCACTTGTGAGCTTGGCAATATTTTAAAAACTTGTGCGTGTATGTGTACATGCATGTGTGTGTGTGTTTCACCCAGGATCTAATTAAATTGTAAAAGGAGAATCCTGCGGAGTAGCTAAGCTGTCAGGCTCTCCGTCCATGTTCTTAACATACCTGTCAACGGCGGGAAGTATCTCTGCTTGCAATATCCAAGTGTGACCTATTCCATCAGCTGTGCAAAGGCTGGCAATCTAAAACTAAAAGCCATTTACACATTTCTACATACTCAGTGTCTGCCTAACAGAATCAGGTATCTGGTTATGTTCTATTCGTCTGACTGTCAGGCTCAGAACTAACAGGAAGCACTAATCCTTCAGTGCAATAGCATATACAAATACGTGTTGCCCACGGTGCCGGCAAACATGGCACTGCGTTTCCATAGCGCCTTTCTTCCAGAGAGCTCTCAGATACGTTCATATTTATCAACTTGTTTTACGCTTCAGATTTCATAATCTGTTGGGAAGAGATTTTGCTTTATTTTAAGGTCTGGGATACGTGAGCGGGATGTTGTCACACAGGTAAACGTGTGCCATGGTGGTTTGCTGTACCTATCGAGTCATCCCCTCGGTATTAAACCTGGCATGCATTAGCTATTTTTCCTAACACTCTCCCTCCCTCCACACCTCCCGACAGGCCGCAGTGTGTGATGCTCCCCTCCCTGTGTCCATGTGTTCTCATTGTTCAGCTCCCACTTGTCAGTGAGAACATGTGGTGTTTGGTTTCCTGTTCTTGCGTTAGTTTGCAGAGGATAATGGCTTCCAGCTCCATCCATCTCCCTGCAAAAGACATAATCTCATGCATTTTCATGCCTGCATAGTATTCCATGGTGTATATGCACCATATTTTCTTTATCCAGTCTATCATGCATGGGCATTTCGGCTGATTCTATGCCTCTGCTTTTGTGAATAGTGCTGCGATGAACAGCTGCATGTGTGCATGTTTATAATAGAATGATTTATATTCTTTTCAGGATACACCCAGTAATGGGAATGCTGTGTCAAATGGATTTCTGGTTCTAGCTCTTTGGGGGATCACCACACTGTCTTCCATGATGGTTGAACTGATTTAATTCCTACTAACAGTACAAAAGTGTTCCTAGTTCTCCACAAGCTCACCAGCATCTATTGTTTCTTGACTCTTTAATAATAGCCATTCTGACTGGCATGAGATGGTATCTCATTGTGGTTTTGATTTGCATTTCTCTAATCATTAGTGATGTTGAGCTTTTGAAATCTTTCTTGGCCACATGTATGTCTTCCTTTGAGAAGTGTCTGTTTATGTCCTTTGCCCACTTTTTAATTCTTTTTTCTTGCATATTTGTTTAAATTCTTTGTAGATTCTGGATATTAGACCTTTGTCTGATGGATAGATTGCCAAAATGTTCTCTTGTTCTGTAGTTTGTCTATTCATTCTAATGATACTTTCTTTTGCTTTGCAAAAGCTCTTTAGTTAAATTAGATCTCATTTGCCAATTTTTGCTTTTGTTGCAATTGCTTTTGACGTTTTCATCATGAAATCTTTGCCCATGTCTGTGTCCTGAGTGGTATTGCCTAAATTTTCTTCTAGGATTCTATAGTTTTGGGTTATATGTTTAAGTCTTTAATCCATCTTGAGTTAATTTTTGTATGAGGTGTAAGGAAGGGGTCCAGTTTTAATTTCCTGCATATGACTAGCCAATACTCCAGTACCATTTGTTAAACAGGAAATCCATTCCCCATTGCTTGTTTTTGTCAGGTTTGTCGAAGATGAGATGGTTGTAAATGTTCAATCTCATTTCTGAGTTCTCTGTTTTGTTCCATTGGTTTATGTGTCTGCTTTTGTACCCGTAGCATGCTGTTTTGGTTACTGCAGCCTTGTAGTATAGTTTGAAGTCACATAGTATGATGCCTCCAGCTTTGTTCTATTTGCTTATGATTATCTTGACTATACAGGCTCTTTTTTGGTTCCATATGCATTTTAAAGTAGTTTTTTTTTTTTCTTATTCTGTGAAGATTGTCAATGGTAGTTTAATGGGGATAGCATTGAATCTATAAATTACTTTGGGCAGTATGGCCACTTTCAAAATGTTGATTCTTCCTAACCATGAGCATAGAATGTTTTTCCGTCTTTTTTGTGTCCTCTCTGATTTCCTTCCGTGGTAGTTTGTAGTCCTCCTTGAGGAAGTCCTTCACGTTCCCTTGTCAGCTGTATTCCTAAGTATTTCATTCTCTTTGTAGCAATTGTGACTGGGAGTTCACTCATGATTTGGCTCTCTGCCTGTCTATTGTTGATGTATAAGAATGTGTGTGATTTTTGCACATTGATTTTGTATCCTGAGACTTTGCTGACATTGCTTAATAGCATAAGAAGCTTTTGAGATCAGATGATGGTGTTTTCTATATATAGGATCATGCCATCTGCAAGCAGAGACAATTTTACTTCCTTTCTTCCTATTTTAATACAGTTTATTTCTTGCCCTTGCCTGACTGCCCAGGTCAGAACTTCCAATATGTGTTGAATAGGAGTGGTAAGAGAGGGTATTCTTGTCTTGTGCCAGTGTTCAAGGGGAATGCTTCCCATTTTTGTCCATTCAGTATGATATTGGCTGTGCATTTGTCATAAATAGCTCTTACTATTTTGAAGTATTTTCCATCAATACCTAGTTTATTGAGAATTTTTTAACATGAAGGGATGTTGAATTTTATCGAAGGCCTTTTCTGCATCCATGGAGATAATCATGCGGTTTTTGCCATTGGTTCTGTTTATGTGATGAATTACATTTATTGACCTGTATTTGTTGAACCAGGCTTGCATCCCAGGGATGAAGCTGACTTGATCGTGGTGGTTAAGCACCTCGATGTGCTGCTGAATTTGGTTTGCCAGTATTTTATTGAGGATTTTTGCATCAGTGTTCATCAGGGTTATTGGCCTGGAGTTTTCTTTTTTTGTTGTATATATGCCAGGTTTTGGCATCAGGATGATACTGGCTTCATTTTTTTTTTTTTTTTTTTTTTGCTTGAATCCTGGAGGCAGAGGTTGCAGTGAGCCAAGATTGGGCCATTGTACTCCAGCCTGGGCAACAAAGTGAGATTCAGTCTCAAAAACAAAAAAAGAGCTGCTTCACCTATAAATGTCTATAGCTAGTAGCCCAGCCCTTTAATGTTTAATTTGAATAAATATATCTATTTTCTGTGAATTATCTTGAAAGTTTTAAACAGAATGACCTCATAGTTTTTAATAAAGGATATTATTTACCTAAAATGTGCTAGTAGCATCTTGCCCAGCCATAAAGCAATAAACTTCTCAATAATCTTAATTTTGACATTTGAATAAGTAATGGAAACTTTCTATTTTAAGGGCATGTATCCCATGAATTGGAATCAGTACCTTAACAGAAAAAGGCAGCTCTTCAATGGAATTAACGTGATATCAAATGTTTGATACAGGCAGTACTTTTATAAAATAAGATATGCTGGAAATCGCTCCCTGTAATTTTTTAAATAAAAAGTCAATTATGGTTAAAAAAAAAAAAAAGATACTGGCTTCCAAGTCCATGATTGATTTTACAGTAAATGACACGTGGTGTTGAGAAGAATGTATATTCTGCTGTTTTGGGTGGAGATTTCTGTAGATATCTACCAGGTCCACTTGATCCAGAGCTGAGTTCAAGTCCTGAATATCTTTTTAAATTTTCTGTCTCAATGATCTGATATCGACAGTGGGTGTTGAAGTCTCCCAACATTATTGTGTGTGTGTCTAAGTCTCTTTGTAGGTGTCTGAAAACTTGTTTTATAAATCTGGGTGCTCCTGTATTGGGTGCATATATATTTAGGATCGTTAGCTCTTCTTGTTGAATTGAGCCCTTTACCATTATGTAATGTCCCTGTTTGTCTTTTCTGAGCTTTGTTGGTTTACAGTCTGTTTTGTCAGAAACTAGGATTGCAACCCTCGCTTTCTTCTGCTTTCCATTTGCTTGGTAAGTTTTCCTCCATCCCTTTATTTTGAAATTAACGTGTGTCTTTGCGAGTGAGATAGGTCTCTTGAATACAGCACACTGACGGGTCTTGATTCTTTATTCAGCTTGCTGTTCTGTCTTTTAACTGGGACGTTTACCCTGTTTACACTTTAGGTTAATATTGTTATGTGTGAATTTGATCCTGGCATCACGATGCCAGCTGGGTACTTTTAATTGGGATGTTTAGCCCATTTACACTTTAGGTTAATATTGTTATGTGTGAATTTGATCCTGGCATCACGATGCCAGCTGGGTACTTTTAATTGGGACGTTTAGCCCATTTACACTTTAGGTTAATATTGTTATGTGTGAATTTGATCCTGGCATCACGATGCCAGCTGGGTACTTTGCAGACTTGTTGATGCAGTTGCTTCGTGACGTCATTGGTCTTTGTACTTCAGTGTGTTTCTGCACTGGCTGATCATGTCTTTTCCTTTCCATAGTTAGTGCTTTCTTCAGAAACTCTTGCAACGCAGACCTGGTGGTGATGAATTCCCTCAGCATTTGCTTCTCCAAAAAGGATTTTACTTCTTCACTTGTGAAACTCGGTTTGGCCAGATATGAAATTCTGGGTTTGAAATTCTTTTCTTTAAGAAGGTTGAATACTGGCTCCCAATCTCTTCTGGCTGGCAGAGTTTCTGCTCAGAGGACTGCTGGGAGTCTGATAAGCTTCCCTTTGTAGGTGATCTGGCCTTTCTCTCTGACTGCCCCTAACACTTGTACCTTCATTTAGACCTTAAAGACTCTGATGATTAAGTGTCTTAGGGCTGATCTTCTCATGGAGTATCTTGATAGGGTTGTCTGGATTTCCCGAATATGAGTGGTGGCCTGGCTTGCTGGGTTGAGGACGTTCTCCTGGATGATATACTGAAGTATGTTTTCCAGTTTGGTTCTGTTCTCCTTGTCTCCCTCAGGTACTGCAGTGAGTCGCAGGCTTGGTCTTTTTACCTCATCCCATACTTCTCAGAGGTTTTCTTTGTTCCTCTTCATCCTTTTCCCTAATCTGGTCTTCCTGTCTCATTTCAGCAAGGTAGTCTTCAAGCCCCGAGTCTTCCCTCTGCTTGGTCAATAGGGCTACTCATACCTGTGGTTGTATTGTGGTATTCTCTTACTGCGTCTTTCAGCTCCATCAGGTCATTTATGTTTTTCTCTAAAGTGGTTATTCTGGTTAACAGCTCCTGTCGTGTTTTATTATGGTTCTTAGCTTCTTTGCGCTGGGTTAGAACATGTTCCTTTAGTTCAGCAAAGTTTGTTATTACCCACCTTCTGAAGCCTACTTCTATCAGTTCATCCATCTCAGCCGCAGCCCAGTTCCGTGCCCTTGCTGGAGACGTGATGTGATCATTTGGAGAAGAAACACTGGCTCGTTGCATTTTCAGTGTTTTTCCGCCGATTCTTTCTCATCTTCGTGACTTCATCTGCCTTCGGTCTGAGTGGCTGCTGACCTCTGCATGGGTTTGTTGATGCTGCTGTCGTTGCTTTTCCGTAACAGTCAGGGCCCTCTTCTGCAGGGCTGCTGAGGTTTGCTCGGCATCCACCCCAGTCTCTGTTCACCTGAGTCTCCTCCCACACCTGGAGGTGTCACCAGTGAGGCTGCAGAATAGCAAAGATGACTGCCGGCTCCTTTCTCTGGAGCTCCGTTGCAGAGAGGCACCGACCTGATGCCAGTGGGAAGGCTCCTGTATAAAGTGTCTGGTAACCCCTGTTGGGAAGTCTCACCCCGTCAGGAGTCATAGGGTCAGAGACCCACTTAATGAAGCACTCTGGCTGCCCCTGGGTGGAGAGGGTGCATGTGTTATGGGGAATCCCACTCACCTGGATGGCCGAGATTCCTCAGAGCCAGCAGGGGGAAAGACTAAGTCTGCTAATCCATGGAGACTGCGACCGCCCCCCCGCCCCCCGCAGGGCTATGTCAAGGGAAATCAGAGTTCAATCCCTAAATCCTGTCTGGAGTTGCTGAAAATCCTGCAGGGAGGTCCCATCTGGTGAGTGGGGATGGTTCCAAGTCTGGCCCAAAGAGGTAGTCTGGCCATGGTCTGCCTCAGCTGCGGTGCTGCACTGCAGGGAATTCTTCCTGAGTGCAAACCACCCAGCTTCCCTGGCCCCAGAGGGAAAAAGGGTAGACCGGAGCTACAGGCATGGTGGCCACCCCTCCCCCTGGGAACTCGATGGTCTTAGGCAGTCTCCAGCTGAGTGGCCACTGAGAATCTACACAACTCTGTGCTTGCGACCCAAGGCCCTGGTGGCATGGGTTTACAAGGAGACCTGACCTGTGGGTTGCACAGATCCAGGAAGATGAGTGGTTTCCGAGCAGGGTAGCTCATTCACGAGGTGAGATTCCTTTGACCCCTTTTTACAGATTAAAACACCGAGCTTCAGAAGGTTGTAATTAGAGACAGAGTCTCACAAAGGCAAGGCCCAGGTTCCTACCTCCTGTCCACGTTTCTTCTGTGTGAGCACCTGCAGGGCCTGGGCAGCAAGGACGTTTGCTGGTAGTTTTCTCTTACACTTTGATGTTTTCATAGCCCTGTGCTAATTCTCGTGATTAAAGTTCTTGTTAAGTCACTTTAATAAAGGTTCCATCAACTCTAACAGGTTCTTTTACAGACCACACTGGCATGAGAGTACCCAAGGAACCAACATAGCTCGGCAGCCCCATTGCGTTGGTGTTGAGGACTCTGATGCTTAGCAAAGCCTTTTCCCTCCTGCGGTTTGGTGCCACAGGAGGTGTGCTCAGTGCGGCCCCGTGGAGATGCGATATTCTACATTGCTCAAAGCCCCGCCCCAAGTCGGATGGCCCACACTCACCCCTCATCACCCTCCCCAAGTCCCTGTGAGAAGCCACTTGACACTTCCCTTCTTACAGGTTCCTTCTGCTTTCCTATTTAAAAAGAGTAATGATGGTGCCCGCCTCACAGGGATGGTGTGAGGGTTGAACAAATCATGTCGGTAACGCACCTTTAATTCTATTGGGTGTGAGTGTTTGGTACCTGATAGCTGCAATGATGAAGATGAGGCTTGGAGAGGCCTTGGTCTGCTGGCCAAAACCGCTGCCTCTGAAGTCAGGCTGTTGGAGTTGGATTTCGAGTTCTACCACTTACCAACTACATGACCTTGAGATACTGACTCAGCCGTTCCAAGCCTCCAGTCAGTGGCAATAGAAATGACACACAGCTTTTAAGATTGTTTGGGATGGAAGCTCATACCTGTAATCCCAGCATTTTGGGAGGCTGAGACAGGAGGATTGGTTGAGGTCAGGAGTTTGAGATCAGCCTGGGCAACATCAGTACAAAGAAAAATAAGGATAACTGTACCATTTTTTACACAACACCTTTCCTCTCCTCCAGCCTCCTTCTCCTTCCATGGACACCTGCCACTTTTGTGGATATCTGACCCCCCTGCTCCCAGCAGGGCAAGACATTACATGGGTGATGGTTCATAGCAGATCCAGCCAGCTCCCCTAGAGGCCAGGCTCTGTTCTCACATGCCACACTGCTGCTTCCCTCTAGCTTTGGGGTGGAATAAAGACCACCCTTGATGTAAGTGAGACACTCATTTCTCAGTTCTCCAGAACAAGATTTCATCACAAACGTTCCAGCTGTTCACTGGGTTTCCATTTAAGGAGACTGCCTACGTTTTGGCCCACAGGTTGACAACATACAGATTTCTGTGCTAGTGATGGCTGTGCCTCTTCCCAGTGGTGATAAAATGCCCCCCTCTGTGGCGGTAGCCCCAGGCGAAGGGCTTTTTTCTCATTCAACCATGACACCAACTCACAGTGGTTTAGAAGAGAAGAGAGCAGGGAAGGTCTGATCTCTCCATTAATGAAAACAAGAGCTGCCTTTCGTTCTGTGGTTATTCTGATTCAGCTACATGAATTCTCTCTGTCATCATCCCTCTAAGCGGAAAAAATAACGTGTGATTTATGGCCCGGCACTGGTTTTGAAGGGGAGCGGGTCTTGGTTTGCTGAAGCGGGGAGCTGTGTGTCAGCTGGCTGGCTCGGAAACTGGGACTGGAAATGAGCTGAGGCCTCTGCCAGAGGAGAGAAAAGGACAGATCTGGGGGTGGCGGGGAAGATAGACCTAGAGATGAGAGAGTAAGGAGGCTAGGAGGGCGCTGGGCTAGGAGGGAGGCGGGGGTCGGGTCCTGGGAGCCAAGAGGAGAGACAGGGATGCTACATCAAGTGGGGTTTCCAGTCAGCGGTGAGCCCAGCGCCCGGTCAGGAACCTCATGGATGCTTTTGTGTGAGTCAGTTATTTCCAGTCGGTAAATAGAAGTGATCGTTCCTGCTTCAAAGTTGCTGCGGGGTGAAAACAAGAGACAGTGAGCGGGGTTAGCAGATGCGAGAATTACATCTCCTACATCTCACAGTGAAGAAACTGGGTGTCCCCAAGGTGACCGCCGGGTAACTGAGGTTCTGTGGGGGCTTCCACTGACCTCGAGGCCTGTGTGTTTACACACTTTGTTAAAGTGTGGAGTCTCGGAACAGGGGCAGTCAAACTCAATACACAGACTTCATTTAGAAGCAATGTCGTAAGATACTGCTGGTGTACAAATTAGATTAGTTACGGTCCTGGCTCTGACACATACGGGCAGGGCAAATTGGGAGAGCTTATTTCCCCTTCCTGAGCCCCGGTTTTCCCTTAGGTGAAATATCTGCTTCAGGAGGCCAGTGTGGGGGATACGGTGAGGTCATTCTGAAAATCTGAGCACAGTCCTCACAGAGAGTAAAGGCCTCCATTCTTACAAGGCTGTCTTTGGCTATTGTTACATATGTTGCAGGTAATAATATCTTCTCTATTTCACTAGCTTGGCATGGGATTAAAGCACCAAGATCTCTTATTTTGCAATTGATCGATTGGTTCATTGATGCCCCCACCTTATTATCATTATTTTAAAATATACTACTAAAAATACAAACATTAGCAGGATGTGGTGGTGTGTGCCTGTAATCCCAGCTACTTGGGAAGCTAAGGCAGGAAAATCACTTGAACCGGGAGGCAGAGGCTGCAGTGAGCCGAGATCTTGCCGCTGCACTCCAGCCTGGGCAACAGAGCGAGATTCCATCCTCCCCCCCACAAAAAAATTGGGGGCCTTTTCTAAGAGCTTGCTTTTTCACTATTCAGTGGAGCTGTGGCTTTCAATCGTGCCTCTTCCAACCTCATTTCTTCTCATTTCTTACTCAGTTAGCATTTATTTCTCTAGAGTCTGAGACCCTCTACAGTGTTTCCAGACGTGACCCACTGGGTCCCCCTGGGAATGGTTCTCCCTCCCACCTCCTCGTGCACTGTTGTTCTGTCCTGGAATTTCCAGTCAGCCTGGGGTGATGGGTTTTGTACTTCTCTTAGGCGCAGTGCTACATTGTAAGGCCCTTATGCGCTGGAATCATGCCCCCCCATTCGCCATGCCTAACCTGTTCCTGGAAAATACAGATACTCCAGAAATGGGTGAGTGTTTCGACCAGAATAGCTCTAAGACCCTTTCAACATGGACTCTGTAATTTGAAAGTAAGATTCCCGCAGTGATCGTGCCAACACCTAGGTAGAAAAACTATTTTCTCTTTCCTCAGACACTTTCTGACTCTTCAAATTTAGCCACTTGGCTCTTTTGGGAGAATAGTAAATCCTAGAGTATAATTCTGGGCACCAACTCCATGTAGGCAAAAAATGTATTTCACGAAAACACTGCCCTGTGCCTTCTTGGCTGTCCAGTTCAACCTTCTAGCTCTAGTAATCGTACCTAAACTACCTTAGAAAGATTGGAAAGTGGAAACCTGCACCATTATCACAGGTCAGGAATGAAGGGGCAGAATTTAATACGTCATTTGTGTTTGGTTTTCTGTTCAGATTGTTTCCAATATTGTGTTGGACATCAATATTTATGGACCCCACCTTTGATGGGTCTTTTCTTAGAATTCTGGAAGTGGAGTTACTGGGTCCAACGCTCCAGTGAACACTTTTAAAACCCTCGATAGGCCGGGTACGGTGGCTCATGCCTGTAATCCCCAGCACTTTGGGAGCCTGAGGTGGGCGGATCACTTGAGGTCAGGAGTTCGAGACCAGCCTGGCCAACATGGGAAAATCCTGTCTCTATTGAAAAAATACCAAAAAATTAGCCAGGCATGGTGGCGCATGCCCGTAATCCTAGCTTCTCGGGAGGCTGAAGCAGGAGGATCACTTTAATCCTGGTGACAGGGGTTGCAGTGAGCCAAGATCATGCCACTGCACTCCAGCCTGGGTGACAGAGAGAGACTTTGTTTCAATTAAAAAAAGAAGAAAAAACCTTGATGAATATCTTTCTGTTGTGCTTCCCACGAACGGTGGAAGGAAGTTCATTTCCTCTAGCTGTTATGCATGCCTATTTCATACCCACTGAGGAACTATTTACTTTTGTACCTTACAATTTAAAAGCCCAAAAAAGTGAGGTTGCATTACTTTCCACTTTCATCTTTTTTGACTACAAAAAACCCTTTAAAGTCATTACTTTATATAAGGTTTCTGTGGGCCTTAACCTGAAGTGGAGAAGATGGAGAAAAAACCCACATAAGTCATTACAAATCGGAACCCAGCCACCGTTCACTATGCCTCCTGTTCACCCCGATCCGGGCTGCCTGACGTCCTCCCAAGTCACCCAGCTTCCATCCCGATCTGCTCAGTTCATTCCCCACGGCTGCCAGCATTACCCTGCAGAACTCACGGGAGGGGCTGGAGCTGTTTCCTGCCAAAGTCACCTCAACCTGAAGTCACTGCGGGAGAGGAGCGTAGCTGGGGGCTGGGGGATGATGGAGGCTTGACCACTAGTCAGAGGATGGAGCATCTTCAGGACGCAGGTGTTGGCTGAATTTCTCCCATGCGTGGAAGACTAAGGGTGAGCAATAAGATTTCCCCCCCAAACACCTCCCATCCTGAGAAGTTCCTAGAGGCACCTTTCTAAAAGGAAGACCCAGCATTTTCCATCATGCCTAGAATAAAACCTACATGCTCACCCCCGTGCTGCACGTCACTGAGCTCTGCCTCTCTCTGTGACGCCAGCTCCACCGTTTCCCACGGCTGCTTCCTCGTCACTCTTCACTGTGCCACTCCAGCATCATCTCACTGCCCCGCCAAACCCTCCCGGCTCCCAGCCAACGCTGTACCTCCCACACACCCCCTCCACTGTTACTTCCACGGCCGCCTGTACTTCACTTCCTGAAACTGACCTGTCTTATCGCTTACGTGTTCATGGTCTGCCTTCTCTCGCCAGCAAGCAAGCTTCCTGAGGGCCGGGATTCTGTCCATCGTCTTCACTGCTCTATCTCAGCATCTCAAATCATGCCTGATACAGTGGGGTTAAAAAAAAAGTGTTTTTATAACTAACAAGGTACGTGAACACACAAGTGTTTAAATAACTAACTGTATCAATATGTCTATTTATTCTATCAAGGCACAAGTGGAGCTAAACTACAGCCATGGTCTTGGAAGAGTTTCTTCTTTGAATGGCTCAGATAAAGATGTGACAAATGTATGTCAACTGTGATGTCTGGCTTATGACACTTACCCCTTAATTACTTGGATTTGTTTTCTCATGGTGGCAGATCATATTTTCCAGAGAAATCTGCCGTAACAAATCCCATTCTACGTGTTCTTTTCATATTGTGACATTGACACTTCCCCATCAAGTGGTGTCCCCTCTTTTTGTACCTGAGAGGACCTTTGTGACAGCTTTGACCAACAGGTGCAGTAGAAGTGATGCTATGTAACTTCTGGATGTAGGTCACAAACAACGCCCAGCACGTTCTCTTTGCTCTTTGGAGGTGCTCACTCCCGGAGCGTGGTCACCATGCTGTAAGGAAGCCAGTGGCCATATGGAGAGGCCACAGGTGGCTGCAGCGGCTGACAGCCCAGCTGAGGTCTCAGCCGGCAGCCAGCGTCAACTGCTTGCAGATCCTTCCAGCCCTCGGGTGTCAGGTCACCCAGCCTCCGAGCCGCCCTTGCTGGTGCCGCGGCCAGCAGAGAGGCGCTTTCCCCTCCATGCCCCACCCAGACAGGGGATCTGTGAGCTGAATATGTGACTATTGTTTAAGCCACTTGAGGTTTGAGGCTGTCAGGTGCACGGTAACAGATAACCCGACCCACCCCCTCACTTCAGTGTAAGGGGTATACAGGCCAAATCGACATTCCAAAGAGAACCTGTCTGTTTCAGAGAGCAGTTCCACTTGGTAAGGGCGTTTGTGACTAAAAGGAACAGATGCAGGTGTTGGTTATCAGTGGTTGCTAAAACTATTCAGTGCAGGTGACAGGAACCTTGACAGTGGGTAGATTAGGCTGACACTGTCTGAACCCACCAATCCATTTTAACAGACGTCACGAGCCGCACGGTGTGACACAAGAGCAAGTGCGTGGCCCCGTGTGCCGTGGATCCTGGCCAAAGACACTGGGAACCTGAATCTAAGCAGACCTGTAGATCCAGCAAGGAGTCTGTGAGAAACACGGGAGACTAAGGAACATGCTCACGGCACCATGAGGTTACAGTCAGCCTCATCCAGAGTATGGGATGTTTTCAGGACAAATGACCCAGTTTCCCCCATAAATGACAAGAATCAATAAACAAAATGGAGGAGAAACCTTCCTGGTTACAAGATACTTAAGAAATGTAACCAAATAAAACGCATGGGTTTCCTTTGAATGCTGATTCTTTTTTCTTCTTCTTCTTTTCTTTTTGAGACAGCGTCACTCTGTTGCTCAGGCTGGAGTGCAGTGGTGCAATCTCAGCTCAGTGCAGCTTTCAACTCCCGGGCTCAAGCGATTCTCCTGCCTCAGCCTCCTGAGGAGCCAGGGCTACAGGTGCACACCACCACACATACCTAATTTTTGTATTTCTTGTAGAGACGGGGCTTTACCATGTTGCCAACATTGGTCTCAAACTCCTGGGCTCCAGAGATCCGCCAGCCTTGGCCTCCCAAAGTGCTGGGATGACAGGTGTGAGCCACCTTGCCCAGCCTGAATGCTGATTCAAAGAAACTAATTTCACAGAGGCATTTTAAAGATAATTAGGGAAAACTGAGCATGGGCTGGATATTGAATGATATTAAATAGTTACATTCATTTTGTTGGGTGTGATAACAAGGGTATGTTTTTTAAAAGTCCTTCAATACTAGGGACAGGCATAGAAGTATTTATGACTTAAGATGGGATGTCTGGCATTTGCTTTAAAAATACTCCAGTGTGGGGGAAGACACAGGAAAGCGGGGGAGCACTGTTCTGTGTTGTCACACTGTCGCTGTACACTCGAATATTTTCATAATAGATTATTTTTAAACTAAATGTAAGCGCTCCTGGAGAGGTAAACATAGGTAGTGATCACTTTTTTTTTTTTTTTTGAGATGCAGTCTTGCTCTGTTGCCTGGGCTGGAGTGCAGTGGCGTGATCTCGGCTCACTGCAACCTCTGCCTCCCAGGTTCAAGTGATTCGCCTGCCTCAGCCTCCTGAGTAGCTGGGACTGCAGGCACACGCCACGAAGCCCAGCTAATTTTTGTATTTTCAGTAGAAACAGGGTTTCATCCTGTTGGCCAAGATGGTCTCGATCTCTTGACCTCATGATCTGCCCACCTCGGCCTCCCAAAGTGCTAGGATTACAGGCATGAGCCACCGCGCCAGCCTCAGTCATCACTTTTAATGCAAAGATGCTTGTGAGATGTGCCACTGGTGACTGGCCTTGGAGAAAGGGGCAAAGCCAGACCGCTAAGGCCCAGTGCTCAGAAACCTCCACTGTGGCCTGGAGCCTTCATCTACAGTGGCTCTAAACTGGTGCCCTCTGCAGCCAGGACCCAGCCCAGGTGCTGTGAGCTCAGAGGAGGTAAGGTAGCAAGAAGTGTGATGACAGCAGAGGGACAGGCAAAGGGACAGGCAGAGGGACAGGCAAAGGGACAAGCAGAGGGACAGGCAAAGGGACAGGCAGAGGGACAGGCAGAGGGACAGGCAGAGGGACAGGCAGAGGGACAGGCAAAGGGACAAGCAGAGGGACAGGCAAAGGGACAGGCAGAGGGACAGGCAAAGGGACAGGCAGAGGGACAGGCAAAGGGACAGGCAGAGGGACAGGCAAAGGGACAGGCAGAGGGACAGGCAGAGGGACAGGCAAAGGGAAAGGCAGAGGGACCGGCAGAGGGACAGGCAAAGGGACAGGCAGAGGGACAGCAAAGGGACAGGCAGAGGGACAGGCAGAGGGACAGGCAGAGGGACAGGCAAAGGGAAAGGCAGAGGGACCGGCAGAGGGACAGGCAAAGGGACAGGCAGAGGGACAGGCAGAGGGACAGGCAGAGGGAAAGGCAGAGGGACAGCAAAGGGACAGGCAGAGGGACAGGCAGAGGGACAGGCAGAGGGACAGGCAGAGGGACAGGCAAAGGGAAAGGCAGAGGGACCGGCAGAGGGACAGGCAGAGGGACAGGCAGAGGGACAGGCAGAGGGACAGGCAGAGGGAAAGGCAGAGGGACAGCAAAGGGACAGGCAGAGGGACAGGCAGAGGGACAGGCAGAGGGACAGGCAGAGGGACAGGGAAAGGGACAGGCAAAGGGACAGGCAGAGGGACAGGGAAAGGGACAGGCAAAGGGACAGGCAGAGGGACAGGCAGAGGGACAGGCAAAGGGACAGGCAAAGGGACGAGCAGAGGGACAGGCAAAGGGACGAGCAGAGGGACAGGCAAAGGGACAGGTGAAGGGATGAGCAGAGGGACAGGCAAAGGGACAGGTGAAGGGACGAGCAGAGGGACAGGCAAAGGGACAGGCAAAGGGACGAGCAGAGGGGACAGGCAAAGGGACGAGCAGAGGGACAGGCAAAGGGACAGGTGAAGGGATGAGCAGAGGGACAGGCAAAGGGACAGGTGAAGGGATGAGCAGAGGGACAGGCAAAGGGACAGGAGAAGGGACGAGCAGAAGGACAGGCAAAGGGACAGGCAAAGGGACAGGCAAAGGGACGAGCAGAGGGGACAGGCAAAGGGACGAGCAGAGGGACAGGCAAAGGGACAGGCAAAGGGACGAGCAGAGGGGACAGGCAAAGGGACGAGCAGAGGGACAGGCAAAGGGACAGGTGAAGGGATGAGCAGAGGGACAGGCAAAGGGACAGGAGAAGGGACAGGCAAAGGGACAGGCAAAGGGACAGGCAAAGGGACAGGCGAAGGGACGAGCAGAGGGGACAGGCGAAGGGACGAGCAGAAGGACAGGCAAAGGGACAGGCGAAAAGATGAGCAGAGGGACAGGCAAAGGGACGAGCAGAGGGACAGGCAAAGGGACGAGCAGAGGGACAGGCAAAGGGACAGGTGAAGGGACGAGCAGAGGGACAGGCAGAGGGACAGGCGAAGGGACGAGCAGAAGGACAGGCAAAGGGACAGGCGAAAAGATGAGCAGAGGGACAGGCGAAAAGATGAGCAGAGGGACAGGCAAAGGGACGAGCAGAGGGACAGGCAAAGGAAGCAAGTGATAGAAATCCCAGGCGTGCTACTCCAGGCAGAGAGAGGCTGGTGGCTCCTGAGAAAAGAAGCAGGGGTGGGGCAGGAGCCAGGAGAGCCGAACTCCCCACCTCCTGACCCTGCGGCCCGGCCACAGCCCCGGGGTCTCTTCCATGGAGGTATGTCTTCACGTGGGAACGAAGAGGAGGGACAGAAAGGGCCGGGGTCAGAAATAATAAAATCGCAAATTAGAAGCACACATCCTAAAAAAGGAAAACGAAAACGAAGCACAGCAAGGGCTAGGAGGGTGAGGTGGGGGAATGAGGAAGCGGGACACAGCACGAGACTCCCAGCCAGGACAGCGCAGGCAAGGCCCGGGCTCCAGGTTCAAGGCCCGGGCTCCAGGTTCAAGGCCCGGGCTCCAGGTTCAAGGCCCCGGCTCCAGGTTCAAGGCCCCGGCGAGGTTAGCGTTTGCTGCAGCACGTGGCCGCCCTCCCGTCGGCCCGGCCGGGACTCTGCCTGCATTCTCGGCATCTTCAGCAGAGTCACAAGCAGCTCTCAGATTCCTGCGAATCCTGCAGGGGCGGGAGGCCTTGAGGTGCAAACACAGAATTCAAGGCTGGCCCCGCCTGGCGCTTGTCGCCAGGACCTCGGGGACGGCTGCGGGCGGCGCGATGACCTCGAGCACCAGCAGAGGGCAGTGGCGGGCCGTTTCTGCTTGCAGCCTCCGCCCCTGTGCAAACCCTCCAGCTTCCCGTGCCAGGCAGATGCAAGGTGGTGATGCTTCTTTTCTTTCCGTCAAGGCGATTTGAGACTTTTCCCCTGCAAATGGTCTGTAGATACCGAGTAAGAAATGGACGGCCCAGCCCCAACCCTCCCTAGAAGCGGAGTTTTAAAAAGTGCGTCCTGTTTGATAGAATTGGCTTTTAAAAGGGAATTTAGGTGTTGGTGTGCATTTTCCATGCCAGGCACCGTGCGGAAGACATCGTGCCAGAGCTTTCCCTACCTCGAATCACTGAACTCTGGAAGAAGGCATGGGCCGGGCACTTTGGGAGGCCGAGGCAGGTGGATCACGAGGTCAAGAGATCGAGACCATCCTGGTCAACATGGTGACACCCCGTCTCTACTAAAAATACAAAAATTAGCTGGGCACGGTGGTGCGTGCCTGTAATCCCAGCTACTCAGGAGGCTGAGGCAGGAGAATTGCCTGAACCCAGGAGGCGGAGGTTGCGGTGAGCCGAGATCACGCCATTGCACTCCAGCCTGGGTAACAAGAGCGAAACTCCGTCTCAAAAAAAAAAAAAAAAAAAAGGCATGTTTATCTCCATTTGTCAGAGAAGGAAACTGAGGCACAGTAAAGTTAAATGCGTCGCATGAGGCGTCTGGGTTAGGATTTCAACTCTGGTTTGCTGGGCTGCAAGACTCCTTCCACCTAGGCCACGTGCTTCTCATAGGTCCTCAGTTCCTGCCAGCCTCATCCTACCTGTTCCTTCTGTTTTTAACTCGAAAGTCTCCGCTAGTCCAGTGGAGTCTGCTGCTTCGACTGGCAAACCATTAATACAACCCAAGGACACGTCTCACACCTACCAAGTGACGACTGCTCGGGCTGGGATTGCTCTTTGATCCCTAAGGCAGATTGTCTTTCAACACCTTTTATGCAAAGAACACCCGAGGGGGATTGTGGATGAGAATCATTAAATGAGACCCAGTGATCACTGGTGGGGCTAACGAGCTGTGGCTGCCCCGAAGTTTACTCCTGAGACTTGAGAGGCTGGTCTCAGTTCTCTGTGGGCAACGCTGGCCCGAGGCAGTGAACTCGGGTAGGCCAGCGTCATACCTGCTTCACATATTCTAGCAACGACAAACGAAACTGACCACGCTAACAAAAACGAGCCTGCTTCCACTGGTTTCTTTCCCCAAAACAAGTCGGTGGGGGATGGTTGATTGGCAAGTCCATATTTGATTGAGCTGTCAAAGCCCCCGATTAGTTCAGGCTCCTAAAGAGCTGGGGTCCATCACTCTCTATCAATTCCTGGCGTTAAATGTTGATCCAGTAATATTTTGGTAACTACTCTCTTTTGTTGGAAATCATCATTCATTGGCCATTCTAAGTTCTACTCCAATTGAAAAGCTTGATCCCACTTTAGGAGGCTGAGGCAGGTGGATCACCTGAAGTCAGGAGTTTGAAACCAGCCTGGCCAGCATGGTGAAACCCTGTCTCTACTAAAAATACAAAAATTAACCAGGTGTGGTGGCAGATGCTTGTAGTCCCAGATACTTGGGAGGCTGAGGCAGGAGAATCGCTTGAACCCGGGAGGCGGAAGTTACAGTTAAGCTGAGATTGTACCACTGTACTTGAGCCTGGGCGAGAGAGAGAGAGAGAGAGAGAGAGGAAGGAAGGAAGGAGGAAGGAGGGAGGGAAGGAAGGAAGGAGGGAAGGAAGGAAAAGAGGGAGAGAAAGGAAGAGAAGGGAAAGGAAGGGAAGGAAAGAGAAGGGAGGAAGGAAGGGAAAAAAGAGAAAAGCTTGATCCTAAATGTGCTTTTTTACTGAGTTAAATTTCCTGTCCTTACCTCCCTAGCCTGCCCCAGGCACAAGTGGGCTTGGCAGGATGAGTGCAGTCTCTCTGCCCCTGGCATGAAGAGAATTTCTGTCCTGGGCGAGGATGCGGGAAAAGAACGTAAAAGGGGCCCTCCCACTACCTACAGGTGAAGCCAGGTTCTTGCCAAAGTCACCACATACTAGTGTGAGGAACGCAGCCAACCTGGCCACTGGGGAGACGAGGGAGCGCAGTGGGTGGGAAAAGCGAGCTTCATCCCCAGCCAGAGGAGGAGGTGCTTCAGGATGGAGGTGTTGGCTGACTTTCCAGTACGAAGGTGGACATGCCCCCTGTAAGAAGCTCCTCCCTCCAAATATCTACCATCTTTTGAGAAGACTCTGTAAGAACTCAATAAAATGGGAGTGCTCCTCAAAAGAGATTGATCTTCAATGCAGCGACTGATTAACACTCTTTTGCACAGTGGTGAAGATGGACTGAATTGCCAGGAAATTTCTTTGAGCTCTGATAAAAAGTAGGTTTCTGAAAGTAAAAAGTGTTTAAGTCAAATTTCAGGGCTTATGCTTCTGTCCTTAGGCAGGAAAATCATTGTTTCTTTTTCTGTGTCCCGGTTGTTAAATAATGGCAGCGATCCGGCGGGCATTGCAGAAACATAAAGCTAAGCATTTACTTTTAATCCGATGACCTCAGAACAGCGAGTGCGAATACTCCTAATCAAAGATGTCCCCTTTTGGGGGTTTTGTTGCAGTCCCTACACCTCACACTGTAGTCAAAGCCTGTTATCTCAACAACATTTGTGTCTTGGAATCTGACGATGACTGCGTCTGACACATGTATCAGTAGCTGCTTTTAAAGACGTGCGAATTGTGAGCTTTGCTCTCACCTCTACCTTGCGTATTTCACTGGAAACCAGTTCTTTAACATCCAAAGTCTGTCTTTGAACAAGTTAAAAAAAAAATAAAATCGATTTTCCAACAGAGGTTATCTGCAAGACACACTTGCATTTTTAAGTTAGGCACTTTGAGCAATGCGTTACTAATTCTTTCAAGTCTCTTGGGTGTGAGGTCGTTATTTGAAAGCTCACTAATCTAAACAGGGTCTAAACGAATCTTTACACTCTCCAAACGCCCAAGGAGGACTGAGAGGAGCCTGGTAGTGGGAATGTCTCACTGATTTAACATTCTCCGGCTGCTTGGCTCTGAATCCAGTATATAAAGTTACTTCTTGGAACCGTGTCAATTTGAGATGAAATGTGTCCGTTCAGTCTCTAGAGTGAATCCATTAACTTGAGACCCCCTGATCTCAGAACTTTGGGAGCCTCTCTTTCCACAGCTGGCCTCTTTCCAGAGGAAGAGGAAGCTTAACATGACCATCTCCTTTGCTGATACCCCTAGTCTGAGAGCATTCCCTCCTTAGAAGTATTTACGGTAAACTTTGGTACATGATAGTGGATTGCAAGACGTAAGAGCATGTCTGGCATTCCAGAGAGCTGCCACCTCCATGTATTACTTTCCTGAGAGCCTCAGAATCAGGCCTGACTTATGAGGTCATTTGTATTAAAACAGCAGGCCCTGGTGAGCTAATGAGGCACCAGGCTGGAGCAGAGCAGGAGGGCGGCTACTGAGTCAGAGACTTGGTTGGGGCTGGTTCTCTGACCTCTTCCTAGCTGTGTGGCTCCAGCTTCCTCATTCAGCTACTTTGAATCTTAGTTCTCCCATCTGCAAAGGGAAGTAATATTCTCCATCTCTCAAGTTGTGTTGAAGACTCAGATGCAAATGTAAAGCATTTAGTTCCAGATACATAGGAGGTGGCCAAGAACTGGGAACTATTACAATGAAACTGATCCGCCAGTGCCCAAAAATCAGTTTCTGCCTTTGGCCCTAGGTTATGAGGTTCACCTCTCCAGAGTCCCAGGTAAAGCGCTTCCTCAGTGGGCTCAGCCCCGAGGCCTTCCGCCTGGACTGACATGTTCCCCTGAATGCACTCTGTCCTTGAGGGTTGAGGCGTCCTAGACCGCATCATGGCAAGCCTAACTCTAGCAGCTTTCTTATCCCATGTGGGCTTCCCGCGTGCTGGGAATTGTGTGACGTGCTGCTTCATTCTGGTTGCACGAGTGTTAGTAGATTGCTGTAGGGAAGAGCCGGGCCTCTGGATCGGGGCTGCCTGAGTTTAAATCCTGGCTCTTATATACCTGGTGGTGTGAGAGTCTCTGGGCCTCAGTTCCCTTACCTGGAAAGCGGGGTTGATAAGTGGCCCCTTATCCCTTAGGGCCACTGTGAAGATGAAATGTGGAATTCCTTTCCGAGGCCTGCTGTGGCAAAGTACCACGAGATGGGGTGGCTTAGAGTAACGGAAATGTATTGTCTTCCAGTTCTGGAATCAGAGGTCAGAAATTAAGGTGGGTGGGCGAGCTCCCTCTGAGAGCGTCTTGGTTCTCCAGCTTCCGGTCGCCCCAGGTGTTGTCTGGCTGATGGAGCCATCTCTCCGTCTCTCCTCACCTTCCGTGGGTCGGTCTCTATCCAAATTTCCCCTTGTTATGAAGACATCAGTCATGTGGGATTAGGGCCCACCCTAACAACTTCATTTTAACTCAGTGCCTTCTGTGATGACCCAATTTGCAAACAGGGTCGCTGCTGAGGTACTGGGGGCTAGGATTTCAATGTATTTTTTGGGGAGACACTATTCAATCCATAAGAGATGCCCTTAGAACAACACCTGCAATACAGCGAGCATCGCCTGTGCATCCACCACTGCTTCTTTCTTTTTTTGAGACAGAGTCTCGCTCTGTCACCCAGGCTGGAGTGCAATGGCATGATCTCGGCTCACTGCAACGTCCACCTCCAGGGTTCAAGCAATTCTCCTGCCTAAGCCTCCTGAGTAGTTGGGATTACAGGTACTCACCACCACACCTGGCTAATTCTTTTGTGTTTTTAAAAGAGACAAGGTTTCACTATCTTGGCCAGGCTGGCCTCAAACTTCTGACCTCAGGTGATCTGCCTGCCTCAGCCTCCCAGAGTGCTGAGATTATAGGAGTAAGCCACTGCGCCCAGCTTCCACCACGTTTGCTTTAATACTGCAGGCTGGGCACAGTGACACGCCTGTAATCCCAGCACTTTGGGAGGCCGAGGCAAGCAGATCACAAGGTCAAGATATCGAGACCATCCTGGCCAACATGGTGAAACCCCATCTCTACTAAAATACAAAAATCAGCTGGGCATGGTGGTGCAAGCCTGTAGTCCCAGCTACTCGGGAGGCTGAGGGGGAAGAATCACTTGAACCGGGAGGCGGAGGTTGCAATGAGCAGAGATTGCACTCCAGCCTGGTGACAGAGTGAGACCCCGGCACAAAAAGAAGAAAATAAAAAAAGAAAAATAAATAAAACATAAAAAAACTGCAATCTAGCCAGGTAAGTATTATGAATGACAGTTTACAGAGAGAAAAAGTGAGGCTCTGACAAGCTGAGGATTCCACTCAATTCCCACAGCTAACTGGAAGGTGAGAAAACCCCTACCCAACCTGCTCGGTCTCCACTGTAGCCACCGTCTCTCAGAGGCGGACAGAATGCCCGCAGCCAGGGCCCCCGTGCCCAGCACACGCTGTTATAACTGCGGCTTCCAGTGGGTGGCCCCAGAGGCCTGCCTGCAACTCCGGACACAGCACTCCTCTGAATGTTGCCTCTGGGCAGAAGCCCGCAGGTGATAAAAGAACGATTTCTAAGGTCCTTCTTAGCATATGGGAGCCCCACTTCTATCCCCGTGTTTTGACTAAACGGATGAGCCTCAAATGTAAGCCCATTTCTCCCTTTTCTGCCCGCTGTTTTTCTAGTAGATACAGCCGCTGTCACCTAATGGAAACACACACAGGCCTCAGAGAAACGAAAGGAATGGCCTTAGAAATGAAAGATTCCCATCACTTTCTACAGGTGGTTGTACGCCGAATTAAGAAAGTGTTCATGCAGTGAGGAGTCCCTCGTCGGCTGCGGAGCCTGTTTAGCCACAGAACCAGCTATGCAGGTGTTTCTCCGCGTGTATGTTTAGAGAGGTGAATAAAATGTCGTTTGTTTGTTTTTAAAACGAGAGGTTTCACCTTGAAATCAGCATATGTTTTATATCCCAGGGTCCAACTGCAAGCATGAATCTATTATTGTCATGGAAAGTGTGGTGTGACGAGCGTGACACGAGAGGGCAGGAAGGTGAGGAGCATGGCACAAGAGGGCAGGAGTGTGAGGAGCGTGGCACGAGAGGGCAGGAGCGTGAGGAGCGTGGCACGAGAGGGCAGGAGCGTGAGGAGCATGGCACGAGAGGGCAGGAGTGTGAAGAGCGTGGCATGAGAGGGCAGGAGGTCCAGGTTCCAGACTCCCTGGTTCCCTTTTCTTCTCCATCCCACACTCGCTTACTGGAACTGTGGCCTTGGGCGCACACGCGAGCCTTTTACACCTGATATACAGAGAGCGCAGAGAGTTATTCCTCACCTCTGAAATTTCGGCAGGGGGCGGGGGGTGGGGTTAGGCCTGGAGTCCATCTGAGGTCCCTTCCATTTCTGAGAATGTGTGATCCCATAAAAGCTCACAACTACTTGTTCAGAGGATGCTCAGGCCTGTGTGGTCCCTCATATTTAGTGAAAGACCCTTGCCCAAGCGAGCAACATGATTTTCTTGAAAAATCCACGTCTTGTGCATTTCCCTGGCCCTTGTGCTGGAGATCCTCTGTTCGCCTGTCTGCCCTCCTCTGCTTTTTCCAGCCTGCCTTGAGCCTCAGCGGGTGACCTTGAGGGATGGCCTCTGTAGGACAAGGGGGAGAGGGAGGTCTGGGGTCCCTGTGGCCATGCCTCCTCCCATTGCTATTCACCATGCGGTGAGCGGAGTGGGTGGGTGGTAATGGCTCACCGCTACCATGCCTCCTGGGTTGCTTTGCCATGCCATCGGCTCCCCTCGGCCTGGCCCACACCTTTGTAAAGCCCCTTAATTAAACTCTATGCAGCCTGTTTATGGCCAGGGCCTGGAGTGAGTCCAGCTGTGACCATCTCAAATTGTGCTAGCACCACACGTCAGTAAGACCATCTCACCTTTCAAAGAAAGGGAACTCTGAGTGTGATGAATAGCAAAGCACTACATTTTACTGGCATGAGGACTACCCAGCCCTCACCCCTCATCCCTTTGCACACACCGTCACCTCTGCCTGGGCTGCTCTTCTTACTGGAAAAGCCCTGCTTAGCTTTCAAGCCCCAGCTCCTCTGAGCAGCCATCCCTGCCTCTTCCAGACACAGGAGGCCACTGTTGGCTCTGCCTGCTCACTGGGCCTTGTGCACACCTCCTGAGCCCTCTTCCTGTGTTTCACCATTATTGTGAAACAGGGAAAAAAAAAAGGAAGCTTTTTACAGCTACAGGTAGGGATCCCAGGTAAAATACAGTTACGGAGCATTTTAGGTAGATAGCCAATAATTTTTTAGTGTAAGTATGTCCCATGGAATAATTGGGATATACTTATAGTGGAAAAAAATCATTGCTTTTCTGAAATTCAAATTCGGTTGGGAATTTTAGTTTTCTTTCTTCTTCAGTTTCTCCTCCCCAACTCTTGTTTTTGTTTTTGCTAAAATAAATCTGGCAACCCTAACTATACTGGCCTTCTAAAGTAGCCAGCTCCTGTTCAGAGAAATACCATCTATTTCTTTATTTTTTCCTGTTTCTTCTTCCCTCCCTCCCCTCCTTCCTTTCTCCCTCCATCCTTGCTTTCTTTCTTCCTTCTTTCAAAACTTGAAACAACTTAGGCTTCGAAACAGACTTCCAAAGTTGAAATAACTCACTGTCCCATTTAATAGATTATTGATGCTGTCTTTGTAGGAAGAACAAATTTCCACATATTCATTCAAGTGCTCAGGAAGATCGGGGTGATGGGACCGTTATCCAATAATCATCACGCATTTGAAGTTTCTTCCTTCCTTCTTTTCTTTCTTGCTTCCTTCCTTCCTCCCTTTTTTCCAGCACTCCGTGAGCTTGCGAATGTGAGTTTGAACAAGGACACTGGAGGGCCGAATTGCTCTTGAGGACACTTTGAAGTTTGAAGGGGAGTGCTGTGGAGGGAAAACAGAGAAGCAATGAGACTGTGAGATGTGTGGCTGGGTTCCTGAGAGTGTCGGCCAGGTGAAGGCCCTGAAGGGAGGGGAGAGTGATTGACGGAAAGACTGGGGACACCTTGGATGTCTTTTTCATTATATTTCTATAGGTTTTGGGGAATAGGTGCTGTTACAATGTTAGGAACGTTGGTTACATGAGTACATTCTTTAATGGTGATTTCTGACTTCAGTGTACACTGTACCGATGTGTAGTCTTTTGTCCCTCATCCCCCAAACCTTTCCCCCAAGCCCCCAAAGTCCATGACATTAGTCTCTGCCTTTACATCCTCATAGCTCAGCTCCCTCTTATGAGTGAGAATAGGCAATGTTTGGCTTTCCATTCCTGCGTTACTTCACTTAGAAAAATAGTCTCCGATTCTATCCAGGTTGCTGCAAATGCCATTATTTCATTCCTTTTCATGGCTGAGTAGTATTTCATGGTAAAAAGATACCACATTTTCTTCATCCACTAGTTGATTGATGAGCATTTGGGTTAATTCCATATTTTTGCAGTTGCGAATTGTGCTGCTATAAACATGCATATACAAGTATCCTCTTTTCCTCTGGACAGATATGCACGAGTGGGATGGTTGGATTGCACAGTAGATCTACTTTTGGTTCTTTAAGGAATCTCCACACTTTTCCACAATGGTTGTGCTAGTTTACATGCCCACTGGCAGTGTAAAAATGTTCCCTTTTCACCACACCCATGCCAACATGTATTTTTCTTTCATTACAGCCGTTTTGGCAGGAGTAAGGTGGTACCACATTGCCATTTTGATTTGTGTTTCGTTGGTGATTAGTGATGCGGAGCATCTTTCCTATGTTTACCGGCCACTGGTGCATCTTCTTTTGAGAACTGTGTATTCGTGTCCTTAGCTCACTGTTCCCTAGGATTGTTTTTATCCTGCTGATTTGGGTTCCTTGTAGATTCTGGATATCAGTCCTTTGTTGGATGTCTACATCATTGAGAAGATTTTCTCCACATCTGTGTGTTGTATGTTTACTCTGCTATTTCCTTTGCTGTGCAGAAGCCTTTTAGCTTAATTAAGTCCTATCTATTATTTTTGTTTTTGTTGTGTTTGCTTCTGTGTTCTGGGTCATGAAGAGACATTGGATATCTAGTGTTCAGCTGGAAGTTCTTCGCATTGCCCTCAGTCTTCCCCTCCTCTCCAGACGTAATCCCCAGTAAAGCTCAGCCCACTCAGGGATATTTCATGTGAGGGGGTTCTTTTTGTCATGTAGGAAAGGGCTGAACTACACTACTAGGCACCGTATGTCTTGGAAGCAGAAGTATGGAGGTAGAGATAGATGCCTTCAGGTATGTGTGTCTCCTGGGACTTGCGAGAATCTTGGTGGAAATAGGATTGGAACCGATCATATGGGGAGCTCATGGGAGAGAAAGCTCCAGCTGACCTCTAGATGGCATTTGTTTTTGTGACTCTTCCCAATACTCATATTAATGTAAGTTAAAATTAACAGTGTATGTTTATGCGTATGTACACATATGTGCCACACGCACTCCTTACTTTGCACAATTCAGATATGCACAAAACTCAGTTACCACAGGTTAGTTTAAAAATGTCAGTTCTCCAAAAAATCCCATCAAAAAAATGGGCAAAAACCACGAGTAGACAGTTCTCAAAAGATGATATACAAGCAGACAACAAACATGTGAGAAAACGCTCAATGTCACTATCAGGGAAATGAATCAAAACCACAATGCAATGCCACCTTACTCCTCCAAGAATGGCTACAATTAAAAAGTCAAAATATAATATGTTGGTGTGGATGTGGTGAGAAGAGAACTCGTTCACACTGCTGATGGGAATGTAAAGCAGTAAAACCAGTATTGAAAACAGTATGGAGGTTCCTTAAAGAACTAAAAGTATGGGCCGGGCGCAGTGGCTCACGCCTGTAATCCCAGCACTTTGGGAGGCAGAGGCGGGTGGATCACGAGGTCAACAGATCGAGACCATCCTGGTCAACATGGTGAAACCCCGTCTCTACTAAAAATACAAAAAATTAGCTGGGCATGGTGGCACGTGCCTGTAATCCCAGCTACTCAGGAGGCTGAGGCAGGAGAATTGCCTGAACCCAGGAGGCGGAGGTTGCGGTGAGCCGAGATCGCGCCATTGCACTCCAGCCTGGGTAACAAGAGCGAAACTCCATCTCGAAAAAAAAAAGACCTAAAAGTACAATTACCATTTGATTCAGCAATCCCACTGCTAGGTCTGTAGTAGTGGAAGAAAAAGAAGCCATTATATAAAAAAAAGACACTTGCACACGCATGTTTATAACAGCATAATTCACAATCGCAAAAATACAGAACCAACCTAAGTGCCCACCGATCAATGAGTGGATAGGGAAAACGTGGCACAGTAACACCATGGAATACTATTCAGCCATAACAAGGAATGAAATCATGTCTTTTGCAGCAAGTTGGATGGAATTGGGGGCCATAATTCTAAGTGATATAACTCAGGAATGGAAAACCAAATATTTTATGTTCTCACTTATCAGTGGGAGCTAAGCTATAAGAATGCAAAGGCATAAGAATGATGTAATGGACTTTGGGGACTCATGAGGAAAGGGTGGGACAGGGATGAGGGATAAGACTACACATTGGGTACAATGTGCACTGCTCAGTGACAGGTGCACCAAAATCTCAGAAATCAGAAATCCCCACTAAAGAACTTATCCACATAACCAAAAAATACCTATACCCCAAAAACTATTGAAATAAGATATTAAAATAAATAATAACAGTGTCAGTTCTCCAACAACATAATTCAAATTTTAGTTGCCACAATATATTAACTAAAATAAATCTGGCAACCCTAATTGCAGCTATTGTAGCATAAATTACAAACTTCCCTGCCAGTCCTCAGTCCACTACGACTATTTATCACTATGTAAATAACAAATATGCATCATGATTTTTGGCCAATCACATCATTTCTTTCATAGTCTGCTGGTGATTGCTGCTCACTTTTATTAGCTCATGCACAGACAGCAAAGCATGTAGTTGTGTTACTTCCTTGTGTCCCACAGATAAACCCATATAACTTAACTTCTAATGCATTACTACCATTGGATAATGCTCCAGATCACCCTGACCCTCTTGAGTATTTAAAAGAATATGAGAACATTTGCTTTTTTTTTTCTACAAAAACAACTTTCATAATTTATTAAGTGGGACAATAAGTTATTTCAACTTTTGAAGCCTATTATTTTAGATGTAAGTAACCTGTATTTCAGAAAGATTATTGATGATACAATGGGAGATAATGCAATTCATTTAACTAAGCTTTGGAAGAACTATGGCATAAAACACGCAGCCAGAAATATTCAAGCATCATGACAGATAGCAACAGCAAGTAATATGCGTGCAGGATGGCAGAAGGTTTTACTGTACTGGAAAATAACTTTTCAGGCTTCGAATCAAATGTAAGTGGAATTATAGAGGAGACCATTGACCATGTGAATACGGACACTGACATCATTTACAAAGCTCTAGGTATGCAGCCCAAGGACCTTAGTGATGGTGAATTTATTTATACAAATTAAGAAAAAAGTTGCAACAAGAAGGATGAAGATGTCCTGGAGGAAGTGACACCAGCAAAAATGTCACATTAAAGAACTCCCCGAGATACTTAATGATACTGAAAGCACAAAGGATAAGATGTTGGAAGCCGATCTAAGCTTAGAATGAAGATAACAGTTCCTTAAGGCATGAAACAGGTGTTCACTCATATTTTGTTATACCTCTAGAAGAAGAAGACAAGCACTGTCCAAAGCATTTTTCATAAATTTCTCACAAAGAAATGGGACCCTTTAATTCTCAACGTTTCCAATATTGTAAATTATAAAATGCTAGTAAATTATAATTGTACAATTTTTCCTTCATTTTCCTATATAACTGACAGTGGGAGAACTTTCAATATTTTGACAAACATTTTCATGTGTCACAAAACAATCCCATTCCACCCCTCCACACACACTGATTATTAAGATAGCTTTTTATGGTTTTGACTTACACAGCCATTTTTATGGCTCCACACTGCCAAGCAAAGGGATGACTGTCCACAACAATGGTTACGATGCCCAGTACTCAGATGAGGACACTGAGGCTTCAGAGGGTCTAAGCTACATGTCCAAGGTCATGCAGACAGTAAATAGTAGAGTTTGTACTTGAACCTATACAATCTGACTCCAAGATTCGTTCCCTTAACCACGGTGCCATACTATTGTCATAGCAGGCTGTGAGCCAAAGACAGATACCATTTCTTTTTTTAATCTTTATATACGTGGTATATAAACATTATCTGATACATGTTGAGTGAATGCAAAAAGAATAAAAGAAGAAACTATAAAAGCAATTGACATTGACGATTTGAAAACAATGAGAAAAAATTAAGACCGATTGAAATCTAAGGAGGAGCAACCTTATAGATATCCACTGTGAAAGAGAAACTTGGCTGGGCACAGTGGCTCATGCCTGTAATCCCAGCACTTTGTGATACTGAGGCAGCTGGATCGCCTGAGCCCAGGAGTTTGAGACCAGCCTAGGCAACATGACAAAATCCTGTCTCCACAAAAAAATACGGACCAAAAAATTAGTCAAGGCTTGATGGCATATGCCTGTGGTCCTAGCTACTTGGGAGGCTGAGGCAGGAGGATTGCTCAAACCTGGGGAGGTCAAGGTTGCAGTGAGCCATGATTATGTCACTGCATTCTAGCCTGGGTGACAAAGTGAGATGGGGGAGGAAGGAAGGAAGGAGAAAGAGAGAGAGAGGGAAGAAGGAAGGAGGGAAGGAAGGAAGGAGAAAGAAAGAAAGGAAGAAAGAAAGAAAGAGAAAAAGAAAGAAAGAGAGAGAGAAAGAAAGAAAGAAGAGCGGGAGGGAGGAAGGAAGGAAGGAGGGAAGGAGGGAAGGAAGGAAAGACTTATTTATGCTGCTTGTGAAAGATGGTAAGTCAAGGTCGGGCGCAGTGGCTCAAGCCTATAATCCCAGCACTTTGGGAGGCCGAGGTGGGTGGATCACGAGGTCAAGAGATCAAGACCATACCAGTTAACATGGTGAAACCCCGTCTCTACTAAAAATACAAAAAAAAAAAAAAAAAAAAATAGCTGGGCGTGGTGGTGCACGCCTGTAATCCCAGCTACTCAGGAGGCTGAGGCAGGAGAATTGCCTGAACCCAGGAGGCGGAGGTTGCGGTGAGCCGAGATCGCACCATTGCACTCCAGCCTGGGTAACAAGAGTGAAACTCCATCTCAAAAAAAAGAAAAAAAAAACATGGTAAGTCAAACTTTAAGGAGGAACCATTGTGATAGATGAGACAGTGCTGCAGTGGGATCCAGCAGTGAGAGAGAGATTGGGCCCCACGCCAGGTACAGCAGACAAGTGCAGATGGACAGACAAGGAACACAGTGGGGGGTCAGCAGATGGGAAACTACTAAGAAGAAACATCGGGGAAATGGAATTCTGGCTCCATCTACTCAACAGAACTTTTGCTGAAGGCAGGCAGGGTGGTGAGATATTGAGGGCGGTCATATACCAAGCGTGGAGGCTTAGCACTAAACTTACTTAGCAGGAAGAACAAGGAGGAAGCTCAAGTTTGGGTGTAGTTGAGCAGAGGACTCAGAGGTTAAAGTGACCATTAGTTATAGATAAGACAGACAGATCCTCTACCTTCTCATGTGAAGTGAAGGGCAGCCAATTCTGAGATGAAACATACAACCTGGTGCAGAGGTTTCTGGGGGCTGAGAAACTTCTTGTGATGGTGATTACAACTGAGCACGCCTGAGTAAGACTCTGGGGAGTGAACACTGAAGGTGTCGTATCCCATCCCATTCACACAGCAGTTCTAGCTATGGGAACGATTCCAGGAGCTCTCTCTGAGGAAGGCAAACACGGATTTCAAAGCCCCCAGAGTTGTCATTTGGAGGAGGAGGAGCAGTAGACATTCCTTACACTGGACCTGAAAACCACCTGCAATTGCGGTGTTGGAGGATGTCAGGAACGTTTCTACTCAAGCTTGGGCGAAGAGACCGAAAAACCAAACCACAGCAAAGCTGTTTGGAAACCCAGAGCTGCAGATGCATAAAAATAGATATGGGTCAGGCAGGAATATGGAGACGAGAACTTGTGAGCTGCAGAAGCCAGTACATTGTGTTCTGCTCTGTTCTTTCAGCCACACTTTTACCCAGGCAATAAGAATGAAACAGCAAGAGAGGCAGAGGGTTGGTAGGGAAATCGGCTTGAGTCTGAGCCGCCTTTGGCTGTTGCAAACACAGACTGCAGCTTTGCTGTATTCATGGGAAGGCAGGAGAAGACCCCAGGCAGCCTCCTCCTGCTGGCTTCCGGCTTCCGGGAAAGGCCGCCCTTCCCTTCCGGGAGAGAGCCTGGGGACAGCACACCCTCCCATCTCAGCTCAGGGCCCGACCCACCAAAAACAAAAAAAGAAACCCAGCTTTCTCCACGGGAGTCTGAAGTCACCTTCTTGAAAGTGCTCCACCTTACAGGAATTGTCTGGGAGAATGTTCTCTCTATCTCTCTGTCTGTCTCTGTTTCCTTCTGTGTCTCTGTCTCTCTCACACCTGCGCATGTGTGCGCACACACAGTGCAGTCATACCACAGCCTGAAATCCAAAAGAGGCTCCTTATAATTTTCTACACAGAGAGCAGACAACAAAGAATGAAAGAGTGTGGACACAGTCCGCTCCAGAGTGCTAAATATGTGTGCTGAAGAGAAGACAGAAATTTCACCAAAGACGTCATGGGATTTCTGAGACATACAAGTGTAGATTATACATACTTTAAAAATCGTTTTTTGGTTGCTTCACGCTTCCTTGTGTGCAGCCCTTGTGAGAAGCCACATCACGCAAAGCCTCCACTTATCATTGGGTTTCATGCACTCGTTCTGAAATGGTCCGAACAATTCAAACTTGGAAGCAGAGATCCCTCCACCCTCTCACTCAGCATCTCCTCCTAATATTCCCAGGTCTGATATCCCTGGTCCTTTCCTGGTGATTCATTCAGAGGCTCTTCTTTGGTTCCTGACCTCAGGAATGCTGCTTCCCACGCCCCCTTCTGATTCTGAGCACTTGCTCAGCTTCTTCACACACCAGCTGCAGTTAGGACAGCCTCCTGCACTTGGGAGGGAGTCAGAGAGCATCTAGAGAAGGAGACTGTCCATGAAGGAGGCCTTTCCTGTGGATATCATCATGATTATCTTGCCTTGTGTAAGGATGTGTAAAGCATCATTAGGATGATACAAATTTGTGATACAGAAGGCATAATTTTGAATGAAGGAAATAGATAAGAACATTTACTCATAAGAGGGGCTCTCTTAGTATTATTAATTATTAAGCTTTCATATACTAAAAGAGATAATATAGTTGAATCAATAAAATTAGGGCCGTACTTTTAATGAGTTGGTGAGAACATACCGGGAGTCATCCTGTGCATCAGGGTGAGTGAGGGTCGTCGTAATTCTGAAGTTGTGGCTGCAACCTGGCCTCCTTCTTAGACCCAGGCCCAGGAAGCCTGGCTCCTTCACACAGAGGACCCTCTTGAGTGTTAAATTGCAAGCCACTTGAGAATGGGCACAGCGTTTATTCAGACTGGAATCTCTACACCTATCACAGCCTACAATACATAGGACTGTACGTATAAGAGCACTGAGTAAATGTTAGTTGAAACGATAAATAAAATAACTTCCTTAGCCATGGCAGAAATTGCTCAACGTCATAATTTTATTTTATTTTAAATTGTATTAGTCTTTTTAATGTGAAGGTTTTGGTCAAGATCAAAACCACCAGTTCTACAGCGTTTGGGTACAAACCATGTTGCTGGGACCTCTGGGAGCACAGTAGCATAGTTTGTGGCATGCCTTGCTTTCTGGGATGAAATGAAAGGTTTTTCCACTTGATATTTTTAGTGTCCAAATTTTCCAAATAGTATTTTATGATTTTTCTTTGTTTTTGTTTAAAAATAAAGTTTGGGGGGGTGGGGAGAAGATACAACAATAGCAAAACAAAGAAAAGCCCCTCGAGTCAGCATAGTCAGGGAGCTCACCGAGGCTGCTTCACTCTGGGCATGAGTGACGCTCACTCAAACTGCAGCCATTTTTGATGCACTTGCCAATGTTTGTGTTATTTTCGCTTTAAAGGTGTAACAGATTGCTCCAAAATAAATAATTTAAGCGTAATGTTTCAAAAGAGTCCAAGCGTCACGGTCTCTCACTTCTGGGACTAAGCTGTGCCCAGCAGACCCAGCCCTCATTTCTATATAACCCTGTGTTAGGAGGGTTATTTTCTTGCTTTGTTTTTCAAACTTGAATCTATTTTTCTCCATTCTGTTCCAAACGTCATAGGTTTTATCATTGTTCAGCACCGAGGCAACGACTCCTCTTACCTAAGAAAGAAAAGAAAGAACCCTGTAACGGCTAGATTCCTGATCTCGTCGGAGGAGGGCTTGGAGGGTGCAGAGAGGGCTCTGGGCTGAGAACCTAGACCAGGCCTCAAAAGAATCCACAGATGGCCGTGCTGATTCATATTTAGACTTCGAGCTCTACCTACAGCGTCCTCACTGTAACGTGAAACAGCTGACTTGACAGGGTGACGTCACTCAAAATGACCCCACCCTCCCTCAGTCAGTGGACGTCCATCTTAGTGGATTGCCTATCTTCACGGCACGGCTTAAGAAAAAAAAATCTAATTTTCTTTTAAAGTCAAAAGCAAATTGTTATGCTGTTGTGTACTTTCTAAATGAGCACAAACGGCTTATATGATCAGGAAACACAGATAAAAACAGAAGCCGCCGGAAGCATAAACTGATAGCTGTGTTCCCATTGTCACAGGCCGTCACTGTGAGGTCCATCAGATGATCGGGAACTACATGTGGGACCCCAACACCAACAAGTCCTTTGACATCGGCGTCAACAAGGACAGCCTGATGCCTCTCTGGTGGAATGGATCCGAACCTTTGTGGGTCACTCTCATCAAGGCCAAAAGGAAGGTGTTCATGTACTACTGGCCAGGTGAGTGTGTGGGCATCCATTCCAGATCTCACAATGTCATGGAGTCTCTGAGGACAGTCAGTGTCAAGTTACTGCTTGAAGACCAAGCTGTGGTTTGGAAAATGCAATCTTTTTTTTTTTTTTTTTTGAGACAGAGTTTCGCTCTTGTTACCCAGGCTGGAGTGCAATGGCGCGATCTCGGCTCACCGCAACCTCCGCCTCCTGGGTTCAGGCAATTCTCCTGTCTCAACCTCCTGAGTAGCTGGGATTACAGGCATGCGCCACCATGCCCAGCTAATTTTTTGTATTTTTAGTAGAGATGGGGTTTCACCATGTTGACCAGGCTGGTCTCGATCTCTTGACCTCGTGATCCACCCACCTCGGCCTCCCAAATACAATCTTTATTTAAGAAATATGTTAGGCTGGGCCCGGTGGCTCACGCCTGGAATCCCAGCACTTTGGGAGGCCAAGGCAGGTGGATCACGAGGTCAGGAGATCGAGACCATCCTGGTCAACATGGTGAAACCCCATCTCTACTAAAAATACAAAAAAACTCAACCAGGCATGGTGGCGCGTGCCTGTAATCCCAGATACTCAGGAGGCTGAGGCAGGAGAATTGCTTGAACCCAGGAGGCGGAGGTTGTGGTGAGCCGAGATCGCGCCATTGCACTCCAGCCTGGGTATCAAGAGCGAAAGTCTGTCTCAAAAAAAAAAAAAAAAAGAAAAAAGAAATATGTCATATGGACACATTGTTTTGAAAATGTGTTTTTAGCTCCCTAACCTCAGAGCAGACACAATGCTGTTTCCTGATTCTCTTGACTTAGCAAACAGCACAGGATAGCTTACTTTTCTCATGTGCAACATTTTGGATATACAAGACAGAGAAATTGTAGGGTACTTATTTGATTTACAAAAAAAAAGACAGTGCACCATTTCTATACATCTTTGAGCTCCTCCACAATATTGAAAAGAGAATTGAAAGCACTCGCTATTTTTTGGTAGTCTATGAAGTGAAGTCCCTTTGTGTTAAGACTCCTGGATCAGCGAGGTAAGCAGTTGTGCGAACTGCCTCGCTGCTGTGAGACGTCCTTGACATACCCTCAACTTGGTCATTGAATATCTTTCATCAAGGATGAGGAGATTCAGTGATAACAGCGTAATTCGCTTACCCCTGTCTTTCCATTGGTAGGATTCATTCTTAAGGTAGGTGGGGAGTTTACCTTTCCCACGCATGTGACAATAGACACTTGTCTTCCTAATACTCAATGGTGTCACACCACTGATGGCTGTTATGGAGGAAGATACCAGGGGAGGCCTAGAAAGTCGAAGGTCTCAATGAAGAGCAGCCTGTAGGAGAAGGAACGAAGTGGCCGGGGGGTTGTTCTGGTCTGGATTGAGGTCAGCAACAGCCTGATGGGTGTGTGAGAGGGTGCTGGCTGTGAGATGTGTGGTCTGCAGGGAGGGGGCAGTGGAGAGGGAATGCATGGGCCTTCAGCAGGCGTTTGGAGGGTGTTGGCTGGAGGTGGGCCTGTGGGGAGCTGCTGGGCACTCCATGCTGGGCATATCATGGAGGAGCATGGAGCACAGTTTCATGGAGACCACGGAAGGCAGCCCATGACCCGGCTGTGGCACAGCAAATGCCCTAGAAGCTGCTGCAGAGCAGCGACCGCACCGCACGTGCGCTCCCGAATGCTGGGCAGGCTGCAGGAATTCACGACTGGGCCGAGCAACTGAGACATAGCCAGTTCTCCCAGCAGATACAGGTTCAGGGGGGTTGATCACAGATTCTTCAGAAGATACCTGAGATTCTGTCCGTAGTAGATACTGCGGCTGACACAAGACACTCTGGAGCAAAGGAAGAGTTCAGGAGGATTCCATTATCTTACAAGGAGACACTATTCACGGAGCTGCACTGGACTTGAAGGAAGCGAGTCAGCACACGGGCCAGCTCATCGGGCTTGCTAAAGGAGCCACACCCAGGGGCGAGTTTGGCTTGTCCAGTAAGTGTGAGGTCAGACACAGAGGTCATGGGTCGCACTCTGATGCCATTCTCAGAGGCATTATTATCAATGAATACATACATAGTCATCACAGGGGGAACGGACGGGGACACCGCACTAGGGACCACCGGAAACAAATCTAAGGACCATCAAGATGAATGTGGCCAATACCACGAGGGCCTTCTCCCATGATATCCACTTAGTTTGACTTCTTTTTCTCTCTCCTGGAATTTAAGTTTTTCCTGCTTATTTTTTTTTTTTTTTTTTTTGAGATGGACTTTCATTCTGTTGCCCAGGCTGGAGTGCAGTGGCACGATCTGGGCTCACTGCGACTTCCGCCTCCCGGGTTCAAGCAGTTCTCCCCGCTCAGCCTCCCGAGTAACTGGGACTGCAGGTGCACATCACCATGCCCGGCTACTTTTTTGTATTTTAGTAGAGGCAGGGTTTCACCGTGTCACCCAGGCTGGTTGTGAACTCCTGAGCTCAGGCAGTCTGCCCGCCTCAGCCTCCCAAAGTGCTGGGATTACAGGCATGAGCCGCCCCGCTCAGCCAAGTTTTTCCTGCTTTGAAGAGCACACCCTCACACACAGAACCTCCCTGCCAGCCCCCCTAGAGCCCCCTTCACATAAGATCTCCTCGAGAGGGTTTCTCGGCAGCCAGGATGCCAGTGCTATGGCAAAGGGGAGGAGCTGCTACTGAGGGGCGGTTGCCGTGTTGTACATACTGCTCTCTGCAGCGGTACAGAGGCTTCTTATTATGCTTTATCTCCTATTTTTTTTTTTTTTTTGACTGAGTTTCACTCTTGCTGCCCAGGCTGTAGTATAACAGCATGACCTTGGCTCAGTGCAACCTCTCCCTCCTAAGTTCAAGTGATTCTCCTGCCTCAGCCTCTGGAGTGGCTGGAATTACGGACGTGTGCCAACATGCCTGGCTAATTTTTGTATATTTAGTAGAGACAGGGTTTCACCATGTTGGCCAGGTTGGTCTCGAACTCCTGAGCTCAGGTGATCCACTCACCTCAGCCTCCCAAAGTGCTGGGATTGCAAGCATGAGTCACACTGCTGGGCCTTTATCTCCTCTTGGAGAAAACAAATTTATATATCACTGAGTGTCTAAAGAAATCTGAAAGCAAATTTGCATGAAAAATATCTTGTTGCTCCTTCAAAACAGCTCCTTCGGGACAAGAAGGGACCAATCCCTTCCTCTGATTCACAGTTTAACAGCTAATGGAAAGTGACAAAAATGCCTTAAGATCAGTTACAGTGTAAACGGCCAGGACGAGGAAGCTGTAAAGATAGCCTTGTAGCATTTCCTCAGTGACGAAGATAAAGGAAGATTCGCTAAAGAGCTGCCTGTGTGGGAGTCTCCACAGATACAAAGTCTCTAGTCTCTCAGACACTGTCCAGTCCTCCTGAACTGGACACTCAAAACGAAGCTCTCAGAGAGCCAGCTGTCTCTGCTGCCAGCCCCGCAAGGCATGCCCTGGCACCCTCTGTTCTTCCTGGGGGCAGCTGCAGAATTTCTGGTCGCTGCTATCCTTTCTCTGTCCACCCTGGTTTCCTCCAGCCTCAGCCAATAGCCCGGTGATCACTCATGTGTCTCTGCAAGATTAAGTGAGGTGCAGGGGCATTTCTTCAAAACATGACTTGATTGTATTTTTCTTCTTAAATCCTCCTCTTCCTTCTCCAGTCCCCACAGGATACTGTACAGACCTCTCGGTGAGGCCTGGAAAATCTTCACTGCTCTAGTGAACCAGGTTGCGACCACGCTGAGTCTCGCCATTAAGTCAATATTTAGAAGTGCAATTTAGAAATGGCACTAGTTCAAGTTGTCCTGTCAGGTAGATAAAGCGGCAGGCTGAAAAATTGTTCCACAGTGGAGTCCAGTACTCCACCTCAAGCTGAGGCATTTAATGTCGTTCAGCAGGCCCTCTAGCACCCCACCCAAGGGTGCTGTTGGAGTGTAGGGAGAAATGTTGTCTCTGAAGATGATCCCAAGCCCTAAGTCAAAGATTTCTTTGAGCAGACCCCCAAAATCAGCCAGAATGGTATAACCAGGACCCAGTAGTGTCAGCCAGGAATGAGAGCTGAGTGTGTGCTGTTCCCTCACTCAGTCCCTCCACCCTCGTCTTCTAGTTTAATGTTAAAGGAATTGGTGGGAGTTGGGAGCCACCGGTGAGAAAGAGACTCCAGTGTTCACTTTCCACTGGAAAGCAACCAAAAGCAGAGAGGAACGATGGGAGGATGGAGGGAAACAGGGGATATGGGAGAATAGTAAGATACAGTACAAAAATGCAGCCTGATGGCTTTGGATAAGCAGGACTACCTTCCATTGTGCCAGCAGTCTTTAAGTTTATTCTTCTGTCTAGTATAAAATACAAAAAAGGCAGCCACTAGGGAGGCTGAGGCAAGAGAATTGCCTGAACCCAGGAGGCGGAGGTTGCGGTGAGCCGAGATCGCGCCATTGCACTCCAGCCTGGGTAACAAGAGCGAAACTCCGTCTAAAAAAAAATACAAAAAATGAATTAAAAATAGCAACTTTTAAGAGTTTGTGCTTAAAAATCTTTGGAGTTATGAGTTCACATCTTCCACCAAGCGTTTCGCAGTAACTCCCTACAGCCGAGCAACCACTCACATGGTCCTTGAAAGGTGCTGGGTGTGGGTCTGGGCTCTTGTCCTGGCCTCTTCCTGTCCAGGGCAGGTCTTCAGACCAATAAGACACCTTCTCTGTAGAGAGGCCTTTCCACCTGGTTTCCATCCCCACACTTCCCAGCAGTGGGCAGGGTGAGGAGTTAATGGGTGGGCATACGACTCAGCTTTATCATCAACATGATGCCATCTGGGTAATGGGGGCAGGCATTGGCTATGGGTCGAGAATTATGGATCAGCTGCAGCCTCTTTCTCCTTCTTGTCATGGTAGGTCCTTGTCGACCTACAGTCAGGCTGACCTTAGAAGCAGAGACTCAGGCACAGGGAAAATTAGGAGCTCAGTATTGCTCATACAGAGGTGTGAACAAACCTGATAGCTAAGTCATTGCCTCTCTGCATGTGACACCAAACCACTGCATCAAAACGGGATTTTTTTCAGGCAGATATTTGACATTGCAAATACGAGTCATCTGGACATCCACTATTTTTTAATACCATTACCAGTTTGGCGTTAGACTTCGTGATTTCTGTAATTTTCGGGCGGGAAGAGGCCTTGGTCAAGGTTTAATGTGCTGATTCCTGACCTCGTTAGTCAAGAACCCCTTTAAGAAACTGATAAAACTGTAGAGGTCTTCCTAGAAGAATGTACCCACGTTATTACACTCACTCTCTTGTTCTCATGTAGAGATTACAATGCTGAGGATTGCTGAGTGGTCTTTGGTGTGAAAACACAGGCAAACGTATGATAGCTAATCGATTTGATTTTTTAATGCAATGGAAATGTGTTGAAAACTCATCAACGTATCAAATGAAGCCAGAGCTTCTGCAATTAATGTTGTCTGGCAAGGGTAGGCCTGGGTCAGAATTCCGTAGGCCTCTTTGGGTCGAATTCACATTGCATCATTTCCTTCATCAGTAACTTCGACAAGATCCACACCACTGAGGTTGTCTGTGTCAGCAAGAAAAGATTGCAAATTCACGTATCAAGAGTGAGATTTGTCTCCACAAAACGATCCTCAAATCAAAAGCATTCTATGGGGTTTCTAGGCGTCGACCATTTCAGCTGCAGAGGAATGGAGGAGACGCTGCCTGTCTGGACTGCTATCTGCAGAAGTGATTCCTCCCGTGTTCAAAAGCTTTTATACCTGCCTAGCCACATCCAGTCTCCCGTTGCAGGATGGTTTCTTGGCCAAAAGAGTGCATAGTTTTTAGCGACATCCATTATGTTGATTAGAAAGTCTTAAAGAGAAATCCAGAGATGGACTTCCATCCTTCACAAATCATGGCGAATCCATTTCTTCACCAAACATCTTATAAGGTGTGACTCAAGGCCTTGGAATGAACTCTCAGGAGACAACCGTGAGCAAAAGCAGATACAGACCCTCCTCACCTGCACCCCTTCCTGAGAACTTACCAACCAGCGAAGGAGAGAGACAGTCTAATTCTCATCCAAATAAATGTAAAAGTACAGGTATGAAAAGTACAATAATGAAAAGCAAGCACAGTGACATCGTGTAATCAGTCCAGCTCCATCTGAGACGGCTAACAAACGTGTCCTTAGAAAGTGACAATGAGGGCATCGGTAAGGTGGGAAGGAAACCCTAGACTCAAAGAGCAGCGGGTGCCGAGGTCCTGGAGAAGGTGGGAGGCATGGGGGTTTCAAGACGCTGAAAGAAGGGAGGAAAGCTGTGGTGTGGATAAGCTGGAGAGAGGCTGAGGCCGGGCCAGGCTCCATGAGCCACCCTGAACACTCTTTTTTGGGGAACAGGGTCTTTCTCTGTTGCTCAGGCTGGAGTACAGTGGTGCAATCATAGCTCACTACAGCCTCGACCTCCTGGGCTCAAAGGATACTCACACCTCAGCCTCCTAAGTAGCTGGGACAACAGGTGCACACGAACCCACCAGCTAAGTGTTTACATTTTGTGGAGATGGGGTCAGGGGGAGCGGTGAGCTCACTATGTTGCCCAGGCTGGTCTCAGATCCTGGGCTCAAGCAATCCTCTTACCTCAACCTCCCAAGGAGCTGGGATTTTGGGTGGGAGCACCCGGCCCACGCTGAAGAATTTATTCTTCTGAAATGAGTGAGAAATCTTTTAAGGAACGTGACGGCATCGTACTTGCATTTTGAAAACACTACTCTGACTGCAACCTTAATGAAATGGCGGCATCCAGGGTGGGTGGATGAGGGCACATGACCCATCAGGAAGTCACAGTGGAAACCTGGGAGCAGGTGAGCATGGCTCAGACTGGTCTACAAGGTGGTGAGAAGTGGCTGGGTTCGAGACACACTTAGGAATTAGAACTGCCAGGACCTGCTGATGGACTGGATTTGGGAGTACAGGATTGGGCAGTGGTGGGCATGGCTGTGGGCGTCCTGCTCACAGAACTGCATAGATGGTGATTCTTCACGGAAGCGGGCGGACCTGAGACAGGAGCAGTCTGGAGGCAGAGGAACATCATGTCGGATTTGGCTCTAGGACATCGAGCCAGCAGGTCTGGAGCTCAGACGAGAGAGCTGGAGATAGACAGACAGGACTCCATGGTGCATCAGCGGTCAACGCAGCTGTGGGAATGGAGAAGTTCACCCAGAGGGAGTGCAAACTGGAAAGAAAAAAGGGACCTGAACACAGCCTTGAGGAAATCTAATTTTTAGTAACCAGATGGAGGACAGTGAGCCTGCAAAGGACACCCAGGAGGAGGAGAGGCTTCAGAAGCAGAAGCCCCGCAGAGCTGGGAAATGCCAGAAGAAGTAGTGTCGCTTTCTGTGTAGCCATCTGATAAGGGCCCCGTCCCACCTGAGTGGCAGGGAAAGGTGTCTCTGAGACAGTGACATTAGTCGACAACTGTTGACAGACACTTGTCACAGAGACCAAAAGACTGCAAGACGGGAGTGAGCCTCGTGAGCATTTAATGTTGCTGAGCATCACGGGGACTGCAAAATGAGCATCTGCATTTATTAACGGGGCACCCTGACCAGCTCTGGACTTCACAGCTGTTTCATTTCTGTAACATTATAATTTCTGACTGTGTAGCAGGGATGCATCATTGTTTTTATATCAAGAAAAACAATTCAAGTTGTTTCAACTAATTTCTTTCTTCCTTCCTTTCTTTCTTTTTGTCTTTTGTCATTTTCTTTCTTTCCCTCCCTCCCTCCCTCCCTCCCTCCCTCCCTCCCTCCCTCCTTCCTTCCTTCCTTCCTTCCTTCCTTCCTTCCTTCCTTCCTTCCTTCCTTCCTTCTTTCCTTCCTTTCTTGCCTCAGCCTCCCGAGTAGCTGGGACCACAGGTGTGCACCACTACACCCGGTTAACTTTTTGTATTTTTAGTAGAGACAGGGTTTCATCATGTTATCCAGGATGGTCTCGATCTCCTGACCTCATGATCTGCCTGCCTCAGCCTCCCAAAGTGCTAGGATTACTGGCGTGAGCCACCGTGCCCAGCCTTCAACTAATATCTAAACATCATTAGTCAATCCTTGAAAATAAACTGGGATGTACACACAAAAAGGACAGGGTGAGTAACAGCAGACAAGCTAACCCCCCCCCCAAAAGAAACACTTAAAATCAAAGAGGTGTGAATATTCCTTTTAAACCAAATTATTGTTTTGACTAAGTTGGTGTGCTAACCAAATTATCTTCAGCCAGATTGCTTTGTTCCAAGTCTGTTTCAACAGAACTGCATAGCATTCCATTCACTCTTGGGCAGCCCCTGGCCCCATGGGCTTCCAGTGAGGGATTCCCCGCCATGCCTCACACAACTACCGGAGGTTTGCAAACTGCATTCACTTGCCCTCGGTTTCCCAGTGAAGCTTCAAGGGGCTGGAGAGGCAGGAAATGGCTGGGACTCCTTTGGGAAAAGAGTTTATCTGAAAAAGAAATTTGGGAATCAACTGCCTGTGCTGTTCACTGATGTGTCCGTTCCACGTGGTTTTCTTGTGTGGCCTGTGTACCTGACACATGGGACACAGATGGGATGTGCCATAGCGCTGCCACCAGGAAGCTTAGAGACTAACCATGGGTCCAGGTGTGTCAAAATAATCACATCACAGCCCGACGTGTGCAGAGGGGTCCGGCCTCAGGCTTCACCGCGTCTCCCTGCAGCTGCGCTGTGACCACTTCTTAACAGCAGCTGAGTGCTGGATCAGGAACGGCAACCAAAACGTGTCCTCTGATGCTTTAATATTGAAGGAAAAAAGAAAAAAGAAAAGGAGGAGAGGCTAGAAAGGAAGGGCAGGAAGAAAGCAAAGGAGGCAGGGAGGTGAAAGGGAGGAAGCAGCACGGCGAAGGAAGAGAGGAGGAAAGGCAGAAGGGGCTCGGGAAGCACAGACGTTCCTCAGGGTGAGCGAGTCGTTCCACAGGCCATGCAGAGCTCAGGCGCCTGCAAACCAGAACCAGTAAATATATATGTGGCACATATACACCATGGAATACTACGCAGCCATAAAAAAAGATGAGTTTGTGTCCTCTGCAGGGACATGGATGAAGCTGGAAACCATAGTTCTCAGCAAACTGACACAAGAACAGAAAGCCTAACACCGCATGTCCTCACTCATAAGTGGGTGTTGAACAATGAGAACACATGGACACAGGGAGGAGAACATCATACACTGGGGCCTATCAGGGATTGGTGGGGGCTAAGGGAGGGAAAGCAGGGGGTGGAGGGTTTGGGGAGGGATAGCATTAGGAGAAATACCTAATGTAGATGACAGGGGGATGGATGCAGCAAACCATCATGGCATGTGTATGCCCATGTAACAAACCTGCACGTTCTGCACACATACCCCAGAACTTAAAGTATAATAAAATAAATAAATAAGCCCTCAGAAGAGGATGCCAGAGCCTGGGCTTGGAATCACCTTAAAAGCCTGGGAGACCAAGAGACCCCAGTGGACATGAGGGATAAGGTCACTTGTAAGATTTGGAAATCACAGACTCAAATTGGAGGTGATAGGAAGGAATCCCTAGACAGGGGCAAGAGGGTCAGCAACGCCGAGGAGCTCTGCATTAAGGGATGTGTCGGCATCGTGCCTCCCAAGTAGGTCCAGTGTGCTGTGGTCCACATGCTAGGAAACCAGCACCTCGGAGAAGGGGCCTTTGGTCAGGAATACCATGTGGTGCCGAAATCCGAGAGGGCTTCCTTTTTGGGAAGCGTGGAGTCACTGTAATCCTTTCAAGACGGGGAAGATCATGAAGCACGTGCCTCAGACACAAAAACCTTGTGGATCGTTAATGTCAAGTGGCATGCAGGGACTGTCATTCCAGTAGTGGCCGTTCATTCCTCTCTCCTGGTCCCACTCTGGAGAAGTACAGTCCCTGACCCTGGGCTGGGGATTTTTTTTCTGATCTAAAGCTAACCAGCAGGTAGATGAAGGCACGGCATTTGGCCTCGTCACGCCTGGCTGTAGTTTCACCACCTGCCTTCCTGCAGCTGAGACTCAGCCTGGGTAGGCACATGTCCCTCTCATCCTGGTTTCCTGTTAGTCACTTTCAATTCCCAGTGGGTCATTTTCAGTTGAGTTTTCAGAATCAGCTCTAATGGATGAGCTGGTTCTCATCTAATTTGTCTTCCCCAGCTTGCTCTCACCACTACACACAAGGCCAGTCTGCAGGGTCACCCTGCGCTCAGGCCAGCCCACCCGCTTCCTCCCTGCCTCAGAAGGGAGCCACGGCCGAAGGTCCCCCATCCCCCGGCTGGCGAGCCGGACCCTAGGGAAAGTGTCTCTGAGATCAGAGGCCGTGCTTTCCCCCAAGGACTTGTTCCCACAAGCTTCTGTGCCTCAGATGTATTTTCCTGGAAAAGGTTACATGCTTCTAAGAGAGTTAATTGGCTTAGCTGTTTTAATAAGCTCTCTTGAGACATGGATTCAACAGTTGCACACCTGTCTCACATCACATAAAATGCAGCGCACAGGGGTTATTGTTATGAGATGTGTCAAAGTTGGCAGGCAGCAGGAACTACACTTGGAAGGGGCGACCTGGGCTCTAGGAAGTTTGGAGAAATGTAATTTTTATGGGCTCAACTTGGTGGTCCTCGGAGAGAGTTGCCGGGAAGTGAGTCTCCTTCAGGAAAGCAGGGTGCACGGTGCAAAGCACCGGAGTAGACCTGAGGGCTGGCAGGCAGGGGGACCTGGGGATACTCACTTCTCCCAGAGGAGGCCTTTGTTTTCTCAGCTGGAAACGAAGGGGGTTTGATGTAAGACTGTACGTACAGCTGTGAAAGCTGTTCATTGCACAGGATGCCACATCTATGGGGCACTGTCCATATTGTAGATGTTACAGATTTGCATATTTGTGTTGACAGTTTTTGGTCCAAGCCGCTAAGGTGTTATGAAAAAATAAGTATATCGAATTAATTTTCTAATGGGTAGAAGTTACATGTTTTGAAGAAGAAATGCCTTATTATTTGCACAAAAGCACATGGGCGTAGTGGTGACCGTCATTGGTTTTCCTGTAAGTTCTCTCTAATGCTCCATTTTCCACCAGGTTGTGTTTGTTAGGCTAGGAAAGGAGACTGCCCGAGGTGGGAAAACCTGGCAAGAAGGCAGGCTCCCAACAGAGATAAGAGGTCCTAAACTAGGAGCCCTAATTAAGGGCATTACCCTGCAATGTTCCCTGAGAATGAGGGGGAAACAAGACGGAATAAAGCTCCAAAATCTTGCCCCGGGTTCCTGGTTCATGTTTGAAACTGCAAAAGGCTGGCCATTGCCATTGTGCCTTTCCCACAGGAGCCTGAGGCAGAGATTCAGAAAGCCCTGCTTTCCCCAGCTGTGTTGGGGTGACTTGCAAAATCTCAGCTGTCCAGATTCCAGGCTCTCTGCAGAGCCGTGAAAATGGCCTGGAGGCAGCAGCCTGCGAGGTTGAGCAACCCTCGCCCACTTCACAGACTGAGCCTGTGGGAGATCCAGGAGAGGGGCTGCAGACTCCTGATGAGAGAGCTGCCCCCTGGGACCCACACAACACCCCCCCGCTCCAGTCTGCTGATTTCCTCCAGATAAAGACTATGGAAAACAAAGCAAAGCTCCCACGCAAATTCACCTCGGAATAATTAACCTTGCTCAGTGTAAAACTGCTCTCTCTTCCACGCTGTTTTGTGGTTGCCATTTATTGCTGACTGCCGCCTTCACCAGTCATTTATTCATTCTGGGTTTTAACATTTGAGGTAAGGTGAGATGTTTTCCCTTTTGAGATTTCACCAAGGAGAGACCGCTCTGCAGAGACAGAGCAGAAGGACTGTGCCTGCCCAGTCTCCATCCACCTGGGTGGTAGTCCCATCTGTTCTCAGAGACACATGACTTCTACCCCAATGAATGGGGTCTGCAGGACTTGCATTCAGAGCACCCTGTGATGGGTGGGGATAGGATCTTCTCACCCCATTATCTGACCCTGTAATCATCTCAGTAGAGTGTAAAAAGATGTCCTATTTGCCCTGGCTTCGAACTTTCTTCCTCTCTCTGTTCTGCACACAGAGCTTTAGTTGGGGGATGACATTGAAGAGAAAAACTTGGGCCCCTGTGAGCCAATCTCACCTCTTCCCTCCGACTGTCAGTGCCACTTCAGGCCCAGCTGCCCTCAGGACGTCGCAGTTAAAGCAGAGCTACCGCTGCCTGCTTATTTAGTTCGGGAGTCTTCAGACTTAATTCTCAAGGATCTCCAGGAGCAAGATTTGTTTTCAAGAAATCAGTTCTAAGGTCCTCAAGTTCCTTTGTATTACTAAAATCATCCTGACTAAAAAATGCTTTTTCTTGCTTTATGTAAGAAAGAGAAACATTAGTAACGTGCACTGCCACAGTATATAAATGCCTTTAGCACCAGACAGATGGGCCAAAATATTGATGTAAACGTTGGAAAGTAAATGAATCCAGTAACAAAATAACAACACTTAAAAGATATTTCCTGGCTGGGTGCGGTGGCTCAAGCCTGTAGTCCCAGCACTTTGGGAGGCCGAGGCGGGTGGATCACGAGGTCAACAGATCGAGACCATCTTGGTCAACATGGTGAAACCCCGTCTCTACTAAAATTACAAAAAAATTAGCTGGGCACGGTGGTGCGTGCCTGTAATCCCAGCTGCTCGGGAGGCTGAGGCAGGAGAATTGCCTGAACCCAGGAGGTGGAGATTGCGGTGAGCCGAGATTGCACCATTGCACTCCAGCCTGGGTAACAAGAGTGAAACTCCGTCTCAAAAAAAAAAAAAAAAAGATATTTCCAATGCTTGCCTTGAAATTATTTAAGAAAAACTTAATTGAGTTGTCAGCTGAAATATTGTTTTGCAACACATCATAATAGATCATTGTGTGATTCTGGCATTCAAAGAATTAAATGACACTGGTACAAAAAGCTCCTATTTCCATATGTTTATTTATGTGAACAACTTTCTCAGCACTTACATTTAATGGCCAGAAATAGCATTGATTCTGAATTTGCCTCATTCTAGAAATCAATCATAGTCATCCATCGATATACAGATTAATTTTTAAAAGCACACCTGTTTCTTTCATTACAGCATGTGTTTCTAATAAAATGTAAAGATGATTTCTAATAAAATGTAACCTTTTATGTTTAAAAATTATTTATTGAAATGTAAGTTTCCGCTTGGTACAACGCCCAGCTAAGTTGTTTTGAAACAACTCGTCTCTCCAGGAACAACTAGAAAAGCCACTGGCCTGCATGCATGTGTGCATGAGTGCACGCGTGCATGCATGTGATAAAGCAGAGCCATGCCCCGACCTGGAGAAAGACGTGCATCTGGCAATCGGCACCCCATGTCTCCTTCAGTCAAATGGTGATCACAAAAGCAGCAGTTGAGACGCCATCAGACATGGCAGCACTATTGAATAGGGGAAAGGACAAAAATTGGGGTTCGGGGTCCACCAAGGAAAAGAAATCTAGTAAATATCCTGGACTTTCAGTTGGAACAATAAAAAGTAACACCTTTGCAATAAGAATAAGCTGGAAATAGGCAAGGGAGAAGCCTTCATGAAGACACAGCTAAGCTTCAAATCATCTTAATCCTTGACTGAATCTGCTCTGGATTAGGGTAGTCTGCTCATAGACTGAATCCTCACCGTGAGCAAAACTGTGCTCACTAGAAGATAACTGCATATCCTGTTAAGCGGTATTTACAATTTTATGTATACAATATGTAGCATGCAAGTTAGAAAAACGAAATATGAGAAACCAAGGTCTGACTGAAAAACTAAGAGAGAGAAAAAAAGCAGACAATAGACCCAAAACCACTATAGGTCGGATGCAGTGGCTCACACCTGTAATCCCAGCACTCTGAGAAGCTGAGGCAGTCAGATTGCTTGAGGTAAGATGTTCGAGCCCAGCCTGGCCAACATGCTGAAACTTTGTCTCCATTAATAATACAAAAATTAACCAAATATGCTGGTGGGTGCCTGTAGTCCCAGCTACTCAGGAGGCTGAGGCAGGAGAATTGATTGAACCTGGGAGGTGGAGGTTGCAGTGAGCTGAGATCACACCACTGCACTCCAGTCTGGGTGACAGAGTAAAACTCTGTCTCAAGAAAACTAAAATGAAACAAAACAAAATGATGATGAAAGACTAAATCACAAAATGGAGACCTGCACTAGTAAATTAAAATGTTTTTTAAAAAGGGAACTCTAGAAATGAAGACAGAGCAATCCAGCTTAAACGTGAAGAGGCAAAAGAATGAGCAAGGCAAAACGAATGTAAGAGACTTGCAGGAGAGGGAAATGGGACAGAAGTAACATTTGAGTAGTAATAACTGAGAACTTCCCAAAAATGACAGGACACAGCAAACCATGCATTCAAGAGGTCCTGTGAAACACAGGAAAGAACAGCATGCATTTCAGAACCTTGAAAACCAAACAATGAGGAAATCTTAAAAGCAGCCAGAGAAAATTCTTCAATGGCACAGTAACAAGACTGACAGCTAACTTTCCAACAAAATATTGGAATCCAAGAAGACAATGGAATGAGATTCTCAGAATGGAAAGAGAAAACAAAGATCAACCTAAAATTCCTTTTTTTTTTTTTATTTTGAGATGGAGTCTGGCTCTATTGCTAGGCTGGAGTGCAGTAGCATGATCTTGGCTCACTGCAATCTCTGTCTCCCAGGTTCAAGTGATTCTCCTGCCTCAGCCTCCTGAGTAGCTGGGACTACAGGTGTGCACTACCATGCCCAGCTAATTTTTTGTGTTTTAGTAGAGACAAGGTTTCACCATGTTGGCCAGGATGCTATCAATCTCCTGACCTTGTGATCCACCTGCCTTGGCTTCCCAAAGTGCTGGATGAGCCACCGTGCCCAGCCTGATCAACCTAAAATTCTATATCAAGTGCAAATATTCTTCAGAAATGATAGCATAGTAAACTGAGACAGCAGCACAGTAAACAGAGATAGAAAACTGAGGGAACTTAATGCCAGCAGGCCCAGAGCAAAGGAAATATTAACTTCTTTAGACAGAAGGAAAATGATCACAGACGGAAGCACAGAAACGGAGGAGGAATGAAGGGTGAGTACGTAGGTAAACCTAAATAAATGTAATTTTCAGAGTTAAGGAGAAATGTAAATTTCAGAGTTAAGTCTTGCATTTCTGGGAAGTCATGGAGCTGAAAATTTATATTAGGCTTTAATAGACCAATATTCCCATTTTTATCATCTCGGGGGTCCTTTGCAAGGAAGAGATTAGTCATAGTATATCAACAGCAAACTAATAGAGGAAGGGAAATGGCACAGTAATAATGATGCATACTTTATTCAAAAGAAATTAAAGAAGGAGAGAAAAACTATCAAATGTGTGATGAACATAAAATGTAGTTAACTGGCTGATTAAACACAAAAATATCAGAAAATACCTTAAGTGTAAGTTTTTATTTTTTTATTAATATTTTGTTAAACAAATTGGAATGTATGTAATGTTCCATTTGCATAAAATTCAAAACAGGCGAAGCTAATGTACAGTGTTAAAACAGTATTCACTCTTGGGCAAACAGTGACGAGAAGAGAGAATGAAAAGGTGCCCATAGGTGATGGCCGTGTTCTGTTTTCTGATGTGGGTACTCTGGACACAGCTGTCTTTACCTTTTAAGGATTCACTGAACAGTACCCCATGAGTTAATTACTCACATTTTTGTGTCTGTGTTAAACTTTGATAGAAATTTACTTTAAAATGACTATCATCAGACAAGATAAAATCAAAAGCTAATATGGGTTACTTATAAAGACATACATTAAATGTAAGTATGCAGAAAGTAGAAAGTAATAGCATTTTTAAAAGATACAGGCAGGGCGTGGTGGCTCAAGCCTGTAATCCCAGCACTTTGGGAGGCCGAGGCGGGTGGATCACGAGGTCAAGAGATCGAGACCATCCCGGTCAACATGGTGAAACCCCGTCTCTACTAAAAATACAAAAATTAGCTGGGCATGTTGGCGTGTGCCTGTAATCCCAGCTACTCCAGAGGCTGAGGCAGGAGAATTGCCTGAACCCAGGAGGCGGAGGTTGCGGTGAGCCAAGATCGCGCCATTGCACTCCAGCCTTGGTAACGAGCAAAACTCTGTCTCAAAAAAAAAAAAAAAAAAAAAAGATACACTGCACAGAACACTAAGAGAGCTGCTGAGGCTGCAATAACGTCAGGCAATTAGTCTAAGCCTAGAATGTTTTTAAGTCAAGGACATTTCATGTTGATATAAATTTTTATCTGCCAAGAAGATGTAACAGTTCTAAAGTGTAATGTTCTTACTTACACACTCTCAACATAAATAAATAAAAATGGGCAGAACCAAAAGGAGAAACAGGTAAATTTACAATGATAATAGTGGATTTAAACACACGTTTCTCAGTAACTGATAGAATAAGAGAGCAAAAGTTAGAAAGATACCAAAAATTTGCATAACATAATTTACATTTTTACCTAATTGAAATTACAGAACTCTGCATCTAACTGCTGAATAAACATTATTTTCAAGTATACATTAAATATTTATCAAAATGGCCATAGGTTAGCCATAAAACACTTCTCAACAAATTGAAAAGCTCTGAAATCATCACAATGTGTCCTCTGACTGTATAAACCTTTAAATCCTCATATATTTGGAAAATATCTAGAGACTTCTAAATAATTTCTGATTCAAAGAAGTAATTATGAAAACGTAGAAAAATCTTGAGCTGAGGGATACTAAAAATGCTACTGAAGATGTAGTGGATGAGGAGGAATGCAGCTAAAGTCATCCTTAAAAGGAAACCAGCAGGGATACCAGATGCATTAGCTAAGAAGGCCAAAAGTAACGATTTGTCTCCAACTCATAGCAAATTAAATTATCCCCAAATACAAAGAAGAAAAATCATAAAGAGCAGAAATGGATAAAATAGAAAATATACAGCAAAGAAAATGGACAAAGCCACATTTGTTTTCGGGGAAAAGAATCCATTAAAATGAATGAAAACTTGACAAGGCTAATAAAGAAATGAAGAGGAGACAAAAATAGCCAATAATAAAATGAAAAAAAGGACATCAACAGAGAACCTGTTGGCCTTAAAAAGCCAGTAACATGGTATGAAATGTTACACCAATGTATTTAAAACACAGATGAAGTAGATTTCTAGGGGAAAAATCACCAAAACAGACAGAAAGTTATAGAAAATTGGAGTAGTTCTATATCCGTTTTTAACTTAAATCTTTAAAAACTGTTCCTGAAATAATAAACCAGTATTAGATGCCTCCACTGGTAAAGTTTTCAATCATTTAAGGAAATAATAATAACAATCTTGCAAAAATTATTTCAGAGAATGCATAAAGATAAATCGAGCTAGGCAGGGTGGCGCACACTTGTATTCTCAGCTACTTGGAAGGCTGAGGCAAGAGGATATCCAGAGTCTGGGAGTTCAAGGCCAACCTGGGCAACATAGTGAGATACCAGCTCTAAAAAAAAAAAGATAAATCACTTCCACAATGAGGTTGGCATAATCTTGATACTAAAATGTGAGAAACATATTAAAAGAAAGTAAAATTACAACTTTTTTCATGAACATAGATGTAAAAATTCCAAATAAAATACTTGCATCCTTAATCTATCAATATGTAAATAGAATAATATATGCCAACCAATTGGGTTTATAACAGGACACCCCAGTTTTAACATTTAAAAATCAATCAGTATCATTTACAACCATAATAGAATGAAATCATTTGATCATTTCAGTAGATACATGAAAAACAATTGCTACAATCCCTAAGTAGGATTTATTAAAATAAACTTGGATGATTAGTACCCTACACCCTTCATGTGATAAAGGATATCTACTGAAAAACCTACAGCAAACATCATCGTGTGTGGAGAAATGCGTGCAGGACTGCGGTAAGGGTGCCTCCTAGCATGACTTCTAATTGGCTTTCTACTGGAGGGCATTCGGGGGAGTGGGGAGGATGACAGGGATGAAAGCAAAACAATTGAAAAGGTAAAAAACTCATTATACACAGATTTCGGGCTGTTTATGCAAAAACCCCAAGGAATTCACTTTTAGAATTAATAAGAGGCATTTTGATACAAAATCAAAATGTAAAAATTACTGTATTTATGTAGACTAAAAACTGAGAAAAAATTAAAAGATCAATGCCATTTATACTAAATTCAAATACACAAAACAGCTAAGAATAAACTAACGAAAAATGGCTCAAGAACTTAATTCAAAAGCATTTAGAGAAATGTTAAAATACCTAAATAACTGGAAAAATATATCATGCTGGTAGTCAATATTTTGTCGTTTTCTCAGAATGGATCTACAGATTCACTGCCATCTCAACCAAAATCCCAACAGTCTGTGTCTGTGTATGTGCGTGTCTGTGTGTGTGCGTGTCTGTGTATGTCTGTGTGTCTGTGTGTGTGCGTGTATGTGTATGTCTGTGTGTATGTATGTGTATGCGTGTATGTCTGTGTCTGACAGTCTGTGTATGTGTCTGTGTGTATGTATCTGTATGTGTGTGTGTATTTATGTGTCTGTGTATGAGTGTATGTATGTGTGTGTATGTGTATGTATGTGTGTGCATGTGTGTGTATGTATGTATATGTCTCTGTGTGTCTGTGTGTGTCTGTGTGTGTATATGTGTGTGTATGTGTGTGTGTCTGTGTGTATGTCTGTGTGTGTATGTGTGTGTATGTATCTGTGTATGTGTGTATGTGTCTGTATGCATGTATGTGTATGTGTGTATGTGCATGTGTGTGTGCATGTGTGTATGTATGTATAAGTCTGTGTCTGTGTGTGTCTGCGTGTGTATGTGTCTGTATGTGTGTGTGTGTCTCTGTGTGTGTGTATGTGTGTGTATGTGTGTCTGTGTCTCTGTGTGTATGTGTATGTGTGTCTGTGTGTGTATGTACATGTGTGTATGTGTGCATACTGACAGGTTGATTCTAAAACTTATATGGAAGTGCAAAGACTCAAGAATAGCTGAAACGATTTAGAGTCAGATGAACAAAACAGGAAGATTGACTCCATTAATAGATACAGACTGATTTTAAACTACAAAAAGTAAGACAAACTGTATTTCTGCAAGAAAAAATAGACTAAGGGTAAAGGTCAGAAATTTCTGAAGTAAACCCACACACATATGATCCAACATTGATCCCTGACAAAAGCGATGTGGCCTCAAAGTGATGAGAGTCTCCAGAAATTACGATAGATCAAGTGGAGATTATATATATATATGTGTGTGTGTATACATATATATAGATATACACGTGTATGTGTGTGTATACATATATATAGATATACACGTGTATGTGTGTGTATACATATATATAGATATACACGTGTATGTGTGTGTATACATATATATAGATATACACGTGTATGTGTGTGTATACATATATATAGATATACACATGTATGTGTGTGTATACATATATAGATATACACGTGTATGTATACATATATATAGATATACATGTGTATGTGTGTATACATATATATAGATATACACATGTATGTGTGTGTATACATATATATAGATATACACGTGTATGTGTGTGTATACATATATATAGATATACACGTGTATGTGTGTGTACATATATATAGATATACACAGGTGTATGTGTGTACATATATATAGATATACACATGTGTATGTGTGTGTACATATATATAGATATACACATGTATATGTGTGTATACATATATAGATATACACATGTGTATGTGTGTGTACATATATACACGTGTATGTGTGTGTATACATATTATACACGTGTGTATACATATATGTCATATACACATGTGTATGTGTGCATATATGAAACAGTCTCCAAAAGATTATGATAGATCATTTCGAGATTATATATATGCCATATATATGTATTAAATCAAAAACGATTATACACGCACACACACATCTTCTGACTCCTAATACCATATATGAAAAGTAACTCTAGGTAATTCCTGATGAATCATAGATCTAAATGGAAAATGGAAAACATAAATCTCCTATGTTTAGAAAAATTTGGAACCGAAGAAAGAAGACGTAGGTGAATATCTTTATGACTCTGGATAGAAAAATATTTCTTAAGCAGGAAAAAAAAATAGCACTGGCAATACAGAACATGACTGATGAATTAGTCGTTCAAATTAGAAGCTTCTCTTCAGGAAAATGCATTATTAGGAAGGTCAAAAGTAATCAGAGTGTGAGAAAATAAAACCAACAACAGGTTCATATCTGTAAAAATGCAGAATTCCTACAAATAAAAAAGAAAAAGTGAACCCAATAGAAAACTAAGGAAGAGATTTGATCTAATACTGTCAGCCTTGTTAGTTAGCCAGAAAAAGATCGCAAAATGAAACTACAATGGGATAACTCATCATACCCTCTGTGATGGTGATTTTATGTGTCGGCTTGACTGGTCCTGGGGTGATCAGATTAAACATAATTTCTGTGTGTCTCTGTTAGAGGGTTTCCAGCTGACAGTCACCTTTCAATCAGTGGACTAAGTAATATATCTCGCCCTCCCCAGTGTTGGTGCCCATCACCTCATCCCTTGAGGGCCTGAATACCTATGCAACTATCTTGCATGTTCTGCACATGTACCCCAAAATCTAAAATGCAATTAAAAAAAGAGCAAAAGGCTTAGGAGGGAAGGATTCACTCCTTCCTAGCTAATTGCTTTAGCTGGGACACCCACCTTCTGGTCTCAGTGCTCCTGGTTCTCAGGCCTTCAGACTGAGTTAGGACTGAGTTACAACCACCAGGTTTCCTAGATCTCCAGCTTGCGGATGGCAGATGGTGGGACTTCCATTGTGTAAACCAATTCCTCATAATCTCTGTGTGTGTGTGTGTGTGTGTGTGTCCTATTGGTCCTGGTTTCTCTATAGACTTTTTTGTTTTTTTTGGTTAATCAATGAGAGCTTGTAACGTTGCTCAGGTTGGCCTTGAACTCATGGCCTCGCCTCCTCAAGTGCCAGGACATCTGGCCGGAGCCATTGTGGCCCCCTCTCTATAGACTCTTGACAGTCACACACACTAAAATGGAAAATAGGTAATTTTGAAAACCAACAAAACCAAGTGTTGATAAGAACGGAGCAACTGAGTCTTAGAAAGTGCTGGTGGAGACCGGGTGTGGTGGCTCACACCTGTAATCCCAGCACTTTGGGAGGCTGAGGCTGGGGGATCACCTGAGGTCAAGAGTTAGAGACCAGCCTGGCCAACATGGTGAAACCTCGTCTGTACTAAAAATACAAAAATAAAAATAAACATTAGGTGGGTGTGGTGGTATGGTCCTGTAGTCCCAGCTACTCGGGGAGGCTGAGGCAGGAGAATTGCTTGAACCCAAGAGGTGGAGGTTACAGTGAGCCAAGATTGCTGCACTGCAGCCTGGGTGACAGAGGGAGACTCCATCTCAAAAAAAAAAAGGAAGAAAGAAAGAAGAAAAAAAAAGAGAAAGTGAGAGAGAAGGAGGGAGGAAGGGAGGGAGGAAGGAAAGAAAGAAAGAAAGGCTGGTTGAAATGTGTTGATATAACAGCTTTACAAAACTCTTTGATATTCTAAAGTTGACTGTATGCATTCCCCAAATCCAGCTCTAGTATTCCTGTGTGTATCTCAGCAGAAATGCATAGCTATGTGCACACGGGAAGTGTACAAACGTTTATGCTGGCATTATCGACTGTATTCAAACACTGGCAATGGTCCAGAGGGCCGACAGCTCCAGAATGGATGAACAGCGATACAGTCACACAGCAGAACTTCTGTGTCCTAACTGGCATATGATAAGGCAGTGGGACGTTAACCCTCAAAAATAAGCTTCGGTTTCTTATGAAAAAAACAATATTTATTTTAGAAAAGTTAGTTCTATTCAGATAAGTAATAACAAGAATAGAAAAGTTACCACAATCTCTCTCTCTCAGTTAGGACTTGTCAGCTGCAAATAAGGTGGAATCTAGTTTAGACTGGATAAACATAAAGGAGTTGATTTGTATCACATAACAAGGAGTACTTTCCGTGGTTCAGACACTTACCAAGGTCATTTAAAAAACCCAGGCTCTTTCTGTCCCTTGCCCATTTCAGCACATTGGCTTATCCTCATGCATGTTACTGTATAGTTTCAAGGCAGCTGCTGCAGGCCCAGGGATCCTGCCCTCACAACTGCATCCCGTACTGGAGAAGAGAGCAGCTAGGCAGCAGCACACCTTATCTTTCACGAGAAAGCAGAGCTTCCCACCCTAAGCTCTGCACCCAATCTCAGTGCAGCTTCTAAGTCCAATGACTATTCTTATCCACAAGGGGACCTGAGGAAGTGAGAGTTTTCCACTTTGTAGCCTACAAAATAGAAAGGGGAAGAGAGTTTGGAATCACTTCAATTCAACCAAAAAAAAGTCTGCCAAACCAGTCATCACAATTGTGTCCTTTCTTCTGTTTTGTGGTATTTACTTCCACTCTTTTTTGGACATAAACTTGCTTTAAATACTTTCAAAAAGGAGATCATTGGTTATATACTATTTTGTAGCTTTTTTATTTTAAAAGATTATGTTACTAAATACAAATGGCGTAATTATTTTAATGCCTGCATAGTACTTCAGTATGTGGCTATGCTATTTAACCATACCTCTATTACCAAATGTTTACATTGCTTCCCAATTTTATAAATAACATTGTAATAAAGATGCTTGTATATACAACTTTATTTTCTTAGAGTACGTTTCTAGCAGTGGTTTGCTGGGCAAAGCATGTAGACCATAGAGGCTGTCTGAGTTTCCTAAAACTTAGTCTCAATGGATGGCAGTGACCCCAAAATCCATGTCTAGGTGTATTTTTCAAACGCAGGTCTTGATCCATAAGTTGAAAGCAATTTATGGGTTGCTAATAAGCATGTTTTTAAAAACAACAGAACAGAAGAAGAAAGTATTCATGTACATCGCCTATAATTTGGTCGAGTTTTGTTTCCACTGTGTGTGTGTGTTGGGGAGGTGTTTGTGTGCTATGTCAATGCATTTTGCCACAGATTACAGACAAAAAGTTTTTAAAACATTCCAATAGAGGAATGCTCATATGCCTCCTGATTTCCAGCCTCATTTCTTATTTCTGTTTCCTGTTTGAGAAGCTCCATAGCAGTAATAATAATAAATGACCGTGGTGATGATAACATTCCTGATTTGCTTCTCACTTAAATGAAAACGCACCCCTTGAAGTTTGGAAAAAAATATTATTTTCACTGTTGCGAATAATGAGTCTGTGAGTGAAGGTTTCATTTCCTCTTTACATCAAGTCACATACAGGTTTCTTTCTAATTTATAGGCAGTTCGATTGATTGGTAGTTAATTATTGTGACTCAGCCCTAATTTCCCTTGATCGGACAGTACGCATTGTGGCCTACACAAATTCTGCTTTTTGGGAGTTACTGAGACTTTCTTCTTAGACCAGAATATGATCAGTTTTTGCAACCGTTATATTTGAGAAGAATGTACATTCTATGCCAATAAGATCAACTTTTCAATATCCATTGAACCAGGTTATTGAGACTGACGTTCAGAGCCTCTGTATTTATTCTTTGTATCTTGAACTGCCATGAAAGTTTTCCACCAAGTTGCAATTTTGCACTTCGTATTTCCAAGATTTCTTTGTGTGCGTAGGTTTTCGTGATATATAAACAGACACATTCATAATTATTTATGTATATTTGTAGCTGTTTTAGGCTTTCAATGGCATAATTCACCATGATACTATTAACATATCTGATTTTTAATTTACCTTTGGGTTGTTTAGGGGTGCATTCTTTTATAGCTATTCTTTCTGGGTCATTTTATTTCAAATGTGCATTTTGTAAATAGTTTAAAGTTGGATTTTGTTTCTTACATCATCTTGACATTCTTTAAAAATAGTTTAGTCAGCCAGACGCGGTGGCTCATGCCTGTAATCCCAGCACTTTGGGAGGCCGAGGCAGGTGGATCACTTGACGTCAGGAATTCGAGACCAGCCTGGTCAACGTGGTGAAACCCCGTGTCTACTAAAAATATAAAAATTAGCCAGGCTTGGTGGCACATGCCTGTAATCCCAGCTACTCAGGAGGCTGAGGTGGGAGAATTGCTCAAACCCCCCGGGAGGTGGAGGTTTCAGTGAACCGAGATCGTGCCACTGCCCTCCAGCCTGGGCGACAGAGGGAGACGCCGTCTCAAAAAAAAAAGTTTATTCACAATAATTTTGAAATTAATGTATTTGGTTTTCTCTTTTTTAAATTTGTTCAGTATTGATGCTTCCTGGTTGCTTCCTTTTATTCACTTTTATGTACTTTGATACTTGATCCATTTTTTATGTTTCTTTTTCCTTGATGACTCGGAAGTTATGCATACAGCTGTTCTATCTGTTCAAATCTCTTAACGAAACATTATGTACTGACCATCCCTTCCCTTCATCAACAATGAAAATGCGTTCTCTTCCTTCCCTGGGACTCTCTCCCAATTTTTGTTGAAATAATTTGGAACTTTAAACCCAGATTATTACATTAAAAATGCTAAGTATGCACCTTATTCTTCAATAAAATATTTTCACGTAACTACCTTGATAGTTGTCACTTAGGCTTAATGACTTTTTTTGCAACTCTTTGTTCACTGCTCACAGTCTTCATTCTCGCCTTGTTTATTTGGACTTATTTCTCAGTAAGCCTATTAATAGTACGTAAGGCATAATTTCTGCCCTTGCATGTCTGAAGTTGCCAGCTCCCATTTTAAAATAATGCCTTCAGTTTTGTAGTCAGATAAAACTACCTGCAAATCTTGGCTTTTCCTAGTGCTCTCCCTGGGACAATGGGAAAATCTTCCCACCTCTCTGACTCAGTTCCCTTAATGTAAAATGAAGGCAACGTCAGCTACTTTTCAATTCATAAGGAGAACACCAGGTAAAGTGCTTATCCACTTCAGCACGTGCCGGCATGCAGTAGCCAGTCAGTAAGAGACTGTTACTCTTACTAGCCTTTGTTCACTGCCGGCCTTCTTTATTCACATTTTAATAAAATATCTTGTATGTTCGATTGAATTGTTATTGTTTTAATATTTGAAGTGTAACTTACAATAAAATGGACAGGTCATAGGAGTATTTTGATGCATTTTCAAAAGTGCATGCACCCATGTAACTGCCACTCAAATCAGGATACAGAAGTTTTCCATCCTCATTCCTCTTTCTAAGCAATTACTCCTTATCCCCAGAGGCAAACCCTTCCTGATGTGTATTGTCATGGATTAGGTTTGTTCATTCTCAGGCTTCAAATAAATGAAATTGTAGATAGATAGGTAGATAATCATATATATATGTTTCAAATCTTAGCTGTGGATTCAAATCTTCATTCATATATATCATATCTATTATATATGAATGTATGTGAATATATTATATGAATATATAATATACATGAATAGATATATGATATACATGAATATATAATATATATCATATATATTCACATATATATCCAGAGCAAAGGATTCAAATAATATTCAAGTACATATTATTTGAATATATATATTCATATATATTACATATAGTATTATTCATATATAATATGTATTCATAGGTATTTATATATCATATATTCATAACATGTATATTATATATATTCATATATATCATTTATCTATTCATATATATGTATGAATGAGCTAAGATTTGAATCCAGCTTTATCTGACTACAAAACTTAAGGCATTATTTTAAAATGGGAGCTGGAAACTTCAGACATGCGAGGGCAGAAATTATGCCTTACATACTGTTAATATTTACCTAAGCTTACTGAGAAATAGTCAAAATACAAAACTCAAGAATAAAGGCTGTGAGCAGTAAAGAAGAGGGTGAAAAGCATCATTAAACCTGAGTGAAAATATCCAGATCATTATGTGAAAATATTTTACTGAAGAATAAAGTGTATATATGTGTGTGATACATAATATATATGAAATACATGTTTAACATATATATGAAATACATATATATTTCTTCTGTGTCTGCCTTCTTTTGCTTAAAATGATGTTTCTGAGATACATGCCTGTGTGGCATGTACCAGTAGTTTATCCATTTTATTTTTTCTGTTGAGTAGTATCTTGTGGCATAAATACATCAGAATTTGTTTTTCCATTGTCACATGTATGAATATTTGGGTTGTTTCCAATTTGGAGCTGTTATGACAAGAGTTACGGTGAACATTCTTGTACCAGTCCTTGGGTAGACAAATACTTTCATTTCTCTTGTGTAAATACCAAGGGGGTGGAATTGCTAGTACATAGGATAGACGCATGTTTGACTTTATAAGAACCATTGAACAACTTTACAAAGCGACCGTTTCATTGTACTGTCCCACACCAGATTGTAAGAATTCCAGTTGCTCATCTTTACTACCATTTTATATTTGACAGAAATAAACTTTGTCTGATATGCAACCACATCCACTTGCTTGGACTTAGTGTTGCGTAGTATAGCTTTATTTCCACCCCTTCCTTTTTAACCAGCTAACGTATTAAAGATTTTTTTTCTCGTATACAGAACATATACTTGGGTCTTGCTTTTTTATTTGTTTATTTTTTTGATACAGAGTCTTGCTCTTATCACTCAGGCTGGAATACAATGGCACAATCTCAGCTCACTGCAACCTCCACCTCCCGAGTTAAAGGGACCCTTCTGCCTCACCTCCCAAGTAGCTGGGACTACGGGTGCGCAGCACTGCACCTGGCTAATTTTGTATTTTTAGTAGAGGTGGGGATTTACCATGTCGGCCAGGCCAGTCTCAAACTCCTGGCCTTGGGTCTTGCTTTTTTTTATCCTGTCTGACCCACCTCTGCCCTTTAAGTAAAGTATTTAGTCTGTTTATACTTGATGTAACTACTTATATTTTGGAGTTTAAAACTTACACCTTCCTACTGTTGTTTCACTCAACTGTTTTTGTTCCTGTTTCTCCCTTCCTGTCTGTTTTTTTTTTATGAATTGAGTCCTTTTAGAATTCTATCATATCTTCTTTATTTTTCTTAGATTTTATTGCGTTTTTTCCCTAATTGCTACTCTGGACATTTCAACACACATCTATAACCAATGCATGTTCTACTTCAAAATAATATTATATTTCTTCACAAATGATGTTAGAGTTTTAAAATTTTGTTGTATAATGCCGTTTCTCCACACACACACTTTCTCTGCCTATTGTCATATGTTTTACTTTTACACATTTGCAAAGCCCATAATATATTGTTACCAGTTTTGCTTTAGTCAATAACCTTTTTAAAAAATGTATTGTTTAACCCTTCTCGCTGACAGTTGTGTCATCTGTGAATCTGGTTCTGCTGATTATTTTTTCTCTTAATTGCGGGGCACATTTTACTCTTTTTACCATGTTTCATGATTTTTTATTGTATGTTGGACATTGTGTGAGAAAGAACAATAGAGATAATATGGTAAATAATATTTTCCCCAGAAAGTCTGTATTTCTTTCTATCTCAGTCCTCTAGGGTGGCAGACAAGTCGATCTAATCTGTAGCTGAGCTGGATCTGGGCTTTCTTGAAGATTTAGTTAGATTCATTTTTCCACTAGCGTCACAGGTGAGAAATGGTGAGGACAATCACTTTAGCAAGTCTTGCAATTTGTCCAGTGCTTTATGTAGAAAATGTATGCTGCCAAGTTCGTGGGTCACTGAGGAATTCATTTTCTCTGCAGCATTATCTACAGCTTTCTGCAAGCTGGAAGATCTCTTTCTACTCTGACGTATGTCCTTAGTCTTTGGTAAACTTGCTTCACACTCAGTGAAGAGTTTGTGTACTTTGGGGGATTTTTTTCTCAATTTTCCTCTTAGCTTTAGCCTCTGGTAGGCTGCTGTCATGGTGTTTGGTTAAATTAAAATTAATTATAATTTTTGAAAATAAAGAATTCCATAGCACTGTAACAGCAGTTCTACTTCGACACATACTGCCTCTACCTGTACTATAGAATTTTACATGTGATTAATCAATACAAAATAGTTTGTCTTCTACTTTAACCTGAGCAAGGGTAAGTTTCTCAGGTAAACTATTACTAGGCCAGTGTCAAGTCCAGATTTATTTTTCTTAAATAAAAGTGTTAAGAGAACACCTGTTTGATAACATTAACAAACATATTTATTATTGTGCATACCAAAAACACTTACACTTTGATATTATGTACAAGTATCAAAAAAAGCATGCTGTTCCTTTTGTCTGCAAAACCATGGTCATACTTGCATTACTTAGAATTTACATACAGACGTGTCAGAGATGAGAAGCAGGCACCTGGTCACACTATACATAGCTGTTAAACTTTTCAAGGGTAGATGGTATCTTATTTGCTTTTGGGTTTCTGGCACTGAGCACAAGGTGAATACAGAAAAAAAATAGCTTTGAGAGAGCAATAACAATTCGCAAGTAACCTTCAACAGATGAAACACCGGTATCTAAAGTGATATAATCAGGCAAGATTCCACTGGCATTTCTTACTCTAATGAATATCTTCCTGGAAGCCATGAGCAGTATTTATTTCTGGGTCATCTAGCCTATTTTCCAAGACAAAAACATGTCTTGGAAAAGGAAGCTTCCTGCCTTCTAGTTCTGTCTCAGGTATCGTAGGGTCCCTTGGTCTTCCTGAACCCAACAGATCAAGCAGAAAGCAATAGGGTCTCCCATGATGCACCCACGTCTTGCAGTAGTATGCCAGATGAAGGGATGTTTTCTGGAGGCCCCTCTATCATTTTTTTTTTTGATTGTTTGTTTGTTTGAGACGGAGTTTTGCTCTTGTTACCCAGGCTGGAGTGCAATGGCGCAATCTCGGCTCACCGCAACCTCTGCCTCCTGGGTTCAGGCAATTCTCCTGCCTCAGCCTCCCGAGTAGCTGGGACTACAGGCATGACGCACCACCATGCCCAGCTAATTTTTTGTATTTTTAGTAGAGACGGGGTTTCACCATGTTGACCGGGATGGTCTCGATCTCTTGACCTCGTGATCCACCCGCCTCGGCCTCCCAAAGTGCTGGGATTACAGGCATGAGCCACCACGCCCGGCCTCTATCATCTTTGAAATCAGCTGTAAGCAGCTGGCAGATGTACCCAGGGGTGGGTTTAATGTGCTTCCTGACAGAGACTCCTTCCTCCTTTCTCCTCCACTCCCTCTTTGTCCCACTTTTACTCACCTCACCTTGGAAATCATTTTCCTTGGGCTACAAGCGAGAGCAGCATCTGGTCTCCTGGCACCCTTGTCTGGGCATTTTATGGTACTTACAGTTCTCTACACACACAGTATTGCTCAGAAGTTCTCTGAACCTTTGGTCAGGCTGCTGTTTTTGCCTGGGACAATTATCATCCCGTTGCGGTGGCTAAATGTACAAAACTGAGCCCAACATCAGGATCTGAGGAAGGCTTTCAGGAGGAAGTGGCACCTGAAGTCAGTGTCCCTAATCCGACTCCCATAACACCCAGGAGGTATACACCTTGCTTTAGACTTGACACGCTATACTGCTTTCCTGTCTCCTCCCACTAGACAGGACTCTGGGATGCTCCCGGATGGAGACCCTACCCGATCTGTTTCTGTTTCCACTATGTCTGAACATAGTGACTAGTTCATAGTAAGCCCAATAAATACTTACTCAACTAGTGGAAACCAAGATGGGCACATCTCTCTCCTGTTCTCTGTTCTAATATGGCTGAATGTCTCTTCTGCAGGGTAACTACTTCTACTTGTCCAGGAGTCTGGGGCAGAAAAGCTGAGCCTGTTCACATCTGAATGACTTTGATTCTTTCCAGTCTGTTTTGGGCGAGGCAAGGATATGGCTCAGACGCCTTGCTTGAACTCAAGTGATTTTTAGCTTGCCAATTTGGTAGAGGACCTCTAATTCCAGTTAGCTTTTGTATAATGCCATGGGATCATGAAATATTTATTTTATAATCCTCTGACTAATCAGATACTACTTAATACTTGATTCTAGAAGAGGCAAAGGTACACTGGAAGACTTTGTTTCATGAAAGACTTAGATTTCATGAAAAAATGAAGAAAGTTTCAACTGAGGTGTTTATATATATTGATTAATTTTGTTTTGTTTAAAATTGGGAGAGACAGCTGCTATCTCGTTTTTGCCAGTCTGTGACCTTGCATAGGATTGATACTTGAGACCCTCTCCCTCCTCAGTTATGCAAAATTGCAGTTAAATACACCACCTATTAGCAATAAGTTATTTTAGTTCATAAAAATATAAGGAATTTTTATTTTGATTAATGATGTTTGCTTCCTGAAACAGGCTCCTAACTCAATCTTGCTTATTGAAGAGAGTAACTATTTGCCATCTTTTTCCTTCTCAGGCTGTGAGGTTGAGATTCTGGGCATCAGACCCACCTACTGCCTGGAATATAAAAATGTCCCAACAGATATCAATTTTGCCAACGCCATCAGCGACGCTCTTGACTCCCTCAGGTAGGTGTCCCAAACTCTCAGCCACACCATTGTTCTCTGTTTCTAGGCCCGATCATGGATTCCAAAGCGATTAAGAAGGCTTGGTGGGGCCGGGCACGGTGGCTCACGCCTGTAATCCCAGCACTTTGGGAGGCCGAGGCGGGTGGATCACGAGGTCAAGAGATCGAGACCAACCTGGTCAACATGGTGAAACCCCGTCTCTACTAAAAATACAAAAAATTAGCTGGGCATGGTGGGGCGTGCCTGTAATCCCAGCTACTCGGGAGGCTGAGGCAGGAGAATTGCCTGAACCCAGGAGGCGGAGGTTGCGGTGAGCCGAGATTGCACCATTGCACTCCAGCCTGGGTAACAAGAGCAAAACTCCGTCTCAAAAAAAAAAAATAAGAAGGCGTGATGGAGGTGAAATAATGTTTCAGAGAGTTGGTGAGCATCTTGCATGGTGACCCATTGCTGCTATGGAGTAATTGTGAGCAAGTGACTTCAGGCAGAGGCAATCTCTGGAAATGCTGAATTGAGAAGGAAAATCCCTAAGGGTTTGAACCACCTTTTGTCCATTGTTAAACAACGGAGAAACAATATAAATGTCAGCATTTCCCTAAGCATGATTCAGTGAACAATGCGTCTCTGAAGGTACTGATAAGTATTTGGCAAGGAAAGATATGTGGTCAAATAGTTTCAGAAAACTGCCCACCCTGCCCCCTTCTTGGAAATGTACAAAGAGCGTGGATATATTAGAACACGGAATCTGCTTTTGCCCTCCCACATGGAACTGTGACACACAGTTTGAGAAATGTAGGAATTAGTAATGCTGTCTTATACAGAACACAAGAGTCTGTCAAGGGACACTGATCACAACAGTTTAGGACAAAGCCTCAAGTCGGTCTCAGAACTCTCTGAAAGTGGAAGTCAAGGTGGGAGCCCAAGTGAGAGTTGGCCTTGACCGGGCGCAGTGGCTCAAGCCTGCAATCCCAGCACTTTGGGAGGCCGAGGCGGGTGGATCACGAGGTCAAGAGAGCTGGCATTATGTAGAGATCAGCAACCAAGAGACAATGGATGCCGGGGGCTGTTGAGTTTCCAGAAGCAGACTTGAGGTCACTGTGGCCACTGAAGAGGTTTCCTGGGTGCGTCAGGCAAAAGACCCGCCATAATCAGAGCATAGAGACCAGGACAGGACCTTCGTCCCCCCAAGGAAAGGAGCCTGGTTTCAAGCTGGGCACATCTGAGAGCCAACGTACCCAAGGCACGGTGTACATAGTACCAGCACGAGCCACATGAATGGCCCTGTCACTAAGGCTGCCTCAGATCCAGAGCTGATAATCATGGACTTTCTTCTTGTCATGCCCCTCCCACACCATGGTGAGCAGCAGCTACCCCCGCAGAGCTGTGAAAGCAGAAAACAGCACCCTGCCTTTACTGCTTCACAGAATGATTTTACTTCCATGAAACCTATCAAGAGGGTCCGGGGAGGTGGGGGCACATAAAGGTTCACGCTTTCATTGACAGATTGGAGAGAAAATAGGTGTAAAATACATGGAAATGGAGAAGTAATTGCCCATAAGTGCTGGAGAACCACACACGGGAGGAGCTGGGATATCGCGTTGCAGTCTGGTTTTGTGTGACTGAAGTGGAATAACGCAGCACGTGCAGCAGATGAGTGGGGCTGGAACCTGGGCATTGCTCCACGCTGTTTAACCAATGCTGTGTCTAACCAATGCTGTTTCCAACATATCCAGACTGCTGGCCATCCCCACAGCCCGTAGCTGTGCCAAATATGAAAATTTGGATTAGAGTTGCCATACAAATACCTCCAAATAACCCAACAGTCTGTTTGGCGATGTCATCCTTTTTGCATTTATCTTAACAGCCGATGGACTGTCACTCTGTACCGTCCAGTGACTCACAGGTGGGTGAGCACAGAGCGCACAGCCATGAGAATCCCAGGTTGGTGCTGGCCTACTAGCTGGCCAGTCTAAGCAGACTTCCCTGTCCAGAGAGACACCAGCATGTGGAGAGGAATAAATGCTGGGCTCTCTTTCCTCTAGAGAAGCAATGGAAATGCATCTTTACCTTGGGGAACATTTGGGAATGGGGGAAGGTTTTGGGGTGGGGGTAGTGGTGGGGTGGGGGTGTTGGTGGGGTATGAGTGTGTATCTACCATAGATATTGGGTTCCACTAGAAAGAAAAGCCTACAGAGAACTGGAAGCCCAGGAAAGCGTCCCCAGCTACGTCTCTACCTAATACTGTACTACCCAGTTCCACATATTCACATGTGGTCTGTGTAGATGGCCTCGAGCTCCACGGGATGGCATTCACATGGTCTGCAGTGACAGTGATGCCCCTGAAGCACTGGAGGCCTGGATAGGCTGGAAACCGGGCCAGTGCAATTGTCTCATGGGGTCTTCATATTGCCAACGTTAATAGGGCCACCAGAAACAGCCCCTTTGGGTAGTCAGTGAAAAGACAGAGACCCACTATCTCCAAAGCTAGGCAGCTCTTGAGATGAGAAAAAGAAAAGAACAGTAATTGGCTGGACGATGCTGCCTGTGGAAGACAGTGAGATGGCTTAGCCCCCCACAATGACCCAGGAAGCCCCTCCTTCAGCCGACCTGTGTGTTATTAGAACATGTCTCATTACCTTCCTACAAAGAAGAATAAAGGTCCAAAAGTTACAGGTGGACATTTTTCTCTGAAAGAAATCTAACCTTTGTCCCCTTCAGGAATGAGGTGAGTGAGAAAGATGTCTCGGACAGTCTAGACCCGTCGCAAGCACTTTGCCTGTAGTAGCCTGTCTGCGCAATCATGTGACTCAAAGGAATCATTACGTCTCTTGGTATGTGTCCAGCAAAGATGTAGCATTGCTGATCCCAACAAGAAGAACGTGTCTAGAACGCCACAGTTCACCTCTTGACTTCTGTTCAGCTCTGCTGCAAATTCCTCACTAAAATTTGAGGAGCACGTAGAGTTTTCATAATGAGTGGCCAAACATACACACACATTTCTCCCAGTCAGTACAAGACTCATAGAGTGTCTTTCTTTGTCCACTTTGCTATTAGTTTGAGAGGCAGGAGAATGGAACCCAGGATAGGGAGGCTTTGACAGAAAGCAGGAGAGGCTGCTAAGATCTCGAGCATCCAGGTCTGCCCAGGGACGTTTCTGCAGAGGATCCGGGTCAGCCTGTGGTAGGAAGGACAGTCTCTTGCCCAAGTTTGATCTAGGCATAGCTTTCCAGTGCTCATAATGCATGACTGAGCCCAGACACATCCTTGTGAAAGGCTGCCTTTAATGCGGACAACTTCTAGGATAGGGAAAAGGAGGTGGGGTGGGGATTAGAGGTTTTTTTTTATTATTGCATTTTAGGTTTTGGGGTACATGTGCAGAACATGCAAGATAGTTGCATAGGTACACACATGGCAGTGTGTTTTGCTGCCTTCCTCCCCTTCACCCACATTTGGCATTTCTCCCCATGAAGAGCCATCAGCTGGTATTGTCAATGGGCTTTATTTCCAATAACTCCATTGGTTCTCACGTCCACGGTTTGCGTAGCTACTGCCCTTCTGCCTTGCGAAGGAAGCCGCCCGCTCTCTGAAGGTTAAACACTTATCCTCGCTCCTCACAAGCCAGTCAGTGGTGGAGCCAGTGCCTGGCTCTTTCCACAGAGGCTTAGGGCCTTGTCTCTGGAGACCTGCCTTGAGGACACGGTGACTGAGAACCACTCCAGGGTCAACCCCTCCGTCCTCCACCCTGGTCTCTGCTAGCTCACACCTCTAAGACACCCTGAAATTGACACAGCGAGAGAAAGTCCAGACATGCTTCTTTGCAAGTCTCCTCTTCAGGGCCACCCGAAGACCTGGAGTTCTGCAGCCTGCTTAAATGTCGCCGTGTGCCTCCCACCACACAAGGGCACTCTGCAGGCAGCACCTCCACACACGGCCCTTCCCCCTGGCTGAAAAGGAAGCAGGGTTTGTGATCTGCAACACTTACTTCCATCCTCCTGAAAGTCCTATTTGCAGGATATTCATGGCTCAGTGGGCAGGAAAAGGTCCATGGTGCTAAAGCTGAAATAAGCCTTGAGTGGGGCTCGTGGGTGGGTGGAGGAGAGCAGGGGGCAGTCACAGTGGGCTGGGCAGCTGCTTCCAGCTTGTAGAGCAGACGCACTGTGCAGCCTCAGAAACGCATCAGTCAGGAAACAGCTGGGCTGCAGGACAGTGGGCACAGCCATGGGCTGTGTATAGACAGAGTCCTTTGTCAAGCTCCAGGTGACTGAAGACAGCTCCAAAGGACTGCCTTCAGGATCCCCGGAGCCTCAGCAGTGCCTGGGTTAACGAAGGAATGGATGACACAATTCTTTTCACAGGCCACCAAGAAGCCAGCTCCCCTGGCCTGGTCCCTCCTCCCTGTGGATTATAGGGAAGAAGGAGTAGGAATCAGGCTGGATCTGGGAAGCTGGCGCCTCCTCCCTGCTCCACCACATACTCAGGAAAAGCGATCTAGGGGCACCTGGAAGTAAAGGAGAAATGGGAGGCCTTTCTTTCCCCTCCCCTCCCTTTTACTATGTGCCCAGTGCTTTATATACATCAGTTTGTTTAATATACCATGTTACCCTTTGAGCAGTGTACCAGTCTGCTCTCATGCTGCTAATAAGACATACCCAAGTTACAAAGTAAAGAGGGTTAATTGGCTCATAGTTCTGTAGGGCTGAGGAGGCCTCTGGAAACTTACGATCATGGCAGAAGGGAAAGCAGACACGTCTTTCTTCACATGGCAGCAGCCAGAAGTGCCAAGCAAAAGTGGGGAAAGCCCTTTATAAACCATCAGATCGCGTGAGAACTCACTCACATTCATGAGAACAGCAGCATGGGGGCAACCACCCCTACGATCCAATCACCTCCCACCGGGCCCCTCCCACAACACACGGGGGCTATGGGAGCTATAATTCAAGATGAGATTTGGGTGGGGACGCAGCCAAACCATATCAAGTAGGTTTTTTAGTTGGGGAACTGGAGGCTTGGAGATAATCTTGCCATTCATCCGAGGCCTCCAGGTGAGTAAGAAGAGAAGCCAGTGTTTGATTCCAGACTTGTCCAGTTACAGTGACCCTGTCAAAAGATAGTTTTCAAAGTTAAGTCTTTGTCATGTGCTCACTACATCTGGGTATGAGGACTATGCCAAGGTTCAGTGTAGTTTCCTGCTGAGGCGAACCAGGGGCATGACAAAGCTGGTAATAAGGAGAAAATGAGATACACACACATCAGGAAACAGAAGGACGGACAATGATGAGGGATAATTATTGCTTGATGAAGATATGCTTAATAATGTAGAGGATAATCAAACCATAATTTTCGGGCTGTGTTCTCCATCAGACAGAAATAATTTTCGTCTTATCAGTTTCCTACAAGTTAGCAGCGAGGTTTCTAGAATCTGAACGCCGATCAGTAGTTCAGTCTGGTGACCCGAGCAAGCTTATTAGACAGCGCTGAACGCAGCCTGAGAAGACAGGCCATCACACTGTAGGCTTTATTTCTAAGTTCAGTAAGAAAAATGGAAAGAACATTAAGACCTTTTTACATGGCAAAGAAATCTGGATGGCATCAGAATGTGATGAGGGACTCAGGTGTCCCTGAAACCCCAGGGCTAGGAACCCCTTGCAGCTCTCAGGCAACTGTGCTGGTGGCCACAGGTCCTTCTGGAATGGTTCCTGGACCTTAGAGCTGTCAATGGCCAGTAGCAGATGGGCAGGCATGACTGCCCGTCTCTCCTCACCCAACCGATTCATTGCAAATGAGCAATGGAGATGGAGACCTCCATCTGGGATGGAGACCAGATCTGTGTGGAAAGCAGCTGGCCAGCAAGCATCTGTCAGCTCATCTCCAGACAGGTAAGAGGCCTCAGCCCTTGCAGACGTAGGTTCCTGATGAGTCAATGAAATGTCAACGTAGAATCCTTTCACAAGAGACATCCCAAATCCGGGATTCCCAGCATCTGGGGTTGACAGCTTCTTGATCAAAAGCCATCAGACAAATTGTCATACATAATGGCTGACATGGAGGTTTGTGAATATGGTGCTAGCCCTAAAGAAACCGGTACAGTGAGTGCTGCACTAAGCTGAGATGTCTAACATGAAGACACCTAGAAGGAGTTCATCCATTACAGGCTAATGCAATGGTACACTTTCTTCATGAAAACTCCTCATTCTAGTAAGTCACCACGGAGTTTAATCGAATTTTCCCCTCCATATAAGCCCACTCTGGAAGTGTGAACACCTAAACAGATGCCATGCTGTGTAAACAGGCACATCGGAAATGCTAAAGGTGCACGCACCTAAAGCAATGAAACACTGAGGCTTATCCAAAGGACAGACTGTATGGGAGTCTCACTGTGTTCAAAGATCGTGATGGCAGAAGTACCATCAGCCCGTAAATTCAGGACTTAAAAGAGTTCTGGCACATGTGTGAAATGCTACTGTCTCTCACCAACCACCTACACGTTTGTAGGACCCTGAAGTGACTTTGTTCTCTGCCACCTATAGATGCAGAAGGAGTTTGGATTGTCGTACACACATTAGTGAGCGCGCATGATGATAATGCCATTTGTGAGAAACACCTAAATCATGACCTAACCCCATCCACAATGTGCAGGAGGGTGGTGAGGGGACTTTTTAACCAGGGACCAGTTCGTTTTATTCTAAAAAGAGAAAAGAACATTTGACGAGCAATTTTGCTTAACTTGTAACCCATGTATCCTCAAAACCGTGAATGAAGTTCACCTCAGGGCACCCAGGGGGCAGGTAAAGAATGTGCCCCTCACACATTTGACTGTGATGAAGGAAGATGCCAGGCGAGCATTCTCAGGGACTTGCTCCCAGCTGAGTGCTCAAAGTTTGCTAGAGTTAGAAGTATCCTGCCTTTGGAGATGTGGCTCTAGATGTGTCTCAGAGGTCTGCGAGGCCTTGAGTGACATCTTGAAACTTCTTAGGCCTATCTCTTCATCTATAAAACCTGCAAATGCTTTTCCATGAGGATACCTTTCACTGCCGTGACAGACGTGGGAGGCCTATTCAACCCACAGACAGAGCGCTGAGTGCACAGAAGGGAAAGAGACTTGATTTCACCCTCACACTCTCACCTGTCCCACACCTAGCCTTCTAAGGGTTGGTAGAATTCATAAGAGAATAAGATCCATTTCCAAAAGATCATTAAGACTAAGCAGAATGTTCCTTGGTTGGCGAGCGTGGGCTGCTGAGTTCCTCCAGGGCATGCAGTGGTTGTGCTCTGGGGCTGGGAGTGAGCTGCACCAGGGTTTGAATCCCAGCTCCATCTCTTACTAGCTGTGTGATGTGGGCAACTGTCTTGCACTCTCTGTTCAAGACATTCCTACCTTTCATGGCTGTTTTGAGGATTAAGTAAGAAAATATGTGTAAAAGCTCTCAATGTAGTGCATGACCCATAGCTGTCACTTACTGAGCACTTTCTATGATTATACATTCAAAGGAGCATTAACAGGGCTCCTGTCGTGCGCCAAACGCCAGGCTGGAGATCAGATACAATGAACAGTACATCCTGGCTCCTACAGTGAACAAATCTCACAATTTAGACAGGGAACAGGACATGTAAGTGGGCAATTACTGCACAGTATGAAAAGTCACAGACCAGAAGTGAATGCAGGGTGCTATGGGAACACACAGAGGGCTGCCTAATCTATCCGCAGGGCACCAAAGGAAGCTTCCTGGAGGAGGCAGTACCTCTCCTGGGACCTGAAGGGTGAGCGGGAGTGGTTTAACGATGGTCGGGTAGACTGAGCTCTCTGAGCTACTGTGGAGCTGTTTTCCCTCCCGTGTGAATGACAAGGTCCAAGGCTCTGTGGGCTCCAGGATACGGTCTTTCCTTTCTCGTGTTTTAAGTAGTGGGGAGGCCGTATCAGGGGAAGCAGTGCCACTGCATCTGTGTGCGCGCATGTTTGTGTTTAAAATCCGCCAAGAGTATTAGTTATCAACCCATGTAGAGTCCAGACAGGGAAGTGAGTTTTCGTTCCTTTGCTGCGTCTTTCGTTAGTCATGCTAACATCATGCTCGTCATCACCACCATGGCCGTCGTCATCGTCACTCTGATCAGTTTCAGGTGCAGAGGTTGTGGGAAAGCCAGCACTGGGGAGGGAGCCACAGTGGAAACACTGCGGGAAGGGAGGAGAGAGCATTCCAGGTTCTTTCTCCCCTCTCCCGAACTCTGCAAGCTTCCTACCCCAATTTATATCACTAGCTGCTAGTCCTTCTTAACTCAGGAATGAGGGTGAAACAGCTTGGATTTTAGCCAAGAAGGGGAGTTTTGTCAGAATGGGGTCTTCCTGGGCCCCTAGAAACGTGGTCACTGCTAGAATTCACGCGATATCAACATTGGAGCTGACCCTTCCCATGCCCTGTAGAACAAGTGTCCAAGGGAGGCCCACTGACGCCAGTCCCTGACACTCATCTGTTTGCCTCCTGCAGGGGTGCTGTGGAAATGCTTTTCTCGTCCTGGCCAGCCAATTAGACTCACGATATAGTGCTTAACTTAGAGCCTTCCTTAAAGTCCAGCAATGACTGTACAGCAGTTATTTAAATGACAGCTTTGAGTGTTTCTGACCTGGTGACAGCAGGCGGCCAGGATACAGCAAGAACTATCCGCAGCCTCTTACCGCATCTTCCCCCTCTCCAAGGCATGATGGGAAATCGTTCATCACCAAGGTGCTCAGGACCAGCAATTCTTGGCTCAGTGTGTGTTTCTCCCTTGGAGATCTGACCTCATTTGTTTTCGCATATTGGCTTTTCCTGGCCCAGGGACCAGGTTTCGGGGTGTGAACAGCTTCATAGAATGCTACAGGGGTGATAAGGGAGCAAGCCGCTGGGGGCCTCCCTTACCCATGCCTCTCTCCTCTGTCCCTCCAGGAGTGGCCGCGCTGACCTGGCAGCCATATACCATGAGCGTATCGACGTGGAAGGCCACCACTACGGGCCTGCATCCCCGCAGAGGAAAGACGCCCTCAAGGCTGTAGACACTGTCCTGAAGTACATGACCCAGTGGATCCAGGTGACCTGAAGCAGACACCTGGCCTGGCCTTCTCTCTGCCACCCTCTGTCTCTCTCCGTTACAGTCACTCCCGTCAACATCTTAAAAGCTGTCTGCGCCAGCACAGGCTGTGATGGGTCCCTTTGCTTCACACAATGCCTCCTGCAGTACCAAGAGATCCCTTGTTCCACAGCCAGGCCAGTGAGAGAGAATGGCCTAGGTGTGCCTTCTCGCCTGGCTCATCTAGAGCGATACCAGCTCTGTGAAACCCTAATCAGTTTGGTAGAAGCTTGACAGGTGCACAGCTGCCCATCCCGGTTCTACCACATGCTCGCTGAATGACAGAACACGGGGTTTGGTTTGGTTTTGCTTTTGTTTTCTCTTCCTGTGCCTTATTCTGTGTATCTGTAACATGGGCGTGTGATAGTTCTCAAACAAGCGCACGAGTTTGTTGAAAGAGCCGGAAAAGCTGAAAGTCCCGTGTTAGGTGTCGGCACGCACTGAACCCGGCTGAGCCTCGCGGTCCCCTCTGCAAAGGGCTTCTGTTGTAGTTTTGAACTGGGTCTCACCAGGGCGAAATAGTAGATGGTTAAACACAGAACTGAGAAGACAGCCTTTCTCCTATCATTTGTAGTTGACGAGGTTTTCCGAGGGCAAGAGCCTCCCGGCTGGTGCTGTAACGACTGCCTTTCCCACCCCACAGGAGCGGGGCCTGCAGGATGAGCTGAACGTCATCATTTTCTCGGATCACGGAATGACCGACATTTTCTGGATGGACAAAGTGATTGAGCTGAATGAATACATCAGCCTGAATGCGCTGCAGCAAGTGAAGGACCGCGGGCCTGTTGTGAGCCTCTGGCCGGCCCCGGGGAAGCACTCTGAGGCAAGACAGCCCTGCGGGGCGAGGGGGCCGAGCAGGCCCTTGTTTGTGGCCACTTTGCAGTGTATCCTTTCCTCGTAGTTTCATTTATTTAGGGAGTCTTGCTCTGTTACCCAGGCTGGAGTGCAGTGGTGTGACCTCGGCTCACTGCAACCTCTGCATCCGGGTTCAAGAGATTCTCCTGCCTCAGTCCCATGAGCAGCTGGGATTACAGGCACGTGCCACCATGCCTTGCTAATTTTTTTGTATTTTTAGTAAAGATGGGGTTTCACCATGCTAGCCAGGATGGTCTGGATCGCCTGACCTCGTGATCCGCCCACCTCGGCTTCCCAGAGTGCTGGGATTACAGGTGTGAGCCTCCGCATCTGGCCTCCTCCTAGTTGTAATACTGACATACAGAGCAGTGTCAGCAGCTCGGATGCTGGAGGCAGGTGACCTAGTTTGCCTCTCACTCCCTGAGTGATCTCCATCAGGCCTCTGCTCTTCCTTCCCTGAAACAGGTGTATGGTACCTAGTGCATTGAATGTCATGAGAATTAAATGAGATGAGGGAAGCCGCACACAAGCCCTCACTAGGGCTGTTTAATTACTGGCCCAAACGCAGCACTTCTCAGGCACCTCTGGGGGGCATCAGTGGCATCCCTAGCTGTCCTTTCTCAGGAAGGCGGCTGCTGCCAGGCTGATCTGTTTCTGTCTGGGAATAGAAGGGTAATGCATGGAGGGAGCTGAGGCTGTGTGCTGTGCCCAGCTCCTTATCTCAGGAGCCACCATTCCCAGCTCAGTGCTCAGCTGGAAGCCAGACAAGCTCCCCACCCTGGCCCCTCTGCCTCTCTGTACATGAGGATGGTGGTGTCGCCACAGCTGCCTCCTGGCTGCTGGGAAGCATGCTGAGCCCACTGCAAAGACAGAGTATGAGTCGGTGACCACGACGATCTCCCGGCAGAGGGTGTGGTTGCATTCCCACACTGCCAAGATGTGGGTCAAAGCTTTGCTCCCCACAGTCACTACCCTGCGCCCGGCATGACTAGACCTCTGCTTACTCTGCTCTCAAAATAATTATTCTGCCTGGCAGTAGCTGGTGACCTACCCTGAGAAGCGAGGAGGAGCAAGCGGCACCTTTGGCTGCTTGTCCCCCGAGTTCCTAGTCACTTCCCAATATGGGCTTTGTGGCTTGTCCCACTCCCAGATGAAACTGATCTGGGCAGGAAGCAACTGTCTTCCTGGGGGAAGGTGAGCCTGTCGCCCCTGGAGGTTGCCAACCACAGGGTAGGTCCTGGCCTGCTTCCTCTCTCCATCCTCACTGCAGCAATGCAGTGGGCTCTGGGCAATCATTAGTAAGGATGAAGCACTGGTGGAGGCCAGGGCCTCACGTCTTTGGCCCAGAGAGAGACCCCTGGCAAGCTGCCTACTCCTCTATAAGATCTGTCTATTTGTAGTTGAGGAACACTGATGCCCACGATGCCACAGTTCCCAGCCTTGCCCCATCCCCAAGGGGACGGTCCTTTGTTCTCGGGCTCCATGTAGGTGCAGGGCCTATTTATGCAGTGATCCCAGGAGCTCCCAAAATATGAAATCAGGGACAAATTTTACACATCGGCAGGTTCTTGAAAATAAGTTCTTTTTTTTTTTTTTTTAATATTGGCAAGGAAGATCATCCTTGTCTCCAATTTGGCGCTCAGGAACGCGCCGTCTCCAGAACTTGGGCATCCACAGCTTTTGAGCTAGGGAGAGCTCCTTCCAAGGTAGGTTCAGGGCAGGCACTGCAAGCAGCCAACGCAGTTGGTAGAGTATCCAAAAGTGGGGGCCGTGTTTGGGCAACAATTTGTCATGTGACGGACACAACAGTTTGCGAGAGCTGCTGCGTCGCGCCAGATTTTTCACTTATACAAAATCTTGCTGCAAATGCATCCTACATGCCTTAAGAACTCCGGATTTCCTTAAGCAGAAAATTGTAGCTCATGGAGCCATCAGAAACCATCCACTCAACTATTTTACAGAGTCGAGTTGATCAGCTCAATCTTATATTCAGTTATGCCCAGGAACATGTGCCGGATCTGGCTAACGGCCAGGTCCACACCAGCCAGTCGATTTTGAATGTTAGCCATAGATATTTAAGTGGCTGTACATTAGAAATATGTACAAGGCTGACGCCTGTAATCCCAGTACTTTGGGAGGCCAAAACTGGCAGATCACCTGAGTTCAGGGGTTCGAGACCATCCTGGCCAACATGGCAAAAACCCATCTCCACTAAAAATACAAAAGTTAGCTGGGGCCGGGCATGGTGGCTCACGCCTATAATCCCAGAACTTTGGGAGGCGGAGGCGGGCGGATCACGAGGTCAAGAGATCGAGACCATCCTTGCCATGATGAAACCCCGTCTCTACTAAAAATACAAAAATTAGCCGCGTGTGGTGGCACGTGCCTGTAGTCCCAGCTACTCGGGAGGCTGAGGCGGAAGAATCGCTTGAACCCAGGAGGCAGAGGTTGCAGTGAGCCGAGATTGCGCCACTGCACTCCAGCATGGCAACAAAGCAAGGCTCCGTCTCAAAAAAAAAAGAAAAAAAAGTTAGCTGGGTGTGGTGGTGGGTGCCTGTAGTCCCAGCTACTAGGGGAGCTGAGGCACGAGAAGTGCTTCGACCCAGGAGGGGTTGATTGCGCCATGTGAGTCAAGATTGTGCCACTGTACTCCAGCCTGGTGACAGAGTGAGACTCTGTCTCAAAAAAAAAAAAAAAAAAGAGTGCAAAACGGATCGTTCTTGATTTTCTTTGCAGATCTATGACAACCTGAGCACGGTGGAACACATGACCATCTACGAGAAGGAGGCCATCCCAGGCAGGTTCCGTTACAAGAAAGGGAAGTTTGTCTCTCCTTTGACTCTAGTGGCCGATGAAGGCTGGTTCATAACGGAGGTAATTATGAAATTTCTGACCATTTATTCACTATGCAAATTCTATAAAACAGTGCAAAGGTAAATAACAGTTACTCGGTTTTTACATGGAAAAGACTTTTTCATGAAGGCATCATTTGTTGCATTATTTCTTTCTTTAGAGAATCAAAACTCGTGATCGGGTAGTTGTGTAGACACAGCTGTAGATGGGAACCCGGAGTCACGGTTTAGACTTCATGGCTCCAGACTTGCTGTGTTTTAACAAACGGGCCTTAACTCCATTGCGGGGCTTACAATGTAACCTGTTGGCTTCAAAGCGGAACAATTACTGTGAACCAAAGCAATCGCTCAAGGGTAGTCAAAAGAAGGAGAGGCTCAGCTTCACTTTCACCTTCAAGAGAAACATTTGGCAAACAGGACTGTGAGCCCCCAGTTGGCCAATTCGATCTTTCACAGGAGATTATCATGCATTTTTGGTCCAAACCTTAATTGCCTCATGCCTGAATGCCCTCAACAGCCTCCCCTGGTTAGCCTGGACTCCAGGCTCAGCCAGCTCGGGCATCAGCTTACGATACCAGCCCATGGTGGGAAGGCCCTGTCCTTTCGGGGAGTCTGTGGTCCTATCATGTTTAGTTAATTCCTGAAGACGGTACAGGTTATTTTAGGAATTTGAAGGGGGTTGCAATTATTAGCTTGGTTCAAAAGTAATCGCGGCATGGGAAAAAATTATCATCACTTTTGCATCACCCTGATAGAACGGACTCCAGGGTACATGAGAGTAGCTGGTTGAGGCCAACCAAGCGTAAGACCCAGGACTCGTCAGCAGCCCCCTGGGGGTGGAGGCAGGTGATGACTGGCAGGAATGCTGACTGGGCAAATGTGTGGGAGTCCGGGACATGGGCATGGGAAAATGCGGGGGGTGTGGCACGAACCTCAGTTATGCAGGAGGACTGCGTGGCTTCTGGGTGCTCTCAGAGAGAAGCCCCTGGCACTGAGGAATGGAGAAAAGAGGAGATATGGTTAGGAGTGTGAGTATGCAGAGCAGAGGCCAGCGAGACCTCCTCAGCCAGCTCTGGCTTCTCTGCCACGTGGTTTACAAGGTCTCCATGGGGGTCCCTGTGCTCCCTAATGCCCCTCTCTGCTACAATCCGAAATGCTTCTTGTCGCTTCATCACACCGTGTGAAGTTTGCCCGGAGTGAGGTTGGGTTAGGACTTAGAGTGCCTTGCTCAGGACCTCACACGGAGCACACTGTACTCAAGCAAGCCACCTGCCTCACTCTATTCCACGCCAACTCTCCAGGTCGCCCCAAAGGGCTCACTTTTGGAACTTTTTTTTTCAGTTTGTAAAATTCCGGAAGAAGAGCTTTGAATTTTCAAAAGCAAATCCGCTGTGAAGGTTAACCCACGGCCGCCAGTCATTTCTTAGCTGGCTATTTGTACCCATCATTACTTTCTCGGCTTTAGTGAAGTCACCCTTGCTGAGAGGCTGGGCAGACGGGAGGGAGAGCAGAAGAGGGCAGAGGTGATTGGGGCATCTTGCTGGAAAACAGGCTTTAGGGGAGTGCAGGGCCAGAGGTCACTATGGAGACGCTGGATGATGAATGAGGTACCATCTCAATTCCGGCGGGAAAGGTCTTGGCTCCCCACAGTAGAGTGTGACAGGTGCTGGGGAAGCAGCTTCAGCCCTGAGTCCTCTCAGCGAAAGTAAACATGGTATCTCAGCAGCCACACATACGGCATGAAGACGCGGGGCCTTCCAGGGAGTGATGAAACGCAGTGCTGGGAGACCTTGAGGCATCCGTTAAAAAGCTCTTGTTGATAAATCACAGACCATTTGATAAATGTGGCTCAAACTAGAAGGATTTGCTATCCCACGTAACTAGAAGGATCCGCTACCCCACGTAACTAGAAGGATCCGCTATCCCACGTAACTAGAAGGATCCGCTACCCCACGTAACTAGAAGGATCCGCTATCCCACGTAACTAGAAGGATCCGCTACCCCACGTAACTAGAAGGATCCGCTACCCCACGTAACTAGAAGGATCCGCTATCCCACGTAACTAGAAGGATCCGCTGTCCCACGTAACTAGAAGGATCTGCTGTCCCACGTAACTAGAAGGATCTGCTGTCCCACGTAACTAGAAGGATCTGCTGTCCCACGTAACTAGAAGGATCTGCTGTCCCACGTAACTAGAAGGATCTGCTGTCCCACGTAACTAGAAGGATCTGCTATCCCACGTAACTAGAAGGATCTGCTGTCCCACGTAACTAGAAGGATCTGCTGTCCCACATAACTAGAAGTCTGGAGCAGGCAATTGCAGGATTGCTGAATCCGTAACTCAGTTACATCACACCCCAAGCCAGCTCTTCTGCAATGCTCTTGCCTTTCCTCAAGGTCACAAGGTGGTTGCTGCAGCTCCAAGCATCACATCATATCCCATTAGGACACCCCAAAGCAGGAAAGAAAGGGTGTGGGTTCTCTTTGCACATCTCCCGCTTTTATCAGGAAGCAAAATATACATACCGGATCCAGGGTCAGAGTCTGAGGTTTTGTAGGACTCTGGGGACTATAGAATTAAGGTGAGGGGAATCTCTCTTAAAGAGGTATACAAACACAATTTTGAATATAAAATTAGGTACAGGGACTTGGAAGAAGTTCACACACTTGAGAAGCGTTGATGCATAAACTTTAACTGCGCTGTGAGTCTGCTTTCACCCAGAACCCACTAGCGGCTTCCCCTGGCTCAGCTTTGGTTCTGTGATGTGAAATTGTGCTGAAGTGCAGACCAGGGGGCCACAATCACAGGACAGAAGTGAAACCGAGGCCAGGAGTCAGGCAGACAGGGGTCTCGAAACAAAGAACAGAGAGAAGGGGTAAGGGGACAGCAAGGACAAACAGCACCTCTGCACCCATTCTGCCTGGTGCTGGCCCTCTCAGGACACCCAGTGATGATTCTGAGGACGCATCCTCCTGCCCCTGGCTCTGCTTCCATCTCCCCGCCATCCTCCCGCCCCGCACTCTGCTGTGGGTCCAAGTACCTGCTCCCCTGTAGGAAACCGACACATTAATGCTGACCATGTTATGTTCTATTATATATTACTTTTGTAGGCATTGACAAATACACACACACACACACACAGACACACACACACACACACACACACACACGTTTGTCTGTATATACTGCACTTTACAGAGAAGCCGCAGGACAGGAAGGAAGAACGCCGAGCTACTGAGAATTCCTTGAGCGGCATTTTAAAATATACAATCATTTCCAAAGAAAGATTTGAGGTAATTTCAAAGATAAGTGAAGCAGAAATCTTGAAAAACAAGAACGAACATCATAAATAAGATAAATAGGGTGTGAAAAATACAATTAGCTCTGAAAGACGAGGATGGCTCACTAATAGACCGTCCATGGTGGCTCAGGCACCTTTAATTACTAATGATACGTGCTGCAGAACTCATCGTCATCTGTGACGCCCCGATCCTTAGGAACTCGGGAACGACCCCTCCCGCAAAGCTTCAAGGACGTGCATCTAAAGTTATTTTGCACTTTGCAGATAATAAGTACATCAAGAAAAATTTCTGTTTACATTTTAGTCAATGACAACAACAGCTGCCACTATAAGAGCGACCTTGAATTAAGTGCGTCTAGTTCCTGTCTCTACGTCCCCTGATGACTCTGCATCGTGGGTTCTGTTAGTTCTTTTTTGTTTGTTTGTTTTGTTTTTGTTGTTTTTTTGAGACAGAGTCTCACTCTGTCACCCAGGCTGGAGTGCAGTGGCGTGATCTTGGCCCACTGCAATCTCACCTCCCGGGTTCAAGAGATCCTCCTGCTTCAGCCTCCCGAGTAGCTGGGACTACAGGCGTCTGCCACCATGCCCGGCTAATTTTTATATTTCTAGTAGAAACAGAGTTTCATCATGTTGGCCAGGGTGGTCTCGAACTCCTGACCTCAAGTGATCTGCCCACCTCGGTCTCTCAAAGTGCTGGGATTACAGGCGTGAGCCACCGTGCCCGGCTGATACTGTTAGTTCTGAAAATAGCACACTGCTAAATACACTGGAACGCTCACATGGTCCGAGCTTTTCAGAAGTCTACCCAAAGAGAAGAATCACTTCCATTAATATAATTCATGGCATCTATATCCCAAAGACAAATGTTTCTCTGGAAAATCATAATCGTCCCTGAGTCCTGAGAGATACTGAGATATCTTTTAATGACTCTTTGCAGCTTCCTAGACTAAATATCTTAATCATTTTACTTCTGTCATGGAATTTATGAGTTTTTATCATTAAGAAGTCATATGTAAAGGTTATAATTTCTGATTCTCCTTTTTTTTTTTTTGAAATGGAGTTTTGTTCTTGTCATCCAGGCTGGAGTGCAGTGGTGCAATCTTGGCTCACTGCAACCTCCGCCTCCCGGGTTCAAGAGATTCTCCTGCCTCAGCCTCCTGAGCAGCTGGGATTACCCGCATGCACCACCATGCCCGGCTAAATTTATATTTTTAGTAGAGATGGGGTTTCTTCATGTTGATCAGGCTGATCTCAAACTCCCAACCTCAGGTGATCCGCCCATCTTGCCCTCCCATAGTGCTGGGATTACAGGGATGAGCCACTGCACCTGGCCCTGATTCTACTTTAACATAACGCTGGGGCTTTGTTTGCTTCCTGAGAAATCCCGAAAACAAGGGCCTGTTCTTTCCCTGTTGGCTTAGACCTCTTTATTTCACATCATTCTGTTGTTTGTTATCCTTTCCTGACAGCAGGGAGTTAAAATCTCCACTCTATATCCCCGTTTCTGCTCTGTGCCAAGGCTCTTAATTGCTCACATTCCTATTTGCAAAATTTCTCCCCAAATGGTGAAAGAATGTTAAGTTTTGTCCTGAAACCTACATACCCGTCCACAGTACATGCGTCGACGTTTCAGGGCTGGCTTACGCTTTGCATCTGTGGCATGGCGACACTCTCGGCCTGAAAGCAATCTCTCTGGGTCTGAGTCCACCTGGAAGATGGGACTGGTTTCTGGTTTAGCCTCGATTAGGAAAACAGCTGAGTCAGGACACGGTGATGCTGGGTGAGAGCCTCGAGAGTCCTGTCCCCACTCCTTTCTGCCTACAGGCGCCATCTCAGAAACGTGGAAGATTTGGTTTCCTTGGTTAAAAAGCCTTTTCCCCAAACACACTCACTTCCTATCATCAGTGTAAGCCTTGCAGACTCCGAGGCAGCTGCACTAACAGGAAGACTTAACTGAGTTCGTCTTTTTCTTAGGATTTCTCAGAGAGGTGTCACTGAGAAAGATAACGACAGAGACAGATTGAATGTGTTCCCTGGAACTGCACAGCCATGCAGCGGGACTGCTGGCCCTGCCTTAGCAAAGCAAGCCCCCCGGCCAGGGCCGCCACTTTGCCTCTGCCCCTGCACTTGTCAGCAAACCAGCTGGATGTCCAACTGCTGTCGGTCCTTTCTCTGGCTTCATGTCCTGAAAGGAGAGAAATCTGAAAGTGTACTTATTTCCACAGGATGAAACAGAAAGAGGTAAAGCACAGGCTGCCTCTACGGGGCTAAGCCTGTCACACCAGCCAAGCTCTTTGCTTCAAGGCTAGGAAATGGGCAGTCCTCACTGAAGCCCGCCTAAGAGCTGGTCCCTGTCATCTGGAAAGCTTTTGCCTGGCATCTTGCCACCAGGGGATGAAGGTCACACTCTTCCCCAGAGCACGGGAGCCCTGCCCAGGTTGGCTCCACTGGGGTTTTCAGTTGGTCACCCTGCCACTGCCTCCCCCAGGGGCCTGGGGCAGGTTGGGTTGTCACAATGTCACAGTGGGCCAGGGGCACTAAGGAGGCGGCTTGGCGATGCTAAATTATGGGAGAGTCAGGCACAACACAGCCAAATGCCCAGTGGAGAAAGACTGTGGGCAGTTTCCAGCAACTCAAGCACACTCGTCCATCCTTGGCCGCGAAGGCCGTGTGCCTCAGCAATCACACATCTAGCTCACCAGCAGGTGTGTGCTGAGTGCCTACTACCTCTGAGGCCAATGACAGCTTCTAATTCCTCAGTGGGAGCTGCTGGGAGTCCTTGCCCCTCTCCTGCCCTCCTGCTAGTGAAGGAACTAGACACTAAATAAACACTCACGCCACACAAATAAATCACCATGATAAGTGCTGTCACAGACACAGAGAGCGTCGTGAGGAGGGTACTAGGGTGGGGGGTAACAGGAACCCGATGAGGGGCTGGGGAACCCTCTCTGAGAAGGGAACTTGATGCTGAAACCCAGAAGTGCTCTCCAGGCTGAGGGAATGGGATGCCTGAAGAACCTTAGGCAGGAAAGACCTCTGAGAGTTAGAGGGATGGAAAGAATGGGCCACGTGGCCAAGTGTGGGGAGCCAGGAAGGGGACGTGGCAACGAGATGGGGCTGCCTAGGTAAGTAAGGGAGTGTCGGGCCAGGACTGGGTATTTTTTATCTTAAGACCTGGTATTTTTGTGGCTGGATGTGCTCACGCTTATAATTCCAGCACTTTGGGAGGCCGAGCAGGGTGGATCACCTGAGGTCAGGGGTTCGAGACCAGCCTGGCCAACATGGTAAAAACCCATCTCTACTAAAAATACAAAAATTAGCCGGGCACGGTGGCACAGGTCTATGATCCCAGTTACTTGAAAGGCTGAGGCAGGAGAATCACTTGAACCTGGGAGGTGGCAGTTGCAGTGAGCCAAGATCGCACCATTGCACTGCAGCCTGGGTGACAGAGCGAGACTCTTTCGAGAAAAAAAAAAGACTTGATATATTTTATCTTAAATTCCATGGGAAACCACAGGGAATTTTGACAGGGAAGGATCAGGATCCATCGTCTTCAGGGTAATGTAATTCATAGGTCATGGGAAGAACAGAGTTGAAGAACTGAGGTCATGAGCACTCCCATGAAAATCGTTACACTTACCCACCAAACAGACTGTCAATTGATTTCATGCACCTTTAATTAGTAATACTGGATGCTGCAGAGCATCCAGAATCTTCATTTTCTGTGCCTGGATTGTCATAGACTTTGGAAAGAGCCCCTATGGCCCCACAAAAGTTTCAATGACATACGAATCAAGTTAGTGTATGTTTTTCAGGTAATGAATATATGGAGATTTAAAAAAATTTTGGTCAATACCAACCATAACAATAGTGACTATTTGGGATTAAGAACCTCCTTAATTAATTAAGTGCCTGTCTCCTCATTGGACTCTGTGACCCCAATTTTATGGAGTCAATGGAGCCTCAGCATTTTAGGCGCCCTGCCTATGGTTACAGATCTCTGAGCAACAAAGCCAGGACCTGATACAAGTGTAGCATGAAGCATGCAGTCCCACCCAGTTCTTCCCAAACATCTCATCAGAATGTTCGGTGTGTTTCTGACTTCGTGTTTCTCAGTGACAGACTCACCCTTCTGGCGTCTGCGGGGTCTAGACTACGTCTCGGCTCCTTCACACTAGCAGAAACAGAAGTTCTGCCATCACCTTTTTCGATTTTCTTGCTCATGTCATACTGCAAAAACCTCCACAGCTGCTCCAAGCCCACTTCACCTCCTTTTCCTCTTCCTTACCCCGGGCCTCTCCTTTCTGATCACCGACATGGGTAACTTGAATATACTGGAACCAAAATTTTTGTTTGTGAAAACAGTTCTTCCAGTGCAAGACTTAGGTGTCGGGAATTTGGTCAGGGAGGGGTAATGGTGCTCACCTGAGTGACTTCAATCAGCCCGACAAATAATCAGTGGCGTCCCTGGAATGCCCTGTGTGCCAGCCGCCACCACCTGTCCTTCAAAGCCCAACTCAAACACCATCTCCTCCGGGAAACATGCAAGAGTTGCTAATGTCCTCCAGCTTGGAATTTCTGTAAGACCTGGTGCTACATTTGTTTATCTGGTTTGGAATCTGCCCTCCTGGAGTGGAAGCTCCCTGAGGACAGGTCTTCGGCATCTTGACCTTTGTGTCCCATGATGAAGCTTGTAGAGGCTCAGTAGACGTTAGCAGGTGAACGAATTAATAAATATTGAGACAGCTGATTCTTGGCTACTGACTGACAGGTTTTCACTTGGTAGATGTGTAAACCAGTCACCGCGTAAAAAGAGAAGAAAGCGAGGTCAGGCTTTCAACCGGGGCTAATTATTAGTAGCCCCAGAAGAGATTTCAACAGGGAAGAGGTGTTGAAACCACGAACAACAATTCTCCTCACTTGGCTGGCCCAGAGCTACAGTCCAAGGGTAGGACACAGCCGCTCTCCCAGCCCCTCCCAGCTCAGAAGGGCTAATTTCTGCAGCCTCTCCTGACAGTGTGCATTCTAGGCCAGCATGCTCACAAGGGTGGGATGGGGAGAGGTTTCCCCAGAGCTTGGTGAAATATTTTGGAACATGGTGTTTTGCCGTTGATCTTCTGGACCCCTGCCTGTCTTGAGAGAAATGCAGCAAATTCAGGCCCAAGCTTCTAAAGAAGGCCGATCTTTTCCTCCAGAGGAAAGACTTCTTTTGAAAACTGGAAAAGGATATGAAATGCCAGGTTCAATTATAAAGGCTGTAGTTGAATGGCTATTAGGCCTGGACCCAAACTATCTGGGGAAATCAAGACAATCTGGAAAACGTGGCCCCTGAGTTTTAGTGGCAGTTTTTGTGGTATTGTCCAGGCCTGCCTAACCGGGCTTCACGAAGTCAGATGTAGGGCGGGAAGCTGCGTGCTTTCTGGTGGTGACCGGGGTCACTCTGTGCGCTGCGTGGGAGCACATGCATACTTTTCTCAGTCTGGGCACACTGCAAGAAACATGATTCTGATGAAAAAGAAAAGGAAAAAGAAACCCCATCCACTGAGTGCTTTTCTCCAGCGCCTCGCTCCACTCTAAACTCCCACGTCTCTGGATCCCTGCTGACTTTGCTGTCTGCATTTCCCATTTCGAGGATCAAGCAGTGTGTGGCCAGGGGCTCTCTGAGGTCAGGCCAGTGGCCCGAGAGGCCTAAGCAATTAAATTCTGTTTTAGAGAGGCAGAGAAAGGGAAATGGTTAAGGGAACATCTCTTTGGAGCGGCATGTGGCAAACACATCTCAAAGGCTCCTAACCACCACTCCCACGGGCTCCACAGAGGCTGGAAGCCTCTCTGCAGGATAATTTAAAATAGCAATGCCACAAAATCTGAGAAAGCGTGGTTTATAAAAGAAACCATATCCCAACCTTCACACCAGCAGCAAAACCATCCAAGCCAGCCAAACTGTCATCATTTCACCAGCGTTTCCACTGAGGCCACCCATGACTTGAACATTATTGGTGCCTTTTCTCAGACTGGGAGAATGTCACAAGTGTATTGTGTTTTCAGGGAGGTGGGAGGCTTCTGTTATAACCATGTCCTAGAAGAACAAGTCGATTTTTATTAGGCCTCTAATACACATTGGTTCGGTTTCACCTTTACGTAATGTGTCCAGATTTCAGTGGTGTTGCCCCGTTCCCTAGAGACCTGTTGTGATGCCTCAAGGGAGAAAGGGAAGGACTTGGGTCCCTGACCTGACACCTCATGAGAATTATACTTTCAGTGGTTGAAAGGAGACATGATGTATCAGTCAGCAGCCCATGGGAGTGAAGCACCTGTTGGAGCAGCTGGAGGGCTGCCCTGGCTCCTGCCTGTTAGAAAGCAGCTCTGTAGCCTCTGATCTTGTGTCTGACTCCGCAGTCCCTTGAAGCCCTTTGAACTTTGTAAGAGGAAGGCCCATGTTGCTATGCCCAGGGCCACACAAAGGGACGTGAGGCACAGTCCCTGATCTCAGGAAGTTCTCAGAAAAAGACAGTCATCCTTTAACATGGCCCATGGCAGATGCCAGGTGAGTGGCTTCCAGCCATTCCCACGCCTGACTGCACATCCCAACCACCTGGGGGACATTAAGAGGAGATTCCTCAACGCCTCCTGACCTGCTGAATGCAAATATCCAAGAGCCAGGCCCAGGCCAAGCTTGGGGTGGTCTGTGTGCAGCCAGCATGGGATGTACCAGTGTGGATGGTGAGCACTCTGCTTTCCAGCAGGGAGCGACACCATGGCCTCTGTGGGAAAAAGGTCAGAGGGCCAGCACCAGGCAGAGCAGGAGGGACCAGACAAGGTCCTGCAGCAGTGCCTCTTCCAGCCACCTTGGGAGGGGTCATTTATGGATGCAGGACAGAGCTGGAAGCCAGATGTTGGGCAGCTGTGGACCACCAGCTTCCTCCGTTATTCTTCCCAGCTTAGCAACCACTCTCCTCTACATGCTGGAGAGAAATGGGAAGGAATGGGTGAGAAATATATGTGCTCATGTATTCCAAAAACGCATCACGAAAAACCAAGTAAATGGCCCGAGAGTTTGCCACAGCCGCCCCTTGCCCATGTGCAGACAGCAAATGGTGAACGTGGACAGCCTGGTGCTTCCTGCTCTTCCTGTCCTTGCGCCCCTCTCTCTGCCTGCACCTTCATTCCCAGCCCAGCCTCTCATTTCTAAGTGTGCTCCCAGACGGCTCAGCTCAGCTCAGCACACAAAGGAACCCCGCAATGCTGAGCGGAAACGTATGGGTCCTGGCAAGCGTGGAACACGCTGTATTTAGCGGGTTTCTGATTTGGAGGTAAAGAGCGAATGTCACGTTTTCTTTTCATTTTAATGCTAAGATGACTGCGACGAAGGCCTAGTCTAGAAATTATAACTCTTCTCTCATGATTATTCCCTGGCTTCCCAAATCAATGCAAGCATAGAAGAGGCATTATCATGGGGAGCAGCCGATGGGTGCAGGCGCCCAGGTAGAATGCCATCACCAGCAGAAAACAGCGCAAGCTTGCAAGCAACCGCTCAGCTGCTTCTCACCGCGCTTCCTGGGGTGCGGCGATTTATTTCTGGTTCCTTCCTGTTAGACATGATTAGCTGGTTGAGGGGCTCATCAAGAAGAAGGGTCCTGGCATTGCTGTCCGCCCCTGTCTGGGGAGGGTTCTTGGAAGGCACTGGGAAGAGTTGAACACATCGCCCTGGGTGAAGACGTTAACGTACATTCCTAACATGGTGCTGATTGTACAGTGGCCAACCTGTCCTGGTTTGCCTGGGACTGTCCTGGTTTTAAAACGGAAAGTCTCGCATCGCTGAAGCCCACTCAGCTGCAAACCAGGGGAGCTGGTCACCCTGTGTGGTTGGCACAACCCCACTAGCTATTGAGAGCAAAACAACCCAGTTCCTCTCCGCTCCTGGCTTTTCCAGCAGTCTCTCTCTGATGCCAGCTTTCTTTCAACCTTTCCCTCCGAGGTCATTCACGGGTTCCCCCCTCTTGGAGTTCCCAGGACTCTGTCACTCCAGAGCCTTAGAGCGTCCCCACTCTCTTTACTTGGGCTCCCTTTGTGGACTCCTCTTTCTGACTTCTCCTCTCCATCTCCCTGCCTGCCGCTACACACATACACACTCACATATACACACACACACACACACACACACTCATGCACTCACACTCATACACAGGCACATATGCGTGCACACACACATTCACACACACATGCACACACGTGCTTACACACATGTAGGATGCATGCACAAAGCTACGTCCCCACTCACTGCCTCTCCCCACAGACCTCCTCCCGTGTCCCCTCTGCTGAAGGCCTCCCTGGGGCCTGAGCCTCTCTCCGGGCTTCGGGCTGGACACCCCCTCCTGGTCCGGTTCACGCCTGGTCAGTGCCCAGCAGCTGCAGCCCCCTTCCTCCCTCACTAAAGCTGAGCTCTGGAAGGGGAAGGAGCTGCCCTCCACCTCTGTGCCCCACACCCCAGAAGCCTAGCCGAGTTCCTGGCATGAATCCCGAGCGCAGTGCATGCCCGTGGAACTAAATAAATCGGCCCTGAAATCATGGGCTTCTCCCACAGGCTGGCAGGGACGTTCCACCGTTGCCTGGGACTCCTCTCACCTGAGGACACCCGCTCCTTCTCCACCTGCATGGTAGTGGATTCCATCCACACCCGCTGATGAGCGGGAGCCACCCCTCCAACACACGTTGCAGGAAAACCGCGTGCTTCCTGCCACCCTGGGAACTGGCTGCCCACCCGGCAGTGGGATCCCACTTAGAGGCGCCCCTCCCCTTGAACACACACACACAAGCCCTCCCTCTACCCTTGTTTCTCACCTTCGGCCAGATCTGGAGGGCTCGGGCGCCTCCTCGGATGTCACTAGGTGGCGCCATGTGGCAGTCCCTGGGCCCCGCGGGGGCTGGATGGGGCCAGCAGCCCAAGCCGGAGCTGCGGATCGGCAGGTGGGGATTCCCGCCCTGGAGGCCGAGGGATCTGGGACAGGCCCGTCTTCGTAGGTCTGGCCTCCGCTGCATGCCCTCGAAAAGACAATGTGGGGTACGAAGCAAAGGTGCTAAAAGCCACTGGCAGAGGAAAAAGAAGAAAATCATTGCTGCAGCGTTGTGAAATGAAGGCTGCGGGGACGTCATGCAGTCTGTGGCTTACACCAGACAGTTACCTGTGCACCTGACCGCAAGGTGGTTATGATTCTTTCATCACTGAGAACTACTGTTTTTCTGGGGCAACTTATTTTAATAAAAACGAGTGGATTTACCCACGACTAGAAAGATCCTGCGTCGCCTTCAGGGCTGGGGTTGATCGCTGCCGTGTGTTTATTTGTGGAATCCAGGCTGTACGCTTCAAATCGGGCCATCAGTCTTCGTCTCTCTCGCTGCTGTTCTTCGTCGTGGGGCACACAGAGACCACGAGGTTCGTGTTTGGTGAGGTCGTTAACAGCAGAAGTGCTCTGCTTCGTGCTTCCCAGCTCACCGCCTCGCAGGCTGTGAGAGGGAGAAGCGACACATTAAATTAGCCGAGAGGCTGAAATGGGAGGTGTTGCGGTCATCACCACGGACAGATAAGGAACAAAAAGAGAAAGTTAGAGATGCAGTCGGTGAGCCAAACCTTCCCGTGGAAAAACACAAGCCACAGCTGCAGGAGGGACGAGGCATGCGGGAAACTCAGGAAATGGAGAAACCTGGAAAGCTGCAGTGCGAGGGGGCGATTTATGGGGTGAGAGCAGATGGCTGTGCAATGTGATATGACAGCTAAGTCAGCGCAAGCGGCTCAGCCCTCTCGGCCCACGCTGCCGGGCCCTGCCACGGGGGGTCATCTGTGGACCAGACCGCTGCCACCTAGTGAGCATCTATTGCGTGTCAAGGACTTAGCACACGGTCGTGCCATCCCCACAGACCCTGCAAGGAGGCCAGAGCCAGCACGGAGGCCACAGCTCAGAGAAGTGAGAGAGCCAGGATCCCAGAGCTGGAAATTTAACCCAATTTAACTGCACCAACGCAGTTCCAGAATCTTGTGAGTGCTCTGTCTGGCCACACTTCGTGAGCGAGGATGTGATGCAGTGACCTCTAGCGGTGCAGAGTGGAAGTGGCCCAGGCAGCTGGAGACAGATGAGGCGGGTTCCAATCGCAGCCCTGCCTTGCTCTAGCTGTGTGACTCGACTGTCACTTAACCTCTCTGAGCCGTAGTCCCTTCAACTACAAAATGCTGAAATGGTATCATACCACTGGGCTGTTACATGGTTAACTGCATGTTGGTGGCGGCTCTCGGTGAACTGCTTGGCTCACTAAACACGTGACACTGTTACTAGCCTTGGGAGCCAACCTGTGAATTGCTGGTAGCTTAGCAGTCTTGAGTCTACACATTCATTACGACCAGCCTATTCTACCTTCTGCCTTTGAAATATTAAATATTTTTGTGATATTGGAGCCTGCTTAGCAAGAACTCACTGTTCATCCTTGGCAAAGTCTTAGAAGGATGAGTGGCTTCTGCGGTGCATGGCTAGGCTTGTGCTCACTGGCTGCAGCCTCCGTGGGATTTGCAAAGCTTTCTCTTAGCCCTCTATTTCATAGCAAGTGAGTGTCTGTAGTCTTAAGAAAATTTGGCTCCGAAGAAAAGAGGGGTGAAGGGAAGTGATGGTTCTGGAACCCATCCCAAAGGAAGAGTGGGTAAGGAAAACGAAGATCTGCAGAACCTGGACCAGGGGAGCAAAGGTGCCGTCTTCCAGTGTGTGTGGTAATAGAGGAGAGGAGGCTGGCTTGGAGCTACTCCCCAGGGCAGGGTTAGGAAGAAGAACAGCAGGGTGGGCTGCATGGGAGAGGGTGTTGGGATGTGCTGAGGGGACCCCTCTGGGCTCCAGCTGCTTTGCTAGGAAATGTAGTGATTAGACAGATGCTGTTTCTCGATGATTCTCTGTCAACTGGATAGCCTGCCGTTCAGTTCAATGCTGACACCAGTACCTGGAGTGAGAGTGGGCCTCACAGGTCAAGGGGCTCCATCCCACAAGGCAGCCCCCACTCAGATGCCAGCCACAAGTCCTGGGTCTCCAGCCAGCTGGCACCTGTGTCTGATTTGGCTACATTCGAGGGGTCACATGACCCTACTTCAGGTTTGATCATTCACTAGGACAAATCACAGAACTCAAGAAAGCACAGTGTGTTTAAGATGACTGTTTTATTGTAATGGATGCCCCTTGGGAATCACCATATAGAGAGGCACGTGGGAAAGAAAGCATGGGAGGGGAGGCGTGCACAGCTTCTGGGAGGGGCTCCCGGAACCTCGTTCCCTGTGGGCTTCACGTGACGTTTTGTTGCGCCGATGTGAGGAAATCACGGATCAGGTGGTTGGGCTCAATCTCTAACCCCTCTCTCATCCTGTGGTCTGATTCCTCTGGTGGCCAGCCCCTACCCTGAAGCTGTCTAGCCCCCAACCCCAGGGCCCATCTCAGTAGCATTAACTCAGGTGTGGGAGAAAGTAGCTCCTTATGAATGAAAAGCAAGAGGCGTTCCTATCGCTGGGGAAATTGTACTGGTTTTAGGAGCACTGGGCTACAAACCTGAGACAAAGACTGGATACATTTTTGATGACATGGCAGGTCCGCTTTAACATCCCTTCTGCCACTAACTTACTATATTTAGTGGCTCTAAAACTGATTATGGATACAATTCAGCCCCATGTAGGGAAACACCTTGCTGACCAGGGCGCTTAGCCCTTGAATAAGCTGCTGCCCAGGTCTGAGCTGCCTGGAGCAGGAAGTGCCCCAGTGGAGGCTGGGTGGCTCAGGCAGGATGCAGGGGAGGAAAGACCCCCGTGGAGTGGCAGCGTGGAGCAGATGCCCGCTCAGCGCTGCGGTCAGGAACGTCAGGACACAGTGTCACGTGACTGCCTCGCTTGGTTTCAGAATCGAGAGATGCTTCCGTTTTGGATGAATAGCACCGGCAAGCGGGAAGGCTGGCAGCGTGGATGGCACGGGTACGACAACGAGCTCATGGACATGCGGGGCATCTTCCTGGCCTTCGGACCTGGTAGGCAAGGAACTGACCCAGTGCTCTCAGGCCCCGTTCCCAAGGAAGTGTCTGCAAGGGGCGCCACGGGTGCCAGGAGAGGCTGCAGGGATTTCCTTCCAGACCCTCTTTATGAGCCAAGCAGAGCAAACCCAGCCGGTCTCCATGAAACAGCTTTTGCTGGCTTCCTTTCAAATGCTTCTTGGGTTTGGCAAATGTGGCCAAATACTTTTCCTTGTAAATTTTAAATCCTGAGTGCAGTGAAGAAAATGTATTCCACATGTTTGTGATTCACTTTTTACCTAATTCATCAAAATGTTATTTCACAGCTATCTGATGTCCAGGAAAGCTTATGGGACACCAGGTTGCTGACAGCTGTGGGTCTCCAGTTGATGCGATCGCTTCTTGGGGTCTGGCTCTTCCACGGGCCTTCCCGTCTAGAGCACCCACCTCAGGGAGGCTCAGTTAGTTTAGGGTCCAACCAGAAGCTGGGATGTGCTCAAGGGCAGGCGTGGAAGGGACGCTGAGCCTGACTTTAAGAATGAATGAGCCAGAATGACGAGGGGTGCCTTGGATGAGCGCAAATTTGCTGTGTCTTCCTTGACCAGATTAATTCCTAGGGCTGGGGGAGAGGGGAGACCAGGAGGGCATATCTCTCATTTGATTGAGCAGATGGATCCCTGTCAAGTCATACTTTGGAAAACTTTGCCAAACACTCTGAAGATCTCACTACTAACTGAACACCGTCTTCTCCCCAAACAAAAAATTAAAAAGGGAAGAAAAGCATTCACCAGCCCTCAACCCTCAGCTGACTGGTTCATGAGCTATCCTTCTTTCTTAACACAGTCCCTCCTCCTGTACTAAATAGAAGCAGCGTATACCCTGATACCTGTATTCTGAATGCCTTTTTCTAAATGTAGATCAAATTGTTTCAGCCCATAAAAGTCCATGTTTTCATTCGAGCGTGGTGGCTCACGCCTGTAATCCCAGCACTTTGGGAGGCTGAGGCCAGCAGATCATGAGGTCAGGGATTCGAGACCAGCCTGACCAACATGGTGAAACCCCATCTCTACTTAAAAATACAAAAATTAGCCAGGCGTGGTGGTGCACACCTGTAATCCCAGCTACTTGGGAGACTGAGGCAGGAAAATTGCTTGAACCGGGAGGCAAAGATTGCAGTGAGCAGAGAGCATGCCATTGCACTCCAGCCTGGGTGACAGAGTGAGATTCCATTTCAAAAAAAAAAAGTTCACGCTTTCCTTTCATAGTATAGGTTCGACATCACATCTACAAGCTCTGCTCATCTCTTCAATGTAGTGAGATCAAGGACATATGTCAGCATCCCTCCTCCAGCCTACCACGGTGACTCTACTTTTCACAAAATCCCTGTTAAGAACTATGAGGTGTCAGTCTCTGCCACCTCCATGGGTGCCTGAACTTAGAAACACATTAGTACAAATCCCTTTCCACATGTGATCCAGGTTCCCAAGGGAGCATTAGAAGCAGCATGAGCAAGTTCACAGAGCACCAGCGGCGTTCATGATGTGGGCCCAGGAGAGGGTTCCGAAGATGCCCGAGCATGTTGCCTTTCACCAGCAATGGTTACGAGGAGCTTCCTGTCAGCTGAGCCCCAGGTCAGATCTGCAGAGCCCAAAAGCTAAAGGCATTAGGAATGGAGCACGCTGAGGGTCACTGCTGGACTACGCTGGATACATTCCAGGGCTGTGGTGTTTCTCTGGGAGGACATTAGTCAGCAAGGCTTTCATTCAAAAGCATCACACTCTCCATTCCCAGAGGAGGGAAATAAGATCGTGAATGCAAACCAGTTGTCTGCTGAAGGACTATATACAAATGAGAGTCTCAGGAAAATTTTAAAGCAGAACCAAACCCCAAACCCCAAATTTTAAACAAGGTACCCAAAGCTGCATTAGCTTAAAGTTAAAATTCAGTGGAGAGAGTCTGTCCATTAACAGAGGCTTCGGTCATTGACTAAAAGCTCCCAGTCTTTTATAGACAGATAGATGACCCTGATGAAAATGGACTGGGCTAATTGCAAAGTGTTTTCAGGCAGATACAGTGTGGGGAGAGCCTCCCGCAAACCATCACGTTCTGGCTCCAATTCTCATGAAAGATTAAACAGCTTTACACACTGGCTGTTTACTGAGAGGAAAATTTAAGAGCAAGCCCTTTAATAGCCATCTAGCTGCACTTTGAGATAAAGGTGCATCCCTCCTGATTAACTCCATGTGCTTCTTGCTTAGGGAAAAACTGGGCATCACTGCAGCTGCCCAGATGCAGCATTAGAAGTCAGTGAGCCTGGTCCAACAAAGAGAAGGGGAGGTCATTCTGCAGGAGAGCCTCTCTCTGGTTAATCCCAGTTTCTAATTTGAACAGTCTAATCTCGCCCTGGAGAACTCCACGTTCAAGATAAGACAGCAGGAGTGAGTCAGTGAGCCGCCTGCGAGCTAGCAAGCTTCACTGGGAAAGCAGCCCCAGGTGGCCAGGCACGGGGTAAGCCTGCGGAACTTCCTCTCTGTAAGAGACCCATTTTTAATATCCAAAAAAATGTAAATGCACGAGGATAGCTTGGATTCCCAGTCCAAGTCTGAAATGCCATTTTGAGCTAATAGAGCCTGTCTGGGTCCTCAGTTGGATCAGGCGTTGTTTTGCTATTCAGGAGTTTTCTAAAACCTTTCATTCCAGCCTGGATCCCTTCTGCATCGAGCCCAAAGCACCATCCCTGCAGAACAGGAGGTCATGAACTAGATGGGATGGGAAAGAAATCCCAGTTCTCCTTTCTGCTTAAACGCAGAGAATTTGATTTCATATTTTCAATGTAAAAAGATAACATTTTCTAATACTTTCGTCAGAAGAATTTGATCTCAGTTTTTCCTGTGAAGTGCGAAAGAAGAGGATTTTGTTTTGTTTTGTTTTTTAGAGACAGGGTCTCACTGTGTCACCAAGGCTGGGGTGCAGTGGTGTGATGGCTCGCTTGTAGCCTTCATCTCCTGGGTTCAAGAGATTCTCCTGCCTCAGCCTCCTGAGTACCTGGGACTGCAGACACATACCACTAGCTACTTTTTTTATTTTTGCAGAGTTGAGGTCTTGCTATATTGTCCAGGCTGGTCTTGCACTCCTCAGCCTCAAGCCATCCTCCTGCCTCAGCCTCCCAAAGTGCTGGGATTACAGGTGTGAGCCCTAATGCCCATTTGGAAGTGGATATTTGAAAGGCTGGGGGACACCTGGGCTTACTGTCGTCCACTGCCTCACGTGCCCTCCCACCCACACACAGCAAGGCATGGCCCCATGTGGTGGCGGTCGGATTAGGTCACATGAAGAGGAGACAGAAGAGTTGCTTCCATATCGCTGGAACCACCATTCCACTGACGTCTTCTGCTTCAGCTGATTCCTTGGAAAGGGAAGAGTAACCACCATGCTCATCTGATTGACTGATTTGCCTTGATACTGAGAGGGCTGACATACTGGGAAGCCCCTACTTTTTCCTCTCTGGGCAGGTTTTATATATATTGGAGTGCAACAGCTCAATCTCGGCTCACTGCAACCTCTGCCTCCCAGGTTCAAGCGATTCTCCTGCCTCAGCCTCCTGAGTAGCTGAGGTTACAGGCACCTGCCAGCTGATTTTTGTGTTTTTGTGGAGACGGGGTTCCATCATACTGGCCAGGCTGGTCCTGAACCACCAAGTCCAGGCGATGTGCCCACCTCGGCCTTCCACAGTGCTGGGATGACAGGTGTGAGCCACCGCACCCGGCCACGTTTTACATTTTTGAAAACGAATTTTTACTCTGAAAAGAAGCTGACCCTTATCCTCCATGCCCCTGAAGAAAAGTGAAACCTTCAAATAATTTACAAAGTGAATATATTCAAACCATGGTTTGCCCTTGTCATACATATTTATTAATAAATACTAGCAGTGACCATTTACCGAGGATACAAAATGTGCCAGGAACGATGGCTCCCCAGGCCTATTTCCTGAGGTCACAGCTAGCGCGTGCAGGGGAGCCGGCTGGTGCTGGAGCCCACACACCTCTTTACATTGCATTCAACTTGAGTTCTTCAAAGGGAGCAAAGCCTGTCACGTGGGCAGTTGCCCTGGATCTAACACACTGTGTGGCAAAAGTATCTGTATTTAACTTTTGTCCAGCTTGTAATTCTAGGATGAATAGAGGAGCAGAATTTGGCGTGGATGCCTCTGGAATGTGTTGTTGTTTGCTTTTTAACTAAAGTATTTGTGATGGTTTAGCAAAGCAATTATAAAGATTATTTTCTAATGTCTTAGAAAACTTGGCTTTACAGCCCCCGAACAACTCATTTCCTTCAAAACTTGCAGGAGAACTAAAATGTACAGGCCCAGGCCTTTCTCAGGGGCTGAAATCTCCTCCCTCAATTCAGCCTTGATGTAGCGCTGGGTATTTTGTTGGAAGCTCTGGTCTGGGGCCTAGACGTGAAGTTGTGTAGGTGTATTACTAAGATCTTGCATTCACTCTTTAAATGGACAAGTGCTTTGAATTCTGCCTCTCGTTTGCCCCTGCAGAGAAGGAGGCAGTGCCCTTGACTGAAATCCCTTCGCAGGCTTGTGGTGTCACCCTTGGCGCCCCTCGCTCCCCGCACTGTGCATGGCCACCCTCCCTGTGTGTTCCTGGATGATTCTGGAGCTTGGGGGCCGCTCTGGGCAGGGGCACAGTGATCTCCTCCATTAGATCTCAGAGGCTTCACATGGATCCCTGACTCAGCTATCATACCATTTTCCACATGGCTAACTTATTTTATCTATTGAGAAAATGCTCCCAAGGAGTGTTCCACTGATCAACATGTATTTAGAAAACCATCGCCAGGGCTGCTGAGCTAGCCAGCACCGAGAAAACGGCACAGTTTCACATTCCATCAAGACCTGTGACCTCGACGGGGCGGGACAGTGAGAAACATTCTTGAGCTGTCTTGAGCCTCTGCAGTAGACGCTGGTACTCTGGCTGTCAGCACGGCATTTCATTTGGTTAAGGGCAAGACAGTCACTCTGTGACCATACAGGCTCTACTATGCTCTGCAGACATGGAGCAGCAGCAGATGGCCCTTCAGCGTCCCCCCAGTCCCCCAAAGGAAGTGCTGTTGTCACAAAAAGAGCACAGTCTTGAGACAGGATCTCACTCTCTTGCCCAGGTTGGAGTATAGCAGCACCATCTTGGCTCACCGCAGCCTTGAACTCCTGGGCCTAAGTGATCTGCTTGCCTCAGCCCTCCGAGTAGCTGGGACTACAGGTGCACACCACCATGCCTGGTTTAAAACATGTTTTTTTTAGAGAGTCTTTCTCTTTCATCCACCCTGCTCTCAAACTCCTGGGCTCAGGCAATCCTCCCTCCTCGGCCTCCCAATATGCTGAGACTATAGGTGTGAGCCCTGAAGCCTGGCTCTGCTGCTGGTCTTTTAAAGAAATTCATCTCCATGAGCCATAGAAAGCTATTTCCTTTCTAACCTACAGCCTTCCAGATACTCCTCCACGTTCACACTCGCTAGGCCCATACCCCACTGATGGAGCTGATTCCATCTCCATGTCACCTGCAGCCTGAATATACTTCTTCCTTACTGCGCTCAGCCCGCCTCTGCCCTGGAGCTGCCATGACAGCTTCTCTTTCCCTTTCTTTTTCAGATTTCAAGTCCAACTTCAGAGCCGCTCCCATCAGATCGGTGGACGTCTACAACGTTATGTGCAATGTGATGGGCATCGCCCCGCTGCCCAACAACGGGTCCTGGTCCAGGGTGATGTGCATGCTGAAGGGCAGCGCCGGCGCCACCCCGCCCACCCAGCCCAGCCACTGCGCCCTGGCCCTGGTTCTTCTCTTCCTGCTTGCATAACTGATTGTATTGCTTGTCCCACCCCCCCCCCAAAAATACCATCTGCAAAGCAGGCCTCCAAAGCAGAATGATTTTCATTTTGTGTATGAATAATAGCTTCATTAACACAATCAAGGCCATGCAAACTGTAAATCTATTACTCTTGGATAATTCTATGCATAAAAGTTCCTACTTGTTAAAAAAGATACAAACTTTGTTTTTCCAGAAGGTAGGAAAAGCCTAGCTTTCCGTTTCTTCCGTTATATGTCATTTTCTCCTTTCTTTTCACATTGCTCGGGACGAACTCTCTGAGCAGGGGTCTGCTCCGGCAGCAACCACGCTTGGAGTGGGTACTGCAGACAGAGGTGGCTCTGGGTCCCTCTCGGTCCCATCTTGCACAAAGCAGCTCCTCAGACCAGGCCTTTGTGTGTGCCCTGTCCACACCTGGGAGCCATCCTCAGGGTCTGTGGCCACGATCCTGTAATGTTCCTTCCATCCCAGCTAAAAGGAGGTCTGGACAAAAGTGAAAGCTACTGTCTATTTCTGACCCAGGTGGTGGAATTTTTTCATCTTATACTGAGTCCCAGAAAGGACATAACTTAGCATGGATTACCAATCAATCCAAAACTCAATACATCACTAAGGATTGGAGAACTCACAGAACAGGGTGAAATATAGGAGTCCCCCTCCCAAAGTCTGGGTGCACGAAAATTTCTCCCTTGCCTTGAGGAGCAGGGAAGCTTCTTACGGACACAGGCTTCTGCGAGACTGATCATACACGGTACATCGTGGCATGAAGCCTGGCACATAGCTGGCCCTGCATGATGGACTGAGGGATGGATGGCCTGCCTGCCTGCCTGCCTGCCCTCCACCTGGGCAAAGGCTTCCTCAGACACTGCCGCTCTGTGGCTCCCAATACAGGGTGCAGACAAGAGTAATCCCTGACATGTCATTATGGGCTGCGACAGGGATGGCTTGCTGATGAGAATGCGCAGGCATCAGCAAGGATCTCAGGCGGCTGCTTGACGGGTGATGCACGAAACCTCAGTCCTGGGCACATGGCTTGCTCAACAACAACAGAAAATGGTGCTGGGTGAAGAATGGAGCAGAATCCAACATAATGGAGCAGAATCTCAGTCACTGACCAACTAACGGGTTGTTTGATTAGGAGACAGTTTGGCCAAAATGCCACCTCCGAGACCTACGTTCTTTTGATGCCCTTGAGAAGAGCCATGGAGGCTGAGTTGAAATATTTTTAGCTTAGTCATCTGTGTTTGCTATAGTAGAACCTGTAACACAAGAGATAACTGCCTTTTTACATGATCAGTCATTTATATCTATATACATACGTGTGTGTATATACATATATACATGCATACGCTTTTATTGCATTAAAAATGGGTTTTGGCTGGGCATGGTGGCTCACACCTGTAATCCCAACACTTTGGGAGGCCAAGGAGGGATGATCTCTTGAGGCCAGGAGTTCCAGACTAGCTGGGCAACACAGGGAAACCCCCATCTCTACAAAACATAAAAGATTTTAAAAAAATTAGCCAGGCATGGTGGCACATGCCTGTGGTCTCAACTACTTGGGACTCGGAAGCAGGAGGATCACTTGAGTCCAGGAGGTCAAGGCTGCAGTGAGCTGTGACTGCACCACTGCACTCCAGCCTGGGCAACAAGCAAGACCCCATCCCCCCTCAAAAAAAATGTTTGCAATAAATGAGGTACAGCTCCAAGTGAGCCTTCTTTTTGTCGAGAGAAGGCAATCTTCTCTGGGAAGATTAGATCTCCTCAGGACAATAGAAGCCTTATATGGTGTGTTACCTTGAAAACTGAATATCAACATTCACCCTGATTCAGGAAGGCTGGGGGCTGTCTCCATGCCATGAATCGTGAGAGCAAAGGATCACTGCTTAAAAATACTAAATTTGCCTCCACAAAAGATTTCTAAGGATTTATGTAATGTGTTTCAAAAGTGCCAGCAAACCATCGGATCAATTGGAAAGGCAGCTCCTCAGCCTTCGTTATCTGGTTGAAAACAAATGAGTACTTTCCAAACATCGGCAGTAGTTGTTGAAAAAGACATCTACTGTTCAAAGTTTCTTTCTCCTTAAAGGATGGTGTTCCAATGAATTCAGGGGAGCCCACTTTCCTCCACTGTGAAGGAAGAATCTCTAAGAGATATTCAGGTGATTAAATGAATAGTGGATCATCAAATTCGAGAGAGGCATAAACTTAGACACAGTCTTACATTTTTGTCTTTCCTGAACTCTTCTGCCATTTTCCTGCTTCACTCATCCTGAAAATCTGCAAGTTACATAATAAAACTTTAGGTATTTTTCTGACAAAGTGTAATTGCTCAACTGAATAAATGAATGAGAATAAGATACAAAAAAAATCATGGATCCTGGTAAACAATAAAGAAAATTCAGACACTGAGGGGGAAGAAAAAGATTTTTGCTTAAAATAATGCGGACATTTTTGATGGCTTAATTATGTGGTGAAAATTTGTTCCCTTTCATTTTTGTTTTCAAATTACATTGTTCTCCTTAGAAAAATATCCACTTGCTCTAAATGTGTTTTTTTCCATAGGAGTAAAATCTGCTAGGAATATGTATAGACACGTTTTTTCCTGGATTGCCTTTTGAATTCACTGCTGATTCCCTGACAAAGATAGTTGGGTTGACCTACCAAGGATAAATGAAAAAAAATGAGCCCCAGATTAAAGATGAGGCTTTAATTCAATTTTAGTAATTGTCATTCTGACTGGCATGAGATGGTATCTCATTGTGGTTTTGATCTGCATTTCTCTAATGATCAGTGATGATGAACTTTTTTTCATATGTTTGTTGACTGTATAAGTGTCTTCTTTTGAGAAGTGTCTGTTCATATCCTTCACCCACTTTTTGATGGGATGGGGTGTTTTTTTCTTGTAAATTTGTTTAAGTTCCTTGTAGATTTTGACATTAGAGCTTTGTCAGACAGATAGATTGCAGAAATTTTCTCCCATTCTGATACTATTCTGATGATCGTTTCCTTTGCTGTGCAGAAGCTCTTTAGTTTAATTAGATCCCATTTGTCAACTGTGGCTTTTGTTGTCATTGCTTCCGGTGTTTTAGTCATGAAGTGTTTGCCCATGCCTATGTCCTGAATAGTATTGCCTAGGTTTTCTTCTAGGTTTTTTTTATAGTTTTGGGTTTTACATTTAAGTATTTAATTCATCTCCAGTTAACTTTTGTATAAGGCGTAAGGAAGGGGTCCAGTTTCAGTTTTCTGCATATGGCTAGCCAGCTTTCCCAGTACCATTTCTTAAGTAGGGAATCTTTTCCCCATAGCATGTTTTTGACTGGTTTGTTGAAGATCAGATGGTTGCAGATGTGTGGTGTTGTTTCTGAGGTCTCTTTGTGTGGTGTTGTTTCTGAGGTCTCTTTTCTGTTCCATTGGTGTATATACCTGTTTTGGTACCAGTACCATGCTGTTTTGGTTACTGTAGCCTTGCAGTATAGTTTGCAGTTAGATGCCTCCAGCTTTGTTCTTTTTGCTTAGGATTGTCTTGGCTATATGGGGTCTTTTGAGTCATTACTAAAAAGTCAGGAAACGATAGATGCTGGCGAGGCTATGCAGAAATAGGAATACTTTCACACTGTTAGTGGGAGTGTAAATTAGTTCAACCATTGTGGAAGACAGTGTGGCAATTCCTAAAGGATCTAGAACCAGAAATACCATTTGACCCAGCAATCCCATTACTGGGTATATATCCAAAGGACTATAAATCATTCTACTATGAAGACACATGCACACGAATGTTCACTGCAGCACCATTTACAATGTCAAAGGCTTGGAACCAACCCAAATGCCCATCAATGATAGACTGGATAAAGAAAATGTGGCACATATACACCATGGAATACTACGCAACCTTAAAAAAAGAATGAGATCATGTTCTTTGCAGGGACATGGACGAAGCTAGAAGCCATCGTTTGCAGCAAACTAACACAGGAAAACCAAACACCGCAAGTTTTCACTCATAAGTGGGAGTTGAACAATGAGAACACATGGACACAGGGAGGGGAACATCACACATGGAAGCCTGTCAGGGGGTGGGGGGCAGGGGAGGGAGAGCATTAGGACAAATACCTAGTGCACGCAGGGATTAAAACCTAGATGCTGGATTGATAGGTGGAGCAAACCACCATGGCACATGTATACTTATGTAACAAACCTGCGCATTCTGCACATGTATCCCAGAACTTAAAGCAAGAATAATAATAATAATAAAAAGCTGAGATGAGCGGCCACTTTCCCTGTCCATATGCCTTCTCTCCGGAATTGAATTCAATTAAGTTGTGAAGCCCTAAGCATAAACTACATCAGGCCCAGGGGAATCCTACAACAGTCCTGGATTCGAAGGTTCTAGTCTTTTTTTTTTTTTTAACCTTTAAAGGAACTTTGGGAGTCCATCTCAGATCTGAGTTCATCAAAGACAGTAGTTTGCAAACTTTATGGGCTTTAAAGTCTCATCTGACCCACCTCTAGAGATGCAGGTTCAGAGGGGTTGAGGTGGTCCTGAGACAGCACTTTGAAGTCACGTGGACTTAAGGCTCGAGTTTGCTCTGAGAAGAGGTGGGTTCTGACCTGATCCTGTAGACCCGAGTCTCCTGGGAGCCATTTCACAATCAGCGCATATCTCTAGGGGCCATGAGGCCGACACCAGCCACTAACCTCACTTAGGTCAAGTGTCCAACCCTCCTAAACCAAAGTAGATCTGCAGCCCCAGTGGTGGAGGGAGGACCCACAAAAGGCAGACCCGGCTTGTCCTGCACTCCCTGTGGCTGTGAGGTCCCCAACGGTGCTACAAGACACTCAATTGTTCAACACACACAGCTATATTATGAATTTTCTAAGAAAGTGCTTTGCATTTCTGTAAATAGCAAGAGATTTCCAAGTGTGATTGTGGGTTTTATCTTTGTAGGCAATTTGTGATAGACCAAAGTCAGCTACTGTAAATGACTTCTAGAAAAAAGGAAGGAGGCAGTCTCAATCGACTGGTTATAAAACATTCGAAACTTGCTCTCAGGTGTGTGCTCTAGAAAATACACTTGTGTGTTGCTCTGAAATCATAAATTAGCACCTAGTACAGCACCTCAGATGTTTAATACATGTCCCATATATATGTGTTGAATAAATGTTATTAAGACTTGCTTAAACCTCAGATATCCTCTCTGTTTCTCAAATTAAATGAATTTTCCATTTTTTGGCTTGCTATGTTTTCTTATTACCCAACTAACAATATAATTATGCTTTATTTCATGGGTCTAAACATATTCTATCCCAGGCTTATAAATTAGGCATGGAAGGAGGAAGGAAGGAAGGAAGAAAGGAAGGAAGGGAGGGAGGGGAGGAGGGAGGGAGAAGGGAGCAGGAGGGAGGGAGGGACAGAAGGAAAGAGGAGGGAAGGAGGGAGGGAAGGATATTACAGTTTAAATATACTATGCATATTAACTTTTAGAAAATATATTGAGATTGAGTTCACACACCATAAATTTCATCTATTTGAAGTGTACAATTGAACAGCTTTTAGTAAATTCACAGGGTTGTGAAACTATCACAAATTTGGGGACATTTGTATCACTCCAAAAAAAAAAAAGAAAAACCCCAAGCCCATTAGTACACTGGCGATCACTCCCATTTCCTCCCACTGCCACCCCAGGCAACCAAGGAACTACTTTCTGGCTCTCCAGATGTGCCTGCTCTGGACATTTCCTAAAACAGAATCACACAATATATTGTCCTTTGAGGATGGCTTCTTTCACTTAGCATAAGGGTTTCAAGGTTATAGCATGAGTCAGTATTCCATTCCTTTCATTTACAAAGAATCCACTGTATGGATCTACTTCATTGTATTTATTCATTCATCTATTGATGCATTGGTGTTTCTCACTTTTTAGATTTTCATCATGTGTTTCATTCATAAACACAATTTTGTGAACATCTTTTCACTTCTGTTGCCTATGCCACTGGGAGTGGAACTTCTGGGTCAAATTACCATTACTTTATGCTGAACTTTCGAGGAGCTAACAGACTGTTTTCCGAGTTGGCTCCCCATTTTGCATTCCCACAAACAGCATAGGGGAGTTCGAGTTTCTCTACATCCTTGCCAACATTTGGTATTATCTGTCTTTCTTAGCCATCCTAGTGAGTGTGAAGTGGTATTTCATGGTGGGTTTGTTTGCAGTTCCCCAGTCGTGAGTCAGGTTGAGTATCTTCTCGTGTGCTTATGGGCAATTGTCTATCTTTGTTGGAGAAATGTCTATTCAAATCATTTCCCTTTTTTGGTTTCGTTTGCTCTGCTGGTGAATTCGTGTCGGCAGGGGTGGGGGGTGGCTGTGCAGCTTGTTTCGTCACCCAGGTATCAAGCTCAGTACCCATTAGCTGTTTTTCTTGATCCTCTCCCTCCTCCCACTCTCCACCCTCAGAAAGGCCCCAGAGTCTGTGTTTCCCCTCTTCATATCCATGTGCTCTCGTCACTGAGCTCCCACTTGTAAGTGAGAACGCGCAGTGTTTGGTTTTCTGTTCCTGCCTTGGTTTGCTAAGGGTAATAGCCTCCAGCTCCTTCCATGCTCCACGTCATGCAAAAGGCATGATCTCATTCTTTTCAGTGGCTGCATAGCATTCCATGATGTATGTACCACATTTCCTTATTCAGTCTCTCACTGATGGGCATTTAGATTGATTCCATGTCTGTGCTATTGTGAACAGTGCTGCAATGAACATTCACATGTATGTGTCTTTGTGGTAGAATAATTCATTTCACTCTGGTTATACACCCAGTCATGGGGCTGCCGAGTCCAGCGGTGACCCAGTCATGGGGCTGCCGAGTCCAGCGGTGACCCAGTCATGGGGCTGCCGAGTCCAGCGGTGACCCAGTCACGGGATTGCTGAGTCCAATGGTAGCTCTGCTTTTAGCTCTTTGAACTTTCCCATGTTTTAACTGGATTATTTGTCGTTTGAGTTTTAAGCATTCTTTGTACATTCTGGATACCAGTCCCTCATCAGACACATGGTTTGCAGATATTTTCCCACTCTGTGAGCTTTCTTTTCACTTTTGTGATGGCATCCTTTGAAGCACAAAATGTCTAAACTTTTGATGACGTCCAACGCTGGCTTTCTCTTTCGTCAGCTGTGCTTTTTGTGTAACATCTAAGAAGGCTTTACCCAAGCCCAGATTATGAAGACTGACTCCTTTAATTTCTTCGAAGAGTGTTAACGTTTGAACTCTTACGTTTTGGTCTGTGATCTACTTTGAGTTAATTTTGTAGCAGACGTGAGGGAAGGACATGACTTCATTCTTCTTCATGAGGATATCCAGTTGTTCCCACAATACTTGTTGCAAAGCATGTCTCCTTTTCAGAGAAATGTTTAAATTATTCTGTTGACCAAAACACTTACTTTGTTTAAAAAAAATCCAAATTACTTCAGAAATTTGATTTTTGTACTTCTGGTTACACAATACTGGGTATGTAACACTAAAATGAGTATCCCGTAAATTCAAGGAGAAATATCTTCTACAGAAGGTGAACCCTAATGTTCTTGAAAACAGCTCCCATCCCCTGGAAGCACTGGGGAGGACCCTACCTTACGATTCTGCACCATCTTTTAGCTGAGCCTGTGTTGAGGCCCCATTTCCACCACCATCCTTGGGCCAGCCTGAGTCCATCTCTATCCAGCTTCACCACCCAAGTTCACCCAGGCTCTCCCAGAGCCTTATAGCTTCACCCTAGAAGCCAGTAACAGCCCCACAAGCCCCTATCTCCCCAGAACCCCAACTAGAAGTTCCACTTATCATCATTACGCAGTGACCTCCCATCAGGCTTCCTGGAGATCCGAAGGTTCTGGCTCGTTCTCCTCTCTTCCAGCCAAGGGATTTTCTAACATGCAAGTCACGCCAGCCCATTCCTTGGTTCTAAACCCTTTAGTGACTGTCCACGGTCTTGATTTAACACTTTTAGCAAGGTTAACCAGCCTGGCGTGCACAGACCCGTCAGCCTGTTGAATGAGTGACTGACTATTCATTTTACTGCATTCCTCACTCCCAGCCTATTGCCCACCCCTCCATCCCACTCCACTTTCAATTTTTTTTTTTTTTTTTTAAGATGGAGTCTTGCTCTGTCACCCAGGCTGGAGTGCAGTGGCACCATCTCGGCTCACTATAGTTTCTGCTTCCCAGGTTCAAGCGATTCTTCTGCCTCAGCCTCCCAGGTAGCTGGGATTACAGGTATGCGACCCCCACCCGGCTAATTTTTGTAATTTCAGTAGAGATGCGGTTTCACCATGTTGGCCAGGCTGGTCTTGAACTCCTGACCTCAGGTGATCCACCTGCCTCGGCCTCCCAAAATGCTGGGATTACAGGCATGAGCCACCACACTCAGCCCACTTCCACTTTTTAAAATCCCTGCTTCCGCATTTTAATCTAAACTCTGACCTTCTTATTTAATCCATTTCCCTTCAATTACTTCACTTTCATTTCCCTTTTGCACTGGGCAATGTTATGGTTCACAAATATCTTTATTTCTATTTCCTTACATTCATGCACATTTTATTTTGCATGAAGTTTTTTTGCAAGCTACATATGCAAATCCATTTTCCTTCTCTGTCTCGTAGCTTCTTTGGGAGCAGAACACTAGCTTGTTTTCTCTCTTTTTAGAATGTCAGGGTCTCAGGGACCCTAATAATTGACATCCCTGTACCCTAATTTCAAAACTCACAAGGTAGACACAGGGTATGGCAGATGGAGAGTTACTTACAGCAAAGCTGACAGATTCTGGGGAATGTGGTTTATAATACCGCCCCTGTGAATTGCACAGGCTTGCCCACCAAGGCCCTGCACTGTAAGACTCCAAGAACAGACGAGCAGGGAGCACCATCAGCTGTGTGAGCACAGCTGGCCCTTCAGAGAGAAGCAGGATAGGGCTCCTTCTCCTCAGTAAGGTAAATCACTTCTCCTCTTCTGGGGAGACAAGGGTGTGAAGAATGGAGAAAGGCCAGAGGCGCGACGGCAGCGAATGTCCCTGAAAACAAAGGGGCACGAGCACCAGATTCCCCACCCACTGCCTGCTTCACGTGGAGCCTCTTTGGCTCTGGGAGTACGAACCTCCATGCATGTTCCTGGCTGAGAGCACTAGAGGGTGTAAGGCCCAGAAGCAGCTCTGTTCTGTGAGACCTGCCGATGAAGGATCCAGGGAAGGCAGAATCGAAAGCAGACTGGACAGTGACGGGAAGCTGGTGGGTGTGGAAGCTGATCACAGTTTATGGACGAACTATAGGCTCGCCCTGGAGAACTACCATGTGGCCACAGTGCCATCATGGTGACACATTCCAGGCTCTGCAAGGACAAGGGCTTTGCGTGGGCATATGGGCTAGCTGATCAAATTCGATGCTGTGTTTCTGCATTGGCTGAGCACCTCTGCTTCTCACACCAAAGTAATTCAAGGTTAGTGGAGTAAAGCGTCTTACTGAGGGCTGTCGGACACATCACATACGTCCGCATTCCTCTGTGGCCCTTCGGTGAAAAGTTTACGTTGGCATATGGGCTAGCTGATCAGCTAATTCGGTGCTGTGTTTCTGCATTGGCTGAGCACCTCTGCTTCTCACACCAAAGTAATTCAAGGTTAGTGGAGTAAAGCGTCTTACTGAGGGCTGTCGGACACATCACATACGTCCGCATTCCTCTGTGGCCCTTCGGTGAAAAGTTTACGTTGGCATATGGGCTAGCTGATCAGCTAATTCGGTGCTGTGTTTCTGCATTGGCTGAGCACCTCTGCTTCTCAGACCAAAGTAATTCAAGGTTAGTAGAGTAAAGCGTCTTACTGAGGGCTTTCGGACGCATCACATACACCTGCATTCCTCTGCGGCCCTTCAGTGAAAAGTTTAGGTTGGCCGCTTGTAGTACTTTGCCCTGAATCCTGAACTTAAATGCACCGGACGTAGATTTCGTTAGTTCATTTTCATGTCTTAGAATTAAGGATCTAAAATACAGTATACCAATGTTCGTAAATCTCACACACTGGCATAAAATAATGTGAAGCTACTTCTGATTGCTTAAGGAAAATACCTAGTCTTTTTGTTTCATAGTTGCCTGATCTGTATTAATGGAACCCTGCCCAGGAATGATTAGAGGTGGAAAGCCTGTTCATAGCCTCAGTAGGAAAGACGAGCCTATGGTACACTAGGCAGCAGCCGGGACGACAGCCGCTCGTTTTGGTGAATACTGAACCCTACCTGCAGGTTACGATGGCTCATAATCCTCATACCAGGGCGGGTGGTGGTTGAGAGATGGGGTAAGACCTTTTCCTGTAACCGTATATTAGCAACGGTGCTTGTAATTTGTGTGGGAACCATGATCTTCAAGATCCTTCCTCCATTCTCATATATACACTGTGTATCACCAAGTAAAAACCTACAGGGAGAGGTAGAGCGGCTCCCACTTATCTAAGGGGTTGCGCAAAACAACCACATTTATGTCCATTATTTCATGTTGCATCTTAGCCTTTAGCCTTCACGGCTGGTGACTACCCAAGCCGGGACACAGCTTCTTCTCTTGCTATCATCGTCTGGGACCCTTCAGCCATCGCCTGGCCAGAGGAGCTGTCCCGAGGTCCAGTCATAGCTGTTGGCCGTCCCAGCTCTGCCAAACAGAGGCCATTTGTCACACATTCTCAACATGGACAAAGGGGGGACGAGTTGTTGAGAATCTGAGGACTGAAGTCGGAGGCAGGAGGTAGGAGGCCGGCAGTGAGGCACACGGAGGCTCAGGCCAGAGCCAGAGGGGAAGAAAGGTGCGATGACAACCCGAGGCCACCGGGAAAGCCACGGAAGGAAGAAGGCGCCAACACACAGCTGTCCTGGGGCGGTTCCCTGAATGCACGCTCCAGCGTGCTTCTTTCCCATACACCCAGGGCTCTCACTGGACCAGGATAAGCTCCATCACTCTGGTGGTTCCAGCAGCCACCAGGACAGCTCTGAACGACCCCTTCTGGCCTGACCCACTGTCAGAGCCCCCAGCGCCACTGCAAGCCATGGCTCGGAAGGAAGCATCCCACAGCTCCCCGTCACCTCCCCCACCTCAGACCTCCCGTCCTTGCTGCTGTTTTTGTCGCCCTGCTGTGTTCGGATTCAGGGCACTCCAAGCTGGGCTCCACAGTTTTGCTGTAAGCCCTTGCCCATCAGTCGTGATCCTATGAGATGACATTTCTCCAAGCATGCTTCTTAGTTTATATCTTAACAAAAATAAAAATGATAAATTTTCCTTTCTTTTAAAGCTATATTTTCATCATGTAATTACCAGAAGAGTCCATTATGTTCTTCGCAAGCTGAAAACACAAACAATTGTATTTGATCAGAGCGGTCCGGCTTGCTCATCTCTCCACATCCAGATCCTGAAGCAGCATCAGCACACAGTAGGCCCTCAGACACTGGAGGAAGGCATGAACAGGGCATGCTGACTGTGTAATAATTATTTGAAGTTCTGGAGCTGCCTCTGAAACAACCTTCCCCACGTAGAAGGAGTCCCTCCAGAGAAGTTTCAGATTTCTAGACCCAGAGGAAGAGCACACACAGCCCCCTTTGTTGGCTAAGCTCTGTCCCCACGAAAAGATATGCTCACATCCTTACCCCTGCTAAGGTACTTGTGAATGTGAGTTTCTTTGGAAATAGGGTTTGTGTAGACGTAATCCAATTAAGATGAGGTCACAGTGGATTCGGGTGGGACCTCATTCAATGACTGGTGTCCTTATAAGGAGAGGGAAATGTGACTAAGAGACCCAGCAAAGGAGGCAGGGAAGTGACAGACCAGAGACTGGGACGGTGCAGCTGCCAGCAACCTCCAGACGCTAGGAAGGGACAAGGAGGGAGTCTCCAGTCGAGCCTTCAGAAGACTCATGACCCTGTGGCACCTTGATTTCTGTGGCTTAAAGCTACCCAGCTGTGGTAGTTTTCTATCTCAGCCACAGGAAACTAACACACCCTTCCAACTGTTTAGGAGTCAATCCAGCTCATCAAAGATTTTTGTGAGTCAGGGTCTCCCTCTGTTGCCTTGTCCCCTCCTAGCTTCTAGTGGTTGCTGGCAAGCCGTGGCTGCCATAACAAACTGCCACAAACTACCGCTTGCCCAGAGGTTGGAGTGCAGGGGTGTGATCACAGGTCACCCACAGCCTCCAGCTCCTGGGTTCAAGCCATCCTCCCACTGCAACCTCCTGAGTAGCTGGAACTATAGGTGCACCACCATGCCCAACTAATTTTTAAATTTCTTGTAAATATGGGGTCTCGCTATGTTTCCCAGGATGATCTTGAACTCCTGGCCTCAGAGGATCCTCCCACCTTAGCTTCCCAAAGTGCTAGGATTACCGGCATGAGCCCACTGCGTCCAGCCTCATCAAAAAAATCTGTGGAACTCCTCCTTCACACCGGGTACCGTGCTGTCTTCTGGGGATACACAGAAGAGAAAAATATACTTACTCTCCTCACAGAACTTACTCTACAATCATTGAATTCTTCCACTTTCTTTTCGTTTATTTTTTTGAGATGGAGTTTTGCTCTTGTTGCCTAGGCTAGAGTGCAGTAGGGTGGTCTCAGCTCACTGCAACCTCCGCCTCTTGAGTTTAAGCAATTCTCCTGTCTCAGCCTCCCAAGTAGCTGAGATTACAGGCGCCCACCACCATGCCTAGGGAACTTCTGTAATTTTAGTAGAGACAGCGTTTCACCATCTCTACTAAAAGCCAGGTTGGTCTCAAACCCCTGACCTCAGGGGATCCACTCGCCTCAGTCACACTAAGTACTGGGATTACAGAGGTGAGCCACCATACAAGGCCACATTCTTTCATTTTTGAGCAAACTGAAATTTCATTTCTATGGGACAAAATGTTCTGGTTGCAACAGGCAATGCATAGAGAGCATTTCAGGGAAAATAGGAGTCATGCAATGAAAGAAGTCACCTGCTTTCACACAGAGGAGCTGGTGGCAAGAAGCTCAACGACCCGTGCTCCTGCCAGCCTCCGCCCTGCTGCCTCCTTCAGGACCTTGCTCTATCAGATGTGCTGCTGCAGTCAGCTCTTTGCCTAGCCTGTAGAATTGTCTCTCAGCAACAGCAGGCTGTGGACCTGCTTCAAGGCCACCCTTGTTTCTCTCATCCCTATAGATTCAAATTCCAAATTCTGTCTCCGACTTCTTTCTGGGGCTTGGCTTCCCCTACGTCTCTCCATGCTCCCTGACAAGCTTCACAGAGGAGCCTATGGCTGTGCCATCCTCACTGTCTTGCGCTGGCCTCATGTCCGGATGCCCTGGCCACTCTGTGAAGCACACACTTATCCTTCGGCTCTCAGAGGCTCTGTCATGCTCATGCTCATTCAGGTTCTTGTCATCATCTTGCTTATTATGAAACAACTCACACTATATGGTAATGATTTGCTCTCAAGTTTTCTCTAACTGGTCTGTAAACAAAACAGAAGCTGGGATAGTATCTTTTCATTTGGAGGGGGGGTCTCCTTCAACACCCAACAAAGTCTGCCACAAGATAGTTGATGACTATCTGTTGAATAAATGAATGAATGACTGAATGAGTAAATAAAGAAGAAAAGGTTAGGATGGTCTGGTCAGAAGATCACCCGAGTCTGAACAGCGCTCCTAGGAGCAGGGATGGGTCGGAGAAGTTGGATGCAGAAAACGTTCTGCAGAGAGTAGCCGCATTGGAGAAGTGTCTGGCTGCGTGACGTGAAACCCAGAGGGCAGGGTTTTCTTTCTCACATTTCCATAGCCTCCCTCTTCAGCCATATACTAAGGGAAGTGGAGCTATGGGGAGAAAGAAGAAAAGATAAATTAGCTCTGTCTTCACCACACTTAATTCAGCTTTTCAACAAATCTCTGGTACACACTTGTACGGTCATTTTTCCTACACCTTAGAAGAGGCAACAGAAAGGAACTGAGTCCTGAGCACCCGGACTTGTCACATGGAGGAGGAAGAGTCCCACTCAGCATGCCCTTTCTTCCCACACCTTCAGAGTCAGATTTGCCTTTCATTACCTTTCGGCAGCATCAGGAAGTGGGAATAGCCTTGTTTCCACCTCTCCCTTCTCCCCTGACGTTCTGCTTTTTGGAACGCCCGGCCAGGGTAATGTCAGCAGACACGCGAGGAGCTGAGTCCCCACCCTGTCTTTGAAGGAGGGGGCGTTCCGAGCACCTCCTGCTCTCCCACAGACGCAGAAGAGTGGTAAAAAGGACAGGGGTGCAGCTCCAGAGAAAAGGAGGTGAGGAGGCCTCTCCTTGCGATGACGAGGAGGGACCCTGTACCATGAGGGTGATGTAGGCTCCCTCCTGCATCAGAAGAGAGCCTCGAGCAAGTGCCCTCACCCTCTTCTGCCACGTGAGGACTCACAGAAGGCGCCATCTATGAGCAACAGGCTCTCCACAGACACTGAGTTTGCTGATGCCTCTGTCCTGACTTCCCAGCCTCTGGATCTGTGAGCAGTACATTTCTCTTATTTATCAATTACCCAGGCGGAGCTGTTCTGTCGCAGCAGCACAGATGGACTGAGACAGGAAGTTGAAACGGGGGCTTGGTTTGTGAACTGCTTGGGACATAATCTCGGCATATCCCCCACTGAGCTGTCCCCGAGGCTATTTTCAGATGACCCCAAGGCTCCCGTCAGATAGCCTCTCTACCCTCCTAAGGAGGACTTCTCTCTCTCTCTCTCTGGATAGTCATAATGAATTAAAAATTTGAACTAGAGTCACTAGTTCTCAGAACTGGCTGACCAAATTCACCCAAGGACATTATCTGTAAGTATTGATGTTCAGGCTCTGCCCAGCAGATTCTGATTCAAAAGGTCTAGAGGGGGGCCAAGTGCTGATATTTAAAAAAAAATTCCCAAGTGATTATAATGTTCAACCAGGAATGAAAAAAATGAAAACAGGAAAAAAATTAATAAAAGAAGAAAAATATTAGTAGATATTAGGCCCTTTTAAGAATCTGAAGGGAGATTTATGCTTTACATAATTTTAATATTAGAACTTGAACAGATTAGGAAATTGTGTGCTGCTATGTTGCATAAAATCATCTAGTGCAGGATGCGGCGAGTTCTTTAGTACTTTTAATACCAATGTAACAAAAACATGGCTAGAAAATGACTTATCTTTGAAACAAACCACACTGAAGATGGAAACGCTCCTTAGAGTGAATCACAACTTACTTAGAGCCATCCTGTGGACTATTTCCAACTCGTCCTGATCAGAAGTACCTACTGGCAAAATGAAACCGCTCACTGGTAGCCAGAACAGAATATTTGGGAGAGTGTAGTTGGAGAAGCAGAAGGCCGTCTTCTGAGCCACAAGATATAAAATTTTGTGGCTGACGAGATTTTATCTGTCTTTGGGGGAAACTGTCCCTCCTATTTTATTCATCAGCTTGACCTAAGAAAATTCAATCTAGCAATGAAATTAACACTGATCATAGTAAATTCAGCAGGGACCAGACAACTCAACGTGGAGAGACTATTCAGAGTCCATCAAAGGTACTAAGCAAATCCTTAATCAAGGGCTTTTATGCCATGCGGGGTCAGACCCCTCACTTCGTAGGGAAAGGCCATGGTGAGAACAGCTCTCAGAGCCGCTCAGCACCAGTAACACGTAACAGAGCTGCCACTGCTGAAATTCTCAAAGACTGGGAAGGGCCAGCAGGGCCACAGGACAGTAGGTGTCAGGGTTAATGAGGCCCTTCTCTGAATCACTTCCAGAGGCTCTGGAGCTCTTTCACGCAGGCATGCCCACAGTGGTGGACAGAGGCACTGCCCATTTTCTCCCCTATAAATGCAGAATGTCCTTATCTCGGCAAAAGGCAGCCATCCAAGTCAAGTATGGTAATGAAATGTTATTTATCAGAACTTTGGATGCGGGTATGGGTGGCAAGATAAAGATAAACTTCTAGAGCCTGAGGAACAATGACAGCAGCAACAAAGGAAGGATAAACATTCTGAACTTATGCGTGTCAAAAATTAAGCAAATTTAAGTTGAATTGATTCTCAAACAACCCAAGAACAAAGTGGAAAAAATTATAGAAAATACAATAAAGGGTGAATTTCCTTAATCTTTTCTTTTCTCTTCTTCTTCTCCTCGTCCTCCTCCTCTTTTGTTTGTTTTTGAGACAGGGTCTTGCTCTGTCATTCAGGCTGGAGCGCAATGGTGCAATCATAGCTCATTAGAGCCTCGACCTCCCAGGAAGCTGGAACTATAGACTCACAGCACCACACCCAGCTAATTATTTTTTGAGACGGAGTTTTGCTCTTGTTACCCAGGCTGGAGTGCAATGGCGCGATCTCAGCTCACCGCAACCTCCGCCTCCTGGGTTCAGGCAATTCTCCTGCCTCAACCTCCTGAGTAGCCGGGATTACAGGCACGCACCACCATGCCCAGCTAATTTTTTTTTTTTGTATTTTTAGTAGAGATGGTGTTTCACCATGTTGACCAGGATGGTCTCGATCTGTTGACCTCGTGATCCACCCACCTTGGCCTCCCAAAGTGCTGGGATTACAGGCTTGAGGGTTTTACCACACTGCCCAGGCTGTTCTCCAGCTCCTGGGCTTGAGCAATCTGCCTGCCTCAACCTCCCAAAGTGCTGAGACTACAGGCATGAGTCACCATGCTCAATCTCCTTAATCTTTAAAAAACTCATATGAAGCAAAAAGAAAATCATTAATACCTCAGTAAATAAATGAGTAAAGGACATAGATTACTATATGCAAATCATTTATATACATTTTTAAAATCATATAACAAGAGTAATCAAAATTGTAAATAAGATGTTAATTTTGCCTATGAAATTGGCAGCGGCTTTCTCAAGCTGTGGCATGGAGACGTCAGGAGTGATGCCCTGAGGGAATCCCATCCCTCTGGAAGGACGCATCAGAGGGGATACATGGCCTCAACAATGTTAAATTAATGTATCCTTTCTGATAACCATTTGGCACCTGATAAAAGAACCTTGAAAAGTACATAACCTTGTATTCAGCATGGCTTTTAAGATGTTTTTTTCTAAATTATTAACAAAGAAATAGTGCAAGTACATGTTTTAGAAATCAGGCCAGGTGCAGAGGCTCATGCCTATAATCCCAGCACTTTGGGAGGCTGAGACATGTAGATCCTTTGAGGTCAGGAGTTCGAGACCAGACTGACCAACATGGTGTCACTTCATCTCTACTGAAAATACACAAACAAAAATTAGCTGGGCATGGTGGTGCATGCCTGTAATCTCAGCTACTTGGGAGGCTGAGGTAGGAGAATTGTTTGAATCTGAGAGGCGGAGGTTGCAGTGAGCCAAGATCACACTACTGCACTCCAGCCTGGGTGACAGAGACCCTGTCTCAAAAAAAAAAAAAAAAAAAGAAAATGAAAAGAAAAAAATCAAATAGCACCAGGAGAATTGTAATTAAAAAAAAAAAAAACCCAGCAATTCCATGTTCCATTTTTTTAAGTCCTCTGGGCTTGATCTTTTAGCAGCTTTTGTTTTTCTTCTGTTATATATCTCTCTGTTTTGTCCATAATCAATATACTTATTTCTTACATTTTTAGACAGTATCTATTGACTCCTAGTGTCCACTGCACTCACTTTTCCTCTCACTGTGATTATTTCACAAGTTGTAGAGGGATAACCAGTGTTTCAAATATTAAGATTATGTCAACATTGTTCACTTGGCTACGATTATTTCCTTTCTAAAGACCACGCGCTTTTCCTGGGTTAGCGACTGTCCTGTTCCGGTCACTCGTGTAGTTTTCTATATATTGATCTTTAATTATTTCCAGTGCTCTTTCACATGTGTCATATATGAATACACGCAGCTATTTCTGTAATAACATATGTTTTACTGAAAACTTCACCTTCTGTAAAGCTGTGTCTAAACGTCATAGGGTTTATGGGAAAAAAAAATGAGGTTAAAATAGGTCTCTCAAAACCTGCGTAATTTTATAATCAAAGCACTGACAAAAATGACAACTGGCATCTTTACAGATCCCCTGGAGAATGTGTGTGGATAGCTCAGTATGACTGTGATCGGCTTTAAGGATATGGAAAAGAAATGGTAGCTTATGGGTGGACACTGAGATAGTATTTGTGGAAATGAAGTTCTGAGCACCAGAGGAAGAGCAACCTGCTATAAACCAAGAGCTGCTCGAGGTTGGGGATGTTCTTGGTTGAGGGAGCCCCAAGCTCATTATGCTCATTTTTAAGTTAAAAAAAATAATAATAAAGTTCAAAGAGATTCTGGGAAGGTAATAATGGCAGCAGAGACTGCTCTTTAAAAAAAAAGTCTCCCTGAATTCCCACATTAAAAATATTGAACAACAAAATCGATAACACAGACATTTATAACAAACCTGGGTGACAATGTATCCCCAAGAACCCCCAGATACAAGTAGATGGGGTCAAGCTACCAATAGCTATAAGGCCTGCATCATGTCAGTGTCTGTGAGGGAGGAAGGAGTTGAAGCATTCATGCAGATTGCACCCCCATGACCCAAGCACCTCCCCCTAGGCCCCACCTCCCAACACTGCTACACTGGGGACCAAATTTCAACCTAAGTTTTCATGGGGACAAACTCAAACCACAGCAAAGGTCAAATACACAAGCTTTATCCACAACAGAGATATCTTGAGGTTTCTCCAGGCTGGAGGAAGAAATAGCCTCATCTCTGGCTTGGTTACCCTTCCAAAGTAGGGAATTATTGATGTGGACCTCAATAGTTGAGACTGGTCTTAGAAGTCAAGCTGAGTCATTATCTCGGCTTATGACTGATATTGCTGGGCATGTGCATCCACCAGAAGCACCGCGTCTACCCATGTCCACTGAGAGGTCCTCTTCAGTGGTCTTCAAGTACACAGGATTGTCAAAGATCACGCTTTTCATGTTCCTGTGCTCCCAATTCTGCCACTTAAGTATCCACCTACTGCTGCCATTGCTTAGAGTAAAAGGGAAATGGTGACCCAGGCAGGAGAAGGCCCTTTTGGAGGAAAACTGATTTCTCATACCAGAGTGGACACAGTAATCCTTTGATATTCTCTGCCATTTTCCTTTAGATCGTACCCACTGGGACAGGAACAGGCATATTTGGGAGAGTAATTAATTGGTGGTGCTGAAAGGTGTAGGTATTTAGATCCTCTATTCTCTATGTCTTCTTCACACACATCCTTATCTGATAGCTTCACACCAAGTTTTACAAGTTCATGAAAGATAATACAGTCTTGGGCATCATGAAGGTTGTAAACTAGAGCAGACAGCTCCAATCCAGTGAATTTACTGGCACCACAGCCTGCTTTATTTTCTCCATCTATCCAGATGATCCTCAAATACTGTCAGTGCAAAAAAATGAGCTAGGAACTCAATAAAGCAAGAAAACTTTCCTGCAATTAAAGAGAAAAAAACTGCTCCATTGGTGTATATCTCTGCTTTGGTACCAGTACCATGCTGTTCTGATTACTGTAGCCTTGTAGTATAGTTTGAAGTCCGGTAGTGTGATGCCTCCCGCTTTGTTCTTTTTGCTTAGAACTGACTTGGCTATGCGGGCTCTCTTTTGGTTCCATACGAAGTTTAAGGTGTTTTTTTCCAGTTCTGTGAAGAAGGTCATTGGTAGCTTGATGGGGATAGCATTGAATCTGTAAATTACTTTGGGCAGTATGGCCATTTTCATGATATTGATTCTTCCTAACCATGAACATGGAATGTTTCTCCATCTGCTTGTGTCCTCTCTTATTTCCTTGAGCAGTGGTTTCTAGTTCTCCTTGAAGAGGTCCTTTACATTCCTTGCTAGTTGTATTCCTAGGTATTTTATTCTCTTTGTAGCAATTGTGAATGGCAGTTCATTCTTGATTTGGCTTTCTTTAAGTATGTTATCGGTGTATAGGAATGTTTGTGATTTTGGCATATTGATTTTGTATCCTGAGACTTTGCTGAAGTTGCTTATCAGTTTCAGGAGATTTTGGGCTGAGACGATGGGGTCTTCTAGATATACAATCATGTCATCTGCAAATAGAGACAATTTGACTTCCTCCTTTCCTATTTGAATACCCTTTATTTCTTTTTCTTGCCTGATTGCTCTGGCTAGAACTTCCAGTACTATATTGAATAGGAGTGGTGAGAGAGGGCATCCTTGTCTAGTGCCAGATTTCAAAGGGAATGCTTCCAGTTTTCGCCCATTCAGTATGATATTGGCTTTTGGTTTGTCATAAATAGCTTTTATTATTTTGAGATGCAAACTGGCTAGCCATGTGCAGAAAGCAGAAACTGGACCCCTTCCTGACACTTTACACTAAAATTAACTCCAGATGGGTTAAAGACATAAACATAAGACCTAACACCATAAAACCCTAGAACAAAATCTAGGCAAAACCATTCAGGACATAGGCGTAGGCAAGGTCTTCATGACCAAAACACCAAAAACATTGGCGACAAAAGCCAAAATAGACAAATGGGACCTAATCAAACTCCACAGCTTCTTCACAGAAAAGAAACCGTCATTAGAGTGAATCAGCAATGAACAGAAGGGAAAAAATTTTTGCAGTTTGCCCATCTGACAAAGGGCTGATATCCAGAATCTACAAAGAACTAAAACAGATTTACAAGAAAAAAACAAGCCCATTCAAAACTGGGCGAAGGAAATGAAAAGACACTTTACAAAAGAAGACATACATGAGGCCAACAAACATATGAATAAATGCTCTTCATCACTGGTCATTAGAGAAATGCAAATCAAAACTACATTGAGATACCATCTCACGCCAGTCAGAATGGCGATCATTAAAAAAATCTGGAGACAACAGATGCTGGAGAGGATGTGGAGAAACAGGAACACTTTTACACTGTTGGTGGGAGTATAAATTAGTTCAACCATTGTGGAAGACGGTGTGGCGATTCCTCAAGGACCTAGAAATAGAAATTCCATTTGACCCAGCAATCCCATTACTGGGTATATAGCCAAAGGATTATAAATCATTCTACTATAAGGACACATGCACATGAATGTTCACTGCAGCACTGTTTACAATAGCAAAGACCTGGAACCAACCCAAATGACCAACGATGACAGACTGGACAGGGAAAATGTGGCACATATACACCATGGAATATTATGCAGCCATCAAAAACGATGAGTCCATGTCCTTTGTAGGAACATGGATGAACCTGGAAACCATCATTCTCAGTGAACTGACACAAGAACAAAAAATCAAACACCGCATAGGTGTTTCTCACTCATAGGTGGGTGTTGAACAATGAGAACACAAGAACACAGGGAGGGGAGCATCACACTCTGGGGTCTGTAAGGGGAAAATAATAGGGGAGGGACAGTGGCAGGTTGGGGAGAGATAGCATGGGGAGAAATGCCAGATATAGGTGATGGGAGGAAGGCAGCAAATCACACTGCCACGTGTTTACCTACGCAACAATCTTGCATGTTCTTCACATGTACCCCAAAACCTAAAATGCAATTTTAAAAAACTACATGTTCTAGAAATAGATACACAGGAAGAAGGAAACAACTGTCTCTATTTTTTAAAATGGAAGAGTTCCTTTGAATCTGGCATAGTATAAACATTGACTCACCTAGACATCTCTTATTCATGTTTAAAAGAACCAAATATTATAAATAAAACGCATTCATCTTGAAAAAGAAGAGAAAAGAAAAAAACTGAGACTACATACTGAAAGAACAAGTCACATAGCTGTGAATATCAACCAGAACAACAAACACCGAAACCAAACTAGGCTGGAATTTAAGACAAGGAAAAAGCTTTTTGGACATCTAAGCAAAATTAGGAAGCAATTTATAATGAAAAGTCTTTTCAAACACAATACCTTATGGCAGAAAAAAATGGACTAACATGTTAATACCTTACGGCAGAAGAAAATGGACTAACATGTTTAAAATACTAACGGAAAGAAAATGTGAGCAAAGAATTGTATGTCCAGCAAAATGGATTTTCTCAAGAATAAAAGGTACAAAGTTTTATTAACATGAAAGAATTTAGAAGATACTGTCCTCACAGATCCCTTCTGAAGAACCTACTGGAGAACAAGATTCATGCAATAAAAATGACCGAAGAACCATTGATATAAGTTCTAGTAATGAACAGTAAACACACGGTTAATACAGAACAGGGGTAAGCATACATCATACAGTGGTTTCTGTCTTAGTGTAGACATAGTACAACTGTTTTAAAACGGGGGGATAAATGGGGAAAGAATATACAGTAAAAACACTTTTCAGCAATCACATTGGTGGTGGGAGTATTTGTACTGTTATTCTGAGATGACTGTATACATAATTAATATAGAATAAAGCATGTGAATATGGAATATTCTAATTATATTGATATGGCTTGGTTGTGTCCTCACCCAAATTTCATCTTGAATTGTAGCTCCCATAATTGCATGTGTTGTGGGAGGGACCCAGTCGAAGACAACTGAATGATGGGGGCAATTTCCCTCCTATTGTTCTCATGCTCATGAAATCTGATGGTTTTATAAGGGGAAACCCCCTTCACTTGGGTCTCAGTTCTCTACTGTCTGCCACCATATAGGACATGCCTTTTGTCTTCTGCCATGATTGTGAGGTCTCCCCAGCCACACGGAACTGTGGGTCCATTAAACTTCTTGTTCTTTATAAATGACCCAGTCTTAGTATGTCTTTATCAGCAGTGTGAGAATGTGCTAATACATATATCATCCCTGTGTCATTGAGAACCAGGATTCTCAGTGTGAAAGAAAGGACATGCAGATGTAAAATATAAGCGGTTCAGTGAAAAGTAAAAGATTACCAGTGAAAACTCACGGAGATTTTATATTTAAATATATATTTTCTAGCTGTCTTCACCAAAAAGACCTAGAAACTATTACATATCCTTTGACATTCTAAGACTCAGTTTCAGGGCTGTAGGAGGCACAGGGAGGGCTTTGAGGCTCACACGGGGATGCTGGCTGTCATTTCTTAATGTGGTCCAAAGCTCTTTCTGCCTGCAGACTTGAGGACTCCTTCTGTTGAGAGAGGAGTGGGTGCAGAGCTACCCCAGAGGATTCCTGTAAACAATGTTGGAATATAAATATCACTTGCCACCCAACAAACCAAGGCTTCTAGAAGAAAAGGCTGGTTGTTTACTTGTATCGGTCATGTCAAATATGTTTTTTAAAAAGCAAGGAAGAACTGAAAGAAAACACACGAATATAGCCGCGGTTATCTCTGGGAATGCTGGGATTGCAGATAAAGTTTTAATTTTAGTCTTTATACTTTCTGTATTTTACAAACTTCTATAATGAACATATGATCGAAATGAACCTGTAATTGAAAAAGAAGAGCTTTAAAACAAAAAGAGGATGAAATTGTATTATGAAAACACACATCTAAAAACACATGTATTAAAGTGTATGTTTTGTAAGAGGATCACCAAGTAACCAAACCCAGCAATTCCAACATTGTTTACAGGAATCCTCTGGGGTAGCTCTGCACCCACTCCTCTCTCGACAGAAGGAGTCCTCAAGTCTGCAGGCAGAAAGAGCTTTGGACCACATTAAGAAATGACAGCCAGCATCCCCGTGTGAGCCTCAAAGCCCTCCCTGTGCCTCCTACGGCCCTGAAAGAGGAAAGCTCTGTCAGCCCTGCTTGCAAGCTTGGAGGGCAAGACCTCCACGCTTTCATTTCAAATGCTCGTCACTGGGCTGCAGGGACTTGGGAGCTATAGATAACTTCTTTCCAGGAGACATAGTATCCCAAAGAAGTATCCTGTTAGTCTGTTCTCACATTGCTATAAAGAAGTACCTGAGACAAGGTAATTGATAAGAAGAGAAGTTGCAGGCTACCCGGGAAACATGATGCTAGCATTTGCTTGGCCTCAGAGGAGGCCTCAGTAAACCTTTAGTCATGGCAGGAGGTGAAGGGAGAGCACACACATTACACAGCCAGAGCAGGAGCAAGAGAGAGGGCGAGGGGGGTGCCACACACTTTTTTTATACTTTAAGTTCTGGGGCACATGTGCAGAACGTGCAGGTTTGTTACATGGGCATACGCGTGCCATGGTGGTTTGCTGCATCCATTCCCCCATCATCCACATTAGGTATTTCTCCTAATGTTATCCCTCCCCAATCCCCCACCCCTGCCATCCCTCCCCTAACCCCCGTAACCCCCTGACAGGCCCCAGTGTGTGATGTTCCCCTCCCTGTGTCCATGTGTTCTCATTGTTCAACACCCACTTATGAGTGAGAACATGTGGTATCTGGCTTTCTGTTCTTATGGCAGTTTGCTGAGAATGACGGTTTCCAGCTTCATCCATGTCCCTACAGAAAACAGGAACGCATCCTTTTTTATGGCTACATAGTATGCCACACACTTTTCAGCAACCAGATCTCACAAGCACACACTCACTGTCCTGAGGACAGTGCTAAGGGGGACGGTTCTAAACCATTCATGAGAAACTCATCCCCATGACCCAACTGCCTCCCCCCAGGCCCCACCTCCAAAACTGGAGATTACAATTCAACATGAGATTTGGGCAGGGACCCAGGCCCAAACCACAGCAAGTGTGAAATGGAACAGCACACCTCCTGCCTCAGGTCTTCCAGCATATCCTGGAACAAATATCTCGTCACCTGATGCTGACACACACAGCATCTTCAGTAAAATGTTTTTATCAGAAGTTCTTCCCCGTGGGTTTCAGTGACCACAACAGTTTAGTGGTCAGAGAAGGGAAGACACGGGCATGGCCGCCAAAAGGAAGAGTGATTTAATCCCTTACTTTGGCCCCAAAGTGTCTTCACAAGTCAACTATCTGATGCCTCGGTTTCCCTCCTACAAAATGAAGGAAATCTCACTTGTTATTTATTTTAAAGGAGTGCAATGAAGATTAATGAGATGTTTATAAATATCCTGAAATCCCCCGAGGGAAAAGCCCCCGACACAAAAGTGTGATGTTGACAAAAAGCGTACTTCTAGGCCTCATCTCCAGAAATGATCATCAGTCAGTCTGGAGCTGTGCCCAGGAATCTGCATTTTAATCAGCGAATTCTTACTCTGACCACACTTCGGGAATCTGTGGCCTAAACCTTCCGGTCTGAAGGTTTGTGGTGAACTAATGGTCATATCATTTTCTGAAGGCAGAGAAGAGCTGGGACTAACGGAATTCTAACTCTAGCTCTAAATTTTGGTCCAGAATGGGATAATGGAGAGAAAATAACAGAGGGCAGGGATGAATGATTTTGTGGGGCAAACTGTCCCATGGCTACATAGAGTCACTCACATACCCATGGCGACAAAAGGCAACCGAGGCCACATAGTTGGAATAAATAAACATTGTAGATCCATGCTGTGTCACACGGCAGGCACTACGTAGATCCATGCTGTGTCACACGGCAGGCACTACGTAGATCCATGCTGTGTCACACGGCAGGCACACTGTAAACGCTCAATACGTGGCTATCAAGCATTTACAATGTGGCTAGTCAGAATTGAGATTTAATGTGTATATAAAATACATCTCAGATTTCAAGGACTTCATACCATATATACATACATATATACACACACACACACACACACACACACACACACACACACATATATATATCAAATATTTCATGTCTTATTTCATTTATGTTGAAATGATGTTTTGGACCTATTGTGTTACATACAATATATTTAAATTAATTTCGCTTGTTTCCTGATCCTTTTCTAAATGTCGCTACTGGAAAACTGAAAATTACTTATGTGGCTCTCATTATATTCCCATTAGACAGCACCGTTCCAGATCAGGACACTGCCTGGGTCTTAACTGGTGGAATGCCTTGATCTTGCAGCGTGCTCCTTCTGGGTTATATTGGAGTGCCAAGAGTCCCTTCTACCCGGCTGTCATAGCAGGTGACTTAACGGTAATGGCCCCTCAAGAAAGACGAAGAGCAGACAGCCTGGTGCAGCTCATTCACTTGTCCAGGAAGCCTGCCAAATACAAACGCCCCTGTAATACAGAGAAGGAGTCAAAGGACATGAATTTGACTAATCACTGAAAGACAATGAAAGCCCAGCAATGCCTGAAGTGTGCTGTTCAGGAGCCTCTAGCTCCCAGTGTCCTGCTCCTACCTATGTCCAGTGGGGAAGGGCAAGGTGGGGATGGACAGAGACAGAGCGAAGGGATCTAGAGGGGTAAGAACACATTTGGGCCATTTCATTTTCTCCTGAGGCAGACCTTGCACCTGGCACAAACCCACCCAGTGTTACCTGCAGTGACTTGAGAAGTCCTTTTGGAAAGTATTTCTTTAATTTAAAATAAGTCATTACATTATTTTTCAGGTGTTTTTCTTCATCACTGGCCCCCAGGTGCCAGTAAAGATAGAATTAAAACATGAGCAAAGTTCTTTTTCAATGAAAGAACAAGCAGAGATGAATTCGTAGGTTATTTTGGAACATGGCAAATTTTACACCTAGAGAAAAGTGTAAGAAAAAAGGATTCTCACCTTGTTAACTAAACTAGAACAGAAGATTCAGATGTGTTGTGACTTCTTGGCTGCTGGGGGAGCTGCGCTACCCTAAAATTCTACGAAGACTCTGAACTCCCACAACTTCCATCTCTGGTGTGCTCATTTGAGCTCCTGTCTTGTACCTTCTGTGCCGAGGTCCCAGAGACCGGTGCCATGGCATCGATGAGCTCTCCACCTGAATCTCAGGATGCCGGGACAGCCACACCCCTAAGTCTGGAGTCAGTCACTGGCCATGGCAGCTTTCCTCAGTGACCCAAACTGTGGCATCGTTACTCACAGGCAAGAGCTGCGATCTACGTTGGAAAACTCAGTTTTCCGAAACGAAAGCTCCTAGCATCTTGTCACACCCTTGCTTCAGGTATGACCTCATTCACCCAACAGAAGGAACTGGGTGAAACTAGAAATTATATTCAGTTATGGAGACAGAAGTTGTACTTTCTCTTGCCCAAAAGCTACCTCATGGGACTGTGTCTGGGAGGCTTCACGGCATTTTAGTCTACTTGTACTGAGTTACACTAGACTGCAGGTGGCAATTTAGTTTAAGCAAAAGTGTACAGGAGAAGTCACAGACACGCGTGTAGCCACACGCTCTGTGGCAAGGAGTTACTCGTCAGCCACACAGAGGCCAAACAGTCTAGTCTCCCAATTCCACCATTTTTGTTTTGCTTATTGTGGATTTTCTGACAGGAAATGGAAATTTGGTTGATAATTACCAGGCCTGCAGATAAGGCTTCCTCATTAAAGTCTCATAAAACCATGAAAATAAATCATTGCAAGTGAAGAGGGAAAGAAAATCTTCTGTTTAGACTTTCCGTGACCATAGAAGCCAATCACTTTTTCTCTTGCAGCCCAGCGACGTTATATTCAGCCAGCATGCAGGCTGGCCGTCGGAGGGAAGGACTCAGCGACCTCACAGAACTTTTCTGATTTTGAGTTAATGGTTTGGTATGTCAAAGACATGCCAAGCCTGGCAAGAAAAATTATGAAACTGCAGCTGAGGAAACACAGCAGAGGAAGCCCGTGTAATACATGTCTGCAGATACGGTACAGACGTAAATAAATACTACAATTTCGAGAAAATTGGAGGGGTCTGTTTGGCCTTTCCTGGAGGTCAAAGCTGTTCAGAAATCACTCAAATGGTGATAACCCCAAATAAGACTCAGCTGAAAGCTGGAACACACCGCCTTTCCCACCCCGCATCTGGTGCAGTGTCTTCCTCTTCTGAACATCAGCTCCGGGCACTGGGGACTCTCACACAATTCAGCTTCTTCAGGGATTCCTCTCCAACCATTTCCCAACTCAGCCACAAGCTCAGGAGCTTTCCAGTTTCTCTACCATAATTTGTCTGGTCCCAAGTCTTAGCTTTTCTTCATTCTGGAAAAAGGTGTTACTGATTGATGGACCTTCACAATAGCCTTCAAGGTTTCACCTAGGGTTCCTGAGAAGTTGGTATGTGAAGATTTTTTCCAACGGAACTGATGCCTGGAGCTCACATCCTCATTAGACTGCCCTTGCTAAAACCAGGAAAGAAACACACTCCAAAGTAATTGAATTTCAGACTACAATGAATCCAGATTACTTACCAGCCACGTCATTAAAATGAAGATTCTCAGAGCAGATTACCGGGAGCCAAGGTAACCAACTCCAGCGTTTCCTTGGACTCAGGTTCCCGAGAGGTGAGCTTGTTGGTGTAAAGCCAGGCAAACTTGGACAAATTAATCACTGGTGGACCAGAGACATCCGCAGAAACTCAAGACAAATGTGCATTTCACAATTTCCTAAGAGGCTGAACTATGTTGTAAGCAGTGACCACAAAGTACCCAAACATGAGGAGGTGTGATTTGTCCAACATTTCCTTGACTTCGGTGGCAAGTAGAAAACTAGGCATGCAGGTTGAGATGCAAGGCTTCGTCAGCTCCAAATGTCTCTGTGACTGTAGGTTTCATCACTCCACCAAAAGGAATTGGCCAGTTTTAAACCCTCATTCTCAAACATGGTTGAGGCTGGGTGCAGTGGCTAACGCCTGTAATCCCAGCACTTTGGGAGACTGAGGTGGACAGATCACCTGAGGTCAGGAGTTGGAGACTAGCCTGGCCAACATGGTGATACCCTGTCTCTACCAAAAATACTGAAATTAGCCGGGCATGGAGGGGCATGCCTGTAATCCCAGCCACTCAGAAGGCGGAGGCAGGAGATCTCTCTAACCCGGGAGGCGCAGGTTGCAATGAGCCAAGATCATGCCACTGTACTGCAGCCTGGGCAGCAGAGCAAAACCCTGTCGAAAGAAAGAAAGAAGAAAGAAAGAAAAAGAAAGAAAAAAGAAAGAAGGAAAGAAAGAAAGAAAAGAAAGGAAAGAAAGAAAGAAAGAAAAAGAAAAAAGAGAAAGAAGGAAAGAACGAAGAAAGAAAAGGAAGGAAAGAAAGAAGAAAGAAAGAGAAAAGAAAGAAAGAAAGAAAGAGAAAGAAAGAAAGAAAGAAAGAAAGAAAGAAAGAAAGAAGAAAGATGGCTGAGAAAATGGCTGTGACAGCCCTCGGCAGACCAGTTGCCCTGTCCAAGGTGCTCATACCATGATGATCAGAGAGGATGATGAGCCACTGGGACGTTGCTTTGTCTTCTACTGAAAACACCCATTTCCTCTTTTCCACCTTTCTAAGTGTGTTGACTAGTCAATGGCTTTTGTGTGCTGCTTGTCGCCTATCAGCTGTGCTTTCAAAGGAGCCCTAGAACAACCTCCCCTAGACCCAAACTGCCTGGCCCTGGGGGGAGACACACCCTCCCCACCCGCTCTGCCCGCTCCTGCCTTTCCCCCTCATGCTCTAGTGCTGTAACTGTCAGCGTGAGCGTGGCTGGATACAGGAAAGGCGGCACTCTGGAGTCCAACGTCAGGTGCCTGCCTCCCTCTCGCAACCTGGCACCTCTTCCAGTTGCTGTGACCTGAGCTTTTGAAGCTTGTAGCCCAGAAAGTTATTTTCCATATAATCATGGGGAGTCCCCGCCTAACCCAGGTAACTGCATTCACTTTCTTCTCTATCTTATTTGCTGAGGTGGTGTGCCTATTTTCCACCTCTTTTCAGAAATTCCATTAATGGCACAGTACCAGCTTCAAGGAGTTTCCACTGCAGAGCTCTGGAAGTGACTAACGCGCTGAAGGGGCCACGGGCTTCATCTCAACCCCATCTGAATCTGCGTCTTGGTCTTCTTCATCTCTAGCTGACAACATCCAGGCAGAAGTTCATGCCTAAATCCAAGTGTCAAGACCCCAGAGAGAGTCCCTGGTTCATCTGAAGCGTCATGGAAGCAACAATTTTGGAGCCGCAACTTTCAAGGCTCCCACCGTCTGCCACGTATTAAACAGATTTGTTAAGGGTTGTGAATGACACCGCAGAGGAGCAATCCATGCTCGTCACCATCCAGATGACCTGTCCTTGAAGAATGCCAGGTCTGTTGTTGGAAATGTTTGTTGAGTGAACACAGGAAAATGTGATTCTGCTACCTCCTCCTGCACTCGTGCTCTTGTTCCTGTTAGCTGTGACTTCTTGACTGGTAAAACCCAGAGGAGTGCAGCCAGATGCGGTGGCTCACACCTGCAATCTCATCACTTTGGGAGGCCAAGGTGGGAGGATTGCTTGGGCCCAAGAGTTGGAGACCAGTCTGGGCAACCTATGGAGACCCTGTCACTCCAAAAAGTTTTTTAAAGTTTTAAATGAAAAAATTAAAAAAAAAAAAACCGGGAAGAGTGTTGAATAAGAATTTAAGCAGAAAGGAACTACTGGCTATGTGTCTGACATCTCGGTGAAAATTCTGACTCCCTGGCAGTTGTGGGCCAAACCCCATACACGACATTGCAGCTGTGGAAGACTCTGAGAGCACATGGCCTCTGGGTGCTCCTGCACGGCTAAGCAGACAACAAGCCATCCAAACCTTTGAGGCCGCTGTATCCACACAAAGCAACCACACGATTATATTACCGAAGCATCATCATGGGAACAAGTCTTTTTGAAAAGAAGAAAAGGGAGGAAAGGGGAAATGAGAAACCTTACAGTGGGTAAACACCGCTAAGCCAGTGATCAAGGTTAATATCAACAGTCATAAGTTATGTTCCCACGTGCCCGGATAGGGTCTGATGAAAACTCCACTTTCCCTCTGACTTTTCTTTCAACGACCCGTTACCTCTGTCGAAGCATAAGAAATTCATCACAGTCCAATCACAGAGCATCCTACAATGCACCTGAGCAGGGCTCCTTAACACTGTCAAGGTACCATCAAAAACAAGGAATGCCTGAGAAACTGTCATAGGCGGAGGAGCCTAGACAGACGTGACAGCCCAGTGGAATCCCATGTCCTGGATGAGACTCTAGGAGGCAAAAGGACATTAGGAAAAAACTACAGGAATGTGAATAAACCAGACTTTCATGAATAATAATGTGTCAGCACTGGCTTCTTGATTATGACACATGTACCATTCGAATGTAATGTTACTAGAAGGGGAAATTTGTGTGAAGGCCACGGGGAACTATATAGGAACTCTATGTACGGTCTGCTTAATTTTCCTAAATCTCTGCTAAAAATAAAGTCCATTAATAATAACAATAGTCATAATCATAAAGCACACGCCAGGCACTAGTGCCACTTGGCCAAAGGGGAGGGAGATGCTGAGAATAAATAAGGTACCCCACACCCTGCTCTCAGAGCTAAGGGGTGAACGGTTAATCATCTTACTAGGTTTACTGGTTTTCACTTTACTCCCTAACCCGCCAAACAGTACATGAAGATAATTACCAGAGAAGCCAGACGAAGGTCACACACTGTATGATTCTAAGTTTAAGTGCAAGATGGAGCTGTTTCATGGAGTTCCTGACACATGTAGGCCATGATAACAGGGCCCTGGGATACGGCAGTTTTCAAAAGGATGTGCCGGGAGGAAATTTGATCTTGTGCCTGGTTTTGGGGGCCCTCTTTTGCTTTCCAACTGTCTCTCCAGAAGTGCTCCCTCCCAGCCCACCCTTCCCTCACTCTCACCAGGGCTCAGGAAGTCCTCTGCTATGGAGAGGACTTAGGCGGTGGCCCTGGGTCCTCCACAGATGGCAGATGGCTGTTTCTCCCTCTCTGCTCTGCAATGCCCTTTTCTGGACAGGTGATGCTGACTGATGATGCATTCGTTAACTGTCCCTGGGCGGGGAATTAATGCCTGAAAGATCTCACTGGAATGCGGGAGGAGGGAGCTTTGAGGCAGGGCGATGAGGTCTTTTTCCCCATACAGCTGCTCACCTCCTTCATACATGGGGCCAGCCCAGGGTGCGGCGCTACCCCTGAGACTTGCACCTTCCCGGATTTCCTTCCATTCAGAGGTGCAAGTAGGCCATCCAGCATGATGCCTGCACAAGGCGAAACTTCCCAGTAAGGCCCCGATCGCCTAACTCAGAGCTCCCTCCTCTGTTCCTCCTTCCAAGTCCCAGCCTCAGAATATGCGATGGGGAGGGGACAGTCATGATTCCATGTTCAGGGCAAGAAGAGGAACTCTAAAATCTTTAGCTCTTTTAACAATGGTGAAAGGCAACAGAAGCCAAATCATGGCGGAACCTGAGTCTGCCACTTATGGACAAAACTTGCTAGAGGAGTAGTTCTCACCCTCCGTATCTGTGGGTTTCCCATGCGTGGATTCAACCAATGGCAGGTTAAAAATATTAGAAAACACAATTGCATCTGAACATGTCCAGACGTTTTCCCCTTGTCATTAACCCCTAATCAACACACGACAAGTCTTTACATAGCATTTCCATTGTATGGTTATTACAAGTAACCTAGAGATGGTGTAAAGTCAGTGGGTGTGGAGGCACGTGAGCAGGTGCACATACTACACCTCTTCACATCAGGGACTGGAGCATCCTCAGATTTTGGTACCCATGGGAGTCCTGGAACTAATCCTCCTTGGATACTGAGGGACAACTGTATTTATAACTCATCTTCCGAATTGTAAATATATTTTCTCATTCCCAGGATTTTCTTTCTCTTTTTCCAGTTTGTAAAAAGAGAGACAGGGTCTTGCTCTGCCGCTCAGGCTAGAGTGCAGTGGTGCAATCACAACTCACCGCAGCCTTGACCTCCCAGGCTCAGGTGATCCTCCCACCTCAGCTTCTAAGTAGCTGGAGCTACAGGTGCCTGCCACCATGCCTGACTAATTGTTTATTTGTATTTCTTGTAGAGGTGGGGTCTCCCCAGCCATGTTGCCCAGGCTGGTCTTAAACTCCTGGGTTCAAGTGATCTGCCCACCTTGGCCTCCCAAACTGCTGGGATTACGGGTGTGAGCCACCACAACCAGCCTTTGTTGTAATTTTCTTAATAACATTTTTTTCTCCAGCTTTCTGTATTGTAAGAATAGAGAATACAATACGTATAACACAAAAATACGTGTTAATCAACTGTTTATGTTATGAGCAAGTCTTCCAATCAACAGTAGGCTATTAGTAGTCAAGGTTTAGGGGAGTCAAAGTTAGACACAGATTTTGGACCGCACGAGGGGTCGAGGCCCCTACCCCCGTCTTGTTGAAGGATCAACTGTATATTCAGGATGCTGTGAGAGCATGATGGGAAAGAGTTGAGCCCTCACGTGGGGGTCAGGGGCTGTTCCCAGGAGAAGAGATCGCAGGGCTGAACCTGGAAGGAACTAAGCAGGCACAAGGGGTAGGTTGAGGCAGTATCCAGGCCCTGGTGATAGCAACGCAGTCTCCAAATGAGGACCCTGGAAGAACCAGTTCCAGGAACCTTGGGTAGCTCTGCTTGGTTTCCCTGCAGATCTGAGCCTTCAATCTCTCGAGAGCGGAATGGTACCAAGATGGTAAAGTGAGGCTGAGGTTCAATCCCGTCCTGCCCCTGATACCTATGTGCACATCTCCATGACCCCGCATGTCCTCACCGCCTACACATTTTGGTGTAAGTGCTCAAGAGTTTTCCTATCCCTCAGCTTAGAATCAAGAGATCTCAATGGTACACAAAAATCCGAAAGGCCTGTGGTCAGCACGACAGCACCCCAGGGGCCCCCAGGAGCTGGTTCACATCTCAGTGGAAAGTCTGACTCGGGTCCTTCCAGGTCTTCAAGCTTCGCTTAGGGAACTGAGTCTTCCACACTTTGTGAATGCCAGGCCCTGACTCAGCACCCTTCCATCACAAAGTGTTTACTGGGAAATACTGAAGCGAGAAAATTAGAACATTATTGTCGCGAGTTTCATTTTTTATGCTGCAAAAGATAGTCAATCACAAAATTCGCCCCTAATTTTGACAGTATATGTTCTCCCTTCTGGGATGAGTTATGTGACCTTATATGTCCTTTTTAATGAAATGGTTGTAACAGTAGATGACAGGGTCTTTTCAAATGTCTTTTCTTGGCAAAATTATCATTTGGTAACTTCTGCCAAACTCAGTTTTTATTTTGACTGATACCAGTTGATGGAATCTCTAAATCTGGGGATCACTGAATTGGTCATTCTAGAACTGAAATTAAAGTTCTGGGACTAGGTCTCAACTCTGTCTTCTTTGTCAGAAGTAATAGATTAGGCCTCTGGCTCAATTCCAAGGTAGTTAAAATGCATTCCAGTAGGCATCTGCCAGGATAGCACAGACTGTGCTATAGTAACAGAGTCAGCCTAAAATCCCAAAGGCGTAATACAAAAACAAATGTATTTCTTACTCACATTACACATCCACCATGGGTCAATGGTGGTTTGTAGACTCCACGTGGTCATTCAGGGACTCAGGCTGATGGAGGACTATTTATACACTTTCTGAATGTGCTTAGAAAGTGCATGTGACCGCTGGAGACACCATGAAATATGAAGAGAAGACTGGAAAGCCACATAGAAACTCTCATGTCCAGGCCTAGAAGTGACCAAGCTTACTCCTGCTCATGACCCTTTAGTCAGAACTGTGGTCCTGGCCCAGTCTAGCAGTAAGGGAGGCCGGGAAGTGCAGGGGAGCACATGGATATTCAGTAAATACTAAATGCTTCTGTCATATCTGGACTATAATAGGAAAGAGAAACTGAACAGGTAAGTAAAGGCAAGACTGCAAAGCATTTTTATTTCCAGGTTAAAGTGTTAGCACACCAGCCTGTAGGCATCAGAGAGCATGAAGGGATTGAACACAATTAAGCTAGTCCCAGTATGAAGGGCAGATTGGAAGGAAGGCACTGGAGCCAGGGAGACCAGTTAAGGGATGTTGTGATAGTGCTGGCATTTGTAACCAGACCTACATTAGTGTGATCTAAGGGGAGTGAAAAGCAGGGGTGGGTGTGAAATTTTCAGCAGAAGATTAATTACATGGAATGTCATGATTGAGAATCCAGATTTTGAAGTCAAGAGGCAATACTTGAAACCACAAGATCCTGCCAAGGGAGGGAGGAGGAGGTTCCATGCAAGCCTTGCTGCCCCTTGGCAAGGAGGTGTGTGTGGGGTCGCTGATGGAGACTGAGAAGTCACCTTCCTCGAGGGAGGTGAGTATTGAGAGAGCAAGAATTAGACTCCAGCATTCTGTCTTTCTGAAAATGACTTACCTAACCTTCAGACAAAGGGAGCAAGAATAAAATCAGGTTTTTCAGTCTGGGTGCAGTGGCTCACGCCTGCAATCCCAGCACTTTGGGAGGCTGAGGTGGGCGGATCACCTGAGGTCAGGAGTTCGAGATGAGCCTGACCAACACGGAAAAATCCCGTCTCTACTAAAAAATACAATATTATCTGGGTGTGATGGTGCATGCCTGAAATTCCAGCTACTTAGGAGGCTGAGGCAGGAGAAGCACTTGAACCCGGGAGGCCGAGGTCGCAGTGAGCTGAGCTGGCACCACTGCATCCCAGCCTGGGCAACAAGAGCAAAACTCCATCTTTTAAAAAAAAAGATTTTCATTTCTGCATAAGTTTGAGGTTTTCTATATTTTTCAATTTCTCTAAATTGAAGACATATTACTTTTGTAATAAGATTATAATGTTTTTAGTTTAAAAAAGAAGAATGATGTCAAATGAAAATCTATCTACTGCAAAACTAACAATCTTCCACTGAAAATCATGTACATTCTAGTCCCGTGTCTCCCACCCTCAAGTGTATTTCCTGAGAACCCAATACCCCACGGGAACTGGAAGTGAGGGTGTGTATGAATGAACACATCACAGCATACACACTCCGACGTAAATACACACATAACTGTTAGGGGCAACTCGGTGATTCTGTCCATCTTTATCAGATCATTCTCTGACCCATACATTGAGGAATTACACTTACTGTTTGGAATAGAAAATGTATGCACTGGATGAGTGAGAAATTTTCCTTTCTTTCTTTCTTTCTCTCTCTCTCCTTCCCTCCCTCTCTCTCTCCCCCTCCCTTCCTTTTCTTCTTTCTTTTTCTTTCTTTCTCTCTGTCTCTCTTCTTTCTTTCAAGACAGAGTTTTGCTCTCATTGTTGCCCAGGCTGGAGTGCAATGGCGCAGTCTCAGCTCACTACAACCTCTGCCTCCCAGGTTCAAGCAACTTTTGTGCCTCAAACTCCCATGTAGCTGGGATTACAGGCACCTGCCACCTCGCTTGAGTAATTTTTTGTATTTTTATTAGAAACAGGAGTTCACCATGTTGACCAGGCTGGTCTCGAACTCCCAACCTCAGGTGATCTGTCCTCCTCAGCCTCCCAAAGTGCTGGGACTACAGGTGTGAGCCACTGCACCCACCCAAATTTTCCTTTTCTACTTTTCCCAAATCCCTTAAGCCACGCACCTTCTATTTTTGTTTGTTATTATTTTTTAATAAAGCTCACAGTGTGCTGCGCTGGCAGAATGAAGAGTCTGTTGTCTTTGTGTATAAAGAGTGACACACCCTATTGAAGACACAATGTGTCCTGGCTTCATGTTTGAGAGCCTCAATCATGGATCAGTTAAGGAGTCTCCCGTATCGATGCGTGTGATAAACTAAGTGATGCCAAGACCACAGAGCAGCAGAGCGGCACGCTTAAAAGTGTGGGCTCCACATTTCATCAGATTAGAATGCAGCCTCAGCCACTCACTCATGAGTGACCCTGGGCAAGTCACGGAGCTCTCTGTGCCTCAGTTTCCTCACCTGAGAAATGCCAATAATGCCTCCCACCCCCGGCACTGCTGCAACTATTGAAAGTCACAAGTGCGTCAGGTGCTTCAGCCCCTGCCTCACACAGGATGAGCCCTTTCCAGATGGAGAGCCTTTTTAAAAAACTGCCCCACAGACAAGAAATGGACCCTCAACTGTCTCAGCGACAGGCACGGGGCTCAGCACAGGCAGAGCCATCCCCATACAGCCCTGGTCCCCCGAAGCTTCTGACACTTGGTGGAGATAAGCTCTTTCACACTGAGAGGAGCACAAGCAGCTCAGCTTAGCTGTCTTGGAAGTTTCAGGTGGGAATGCACAGGGGACCTGCACAGACCAGGGCACAGTAGGTAGCAGCTTGGCCAGACCTGGCCCTAGCAGAGCGGTCAGAGAGCAATGCAGTTCTAGAGATGCCATCATGGGTCTCTTGTTGGTCTTCCCCATGGCCTCCTATGCAAGAGATCTGCCATACGGGGTCTCTGCCATACGGGGTCTCTGCCATTCCAGGCCTGTGGCTGAATCGCCAGCTCAGCCTCATGTCTCTGCTTAGCCAAGGATGGCCTGCAGGCTCTGCCTTTCCTCTGCTCTGTGGAACTCCAAGAAGGAGCTGAAGCTGTGGCAGGCACCAAAGGCAGCTCACACGTGTCTAAAGCAAACCGGTTAACAGATTTGCAAAACATCCTTTTTTTGGTGACGGTGGTGGCAGCTGTCTAAGATGCTTCTGAGCTGTTGGCCCCTAGTGCAAGTCTGAAATATTTGGGCCCCGTGTACTTCTCTATTGGAGAGCATTGATTTGGGATATTTCAAAGTTGACCATTGATTTCTCTTAGCACACAGTAAACAACTCTGAATGTAGTTGATCAGAGAACTAACAACCAGTTATTTCAAATTCTGTCAAAGTGCACCATTCAATGATGTTTTTCTACAGTAGGAAATGTGACAGACCAGAAAGTTTCCTACAATGTAAAATGACAGTAATTACACAATTCCATGAAAAGAGAAAGGAGCAATACCACATAAGGATTTTGGAAACCGTTTCTGCTCTACCAGTGCTCAATGGGCTTTGTTTTCCTTTGTAAATCTCCAAAAGAGAAATGTGATTTCCTTTTCAGTTTCAAGGGTATGTACATGCCACGTAAACTGTCACTCAATAAACTAACATGACTTTGAAAATGTCTCTAAACCAAGTAAAATCAATATGGGGTAATCTCAGGAAGACAGGGACTTGGGTGTGAGTGAATAAAGGAACAGGTATTACACGTACGTTGCCTTGACTGGAGAGAGACTGTCTGACCAAAACCTGGCAAGCAGGTGCTCAGTAAATACTTTTGTGTGTGTGACTTCCCCAGTGAGGACAGAACTCAGAAAAAGAGGTAAGGCCAAATAATCAGGGATTGGCAAGATTGATAGGGCGGGACCCATGCAGAGAGATGTGGGACTGACAGAAACAAATCCAGCCGGGGAGGCTCATGGGCCACTGTCTGCAGAGGGTCATTCCCTGTGCTGAATTCTTTGCTCACCAAGGAATTTACTTACGTCTTATTTAAATTTCCAGGTGAAATTTGAACTGGAAAATGGGTTGGGGTATGAGCATTTTGATCCCCTGGAAATGGCTAAATATTTGGGAAGCACTGAAAAATGTTAACCATAAAACATCTTTATCTTCAGAATCAGTACCCAGAAATCTCCCATTTTTTTCCCATTCTTGTTTCTTTTCATACCCCATTCAGAACTCCTTGACTTTAAACCAGCTCGGGGCCTTGGGAAGCAATTTGTAGGAAGATGAAAATCAACAACAAAATATGACTCTAGGTCCAGACAATTCCCCTTTGAAGGGTTTGGACATGTGACTATCTGATTTGCACCCCCCAAGATAATCTTTCTTAATTAAATTTAAAATCATGGTTTCTGTTCACTTTTCAAAAGTTGTGTAAAATAACACAGCAGTCCTGGCTGTTTGTTAGCCTTAGCTGCCCTGATACTGTGAGAATCGGCCGGCTGTCTTCCATGGTGTGGCTTTTCAAGTGTAGTATTCTTTCCAGCCTCACATCAGAAATCGCAAGCAGAATGTGCATTGCTGTCCATACAGGTGGAGTATAACATTTAGAATTGACTACTCTGTCCCTGCAGTGAGACAACAACATTAATTACCTTGCTCCTGGCATGGAAAATGATGAAAATGACCTGCACAATGAGGATGTCAAACTGTCATTTTTAATCTGACACCTGGACTGGAAATGCTAGGAATCTATGACACTTACAATTAAATACCTAAGATTATCAAACGCAAGTTCAGACAAGGCTAATTTAGAAATTATTGTCAAGACTGACTGAGGAACATTCATAATTTGGAAGAAAAAAAGCTTAAAATGGCAAAGAGCCCCACAGAGGGACCAAGTACATGGTTTCCCCTTTTAGAAACTGAACTGAAAGTCAATGACACTTGCTTTCTTTGGAAAAAAATCACGTCAATTAAGGGATGTGTGTAATTAAGAAGAATCTTTGGTATTGAACTGTTTCCAGAAAAGAAATGCTGTTTCAGTGGAGAAAAAGGGGAAATTTTTAAATTCTGGATCTCTCTTTTCCTCTTATGTTTTGATTAAGAAGAAGGAGGTTACCTTTAACGTTTTGTGTTAAACTCGACACATTGCTTGACGCCATTCGGCATTTATTCCCACATAGAATAAACGGAGACAGGAAGTACTGAGAGATGCAAGTGCCAGACTATGAGAAAACCAGGATCTATCTTAAGATATTCTCAAACTCTCAAGAAGCTTCCAGTATACCCCAAGTCATCCTTTTTTAAATTAAAAAAAAGAAAGAAAACCCCAGAAAAGCACTTACTATATCTTACAAATAACAGGAGGTCATTTTCTTCTCAATACCTTCATTGGCCAAGCGAAAATTCCCAACTTATTCCACATAAATTGTCCATGTCTATTTGAAATATCAGAATCCAAGGTATGAATAACTAGGGCATTTTTGAACAAGGTATTCTGAACCAAAGTTGTGGGGTGAGAAGCAATATTAACAGGAGAATGGTACGCGCAGGTATAATGACAAACCAAAAGCTGTCCCAATCTGATACACTTCCTTAGGAAAAAGCCCACTCTGTGCGTTATATCAGAAAGCTGAGTTTTCAGTTCAGTTGCTGATGTTTGGACAATGGCGAGTTCAGGCTCATTAGGAAGGAGGGAGTGGTGCTGGAGGGAAGGCTGGCGGAGGGAGGACTAACCACGTAAGCACTTGGCATCTGTGAACCAACGACAGCTCCATAAAGGCCCAGGAAAACAGACAACAGACTAAGGGAGGAACGTGTGAGGGGCCAGCCTCGGTTTTAAGAGGAGTTTTATAATTAAAAAAAGAAAGAAAGGAAGAAAAAGTAATAAAAAATTTAAAAAAAAGAGTTTTACATGCAAAAAAGAAAGAAACTGGACCCACGTGCTTTCCAGAGAGGGCTTTCCCCTTTCAAGGAGGGGAACCCTGACTTGGGATGTGGACACAGAGCTTGGAGTGCCGGCAGGCAAGCTACTCCTCCACCAGATCCCATTCCAATGGCGTGGCTTCTCGTTTCTGAGATTCCTGTGACTCCTTCAAAAGCACAGCCTCTCAGTGAAACCTCAGATTACCAGCACCGAGACAATACATGCAGAGGATGCCTTGGGCAGAACTGCAAAGCAGGCAACCTTTGCTTTCCTGGGTGGCCCCAGCCACCCAAACATCTCAGGTAGAGAAAATCTCAGGTAAAGAAAGCTGAGATTCTCTTTACCTGAGATTTTCTCTACCCGAGATTTTTCTCTACCCAAGATTTTTCTCTACCCGAGATTTTCTCTACCCGAGATTTTCTCTACCCGAGATTTTTCTCTACCCGAGATTTTCTCTACCCGAGATTTTTCTCTACCTGAGATTTTTCTGTACCTGAGATTTTTCTCTACCTGAGATTTTCTCTACCTGAGATTTTCTCTACCTGAGATTTTCTCTACCCGAGATTTTTCTGTACCTGAGATTTTTCTCTACCTGAGATTTTTCATGATGCTTCTTTCCTCTCTACTTCTGAATGTGTTGGGCTCTGCATGTGGCACGTGGAGTTGTGACGAAGCGCCCTCCTGCGGCTGTATGTGCTATGTCCCTATGTCCCTGTCGTCATACGATGCTACTCTGGTGCTGTGGTATAGCCGGACACATCTTATGCTGGGCTCGAGGCCCTTCACCGCAGGACAGGGTGGAGAGCTCAACTGGAGGAAGTCATTTGGTGGAGGTCAGGCATCAAGGGAAGAAGCTCAGCTCTCAAATTTAAAGCTGGAATTTGGAAGGAGAGCTTCAGAGAGAAAGAGAGTTTCTCTCTCTCTGGGCCTTGACCTTGATGGATGAGTACCCATCCATCTAAGGAGAAACCAACATCCAGGACTCAAGAACTCAGACAGAGTGACCTCGTTTATGGCAGGCCTTCGGAGCTGCAAGGTAATTAGCTCAGCCTTTCAAAGCAGGGCTGTTTGAATGCTCGTATACGCTGTGTTTTAGCTTCCATCTGCTCCACCTGTTAGAGGAGTGGTCAAAGCCCCGGTCCATCCTAGCTGGATGAAAGGGAATGCAACAGCAATGGCATCCCGGCTTCAGCAGGGATCCTCAGGTATGCACAGCACGTCTCCGGGGCTGGGAACAGCCGCTGAGCTAAATGAAGTAAAACACCCTAGAAGTCAAAACCCTTGTGAACAGAGCTCTGCTCTCCTGCTCAGCAAAAAGATTCCGTTTGGGCTTCTAAACTTTGATTCTGGATTTGGGATTCTGATTCTTGCTTCTGGATTTTGTTTTATTAAGAAAGTGGTGACTCTCATACTCCAGACCCTTTCCCTCTACCTCCTTACAAAACCTGCTCCAAAGGGGGGATAAAACCATATCAATTTATTCAGCAAACATGCAGTAAAGGCCTCCTGGGTACCGGGCTGCCGGTGATGCTCTGGAGGGGCCCTGTGCCCCACCCCGGTCCACAGGGAGCTGACAGCCTATTGGTCAGTGCTCATCCCCCCAGCTATTTTCATTCTAAGACTGTGAATGAAAACATTTTAGTCTACAACAAAGGAACAGCTGATGTCACCAGCATTTGGGACCAGTTTTCTGGGCCCTCAGCTCTGTGCAAGGCTCATTTGAGGCATGGATGAAAGGAGCTGACCATATTCTCCCTCATTGCTCTACAGAACTGATGGCACGAGGGTACCTAGCACACTACCAGTTGGCTCTGTGTGTTTACCCATCTGACTCCCTGCCCCGCCTGCCAGACCCATGACTGCACCAACTTAAATCTCTTAGCGGCAGCTTTAACAGGACCTGGCCCTCCAATAAATTCAAGCAGACATGGGATGCACAACAGATCCAGAGTAATAAGCTATATTAAATTACAATGGCTTTTCTAGTCTTTGGTAAGAGAACTATGCTGGCAAATCCTGATTCTGAAAGAAGAGTTTACAAGTCAGTGTTTCCCAGCACTCCCGCCGAAAGGCAACACTCAGACTGGAGGAAAGAGAAAAGGCAGAACGTGAGAATAAAGAAATCACAGAGGTGACCGGGTGCTGTGGGTCACGCCTGTAATCCCAGCACTTTGGGAGGCCAAGGCGGGTGGATCACAAGGTCAGGAGTTCGAGATCAGCCTAGCCAATATGGTGAAACCTCATGTCTACTAAAAACACAGAAGTTAGCTGGGCGTGGTGGTGGGTAACTGTAGTCCCAGCTGCTTGAGAGGCTGAGGCAGAAGCATCGCTTGAACCCGGGAGGTGGAGGATGCAGTGAACTGAGATCATGCCACTGTACTCCTGCCTGGGTGACAGAGCAAGATTCTGTCGAAAGAAAAGAAAAGAAAAGAAAAGAAAAGAAAAGAAAAGAAAAGAAAGGAAAGGAAAGGAAAGGAAAGGAAAGGAAAGGAAAGGAAAGGAAAGGAAAAGAAAAGAAGAGAGAAAAGAAAAGAAAAGAAAAGAAAAAAGAAAAGAACAAAGGTATCACCATAGACAGACACTGAAAAACAGGATATTCATCCTCACGTGAGGAGAGTTAAACCTCCCAGCCTGCTGTGGGCACCTTCACCACCTTTATCCAACAGTCAGTGTGCAGGATAAGGTAAGAATTTCAGTGCTTATTCACAATAGCAAAGACATGGAATCAACCTAAATATTGGTTGATTTAGACTGGATAAAGAAAATGGGGTATATATCCACCATGGAATACTACACAGCCATGAAAAAGAATGAGATCATGTCCTTTGCAGGGACATGGATGAAGTCAGACCATGTCAAACCCTGTGATACTTTCCCATGTCACTCAGGATAAAAGCCAAGGCCCCAAACAGCCTACCAGGCCAGCCTGCTCTGGGGCCTGAGGGGTCTCAGCCTCCCTTATCTCACTCTTGCACCAGCTGTGCGGGCCTCTCTGCTGTTTTTCCACAAGCTGGGCATGCTTCTGCTTTAGCGATTCCCTCTGCTGGGAACCTCCTTTCCCTAGACGGAGCGGGTCCAAATCTCACCTTCTCCACAAGGCTGACCCTGACCACCCCACTGCACGCTGTGAACTTCCCGATCCCTTCTCCGGGATTCCACGTCTGCGCAACCCTGGTCTGCTTTCCTTCCTTGAGTAGCCCACGCTGCCATCCAGCCTGCCTCCACTTCTGGGGTTCACCGCTCCAGGCTGGCTCCCTGGGCAGGGAAGTTAGCTTCGCCAACTCCTCCCTTCACAGATCACAGCTTCCACACAGCACTCAACAAACACGGGCCGCAGGAGGAGCACAGCAGTGAATGGAAATATAAAATTCTTTTCAAAAGGCGGGTGGATCACTTGAGCCCAGGAGTTTGAGACCAGGCTGGCCAAAAGGATGAACCCCATCTCTACTAAGAATACGAAAATTAATCTGGCATGGTGGTGCGCACCTGTAGTCACTTCAGAAGGCTGAGGCAGGAGAATCTCTTGAGCCCGGGAGGTGGAGGCTGCAGTCAGTCAAGATCACATCACTATGCTCCAGCCTGGGCAACAGAGTGAGACCCTGTTTAAAAAACAAAAGTCGTACATTTAAAGGTGCTATTTAATACAGGACGTAGAGGAATGTTAACACATTTGTGTCACAGTGCTGCTTCTAACAGTAAGAAAGCCCAGTCTCCTCAGGTACCTGTTCTCATGGCTTCCTCTACTGGTTCTTCGTGCAAAACTATTAGGAATCCCAATGAACTGCTCCATCTTCTGATTTCTGAGATGACCTATTCATCTTCCTACTTTCCCATCCTAGTAACTCCAAGGTTCCTCTCTCTTCCTAGGACCAGGTCTTTTCTGAACCATTTCTAAAAGAAAAACGTTTCCACAAAAAATTCCTTCTGGAATCAGACAATCTGGGTGTGTACCTGGCTTCACTTTCCTCATCTTTACAAGGAAGGTTGCAATAGTAGCTACCCCACGTGGCCGCGTGAGGATGAAAGGAATAAATTCATGCAAACTCCCTAGAGCACTGCCTGGCATACAGCAGGAACTTCCTGTGCCGGCTATTTTTATTTTCAGTGTTACTGAATCGTGAAGAAAACTGTCCGATTTAGAGATATGCTGTGCCACTTTAACTTGGTTTTAAATGCTATTGATCAACATAATCGAAAGTAAAGCAAAACAAAATAAGACTTTTGTCTGCATCATACAAAATATCCGGACAGGTTTTCACCGAACTTGGCGTTACCTGACTTTCATCTAAGTCGCATGGTCCAAACTCTCTTTGGAAAAGTGCCAAAGGAAATTTCAACAGGATGGGCAGTCATTGTCCAGAGTAGCCCGAACTCAAGTATATAAGACTCACAGAATCAAAAACAGAGAGGTGTTCTGCAAACATTGAGATGCCACGGACAGTGAAAACCTTGGTCATTTTGAACAGGAGCCCTGAGCTGCAAGTTGCAAGGGCCAATGCTCCTACCTGCTGGTACTGAGTTGCTTTCAGGCAGCTTGTCACGTGAGCAACTCCATGCAAGCTGACCCAGGTGAGAGACAGTAGGGTGGTTTATTTAATCATTGCTAATGCTGGCCGGGTGTGGTGGCTCATGCCTGTAATTCTAGCACCTTGGAAGGCTGAGGCGGGTGGATCATCTGAGGTCAGGAGTTTGAGACCAGCCTGGCCAACAATGGTGAAATCTCATTTCTACTAAAAATACAAAAATTAGCTGGGTATGGTGGCTGGTGCTTGTAGTTCCAGATGCTTAGGAAAGTGACGCAAAAGAATCACTTGAACCTGGAAGGCAGAGGTTGCAGTGAGCCAAGATCATGCTACTGCACTCCAGCTGGGCAACAGAGTGAGACGCTATCTCAAAATAATAATAATAATAATAATAATGATAATTGTTACTGTTTCCCCAAAACAACTCTAAGGAGATCATTTAGCAGGTTAAAACACATCAGCCCCTTTAGAGGAAAATAAGTTAAATTTTCCCTAAGATCAAGTCTGAAAAGACGTGCGAAAACTCACGAAGCACAGCGTTTTGGGATTCAAGGTCAACCCACAAGTAGGGGAAAGATGTATGACAGGATTTGAAAATTGTGAGTGACCTCAGAAACGATCATTTTGCAGTTGAGAAAAATTAATAAATTAAAAGGTTAAGTCCATAGCAAAAAGAAAAAGTCTTCTCCCTCTTGAGACACCACCAAAATGTAAGGATAATGAAAGATTAAAATATATATTAATCTACATTGTCAAAGAGACTAGAGAGTAGCTATCCGCTGATGAATGATTTCAACAAAAATTCCAACAATTAGGCAGAAAGCCAGTAGAGAAGTGAGGGATGACTTGCACAAGGCAGAGGAGGAGGTAGCATAGTGCCCACCAGGGGTGTCTGGATCAAAGGGAGTGGTAGCTGGTCCTACAGGACTCTTCAGGAACAATCTCTGCCCACAAAATGCATAGGAATAGAAAAAGGCAGCCACATTCATGTACAAGTATTGATAAGACAGAACAAGTTCACTACGGCTCTTCTGTTTATTAAAAATATCCTTCAAAAATCCAAATACAAAGCTAAAGAAGATTACAACATGACACTCCAAACAGAACTAAACATCCTCCAACAACCACCTGGGATGCTCCAACCAATCTAATTCATAAATATAAAAATAAAATGGCCAATAAAAACTGGAAAAATAAAATAAGGTTTGATCCCGGGAAAAATAACAAGACAGTATTATACCAGAACTGAAAACTGAGTTTCAAGGTATCGAGGTAAGAATATATTCAAAGGAAAATAAAATAATGAACACTGAAAAACAGCAAAAAAAACCCAAAAAAACAAAAAAACCCAAGATAATGGAAGCAGGGTGAAGAAAACAAAACAAACAAAAAATAGTTTAAGAAAAAGTGATGAAATGGAAGACAGGCGAAACACGTACAACATATATAATGGGTATCAACACACAAGAAAACCAAAATAATGAAACATAACTAATATTTAGAATGATAACCCAAGAAAAATGTCCAGAAATAAAATAAGAATTGAATCTACACATTAAAAAGTCCACCAGGTAGTAGGAAAATTGATATAGAATGAGCCACTCTAAAATACATCCTCGTAAAATTATAATATTTGATTTTAAAGATAAGGAAAATATTTTTGGGACCTCTAAGCAAAAAGATAGAGCGACTGAAAATGCAAGAGAAGTAGACTGGCATCAGACTTCCACAGCATAAGATAAGGCAAGAATGGTGCAGGGTTTTCAAGAAACTTCAAGAAGGGACGTTATATCTAGACAAGTTGTCCTTCAGGTAAAAGGCAAGGGAAAAAGTTTTACAAGTGCCAGGGGTCAGGAAATGCTATATACATGAACCCTTTCTGATGAATCTATTAGAAGATAAACTTCATCCAACCAAAAACTGATGGAGATTTCAATAAATCACTTAACTCACCTATTATAAGTATTTTCAAATTGACCTACAAACAAAATTCAATTCTTCCATATATAAAAGAGATATACCTGAATACAGTGACTTGAAAAGTCTAAAAATAAAGAGATCCATCCCTCATGTGCTACATAAGAATAAAATCCAAATAGATCAGAAATCCAAAGGTAAAAAAATATATACAAAACTCTAGAAGTACCTTAGGAAAATACGAGTGAATTCATCCATAACCTGGTTTTACGGGAGAAACTCTCTTTTTAAAATTTTATTATACTTTAAGTTTTGGGTACATGTGCAGATCATGCAGGATTGTTATTACATAGGTATACACATGCCATGGTGGTTTGCTGCATCCATCCCCCGTCACCTTCATTAGGTATCTCTCCTAATGGTATCCCTCCCCAATTTCCCCACCCCATCCTATCCTTCCCCTTGTTCCTCTACCCCCAACATACCCCAGTGTATGATGTTCCCCTCCTATTGTCCATGTGTTCTCATTGTTCAACACCCGCCCGTGAGTAAGAACATGTGTTGTTTGGTTTTCTGTTCTTGTGTCAGTTTGCTGAGAATGATGGTTTCCAGCTTCATCCATGTTCCTACAAAGAACATGAACTCATCCTTTTTTTATGACTGCATAGTATTCCATCATGTATATGTGCCACATTTTCTTTATCCGGTCTATCACTGATGGGCATTTGGGTTGGTTCCAAGTCTTTGCTATTGTAAACAGTGCCACAATGAACATATGTGCGCATGTGTCTTTATAATAGAATGATCTATAATTCTTTGGGTATATACCCAGTAATGGGATTGCTGGGTCAAATGGTATTTCTATTTCTAGATCCTTGAGAAATTGTCACACTGACTTCCACAATGGTTGAACTAATTTATACTCCACCAACAGTGCAAAAGTGTTCCTATGTTACTACCTCCTCTCCAGCATCTGTTGTCTCCAGATTTTTTAATGATCGCCATTCTAATCTAACTAAACATGCAATGACAAAAAGATTGACAGATTTGACAACATAGAAAATACAAAGATAAGCAAAGATAAATGGCAATCTAGGAAATAATATTTGCAATATTTATCACAGTTAAAGGGCCAATATTTTAAAGAAACAAAGAACTTTATTAAATTGAGGGGAAAAGACCAAAGTCGTATAGAAAATGGGCAAAGGACATGAATAGGCAATTCATAAAATGATTAAAAAATGACCCAACCATATGAAAAGATGTACTCTGTTAGCAAATCTGTGAAGAAACAGGCACTTTTCACACATCACTGTTGGGAATGCAAAATGGTACAATTCCTACGAAAGAAATTGTGAAAGTTGGGAATATCTAACTAAACTACATATTCATTTACCCTTCAACTCAGCAATCCCTCTTCTAAGAATTTACCCTGAAAATATACCTCCAACAATATGAATATATGTATGCATAAAGTTATTCATTGTGACCTTTGTGACTGGAAAAACACTGGGAACTACTTAAGTGTCCATATAGGAGATCAGTTGAATGAACTGTGAGGGGCAGATGGATATCACATGCCTCTAAAGGAGATCCCCTAAGAAGGGCGCATCACCTAGGTAGCATTCCAGCCAAGAATGCATCATGAATCTAACCATGAGGAGACATCAGACAAATCCAAAATGAGGACTGTTCCATTAGAAAAAGGAGAAGGGGGCCATACTCTTCAGAATATGTAGATGTGAATAAACACACACACACACACACACACACACACACACAAAGGCTGTGCAAACAGTCCAGATTGTAGGAGGCTAAAGACACACAGCAAATACACGGACTATGTGACCCTAGACTGGACACTCTGCTGGGACCGAAAATCATGCTATAAAGAGCATTATTGGCTCAACTGACACAATTGGAAAATGGGTGGTTAGCTTAGAGAAAAGTATTTTTCCAGTGTTACATTACTAAAGTTGAAAATATACTCTCTTTTGTCTTAGAAAATACACAAAAGTGTTCAGGAACAAAGGGCCATTATGTATCTAATTTACCCTCTAATGGTTCAGAAGAAGTTGGGTATGTATGTGTGAATGAAGAAACAGGGAGACAGGCGGGGGGGGGGCGGTGGGGAGGGAGAGAGAGAGAGAGAGACAGAGAGAGAGAGGGAAACAAAGACAAGTGAAGTCAAGTGTTAGCCTTGGTGAATCTGGGCAAAGTGCACATGGGTGTTCTTTGAATTTACCTTATTTTTACATCTTCTTTCAACTTTGGAAATTATTTTTTAAAAGATTAAAATGTTTCTAAAAGTCTTCCAACAAACAACAAAACAATTCTAAACATAAGTATGACAAAAGAGAAGTTCTCCCATAAAAGAGAAGTTTCCTTAAAAGTGAACAAAAATCAACCTGGACTAGCAAAGTGGACTTAGGTATTTTCTTGGCCACACCACATACCAGAATAAATGAAACAACAATTAGAGAAGTTGGAGTAATATATTTATGACATAATTTTTATCTTCAGTTATTTTTGTTTTGTGAAGGCATCAGAAAAATGATCTGGTACATACAAAGGCTCAGAAAATATCATCTATGTCTCCTGAAAGCACTTTGGGAGGCAGAGGTGGGTGGATCATGAGGTCAGGAGTTCAGGACCAGCCTGGCCAAGATGGTGAAACCCATCTCTACTAAAAACACAAAAAATTAGCCAGGCATGGTAGCGAGCACCTGTATGTAATCCCAGCTACTTGGGAGGCTGAGGCAGAGAACTGCTTGAACTTGGGAGGTAGAGATTTCAGTGAGCCGAGATCGCCCTATGTCTCTTTCTTAAAAAATCATTTGAAGAAGCATTCCACTAGACTTGAAAGAGAATTACAATTCCAGTTCTGACATCAGTGAGTGGTGCATAAAAGAACTGACCATGTCACTGTAACCAATTAAGATCGTGTTAAATCTCAAAAAATCACTCCAAATAAGCAGATGCAAATGAAATTTAGATTTCTCAGAGATAGAGAAGATACGTGACATAAAACAATGTTAAAAACAACAAACTGGCTTTTAATTAACAAAGTCTGGACAACTGGTAAAGGAAGAAACGTTACAATAGATGAGGAAATATGAGTGAGCTAAGTTATTCATTTCATATTGGGGAAATCAGAATAGAATGCATAAACTTGACTATTTTAATTTGTTAAAAGTAAATAGAAAAATACAGAAAAATTTAAAAGGTAAGTGTAATAAAAAGACAAAATTCCTGTGCTGTGAATGGCTGCTGGCTTTAAGTGAGAACTGGGCCAGAAATCTGACCTCCAAGCCCAAATTTCCTCTTCTTGAAATGGGGAGGATGCTAGCCATCTTATGTTGTCCTTATAATGTGCCCAAAATGATAAAAAGCGGTCAGATGTGGAAGGTATATCTCTACCAGTACCGAGCTCACGGCGGGGACTCTACGTGCATTCCATGCCTGGGAGGGGAGAGTGGATGATGGGGAAGGGACAAACGGAGCCAGCAATGCTCTTTACAGCATGTTCTTCTCCCCCAGCATAGTTTGCATGCTGCTCAGGGTGGCAGACCAATACATGTTGTTTCTAGAACCTCATGACTCTAGAAATAGAGTCAGTGCTATGAACAAACAGTGCTTGAAGGACCTCGAGCACATCAAGAGACTGTCTGGAACCTATTACAAGCTTCCACAGGAGCATCAGAGGTGAAGGACCTTCAACAACAAAGGAAAGCCTGATTCAAAGATGGGCGTAGGACTTGAATAGACATTTCTTCTAAGGAGATACACAAATGGCCAATAAGTACAGGAAAAGACCCTTCATACCACTAATCATTAGGGAAATGGAAATCGGCCATGAGATGCCATCTCACACCCACCAGCATGGCTACTACCAAAATACAAAAAATTACAAGTTTGGCCAAGGATGTGGGGAAATTAGCATCCTTGCTCATTGGTGGTGGCAATGTAAAATGGAAAGTCACTGTAGAAAATAGTATGATTTCCCCTCAAAAAATTAAAACTGTAACTACCATATGATCTAGCAATTCCACTTCTGGAAGCAGAAGCAGCACAAGTGTCCATTGAGAGATGAATAGGTAAACCAAATGTAGTATATACACACAATACAATATTATTCAGACTTCAGAAGGAAGGATGTTCTTACACATGCTACAACATGGGTGAACTGTGAGGACATGATGCTAAGTGAAATATATCCATTGCAAAAGGAAAAATTCTAAACGTATGATTCCATTCATATGATGTACTTGGAGTAGTTAAATTCATAGAGTCAGAAAGCAGCACGCTGGTCTACCTTGCCAGGAGCTGGGAGGAGTGGAGAATGGGGAATTATTTTTTAAGAAGTATAGAGTTTCAGTTTTGCAAGATGAAAAGAGCTCTGGAAAAGGATGGCAATGATGGTTGCACAATATTACAAATATCCTTCATACCACTAAACGATACACTTAAAAATGGTTAGGATGGTAAATTTCATGTTACGTGTACCTTACCACAAAAAAGAATTCTTTAAAGAAAGTGAAATACCTTAAAATTTATGATTAAAACTATGCACCCAGCCAATGCACCCCTTCTAAAAGCACCAGTTCCTGGTGGCGATGACTAACCATGGGACACCAGGTGACCACACTCCCAATACTCACCATTCATGAACCGGGTGTTACAAGATCGACTTGGTCGGCCAGGTGTGGTGGCTCACGCCTAGAATCCCAGCACTTTGGGAGGCCGAGGCGGGTGGATCACCTGAGGTTGGGAGTTCGAGACCAACCTTACCAACATGGAGAAACCACGTCTCTACTAAAAGTACAAAATTAGCTGAGCATGGTGGCACATGACTGTAATCCCAGCTACTCGGGAGGCTGAAGCAGGAGAATCACTTGAACCCAGGAAGTGGAGGTTGCAGAGAGCAGAGATCACGCCACTGCACTCTAGCCTGCGAAACAAGGGTGAAACTCCGTCTCAAAAAAAAAAAAAAAAAAAAGTTCTACCTGGTCATAAAGTTGGAAATTTTATGAGAAGTCCTCTACCATTAGGGACAGATGATATCTACAGCACATAAAGGCTGTAAATCATCTGTGCTCAGGAGTGAGTGATACTGCCCTGGCCACGCTGACAACACGCCCTCAGCCTCTACCCATGGCCTCATAGTAAATTCCTGATGACTTATTAACTAAAGAGGAAAACAACTGAAGCCAAATGTACACGTGGCTCTGTACCACATGCCAGATTCAGCCCCAGGTGGGGCACTGCAGTCATTATAGCCCCACTTCATGGTGGGGAAAGTCCTCCCAGGGTGCAGTACTTCGTCTATAAAATAGGCCGTCTGGACTAAGGCCCTGCATTGATTGATGGAGAAGCTAACGTTGGCCATACGGTCAGGGACAATGCTACCGGGTTTTACAAGGCCGTATATAATTAGTCTGATGTATTAAAATGGATATATGTACCATTGAAACTACATATGGCTTAATGTTAACACTGTGGGTGATTCTAAAATGCTCCCTTATATTTTCCAAGTTTTTTTTTCCCAATGGTTGTGTATTATTCTTATAAACAGGAAAAAAGTTAACTTTGTTTTAAAAAGAAACTTCCTTATGACTCCACATCATGGGAAGCCATTTAGCAGGCTTTGTGCAGTTTATTTTGCTCTGAAGTCTGTCTTCTGTAAGCAACACTGTGGTCATTCTGTGGACACATTACATTACGGCTCCGTACGAGCTTGGCTTGGCACGCAACGTGCCAAAGGCAGTGGAATCATAATGTTTATAACTGATCCAGTCATATAAATATAGGATGCAAAATGAGAGGCTTTCTGTTGATGCGACAGTACATGAGGCAGCTTGGTGTCTCCAGTCATTCAGGTTGTGGCATGAGCCTGGCTAGTGCGTAATTCCTAACTCTACTGCTCACCAACCATATGACTTTGCACAACACAAGCCCAAATTCCTCTTCTTGAAAAGGGGAGGATGCCAGCCATCTTATGTTGTCCTTATAATGTGGCCAAAATGATTAAAGGTGGTGAGATATGGAAGTTATCTCTCTACCAGTACTGAGCTCACATTCCATACATGGGGCAAGAGAGTGAATGATGGGAATGGAACAAGGAGATGGTGCAGTTCTTTCCCAGCTCTGAGAGGCTGTTTAGAAAAGGACTCAAAAGTCTCGACTTACTTTCTAACCCAGTAGGCCATAATCAAGTAGGTCATGAGCAAAAGGTGGTGGGTTGGAAGAGAGGGCCATCAGTGCTTTGGGAGACTGAAGTGGGAAGATCACTTGGGGCCAGGTGGTCAAGACCAGCCTGGGCAACACAGGGAGACTCCACCTCTACAAAATTAAAAAAGAAAGAAAAAAAGAGAGGGATATGAGGCGTGTTTGTAAATTCCTCCCTCTCCCTCAGGGCTCCGATCCTCTAGTGGGATCACACCCCATATGGGTGAGAGCAACTCTTCAGGTACATCTAACACTTCCAGAGGCAGAGGGGAAGTCACAGAACAGAAGGGCAGCGTTTCCAGTTTTGAGGTGGCAAGCCCATGCAGCAAAGCCACATGGAAGGAGCACCTACTGTTCTCTCTGCTCTTACCTTTTATTTGGGAAATAATTTGAGAAAGATCAGCTCCAGCATGTCCCAGGTGGACCGAGGGTGGAGAGAATTTGACAGCATTGCAGTTACAAAAAAGCATTTTCTTTTTCTTTTTTCTTTCTTTCTTTCTTTTTTGAGACAGAGTCTCACTCTGTCGCCAGGCTAGAGTGCAACAGCGCAATCTCGGCTCACTGCATCCCCGGCCTCCCAGGTTCAAGCAATTCTCCTGCCTCAAGCCTCCGGATGGTCTTGATTTTCTGACCTCGTGTTCTGCCCGTCTCGGCTTCCCGAAGTGCTGGGATTACAGGCATGAGCCACCGCGCCTGGCCCAAAAAAGCATTTGCTACACTCCATCGCTACAGGAAGAGCACAGCTTCTCTCTTCCTCGCTTCCATGAAGTTCTGGGTCTTAATGGAATCTGATGCTACAGGGGCACAGCCAGCTCCGAGGGCTCCCAAGAGCGGATTGCAGGGCTCCTCCAGGCCCCGCGGGGTTTGGTGAGGTCCTGAGACAGCCTGAAACAGCCCGAAAGAGAGTCTTACTACCCACGCCCTGCTGCACACACGCTTCTGCTTCCGTTCCATATGCTTCCGCTTCCGTTCCATACGCTTTCGTTTCCGTGCCATACACTTCCGCTTCCGTTCCATTCGCGCCCGTAGCCTGGCCTGGCCTCTCAGTGGCTTCTTACCACGAGTAGGGGCCATGTGCTCTCATGAATCTGAGGACTCTCATCTGTGAAATCACACGGATAAACTCATTTGGAGGTCGCCCTCACTAATCTATGAAACGTACCTAGCACAGTACTGGAGAAATAAGGAAGGGTCACTTAGGATTAAGGCCACTTTCCCTTAGGCAGTTGCAAACTGTTTCTGGAGATTTGTAGGGTGCTCTGTTAGCTTTCCCTATGATTTTCAGGCAAGGAGGAAGCAAGCGCATAGGAAGCTCTTGTCTCCAAAACAGAATTGCACGAGGCTTAGCCAAGGGAAGGCCAGAGGCAGCCAAGGGGCCACCGCTGAGGTGCCACTCATGCCACTGTCCCCTCCACCTTCCCACCTGCCACCAAAGCTTGTAACATCTGAATGTTTCTAACCAACTGAAGTCTTTTAACAGAGCTGTAGTTACCAAAGTGTGGGGCAGGTTTTTTCATAAAGGGAGGTTATGAATCAATCTTCAACTCCACTGTATCCTTTAGAGAAGAAAGAAAAAGGTGGGGTGGTGTTGGTGGGTGAGAGAGACGGAGGGAGGGAGGAAGGAAAGAGAAAGGGAGCGCTCCTTTGTTTACTGCTGGCTTCCCTGATGAAATTATGTCTGGGAATGACAGCCTTGAAGGAACATCTGGGGCCCACCATGTGCCTTCTGCTATGCCAGAGAAGAGACGACTTCTAGATATGATTCTAACATGGGAGCACTCTCTAAGCTTACCAAAGGAAGCAGCAGGCTTTTCTAATTTATTGTGCCAGGTGAGAGAATTCAAAGATTCAAAAGAAAGTTTTCATTGCAATGTCAAGGTAGGAGTCCTCAGGACACCCCCCACCCTGAGAAGCACCAGCCCCATCTGCTCTGGGAAGATTCAGTCTGTGGAAAACAAGCTCATTTTTTTTGTGTGCATACACTGTAATGAACAGAACATTTCAAGGACTTTCAAGACATCAGTCAGCTAGATGGGCAAGAACAAAGTTTCATTTGCTAGCCTCAGTCAAGCCACTTACAACTGAGATTCTCCTCCATAGGTATTGATGCTTGCTAACAGTTGGAAGAGTCACTTACAGGAAAGACTGATGGTCAATTAACCTCTGGTGGAAACCAGTGGCTTCAAGTAGAAAACTCACAGCCTTGGCCGGGCATAGTGGCTTATGCTTATAATCCCAGCACATTGGGAGGCCTAGGCAGGTGGATCACAAGGTCAGGAGATCAAGACTATCCTGGCCAACAAGGTGAAACCCCATCTCTACTAAAAATACAAAAATTAGCTGGAAGTGGCGGCACATGCCTGTAATTCCAGCTACTCGGGAGGCTGAGGCAGGTGAATCGCTTGAACCAGGGAGTCAGAGGTTGCAGTGAGCCGAGATCGCGCCACTGCACTCCAGCCAGGAGACAGAGTGAGACTCTGTCACAAAAGAAAAAAAAAAGAAAAGAAAAATCCCAGCCTCGACCTGGCAATGAATTTACTACCATGGTTTGATCATTTAGAATTTAGTCTCAATAGTCTTGAGAAAATTCTGAAATTATTTCTGTTACTCCTCAATTTCTTTCGTAAGGAAGGGAAGGTGCAAGTTCAGAGTGCCTCCAGGGAATGGGCAATATCATGTATAAACAGATGATTCATAGCCAGAAAAGGCATCAGCATAAAGAGCAAGAACAATATTTTTTCCCTGTGTATACAGAAAAGATGGTTTTGTGTCAAAAGACAGCTGAAAGAAGTGATTTGTTTTCTTTTTGATGACTTAAAAAATGAAATATTTATAGGATTTTTAAAAGCAATCATTTGCTTATTGCCACGAAATTCATTTGGCTGTTATTTTAAATTAAGAAAAAAAGATCTCCAACGTTGATGTGTTAAAAATTGTAACTGTTTATTGGGAGCAGGAGACTAAAAACTCTCATTTTATTGCAGCCTATGACATAAACTCAGTGATTAACCTTTAACAGTGAAACCAGAACATTCCTTCAAAGTTCTAGAATTCACTGATAATCTAAACACTTTCTCCCAATATTCTTTTATTACAGACAATTTCTGGTTCAGTAAAAGTGCACTGTATTACAAGACAACATTCAAAACACTGGGAAGAAATATGCTTTAAACTATTTATCATCCTATGGGGTTTTAATTTTCTGCTGACTGTTACCAGAGAATAGAGAGTCTTCTCACGGGGAAAGCTATTTATGGATGGTTTGTGATTAGGAGCAGCTGCTCTTTACCATATATTACCTTTTGTGATAACCGTATTTTCACACAAAGCTGCCACTAATAAGCTGGTGCACACTAAACAAACTGCAGCAGAACTGTTACCTTGAAAGGAAGATGTCAAATGAAAAGCTCTTCCAGCTTTTCGTATCCTTGAGTTTCTTCATTGTGGGAGAATAATAAATCTGAAAGCCTGTTGCATCTTGGGAATCTAATGTTACTAACAGAAGAATACAGTCAAGTGGTTTCCGTGCAGCTTTCGCTCTGGGTTAAAATGAAAAACATCTTATACGAGAGGTTGAATCTTCATGGGAATTAGAGTTGCTTTTTATTCAACCCATACAACCAGGATGAAAATATATGGGTTATGTTGTAAATGTTTCTCTACCAAGCTGGAGACCAAATCAGACTTGCATTGTGCTTGCATACTTGAGAGCAAGAGAGCAGAAAGAATTTTGAATTTCAATATGCTGTTCCTGGCCATCTAGGTGAAAAAGTTTTACAATAAAACAGTAACTTTCAAAATATTTCTGATTAGCAATGACTAATTCAGCGTCCCATGGTAGACTTTTAGAGATGCAAAAGTTAAGAAATCCTCTATCAAAAGAGGTGTTCCCTCTTTTTTTTTTTTTTTTTTTTTTTTGAGACAGAGTCTCACTCTGTCATCAGGTTGGAGTGCAGTGGCAGGATCTTGGCTCACTGCAACCTCCACCTCCTGGGTTTCAGCGATTCTCCTGCCTCAGCCTCCTGAGTAGCTGGGACTACAGGCGAATGCCACCACACCCAGCTGAATTTTGTATTTTTAGTGGAGATGGAGTTTCCCCATGCTGACCAAGATGGTCTTGATCTCTTGACCTCACAATCTGCCCACTTCGGCCTTCTGTTGTGTTTTATTAAAACTTCATTAGGAGCCATGATACCTTACCTGGTAAAGAACCATGCAGAATGATTTTGCAGATGATACATCAGAATGTAATCCCAAAATCCAAGTCCTACAGGAATGGATACAGCTGTAAAAGTTCCAAAATAAAAGTGACCGTTACGTGTGTTGGAACATAGTTTTAGAATAACTTCTCACCAGGGTGTAACTGGAAACAGCAAACGATCGAGGGTAACGTGACGATGTATTTTAAAGACCTTAAACATGGGGAGAGCGACAGACGTAGCCATTCTAATTCCAGGACACGTTCAGGTTTCTTCAGGGATATTTGTGACGGCCTAAAAATTTACGTCAGAAAATGTTTGAAAATATCCAACAATGAGAAACAGAAGGAAAACGATTTAAGGAAAGCATCACTATGCAGCCATTTGGAGCAATGTGGAAGAATATTTAAAGCCATCCATGAGGAATGTTAAGGATAACTATGGGAAAAAGGCAGGTCACAGAACAGTTTTGACTGCATGGTCTCAATGATTTTAAATAAATAATATATTCCTTTTGTTCAAAGGAAACACAGTGTATAGAAAATGATCATCTTTGGTTGATATCATGATAGTTAATTCTTGTTTGCTTCTTTTCTGCTATTCTGTAATTCTCAGTTTTCCTATAATAAACATATATTAGTTTATAACAAAAAAAATGTTAATATCAGCGAGGCTTTATAAGACCAGCTGTTCCAAATGTTTATCTGTTCTCCACCTATGAATAACTCCCCAATCCTTCACATCATCTGTATAACACTGCCCCGTATTGTTTGCATGTGTGAGTATATTGGAATCTTTCAGGCCATGCGGAATTCAGTGATAAGGTGGCACAAGAGGCCTGCAGTTGAAGACTAGAGACATTTCAGGATAAATTTGTACAGCTGACCCTCAGTATCTCAGGGGGACTCTTTCCAGGACTCCCTGAAAATACCAAAATCCAGTGCTCAAGTCCCTGATATAAATTGGTACCGTCTTCGCATATCACCGACACACATCCTCCCGTCTACTTCAAGTCACCTCTGTTGAACAGATTACTCATAATACATAATACAATATAAATACTATATAAAGAGTTGTTACACTGGGTTGGATTTTTATTTGCATTATTTTTTATTGTTGCATTGTTATTTGTTATTAATACTGATATTCGTATAGCTATGGGTCCTGTATTCTCAATATTTTCAGTCCACACCTGGTTGAATCCACAAATGTGAAGCTGCGGACACAGAGGGCCGATTGTATTATAAGTCTAATATTATGAAAATTTAAAGTTTCACTCAAGTTATTTTTCAAATCTATAAATATGTTCCATCACAAATACTTTTCAAATATCAATTACTTTGTTTAAAAACTACTGATAAGAACACCCCCTAAAAATATGCCAGTACTATATCGGTGATAATGTGGATCTGTGTGACTTTACTGACGGCCAAGATGCGTATAATTCCCTCTACTGCTCTCATCCATATGTGAATGCATGCATTCATTCATTCAATCAGGTATTCAACAAACAGAAAATACAAAGATGACCAAGGCGCAGCCTCTCTGCTCAGAAAGCCCCACACTAACAGGGCAGAAAGACACACAAACAGACTGCTGTGAAACTACATGGAAGGCCACGTTCACCAGCATCCTCCTACCGAAGGTTCTTTCATAAGACATATCCCTTTAGAAAAGAGAATGTTTTAATGATCGCCATTCTAACTGGCGTGAGATGGTTTCTCAATGTGGTTTTGATTTGCATCTCTCTGATGACCAGTGACAATGAGCATTTTTTCATATGATTGTTGGCCTCATATATGTCTTCTTTCGTAAAGTGTCTGTTCATATCCTTTGCCCACTTTTGAATGGGCTTGTTTGTTTTTTTCCTGTAAATCTGTTTGAGTTCTTTGTAAATTCTGGATATCAGCCCTTTGTCAGATGGGTAAACTGCAAAAATTGTTAGAATGGCGATCATTAAAAAATCTGGAGACAACAGATGTTGGAGAGGACGTGGAGAAAAAGGAACACGTTTACACTGTTGGTGGGAGTGTAAATTAGTTCAACCATTGTGGAAGACAGTGTGGCAATTCCTCAAGGCCTTAGAAATAGAAATTCCATTTGACCCAGCAATCCCATTACTGGGTATATATCCAAAGGACTATACATTGTTCTACTATAAGGACACATGCACACGAATGTTCATTGCAGCACTGTTTACAATAGCAAAGACCTGGAATCAACCCAAATGCCCATTGATGATAGACTGGATTGGGAAAATGTGTCACATATACACCATGGAATATTATGCAGCAATCAGAGATGATGAGTTTGTGTCGTTTGTAGGGACATGGATGAATCTGGAGAACATCATTCTCAGCAAACTGACACAAGAACAGAAAATGAAACACCGCATATTCTCACTCATAGGCGGGTGATGAACAATGAGAACACATGGACACAGGGAGGGGAGTACTAAACACTGGGGTCTATTGGGGGGAATACGGGAGGGCCAGCGGGAGGGGGAGCTGGGGAGGGATAGCCTGGGGAGAAATGCCAAATGTGGGTGAAGGGGAGAAAGGAAGCAAAACACACTGCCATGTGTGTACCTATGCAACTGTCTTGCATGTTCTGCACATGTACCCCTAAACATAAAATGCAATAATAAATTTTTTAAAAAAAGAAAAAAAAAAGGGAATGTTTTGAGACAGTTACTGGTTTTTCTCCTGTACAAGAGACAGAATTGATGGACAGAGAATAGAAAAGTGGTTGCAGATAAATTCACCCACTTCCCATGTTTGTGAGGGGGTAGCTTTGGCCATGGTACCTTCCTAGAGAAGGTACATGTCGAAGAATGAACATGACATTGAAGCCAGAAGCAACCATTCCCGGGGTCTGTGCTGGTAGAGGGGAGTGGCGGGGCCAGCATGTTATCCATCTGGAGTACAAACCTTAACACCTCTAGATGGTCACCACAGTTACCTAAGAGTGAAGTTGTCGGTTTAAATAGGTGACTTGTAATTGTGGAAACGTTTTTTGTTTTTAAGATTGCAGGTCTTTGGAGAATGTCAGTGGCTGTGCAGAATATCTCTATGGGAGGATCTTCGATCTCAGCCCTCCCTGCCCGTCCGCGACACGACTTTGTGTCTCACTTTTTAGAATTACATCTGAGACGGCGGGAAAAAAGTGAAAAGCTGACCAAGCTTTAAGCTACTTCTTTTCTGAAAAAGGGACAGGGCAGGGAAAACAGACTCAGTCTTAGGGAACATTGTCAAAATATGCATGCCTGGGCCCCGCTGTGGACTTCCTGAATCAGAATCTTGAGAGGACGAGGGACTCCTTGGAGGCCAACCATGAATACTTTGGAAACGTTTCTCCAGTGACTGATTCACGCCCCCGCGCCAGGCTCTGATGAGAACAATTGCTCTGGACGTGCCCCCTGCATACATCTTCACCTAAAAGTCTGTACTCCGAAGATTGAGGCATGACAAGTAATCCCCAACAGTGAGCTCGAAGGGCCAAGGGGATGCATACAAGCGCCTCTTCTCTAGGGTCTTCAAGCTTGGACAAATATCTTACAGCCCAGGTCCATGAACCCTAAAGCCTGAACAGGCACCACTAGGGCCAGTGGGGGCAGGAAAGGCTGTTCCAGTTCTGTCCAGGGTCTTTGAAGTGATGGAGGCAGTGAAGAGCCTGAGCAGAGGCCTGGTTGGGACACGGGGATGCCAGCCTTGGGGGATAGTGTGGAGCCAGCATAGCGGGACTGGGGCCAGGGGTCTTATAAGCCTTAGTAAAGACCTGGGTCTAATTTACTTAACTTTGGCCACCAAAAAGATCCAAGCTGGGGAGTAACACAGTTAGACTTGGATTTTAGAAAGGTATCTCCAGCGTCAGCGTGGTAAGAATGAGGCATGAAATCAAAGAGGAGGCCACTGAAATAATCAGGGGAGACCTAAGGGTGAGCTGAACTAGCATGAGGATGGTGTTGGCGGTGGAGCTGGAGGTAAGTGGGCTGATTCAGGAGACTTTCTGGAAATAAACAAAGACAATCTGGTGATGGATCCCACGTGGGATACAAGGGAGCAATGGGGGACCAGGGAGCACTCCTGAGTTCGTGGCTTTAGCAAGTGAGTGGCTAATCAGATCCTCTGGCGAGATTGGGGACGCAAAAAGGAAAACCAAGTTATGATGGGAAAGATGCAAGTTTCGCTGGAAATATTGGCTGTGAAGGAATAGAGCTGTCCAATATGATCTCAGAGGGGAAGCGTGGGCCGGAGGTTTAGATGCCAGATTCCTTTACATGAAACTTCTAGTGCCAGGCACGGTGGCTTACGCCTGTAATCCCAGGTCTTAGGGAGGCAGAGGCAGGAGGATAGCTTAAGGCCAGGAGTTTCAGACCTGCCTGGGCGATACAACGAGACCCGGTTCTCCACAAAAAGAAAAAAAAAAAAAAGAAAAGAAAATTCAAGTAGCGGCTCGGGAACAAGAAGCAAAAGGGCCCTAAAATCCTCAAGTAACACCATCATTCAAGGGGGGGAGAGGCCCTTAGAAGGAAGAGCCAGAAAAGTAAGAGAGAAAATCAGAAAAGTGTGATTTTGAGGTTCAGATTCTAAGGCTGCTATGTAACCATGCCAAAACACGCATACAACATGGTAAGATCAGGGCGTCTTAGAAAGACTCAGGACTGTGGTGTAGTGACTTCGCCCAAAACAGAAGTCTTAAAAATACAGTTTTCTCTGCCCAAGTGCGAGTACCTTACTTTGTGAAGGATACTTTGAAACCCACCAATAAGACTGCAAGGGGTGGGCTGTCAGAATTAGTTCCGAGTAAACATAAGAAGGAGGCCGGGCGCGGTGGCTCACGCCTGTAATCCCAGCACTTTGGGAGACTGAGGCGGGTGGATCATGAGGTCAAGAGATCTAGACCATCCTGGTCAACATGGTGAAACCCCATCTCTACTAAAAATACAAAAATTAGCTGGGCATGGTGGCGTGTGCCTGTAATCCCAGCTACCCAGGAGGCTGAGGCAGGAGAATTGCCTGAACCCAGGAGGCGGAGGTTGTGGTGAGCCGAGATCGTGCCATTACACTCCAGCCTGGGTAACAAGAGCGAAACTCCATCTCAAAAAAAAAAAGAAGGAAAGCCAGCTTGTCAGCATCAGACCAGCAATACCCACCAGAGCCAGCCACTGCCAGGCATTATGAGGTCATGGGACTGAAAGACATTCCTCACTTCGGGACTCTGAAATCCAACTGGGGACACACAACATATCCATGGGGAAATCAAACAACACAAGAGTGCTAAAATGACTAGAGGGACCAGAGGCTGAGGTGGGAGGATGGCCGCAGCCCAGGAGTTGAGGGTGCAGTGAGCTGTGATAAGGCCAGTGCACTCCTGCCTGGGTGACAGAGTGAGACTCTGCCTCTATATAAAGAAAGAAAGAAAAAGAAAGAGGAAGGAAGGAAGGGAGGGAGGGAAGGGGAGGAGGATGGAAGGGGGGAAGGTAGAGGGAGGGAAGGAAGGAAGGAGGGAGGGAAGGAAGGAAGGAAGGAAGGAAGGAAGGAAGGAAGGAAGGAAGGAAGGAAGGGGGAAGGTGGAAGGAAGGAAGGAAAAAAGGAAGGAGGAAAGAAGGAGGGAAGGAAGGAAAGAAGGAAGGAAAAGGTAAGGAAGGTAGGAAAGGAAAGAGGAAAGGAGGGAGGGAAGGAGGGAGGGAAGGAAAGAATGACTGGAGGGAAACGAGCCAAGTCAGAGGGTTTCCTATTGAAGTAGGAATTGTAATTGAAAGCTGGGGCTTAGGGTAGTGGCTCCATTTGCAGACAAGGCACGAAGCAATAACATGTAACAAACCTCTACCACGTCAGCTTCCAACGCTCATCTTTCATGTTCTGTAACAAAACTGTGCTGGAAAAATTATATTTGTGATGTTAACCCCCTTCCCCCTCATATACACATATGGCATTTATGACGCTGAACATCAATTCGAGAGGAAGATCCATGATATGCACTCTGCCTCGCAAGTGTTGTCTTTGCTGCTCCTGAGTGTAAGCCCTTGCTATCCATGCCTGGAATGCTCTCGAGATTCCTTTGTTTTTACCAATATCCCACCCAGTTTAAAGGCCCAGCTTCGACTCCAGTAACAAAATATTGCAAAGTGAGCTCTGTCTCCCCCGAATCTGCACAACAGCACAGTGCGGTTTGGCACCTTACCTGACACGCATTGTTCTCACGGCTCTCATTTAACCCTCACAGAAGTGACTGTGAGGTGGGAAAAGGCAGGATCCATCCCTCCTGGGGTAAGTCAATAACACCGAGCCTCGGAGGCCAGAGGAGTCGCGCTGGCTGCCAAATCCTGGAGCTGGTGAGCAGGCGGAATGGCTCCACAACCCATTCCCCGGTATCCGGAGAACAGGGCAGCATGGGCACATCCCTGCTTTTCCATGCGCAGGTGTGACCTGCCCTTCTGAATCCCCTAGAAGGCAATGATCACGTCTTTTACTTTTGTGTCCCTAGAACTTGAGGGATGCTCAGAAGCGAGAAGGAAAGCACTGAATATTTGCTACTTAAACCGTGCACTGAATCAACATTCATATCCAAACGACATCAGAATGCGCGCAGGTGCACTTGTATGTAATCCTTCTATTGATTTGGGTTCCTTCCTCAAACAGCGCATTATTAATTTCTGAATCTGGAAAAGCAATGCTCAAGGCACTATCAAATTTAAACCTCACTTATTCATATACCTTTGCAAAAACCCAAGACCCTAAATTTTTTGAAAAGCATTCCCCAAAATGAACTACCTTTTTGGGGTGATTTTTTAAAGTCTGTGATTTAGATCCCCCCCTTTTTTTTTTTTTACAAATTATGATAAAGATGCATTAAGTACAACATTTATTCACAAGCCCTAGATATCTAGGCTTATAGGAAGTGTCTGAAGACTCTCACTTGGATTTTGAGGGGAAGTGAGTTAGTTGTGACAAACCATTTGAGAAGAACAGCTAAATTCTCAAGTAAGGATTAAGGAGACTAAGCCAGGCACAGTAGCACATGCTGCAGTCTCAGCTACTGGGGAGGTCAAGTCGGGAGGATTGCTTCAGCCCAGGAGTTGAGCCCAGCCTGGGCAACATAGCAAGAACTCATCTCTACTCAAAAACAACAATCAAAACTAATAGACAGCAGCTTACAGCGGCAAAAAAATAATTCATTTGTCTTTGCTACATGATGGCTTTTGCTCTGTGCCTAGAGGAAGAAATGACACTTAATCTTCACTCCTGACTTCTGATGGGTTTTTTTACTTTTTTTTTTTTTTTTTTTTTTTGATGGAGTTTCGCTCTGTTACCAGGCTAGAGTGTAGTGGCACAATCTCAGCTCACTGCAACCTCCACTTCCTGGGTTCAAGCAATTCTCCTGCCTCAGCCTCCCGAGTAGCTGGGACTACAGGCAGGCACCACTACGCCCAGCTAATTTTTGTAGTTTTAGTAGAGATGTAGTTCCACCATGTTGGCCGGATGGTCTCGCTCTCTTGACCTTGTGATCCGCCCACCTTGGCCTCCCAAAGTGTTGGGATTACAGGCATGAGCCACGGCAAGCTTCTGGGTTTTCCCCTCTTAATCCTACTTCATAGTAAGAAATTCTGGATTGCACTTTATTGAGACCAGGACAATATTTTTGCTCTGGCTAACAAGAAGCACATTGATTTACAACTGAAAATAATTAACAAGACTTTTTATACTTACGAGAAATCTGGAAGCTTCAAAATTCAGCCTCAGTCAGAGTAAAGTGGTCGGAAGATGCTGGGGAGAAAGGAAGCACTTGCTAGCCAGAAGACAGCTGAGCTTGAGCGCGTCGAAAGAGGGGAGGGGTGGAAGTCCTGCTCTATGACCTCCTGTTTTGTTTATTGTCTTTTCTTTCTTTCCTTCTTTTTTTTTTTTGAGACAGAATCTTGCTCTGTCACCCAGACTGGAGTGCAGTGGTGTGATCTTGGCTCACTACAACCTCCACCACCTGGGTTCAAGTGATTCTCCTGCCTCAGCTTCCCAAGTAGCGATTACAGGCGTGTGCCACCACACCCCGATAATTTTTGTATTTTTAGTGGAAACAAGGTTTTACCATGTTGGACAGGTTGCTCTTGAACGCCTGACCTCAAGTGATCCACTTGCCTCAGCCTCCCAAAGTGCTGGGATTACAGGCGTGGGCCACTGCACCCCAGCCCCTTCTGTTTATTGTATTCTTAAACATTTCATCTTTTTGATAAGCAGTTTTCTGACTTTAGAATAATATGTGCTTAGTGTAGAAAAATTGGGACACACCGATAACTAAAATTAAGATGCGTATTTTAATAGAGGCAAGACTTTCAAGAAGTACTGATTTGGAAGCCCCGGTTCAATTTACCTGTCAGGTTGTGTCTCCCAGTGGGGACTTTGTAGTCATTCAGTTCGTCCTGAGCTGCAGCCCAGCCCAGCTTGTCTGAACGCTGGCGCCACAAGGAACAACTTCATTTTAGAAACTTCTGTCAAATACACCCCAAACACCTCAAGTAAACCAGAGGCTTGGGAAGTGTCTGGTATTACATCAGTCAACCGGAACAAGACAGGCAGAGATGCCGGCTTTTTTTTTTTTTTTTCCTAGTGTGAATATTTAGGAGTGGCGGTAAGCAGTTTGCTAGTATTACATTATAGTAGACCTCCCTAGCGAAGCCTTACAGGTAGCCGTATTACGGCTACAAAATGAATAACAGTTTGGGAAACTGCTCTAGGAAGATACGAAAACGGTTATCAAGAAATCAGATTCGTGGACTTGTTCTCAAAGTATACAGGACAGGGGAGAGAAATGAGAACATCAAAATGAAAAATTAGCCCCAGGGAAGATCCCACAGATGCAAAGAGAAGGAGCAGGAGGTTCAGGGGAGGAAATGACAAGCAACCCAAAGGAAACCATCTGGCCAAAATGGGGCAGGCAGTGGGGGAAACTTAGGAGAGAGAAAATAAATTTTTGTTATACTTTTTTTTTTTTTTTTTTTTGAGACGGAGTTTCGCTCTTGTTACCCAGGCTGGAGTGCAATGGCGCGATCTCGGCTCACCGGAACCTCCGCCTCCTGGGTTCAGGCAATTCTCATGCCTCAGCCTCCTGAGTAGCTGGGATTACAGGCACGCGCCACCATGCCCAGCTCATTTTTTGTATTTTTAGTAGAGACGGGGTTTCACCATGTTGACCAGGATGTTCTCGATCTCTTGACTTCGTGATCCACCCACCTCAGCCTCCCAAAATGCTGGGATTACAGGCGTGAGCCACCGTGCCCAGCCTGTTATACTTTTATGGAAAGTTTGCATAAATGATATTCAGCTGTCTTTAGATTTAAGATACGATTGAAAGGAAACACACTGTGACTGTGGCCATACATTCTCTAACACTTTGGGAAGACCACCCCCTCGAATGCAGGCCCACAGAGCACCTGACATCAGTGTCATATTTTCCCCACAAATGGGCTGCCCATTCCATTCCACGGCACAAGGTTCAGCTTCTCCTGAGCTGCCTGCCTGGTGGCTTCTCCCACCTCTTTTAACTTCTCTCCCACCTCGCGCTGCACACGTAGGTTGAGGGGTGCCATGGAGAAGCACAGCGGCTCCATCACAACCCCAAGAGCAAAGGGCCGGGTTCTGCAGCACGGTGCTTGCAACAGGAAGGGCTGGAAGCTTCCCGCTCAGCTTCTCATCTTATAACTTCTTGACATTTCAAAAGCCAAAGCTTAGCTCCTGTTCCTGGTGTTCTGTGGCTTTGGTTTGTGTTGGGGTTTTTTGATGATCAGGTAGATGCATGGAAGCAAAAAGGATGCAGCAGCTGGGAGCACATTCCCAAAAGCTTTCTTAGTGAGAAGCAGCCCCACCCACAGCATGCAACCTTTTTGAAATCCTGTTTGAAGCCATCACAACCAGCCCATTTCTTGCTGAAGATTTCAAAGCTCATAAGGGCCACCTAGAAACACTGACAAGCAGAGGTCCCTTCCCCCAGAAAATGAGGAAATAATATTAAAGTGGAGTAAATTGTTTAGCTGAGGGCAGGGTCTTGGGCAGAGTCTGTCTTTAAAGCAAAACACGAGAACACAGGGTTGGAGTTGACGAATGCTGTACTGTGAGAGAGAAAGAGAAGCCCATCTTCCCATCAGGGCGTGGAAGTGAAGGGCACTCAGACAAGCACTTGTGAAAGAGATGGCGTTGGATCTAGACCTTGAACTATGGTAAAAATTTAGATACTCAGAGATTCGCAGTGGGGAGAAGGAAGTAGCAGCTCACCAGACATTTATTCAATGCTGCCAAGTCAACATCGCTTCTTTCCAAGCTCTAACAGTGCAACATAAGGAAGCACACATCTTAAACAAAATTAATAGTGCCCCTCTTCCCTCTGAAACTTACATTCTTTAGGACCTAGGACCTACTGGGACCAAACAAGCTCACTAATACGTTTATAATTTTCACTGCACTATCACATGAAGTAAGCCACCTGCTAGAATAAGTTGAGAAACACTTTCACTTTTTCCCCTATTTCCATATTTACCCAATCAGTTTTAGAAAATGCAATGGACAGCCTACTATACATGTATACTGCAATTGAGCAATCCAGTAAAGGGAGGGCAGGTGCTGAGAGCCAGGTTTCTCACGTCGGAGTGAGAAGTTACAGGTGAGCAGGAAAGGAGGCTAGAATAATCCGTGTGATGATGCATTAGAGTTGGAGACAGCAGCATGAAACTTAGCTTAATGGAAGTACAGGTATGTTTATATGCACAGGATAGTGTACACACGTGTACCTCCTTGCTCTGTCAGCTGAGAAGACCTAAAAGTAACGTATCCCCAGTAGCAATGCACACATCCAGCACCTAGATGGTGGTTTCTAATACCATTCTCCAATGAAAGACACCAGCGTTCTTTGGAGAAATGACTCATTCCAAGACGGGGACAGGAAATATACAAAATGAGCCTATAGCTTCATATAGTACTGGAGTTAAGAAGGTGCTCGAAAGCATGTGGGCACACCGCAACGATGCGGCTACATCAAACAGATACGAGAGCCAAATTAAAGAGCTCTCAGTGCAACAGCTGGAAAAGTTTGAGCAATAAAATAAAGTGGTCATAGACTATCACCCAAAGTATAATGTAAATATCCACAAAGGTATACTGCTAAGAATGATCGAATAAACAAATAAGTGGCAAAGAAGAGACGAATCTTCTGTACAGAAGAATTCCATCGTGTTTATTTAGATACTCTGCCCTTACGGAAGTGGCGTTCAACTCTGCTCCTTAAGCTGCACATGGTGACTTCCTGCCAAAGGGTACGGTATAGAACGAGAGGACAAAAGAGTAACCTCACAGTGCAGAGACCCGACAACCACTAGCCCCAGCCAGATGATCAAGGTTAACATCAACAGTGGTAATAAGTCATAATGAATAGGATGGACTCTTGATCTGATGCGAATGGAACTTCATCCCTGTGGTACTCCTCCCCAAAACACATAATGCTGGCCTACGCATGACAAAAGTATAAGTCATACTCAAACTGGGGACACTCTACAAAATCCAAGACACGTAATTCTCAAAACGGTCAAGGGCATCAAAAACAGAGTGTAAGAAATCGTCACAGACCAAGAAGACTGAGGAGGCATGACAGCTGACTGTAACACGGCATCCTGCTCGGCTCCGGGACAACCACCACAGAAAGTGACGGTAGAGACGAACGGAAACTTTGAATACAAGGCGAACTTGACAACAATAATGGAACAACACTGGTTCATTAATTGTGACTAAGGAACTGTATTAACGCGAAGAGTTAATTACAAGGGAAGTTGGATATAGGGCATATGAGAACTCTCTGTACCTTGATAATAATTCTGGAAATCCAAAAATAAAAGATTTATTTTTAAAATGCAATGGAAATGCTTTCCTCTCAAAACCTGCAAAATATGCCAACTGCTGAAGTCTCAAAGCAAGTCTTCCTAACGCACTCGTCCTTCCACCAGCTGGCTAGGGCGAGAGTCAACTGTAAAAGATACATTCTAGTATGCTCACTTGTCTGACTTCTTAGGGGCCATGTGGAGCCCCCAATCCACCTAATGAAGTTCGCTTCAAATCAAGAGACAAGACATGGAAGGGAAAGAAATGTAGAAATGACAATTTCTGTTTCCAAGCTCACTGCTCTATTCCAGAGAATCTTAACACTTTCCTGCACTGAATACTGATCCTTTGACATTCAGCACAGATGTCCTCTCATGAAAAGAGGGGCAAAAGCTGTCTTCTCCAACCCACTTCAGCTTTGTTAGTTACCTGTCTCACTTGTTTTATCAACAGTGACATACAATGTGAAGCTGCACTGTGTCGAATGGACCTTCTGATCACTGAATCACTGAGCTTTTACTAACTTTAAAGGAGGGGTTTGGCCAGGCGCAGTGGCTCACGCCTGTAATCCCAGAACTTTGGTAGGCCAAGGTGGGTGGATCACCTGAGGTCAGGAGTTCGAGAACAGCCTGGCCAACATGGTAAAACTCTGTCTCTACTAAAAATAATTAGCCGGGCGTGGTGGCAGGTGCCTGTAATCCCAGCTACTCCAGGGGCTGAGCCATAAGAAGTGTTGGAACCTGGGAGGCAGAGGTTGCAGTGAGCCAAGATCATGCCACTATACTCTAGCCTGGGTGACAGAGCAAGATCTGTCTCAAAAAAAAAAAAAAAATCAGTGCAATAATCATGTATACCTCATAGTGTGTGGCACAGAAAAAAAAAATGCTCAAGCAAGTTAACTGTTAAAAAAAGGTGTCTTTCAGGGGGAAAAAGCTTTTCCCACTATATGGTATATTGCATAGTAAAGAATGGCAGGCACTGGCTTGAAGCATAGATATAAGAAGGTTACAAAATAATTTCCCAAGGTAAGTTCTTAAAAGGGAGTTACATGGACATAAAAAAATATCCTTTTGCATGATATCTCCTTTTGTTTCATTGCCATTTTTGGACTATAAGAATACAGGCACCTTTGGTCTAATGCAATATGTATCCATCCATCCATCCATCCATCCATCCATCCACCCATCCATTCATAAATCCATCCATCCATCCATTCATAAATCCATCCATTCATCCATCCATTCACAAATCCATCCATCTGTCCATCCATCCATCCATTCATAAATCCATCCATCTGTCCATCCATCCATCCATCCATCCGCCCATCCACACATGCATATCTGCAAGTCACCATTTATTTATCAGGCCTCTGATGACTTAGCTGGTGGCAGATATCTACACAAGTGGTGGAGAACCAAAAGCTCTTAGAGCAAAGGTGAGACTGGAAATGAGATTGAGGGATGACAGTGGTCTGTGGACACAAGGAGGGTAAGACAATATAAATGCGAACTTGAAAATACTAGTAATCAATTGTGGTTGTCAATAACGGAGAGCAAGAGTGAGTTCAAATATTATAGCATAACAACAAACAAACAAAAATCACTGCTATCATGCAAAGTGAGCAGGATTGAAGTAAAATAAACTCAAGGTGATAGAAAATAAAATAATGCATGGAATTTTACAACAAAGGAAGAGAAACAAGGGAAACATGAAGGAAAGTGGCCTGGGAGGAATTTATCTGATGGAATTTGGGGGCTGAAGTCCAGCAGCCTCTTCAGCCTCTCTTGAGCACAGGTGCCTTGGTTTTTCCTGAAATTCCTGTATGGAGCAATGTGCTGTGCATTTACATTAATCACACCTATGATTAGCCATTTGCTTGACAGGAAAGGTCTGGAGCCACCGAGCCTGAAGAACTCCCACAGTAGGGATAATATCTTACAGTTAAATGAATTGTTAAGGTCAGTTGAATAACTTCTTTTCATTACTCAGTGGTTCTCGATTTCATAGCCACTACCAGGGAAGGAGGCAAGTATGGAGTACTCTGCTTGAGTTTTCTCTAAGGAGGGGGAGAAAACCCACCACTCTAAATACTAAAAATAACCTAAACCACACCATTTCCTTTGGAAGGACAACATGTTTATGAACTGTGACCATTCTCTCCAAGGAATCAGAATCCTGCCTTCCCCCTTCTTCCTAAGTCCCCATGTTTCCTCTGTTCACTAGATCATTCTGAAAAGAACACACAATTGCCTTTCCTCGGCCACAGCTGCTTTTGGTCCTAAAGTAAGACTCACAATATACTCCCAGTATTTTTGTTCTCCCTGACTTCACGCCTGAAGAAGGAAATGTCTGTGCGCAGGCAGTTGAGAACACGGAGGAACTTCCAACATGACTTGTTCTTCAAAGTGGTCACCTTAGGGTCTCCAGACACGTATCCAGACACACAGTCACGATTCGCAACAGTCTTTGGAAGTCTGCTTTGGATATTGCTTTTATGAGAAAATCAGGCTCAACGTTACGGCTAAAAATACTATTTCCTAGCTTCATCATGAGTGGGACAGCAAATCCCTTAGGTTTGAAAAGTCCATTCTCTACGGGCAAAGATTTCCCACAGTGAAGAGAATATATGACAGCTCAAGACAAACATGGAGAATTCCGAACTTGTGCAGGTGACTCACTGGAATGTGCGAGCACCCTCCTGGTGTTTCCTGGGGAGAGAATCCCAGCCACCTGGGAACAAAGCTGAGATATGAGTGCTTGTGAAAAGGAAACCCCAGACCTGATCACATCACTTTTTAATTTCATATGGAAAATGTAGCTCTATGCATCTCTAACTCTCACTCTGTTTTAAATTCAGTCACCTAAAAATGTGATTTCCCCCCCCCCAACATTCATGGAAAAAGAATTTTCATCAGAAATTTTCATTTTGTTATTTTAACTTGAAAGCTCTAATAATATTATGTAATAATGATGTTATAAAATTCTATTAATTGAAGAGAGAAATAAATTGACCTCACATAAAACATTTTCTCTCAAGTACCAAAAAAATCCACTTACGACATATAACCAAATGTTATTTAATATCTTAAAAAGTAACACAATCCAAAATGGATATTTCACACAACACTACATAAACAACATGAACACAATATCACCATATGGAGGGACTTTCAAATATAGACTTACAAAAATCCCTGTCCTTTTTTTCTTTTAAGTTATTATACTAAGCATGACAAGTCATCATCATTTACAGTATGGTACACTGACACGATAGAAACCATGTTACAAATGTGCTGTTATAAATCAGTAACATTAGGGAAGACATTTCATGAACTGTAATTATTTCATATGAAATACTATACAATATAAACAGAACATCCATCTTGGATGACCTTTACAGCAACCAGAGACCAAGTAATTTAAAGTTTTTTTTCAGTGCAAACACATTTTATTCAAGGCAGTCTTGGCTGCAAAACTCCTTTCTAACATACAGTAAATCCCACTTGCACTTTCTGAATTCATTTACCCTAATGCAATAGTCACATTCAGCCACTCAGAGAAAGATACCTGCAGAATTATGATTCCTTTAAACGTGACGTTTAAATTTAATTCTCTTCTAGAACATAGTATCTGTGTCAACTGCTCTAAGGACTTTAATTTCTAGCTGTTGATACTTCCATGAAGGTGACCCTAGGGCAGCTCTATTCCTAACCCAGCAAGTGTGCACGATACTGCACAGTGTTCTGCCCTTCCAATGTGGAAACCGTGGCGGTATGTCAGTATCTAGGTGGGAGAATGGAAAGGAGTACGTTGGCAGAAAGGAAGCGGAGGAGCTGCTGCGTGTGTACTGCATGATTAATTCCCCCGAACTGCAGAGGACAGATACTGGAGATCTCAGGTCTCACATTTGGTACCTCTTCTTGGTGGGAGCAAGGGAACCGTTTTACTAAAGTCAGCCTTAGAACAAGGAGGCAGGCAACTGTACATGGACCAACCAAGCTTCTAACCTTACATTTCCAACCTTCCAGAATCATTGCTGCCTGACTTGAAACACCCCATTCCCTCCTTGGCATGGTGTGTGTGTGTGTGTGTGTGTGTGTGCGCGTGAGTGTCTGTTCACATTTGAAGCCAACAATTAACAATTAAAGCCCTATAACTGATCATGTACAATCATAAGAAGCAAGTTTAGTTCCCCCTTGGGTCTGGTAGAATTCTGAATCTTGTGAATCATCAACTGTAAGTCATAGAACAACTGTAAAAACACAGGATTGTGTGTTAGGGGAGCCATCACTGGGGCTACTGCAGCAAAAGATGCAGAGTATTAACTCAACAGGAAGGTGCCAATGTCTGTCTGAAACACACAAGGAAATTTAGTAATGACTGTTTTCATGTACGTAATTTACAAAACGGCTCCTGAATAAAAATCTGTGGGAAACTACTGGATGTATCCTTAATACCGTAAGACCTTCTGGGAGAGGAATGGGGTGATGGCTGATGCTTTTATCTTACTTGGCAAAGCTCAGACGGACAGTAATCTCTTTCCTGCCCACATTTTACTAACCCAAAGGAAAACAACGTTTTCCATGGCTTTTGCATTCGTGTTGCCTGTGTTCTAGCTCCCCCAAGCCCTAAACATGTGCAGAAAAGTCACTCACTACCAGAGGAGCCCTGGATGACATTGACAGTGGGCAGGATGGTCCTGGAGGCGGGGGGGAAAGGAGAGGTCGCTCCTGCTTGGGCCCACCAAGGTTGATAGCACATGGCTAGTTGGTTCTGTGACTGGCCTGTGGTGATGGAGTAGATCCCCGTCAAATATCATCTACCTCCTAATTCAAGAAAATACTTAGAACTGGATCAGCTCCCTCAGAAATCCAGCTCCTCCAAAGTAGGACTCGATATATTGTACTGAATTTCTAGGGTGCTAAGGAGCACTGTGATGAGTACTTGATAACGTTTTTAATTAAAATTTCCGTGTCAGCACCTTCCACTTCCAGGAGCAGTCATGTTCCTGAAAGATGGTGCTTTAGCACGGGAACTATAGAAACCCAATATGAAACTGTAAACAAGCCTGTACGTCCAGATCTGCTCTGACCGCAATGGCATTGGGTGGATCTGTCAATCTCCCGCTTCATCCATCAGTACCAGTAAGGTGTGCTGAGGTGTCAAATTCCAAACACCCCGAATTTTTTTTTTTAATGAAAATGGACAAAAGTGTCAAGTTGTATTTGTTTTCTTTGAGTTTATTAGCACACATCAGAAAAATAGCATTGTATTTAGTGAGTTCTCATGATGGTCTATCAAACAGATAGAAAATAGATCGTCAGTAGCTGCCACTGTGCTTCTGGGTAGTCTTAAGTCACTCCTTTTGTTTGTTCAAGTATGGGTATTACAAAGATGACCTGTCTTGTCAATTGTTTGCAAATCTGAATGCTTTGGAAGCATCTTGAGATCCCAAAGTGAGTCGTGCAAAGTTACTATCGGTTGTCGTTGGTTTTTAAATCAAGCTCCAAATACTGCCCATGGTATAAATGGTGAGACTTTCAAAACACGACCACTATCGTATTGTGAGCAATATGTTTGCAATTTAAGTTAAAAACTTTATTTTCAAGTACACTTGGTGGTGATAAGTGGCTTGTCCTGGGTAGAATTTTGCAAGGCTGCCAACCTAAAAAAGGAACAATGCTTCTGCTTCCACTGAACGGGTTTCTTCTCCCCATGGTGACTGCAATATAATTTAAATTTACATTTTAGAAATGCTGGTTGGGTTATGAAAAAGAGGGACCTGGGAACAGCTGCTGTTCAGATCACTGTTACTCTAGATTAACTCTGAATTGACGCTTTCTGAACTTGACCTCCACAACATCAGAGAAGCAGTACCTTGTTATTTTTATGCAGCTAGTCTCCATTCACCTCTTCTATTTCTCTATTTGATGGCATCCCCACTTTCATATGCTCATTATGGCCCCCTGAGATGTGCAAAATATATATAATGGAATACAAATCATTTAACAGAAGTTGTGGAATTCACAGCACAGCTCTTTTAATTACAGTGGAGTTTGGGCTCCACATGGTAGCATGCGGGTGAAGGCAGAGCCCACAGTGCTTCGAGGTTGGCAGTCCACATTGCTTGTGTGTCTTCTGTTACTGAAAACTGAGACTTCAAACCAGATTTCCAAAGAAGTAAATAGCTCGCTCAATTACGTTCACCCATTGGCTCTTCGCCAGAGAACTTTTAACAGGAATGGGTGGGGGGTGGGGGTGGGCACAAGAATTTTTAAACTTCGGTTCCTTCCTAACAAAATCGAGTGCGCTTTCGTGGGGAAGAGAGGAGAAGACAGGATTACATCTGAAAGCCAAACGATGGCGTAAGAGAAAGCGATGGCGCTGGAGAAGTCACGAGTCCACAGAGGCAGTCACCGACACACACAGAACGCCATGGCCTAATGCTGAAGAGAGTGTTCAACTTTGCTCTTCGGAATGATACACTTTAACACACGGCTGCCATTTCATCAAATTTATGGAGGTAGTTATATGTAAAAATAAAAATTACCATAAAATAATATGTCGTATCATAATAATACATAAGTGTGCAAAATGCCGACAGATGTGTTGACCCTTTCACAGAGTTTCAACCAGATTCAGTTTTGTAAACCTTTCAGTTGCTAAACCCTAAGACGGGACAAGCAGTCGTGTAACACAAAGCTATGATTTCACTGGAGGAAAAGCGTACTGGCAACGCCGGGCGAGGACCCCACCGTCCGGACTGAGAGCCTCACTGGGACCTTGGATGACATGTGTACTGTGACGCCGGCTGCCACTCCTCCCCCATTCAAGAGTCTTGATCAGATTCAGACAAGAATATTTTTATATGCAACGTCTGCTTACATGGTGTCATCTTTAAAGTCCATCATTTCTACACAAATGGCTGCTGGTCTAAGGGAATTTTTAAAAAGTCATGTACCCCATAGCATCAGGCAAACAGTGTACATTTTTATTTGAATGTCTTCTGTAAACCTATATCTTGTGAAATATCAATAAATTCCTATTTTAAAGCTTCTCTTAAAGGTAATGCTTTCCTTTCCTGTTCACACAGCATTCGATTATTTCAATGGCTACTTTCAGAGGATCAACTAGAGGCTGATGGATTGTTTCAATGGTTCTATTACTTATGAACTAAGTAGAAGAAAAATTTGAGAGCGGGGTTTTGGAAAAAATGAATTTAGACAAAAATTGAGTAACCGTATGATATATAACTCTCCAAGGGAACAGACTATGTCGTCTATTAGATACAGATCATTCCTTCTGGACGTAGTTAAGCCGTGAGACAAACAATGGTCAAGGCATGTCTTGGAGGAAATACGGCATGAGACTGAAAGCCAAGAGGCGTAAGCATGTCAACGGTACGGGAGTTTACTACGAAACGTGCTGAAGTTTCACTACGATAAGCACAAGACGGGAATTTATACCAAACTCAGGGAGTCCAGTTTGACCCAATGCAACTTCCAAATAACTGAAAAACTATGAGGGAGTATTTAGAGGTTTCAAGAATGAGTCCAACTGTGTACAGGACTGGATTCTTTAAACAGACTGCTAGTGATTAAACCTAATACAAAAATGATGTGTCTCACAAATCATATGCCAATTACTGAAATTGGAGGTGGAAATATTCTGGATTTGGGGATATATATATATATGTGTGTGTGTGTATGTATTTTATGGTGTACAGCTCCCAACAGCACATGCCACTAAACAAAACAAAACTTTATGTCAGACATTTTCTTGTGTCATATGCAACCTTTTGCAAATAATATTCCATTACTACAGATCTGTCCCGCTGTTCTCAGAAAATAAAACATGGGAACGTTGGAATGTCTCTTTGCTATAAGATCGAATTATTGGCAATCCTTTTGCTGCTGGGTCTTCTTTGTGTGCAACGTGACATCATAAACCAAAGCAAAATGTTAGTGAATCATTTTGAAATAAGTTGGGCTAATTAACTACACATCCACCTAAAATCGCCTCCTGAAATTGGTTACAAAGTATCTGTAAACATTACTCTGGCATAGTTCACGTATGCATAATTGTTTTTCTGATAAATTTTAGGGGAGTACAAATTAGGATTATACCACACTAGCAGAATGAGCACATTCTGTTGTTCATTACATGGGCACATGTAGATTTCTAATCAAAAATTATTTTAAAAGTTTTCTTTATAGATATCTTCCCAGGAATAAAAGGCCTGAAGTTCAACTCTCCCTAAATTTGCTCTTTCCTATAACCACTAAAAATGATCTCCCACAGCCTAATTTAGGCATTCTATTTAAAACTACATAAAATAGATTTCTGTCCTTCCATTAGAAAGAATAACATCCTCAGGCCATACTCTTCATTTGTATCACAAAGAACATTTTCCTTTTAAACAAACTAATTATTGTATCTATTAGAGTAAGATAGGGTCATCCTACGTATCACAAGGAGGAAATTCTCTTCCTTCACTATTTGAGTAATACCTTTTACAAGTCCACACCACCTCTCCCAACACCTAGTGCTGTGCCCCGGCCAGACTGGAAATTCCTTTCCTTTGTCCACTTCAGATTCAAAGGCCTATATTCCTGTTTGTGATCATGGAAGGTTAAAAATCAGACAAGCAACTGTTATACTTGAAAACAAAATCCTGAAAAGAGAGACTCCCAGCGATTTCCATTGCGACCCCTTCTTACACACTTCCATGGGTTCCTGCAAAATAGTGTCACGAAAACTCACAGTGAAAAATGACTGGTGCATAAACAATTCACACACAAAGGGCTGGGGTCCCTTCTAGTCAGTTTGGCATCTATTTCCTCAAGGTGGACCCTTGCATTTGACATTTCACGGTGGCTTAGTTTTTTTTTTTTTTTGGAAGTGTCAAGGATCAGTTCTGCGGCACCATTTAACCACAGACTGGGAGCAACACGCATCTGTGGCATTTTTAAAAATGGAATTGGCAACTGCTTGACATCGAAAATGCATATTACACTTACAGTGTCTAAACTTTCCTATGTGTGCTCAGATACAATTAGTGAAGCAAAAGTATACATATCACCCCTACTGTTATTCAGTTGCTACAGAGCCATACATGTGAAAAGCAATACTCCGAAATAAAGATTTTCTGTTGTTTTTTTCTTTGCCCTAGCCCTACTTAGCAGCACAGTTTAAGTAAACACAAAAACTGTGTGGTTGAGATGCTTGTCTTTCCAAAGATGTAAACATCAGTCCCAGTGTCGTAAACGTTGCTGTATCGAATGAGACAGAAGATCTGAGGCAGAAGGACTATCACACACTAGTAACAGAAGCTTGCAAGCAGTTGGAAGGTTTCTGTAGTTTCTCAGCTTCATTTGTCGGGGGGTCCGTGCTTGCTGGGAAGTTGAAGGCTGGACCAACTCCACCGTGGGCCGGGCTCAAGGCGGGGTTCTGACGACGGTTACTTTCAACAATGCTTGACGTGTTGGAAGCCAGGCTCTCCCGGGTACTAAAAGAGTAAAAAGGGTTTGTTTTGTTTTGTTTGGAACATAAATAATTATAAGTTGAGCCCCAGAGGAAGAGCAAATGATGTCGTTAATGGATTTCCTCTGTCGGTTCATAATGTCATATCAATATACATCTCCACTGATTATTCACATCTGCCTCTCCACCATGGGCTCCAGAAGCTTCCACAGACACGTAATAATCAGCAGCACATTCAGGGAATAAAGGGTTTTTAAACAGCTAAATGCACTTTGAAATGTCTTCTTCTTTTCACACTCAAGGAACAACTTCAAAATTGGAGGTGATAGCTAACTATCACAGTAGTTTTTTAAATGGACACTCAGAATACACCTAAGTCATTATTTCATTTCAGCCTGGAAACTCATTGTCATAACCACTCCAGAATACACTCGGTAATTCTACTCCAATGACTCCTTTTCATTATGGATTAGCAGATTTCAGCTTTGGGGGACTCTGGGCATGCCCCTTTTGGGAGACCCTGAGCATTTGCCGCACAGATAGGAAGAAAATTCATTTTAAATGTTTTATTCCAATGTTTCCAATTTTAACGCCTTAGTTAAAATACATTATATTTTCGATAAAGGACCATAGATTTTCTTCCCCATTCATCTTTTAAGTTTACATTCATTTCTACCCCACTTTGGCAGGACTGTTTTTGTTTCAGGGTTTTTTTTTTGGAGACAAGTTCTTGCTCTGTCCCCCAGGCTGGAGTGCAGTGGTGCAACCTCAGCTCACTGCATCCTCTGCCTCCCGGGCTCAAGCGGTCCTCCTACTCCAGTCTCCCGAGTAGCTGGGATCACAGATGTGTGCCACCACACCCGGCTAATTTTCATGTTTTTAGTAGGGAACGGGTTTTGCCATGTTGCCCAGGCTGGTCTTGAACTCCTGAGTGTAAGCAATCTGCCTGCCATGGTCTCCCAAAATGTTGGGATTATAGGTGAAATATTTTCTTTTTAAAATAATTCTTGTAGGACAGAGGTGATTTAAAAGCTTTATTATTTTGCTTTCTCTTTTCCTTTTTCTAAGTTAGAAACATTTGAATCTATTTCATTGCTTTAAGAGATTTAGACTATGTAAGGTTTCAAATGCATAGAGCAATGGCAGAAATAAGATGACTGGGCCAGACTGAGAAGAACCAAGTAGGTTTCCTGTTGCAGGGCCTACAACATTTCCTGTTGTAGCTGAAATGTATCAGCTACAGAGACTGAGCAAGCCAGAAGCATTCTCAAAACGTCCACTCCATGAGGCAGAGTCAACACTTAGGGAATATTCTCTGAGAGTTGGTCCCCACACCTGACTTAAGCCTGTTTAAAGCCAGTTAACAGGTCAAACTTCTACAGTGGAGATGTCCTCTCCTCTCCTGCATTCCCATCCCAAGCTGATAGCAACTCTGTCTGAATCCTATACTCAGATGGCCCTTTCCATCAGGTTATTTAAGCCTAACTCCTTGTGGCTTTGAGTTCGCTTCTCACCAAGAAGCCAAGGCAGTCTGTCCACTGACAACCAGATAAAAAACCCTGGGACTTTCCTGAATGCAGAGGGTACCTCCAGAAAGGTCACTCATTTACAGAGAGAAGTCAAGTTTTTCATTATGCTTATGGTAAATCTGGGCATTCCCAAAGGACACTCCAAAATGTCATCACTGAAAGGGAAAGTGCTAGACTTACCTACATGACATCTCTCCCAGGAAGATTCACAAGTGGTTTGCCAGAGCTACCACTGAGGCATGGGGCAGGCGGAGGAGGGAGGAGGGGCAGGAACAGTGCAAAAGCCTGAAGATTTCAAGACACATTCCTTCGGTGTCTTTCTTAATCACTCGAGTAACTTTTTAGGTATCTGACTTCCTCAACTCTAAAATACGGAGAGTTATGATGGGATTTACCTACTCATAGGGTGACTGTGAAGAAGAAATAACCATCAAGGAAGAATCTGTTCACTAATAAGGTAGAAACGTGAATTATTTATGTTATACACCTAGCATATAGTGAAATAAACAGTGACTATGGGTTGGCCTCAGAATCCATGTATTACAAATGACATATTTTCTAGGGGAAAATACATTTAAAGTCCAAAGGATTCACTCTTAAACCAGCTTTCAAGGAGGGGACTCAATATCTGTTGAGTGCCTGCTGTATGCCAGGCACTGTAAACACATATGCAACAGATCATCGGGCTGGGGTCTGTCTCTACTGTAAGATGTCTTCACCCACCTCCAGTCACAGCCACCTTCAATCACAGTATTAATCGTGGCAAATATGTACCGTACTCCATCTTCTCCAAAGAGTGTGTTTCATTATTGTTGTGATAATGATTAGTCTGTGACATTCATACTGAGGGCTCCGGATGTGCTGATGAACAAGTTGAAGCAGATGGAATGTTAGCAGTAAAAATAGTCCTCAAATTTAAAAGTTTGTTTTTTGAGACGGAGTTTGCTCTTGTTACCCAGGCTGGAGTGCAATGGCACGATCTCGGCTCACCGCAACGTCCGCCCCCTGGGTTCAGGCAATTCTCCTGCCTCAGCCTCCCGAGTAGCTGGGATTACAGGCGCGTGCCACCATGCCCAGCTAATTTTTTGTATCTTTAGTAGAGACGGGGTTTCACCATGTTGACCAGGATGGTCTCGATCTCTTGACCTCATGATCCATCCGCCTCGGCCTCCCAAAGTGCTGGGATTATAGGCTTAAGCCACCACGCCCGGCCAAAGTTTTTTTTAAAGGGAGCTAATGGAGTGCAACCTTAAAAACAGGATTTCAGGATTTCACAGGCAGGAGATATGAACCAAGGCCCTCTGCTGTTCAACCTTCCGTGCGCAGGTGCTCCCCTGGCCCAGGCGGCTCCGGCACACGTTCACACAATACATTCAACAGACACAGCCCGGCAGCCTTTGGCCTCTGATTTTAATACTGTGTTTATCAACCAGCTTTAGGCCTCACATTTGGAATGGCAGGCTTTTCATGTCAAGACTTCCCATTTCCAGTATTAGATCTCATAGCATAGCTCAAGTTTCTACCCTCTTTCCTTCGAAATACCTTTTTATTCCCAACAAAAGAGACTAAAGAATTTTGGAAACGCGGCTGAACATGACTTCTGAGCCAGCACTGAAACTCTGGAGTGTGGAGAAAATCACCGTTTGGGGTCTTTTTTTTCTTTTTGGTTGGGGCTTAGTGCTCGGTGAATTATTTACTGAAAGATTCTAATAAACGGCTTGCTTAAGATTTTCATGTCAGGGCTCGGCATGGTGGCTCATGCCTATAATCCTAGCACTTTAGGAGGCCGAGGCAGAAAGAGCTACAAGAAACTTTATTTTAATTACCAGGCGTGGCGTCACATGCCTGCAGTCCCAGCTACTCAGAAGGCTGAAGTGGGAACCTGCTTGAGCCCAGGAGTTTCAGGCTACAGTGAGCTACAACCACCACTGCACCCCAGCCTGGGCGACAGAGTAAGACCCTGTCTCTAAAAAAAAAAAAACTAAAGATTTCCACGTCTCACAGCAATGGGTATGAGCACGATAATGCTATTTGGCCAAAATAGTTCTCAGGCTGGAGAGTAAAGTCTCTAGAAGTCAAATACTTACCTCTGCAGAACAGACTCCTGGATCAGCAAGATAACTCAGTGACTTTATTAAGGTGTGTAGAAAATAGTTTGTCACCTCACTTCTAATCGAAGGACGGTAAATACAAAAGGGGTAAAATTAGCAATTGTTCTGTAGATTCTCTAACTGCGTAAAATGTACGGGCAATACATGTTTTCACGTAGAGAAAATGTTACTTGCTATTAGTGGGCAGATGTGTGGCTACTGCGTGAAGCTGTCTCTTTAGAACAACCTTTATCTTCGGACATGACAAAGCAAAGTACACGATGAAACAACTGAAAACCAACTTACTTCGAGAAACAAGCCCAGTCATAAAGTCTATATTCTGCACCCTAATTTCGAGATAGTAAAACATATTCTGTAGAGATACTGGTTCAACCATTTCCTGAATATTTCCGTTTACCTTCAAACAAACAAAAAGCTTTCAATGTTACGTAGTTGAAGGTTTCCCAGTTAGAACCCACTGACCTACTCCCAGTGTCTCCTTAGCAAGTCTCTTTAGTAAGGCAGTTTCCTGTCTGTGGAAGCCCAGGGGCCCAGAGGGAAAGGAGAAAGGTTTAAAACGAGCATGTGAAAGGCAGGTAGGAGGCAGAGGCTACATAATGCGAAACAGCAGGACAGAAAGACACAGCCAAATACCCCACACCTTCCACCAGCGATGGTTCTGAATTTCCACCGCAGATTACAGACCTTCTGTTTTGCTAATCTGGTAACCACTACTAAAAACTCAAGAGGAAAAAAAGAGTAGAATAGGAAAATGAAGAATAAAAGGATAATTAGAATAAATTGGAAAATAAATTAATATCTGATTTGGGATTTAAAAAATTTTTAAGCAAAAATGATTTCTTAGAAAAGCCACTCAGAACACTAGCGGTTTTCAGGCGGAGGCCCAGGGCTCCCTGAGGTCTCATGGGCTCCTCGAGGGATGGGGAGAGGGACTGGGACCCATGGTCTCCACTGTCACCACGACCACCTCTCAGCTCTGGGCAAACATTAGACTTCCACACAGGTGTTAACTTGGAAGAAAGGCTCCATGATCAAAATAATAATATAGCGATAATAATGAACCAGCCCTTTAATAAATCACAAAGGCCTAATATGGGACAGACCAATTAAGGATTCCCAGTTCCAGCTGTGTGATGCTCACTTCCAAAATGATCCAGATATAGTGACATGATCACAACAGAATTATTTTAATTCCTAATAATGAAAATTAATATATGAAATGCATAATCCTATCTGAATATGTGTTAAAATTATAAGTATTGTAAAATCTTGGGAATCAAAGCTGATGAGAAATGTCAATCTCTCAGTAGTATTTCTGCATCTCAGAGTCACCAATCTGGAGTAGAATGTAGAAGGAGAATTAGGCCCCATGTTGCTCTCTGAGGAGAAGAAAGAGTTAAGGAGAAGAGAGGAAGTTGCAGACTCTCCTTTGCCTTCTGAATCCCTGAGCAGCTCCAGAGCTTTGGCCGTGACCTCTGGGCACCACTGACTCTCAACTGTCAACCCTTTGCTGAACTACGAACACCTACTAACAAGAAGGAACTCCAGTTAGACTGCCCAGATGAGTTCCATCGATTCTGCAGGAGGAGAAATCAAAGTCCTGGCACATGCTTTCATCTAACAGAGCGCAGGCTCCTGCCCGGGCTGTGAGGGAAGAAAGATTCCATCTCTCTGCAGTGAAAGGGAGGTGTGTGAGCCAGGGGAGCAGGCTGCACAGAACACTGGGATCCAAATACCAGCTTCTAGATCCACTGGAGAGGTTTTGAGATCTGTTCTTATATTTTCACTAGAGGGACTCCCATCCTAGCAACAATCAATTTCCTTCCAACCCCTGTCTTCCTCCCCACCCCTAGACTATTCTTCCTACTCAAGAAGTTACTACTTTTGAAGGACTTAAAAAACACCCTTCCCTTAGCGTGGTGGCAATACGAACATAGCAGAAAAAATACTGGAAATGTTGGTTTTAGTTAGACCGAACTGATGCAAGTTTGAGGGTAGGAGCCAACCCACCAGTCCAGATTGGTGATCTCTACAGGTGCAGAAACATTTTTTTCAATTCCTGAAAAAGAAGTCAGAGACAGATTGTTAACAATACAACTCATACAACTCTTAATCCTCATCCACAGAACTGAGACTATGAAATCAGAAGCCTGTCAAGTTATGTGCATAAAGCCCCAGGCCCCGATAGGCATATGCGTGTGCCAAGAGACACGTGTCCCTACCGTGGGGAGTTGAATCCGCTGTCCACTGTGATACTGCTGCTGTCCATGCTGTCAAGCCGGGCTGAATGGGTGGCTCTCTGCTTGCTGCTGCTGTCGGTCTCTTTTGGGGCAAGAAGGGTGAGGTTCTTTTCAAATTTCCTCTGCAAATCTCTTTCCTTCTCCCTCTCGAGGAGCCACTGCATGGTGCCCACGTCCTCTCTGTTTTTCTCCTCCTCAGTGTTCTTGTTCGCCCCTTCCTCAGAGTCATCATCATCAGAGACGTTGTAATAGTCAAAAGAGGCTTCCTGGTTCCCTCCTGACTCCTGCTGGCGCTGGGAAGCTGGCATGGCTTGTGCCACCGAGGTCCCCAGGGACGGTTCCAGTTTCTCGCATCGGCCTGGCAGTGTGTCAGCAGGTGTCTTCGGGTGAGATTTGAGGAGGGACAGGCTTGATTTGTGATAGCTGTTTACAGACAAGGTGCTGTGAAGAGGTTTGAACAGTGTGTCTTTGCTAAATATCTCTTTCCTTTTGTCCAAGCTGCTGGGCTCAGCACCATGGTGCTGGACAAGGCGTCCATTGGCGATCCCCTCAGCCGCTCCTCCTGAGGCAGCTGGGCCACCACCCGGCCCTTTGGGTGACTCCTCCTTGTGCCCTACAGGCTCCCTGGAGGAGTGGGGGACCTGCCTATCAGATGGGGAGAGCTTTTTCACCCCTTCTGCCAAAGTCAGAGTGTCATGGTCCTCCTTATTCTTTCCCAGAGGTGATGGTGCCGTGAGCACCGTCTCACTAGAGGTGTTGCACTGGAAATAGTCATCTGTGGAGGTTTTCGTTGGACAAGAGTTGAGTTCGCCATAGGATGGCAAACTCTCGGGTGCTTTGCCTGGCTCCAAAAGGCTACAAGCACTGGATGGTTCCTTGCTGCCACTGACTATTTCTGGAATACACACCTCTTTATAGCTTGTGGATGAAATGTGAGCCCTTTGGTGACCAACAGTCTGTGCAGGCCTTAAAGTACTGTCATCAATGTAGGACTGGCTGGGGGTCTGGTCATCTTGGCTACAGCCTTCAGCAAGGTCTTCAGGCGTCCCTAGAGAAGAAGCACCCAGAGGGCCTTTGGAGTTGTCCATCGATCTGGATCTCTCCTTGGCTTTGTTGGATCTCTCATTCCTGGACCTCCGGTCCTGGGTATGGCTGTGGCTTCGGTGCACTTTTGAGTGGGAGCTTCCCCTAGAAGGTTCAGGAAAAGGCATCTCAGTTCTCCTTTTGGCCAATTCACCAGACACATCCCATTCTGGTGTCATGGGGAAGTGGGACTCGATCACGTTTGTGTTGCTATGCATGATGAAGTTATCTCCTGCTTGCTCCATGATGAAACAGCCCTCCCTGGGCACCCTGGTCAGAGGGTCGCAAAAGTCATACTCTCTTTCACCTGGGATATCCAGATGGGAGCCGTCGGAGGGGTCTCCTTTAGACACTCGCGTCTTGCTGTGAGACCGAGACTTTCCATGGGACTTTCGATGAGTCCTACTCTTTTTACTCCTTCCGCTGTGATGGGCAGAAGACCCGGCTTTACTCCTCTGGGCCTTTTCTTCTTCAAGTTTCTTCATGAGTGCGGTGTGCCGCATGACGTTTTCCACGGTCAGGTCTGGGTTGATGCGCCGAATGATCTCCATTTCTACCTCCCGAGGGATCGTGGCTGGCGTGTCCTCGTCTCGCAGAGGCCACTCTTCAGGAGGAAACTGGGCAGAAAAATTGGCCAGCTGTTTGGTCTTGTCTTTTTTAAAACTTAGCCGGAATAACTTCAGCCCGAATTTTTTTGACTGCTTTTCACTATCTTTAGGTTTTGAGAGAGTTTCTGTCTTGTAGGAAAAATTTACAGTACTTTTGCTCTTTTCAGTGGGTGGCACCTGGCACAGAGAAGGGGGGCAGTAAGGGTCTTTGCAGTCCTTGGCAGGCTTCCTCTGCAGGGTGGACGCATGCATGCTGTGCATGTCTTCTCTGCAGCAGTGGCAAGAGTCGCAGTGGTTTCGGGGCAATGTTCTTTCCCTGACGCAGCCTGAGGCAGAGGGCGTGACGGTTCCAGGCTGCGGAGAGGTGCACTGAGACCGGTCAGGTATCCTCTCGTCCAGATGGTACCATTTACTGTTAGTTCTTATGAGGGACGGAGTTATGAAGTAAGTCTGTGGGGTCACGATAAAGTAGCCGTCCGGAGTTGGGTAGATTTTCCTCTCCCGTACCAGGGTGTTCAGTGTGTGCCGCAGAATTTCTTGGCTTGGGGTGGGAACACCTGAAAAAAGAAATCCACTTGTGAGAATGAAGAGAGAATATGTCAATTCCTGACCTCCAGAAGCCCGTTCATTCTGCCAAGATGCGAAGTCACGTCGCATGGCTAGGAGCACAATTCAGACAAAGGCGTTCATTAAGTTGGGTGCAAATCCTAGTTTGCTTGGTTAAGTCCTAAATTACGACCCACGGAATGAGCAGATATAGAAGCTGGGAAGACAGAGGTGGAAGTAGGTGAAGTCAGATTACTACCGTTGTCATAAAGCCTTTCCCGAGCTAAACAGGAAAGACAGAACATTTTCAAATGAGAGAAAAATGAAAAATGTTTTCCATCATATGATACAAATGTATAGAAAAGGCTTTTTCAATAAAAGCAACTAGGGAAACAGAGTGAAAATATCCGCCTCGATGTTCAAAACCACATCCAAAATATACAGAGGCCACCACAGAAGGGTTACTGTATGTGCTCATTATTACAGATTTTACTTAATAAACTTAATTTTGTAAATTACACAAAAGGACTACGAGACTTGACTACTGTGTAGGATGAACCCTCTAATTCTGGAGGCGCTGCCTTCCATTTTGAAACCAACTAGAGCGTGGGTAACATCCAAGTGACAATGTCCTTTTTGGTGTCAGTCAGCAAGGTGAAGGTGGTTTTTCTAATTTCTGACCAAAGAGCCCTAATAAATGCACAAGTGAAGGCTCTGACTCTATCTCTGTTTGTCAAAAACTCCCATCTTGGCTAGAATAGAAACACCAGATAAAAATGATGAAAGCTTCCTTGTATGAATGATCCTTGTTTTCAAAGGGTTTTTGTGCATGTTTATGCAGAATTAAGAGTACAAATTCTTTTTCTTTTTTCTTTTTGAGACGGAGTTTCGCTCTTGTTACCCAGGCTGGAGTGCAATGGCCTGATCTCGGCTCACCGCAACCTCCGCCTCCTGGGTTCAGGCAATTCTCCTGCCTCAGCCTCCCGAGTAGCTGGGATTACAGGCACACGCAACCATGCCCAGCTAATTTTTTGTATTTTTAGCAGAGACGGTGTTTCACCATGTTGACCAGGAGGGTCTCGATCTGTTGACCTCGTGATCCACCCGCCTTGGCCTCCCAAAGTGCTGGGATTACAGGCGTGAGCCACCACGCCCGGCCAAGAGTACAAATTCTTAAGAGAGTTTGACTTCTCCAGGCTCCAGCCCATTTACTTTATTTCTTGAGTATTCTCCATTTCTCAGTGCCAGGCACATAAAAGATGATCCTATTTATAAGATTGATCTGAATGATACCATTTGGAATTCGCTCAGGGTGAATGATACGAAACTGCTAATATTTAACCATCTGACTCACAGACATGGCAGTTCCGTGCAGTTCAACCTAACACGAATAAGGCAGTGTGGTGTGGAGACTGAAAGGCTGGGGCCAGGCTGCTGGGTTGAAACCCTGCCCTATCACGGTGAGCTGGTGTCACTGGTTGAATCACACACTCCCCACCCCAATTTGCATGTGAAATCCTAACCCCCAGTACCCCTCGTAAATATGACCTTATGTGGAGAAGGGGTCTTTGGAGTGAAATGAGGTCTTGAGGGCGGTCTCTAATCTAATATGACTGACGTCCTTCTAAAACGGGAAATGATGGAGACAGAAAGGCACAGAGGGAAGACAGTGTGAGGAGACACAGAGAAGGCGCCATCGCAAGCCGGGGACAGGGGCCTCACAGCTCTCAGAAGGACAACCAATCCTGCCGACACCTTGATTCTGGACTGCTGGCCTCCAGAACTGCAGGATGCATGTCGGTTGAGCCACCTGCACTTTGTTACAGCCGCCCCCAGCAAACGAAGATAGCTGGCACCACCTGAGGCCGCTGAGCCTCTCTGAGTCTCTGTTTACCATCATCAGAAGGTAGGTAACAACAGTACCTGCAGCCGCAGGGCTGAGGTGAAAGAAGTTTGGTGTGTGGGGAGCAGTGCCTGGCACACAGAAAGTGCTCAATAAATAGTAGCTGGGAGTTAGCCTCCACTTTGGGAAGGGACCCAGAAAACCAGATTGCCTTCAAAGAACAATGTGCCACAACCCAGAACACCTGGTGAGCTGAGATGTTTCAACTGCCCAAGTCCTTCCAAAGTAGGAAATGTATTAGAAATGGCCTACGGCACTTTGGGAGGCCTGAGGAAGGCTGATCTCAATGTCAGGAGTTTGAGACCAGCCTGACCAGCCTGGCCAGCATGGTGAAACCCATCTCTTCTAAAAATACAAAAAATTAGCTGGGCATGGTGGCACGTGACTATAGTTCCAGCTACTCGGGAGGCTGAGGCAGGAGAATCACTTGAACCAGTGAGGTGGAGGTTGCAGTAGTCAAGATCATGCCACAGCACTCCAGCCTGGTGACAGAGTGAGACTCCATGAAAGAAGGAAAGAAAGAAAGAGAGAGAGAGAGAGAAAAAGAAAGGAAGGAAGGGAGGGAGGGCAGGAGGGAAGAAGGAAGAAGGAGCCTGGAATTCTCAAGGGGGAAAAATCCATGAATGTAAGGTAACATACACACTCATCTGCATTACCATTTGCAGAAGGCATCCTTAGTGCTCAAATCAGAAAAGGCAGCATAGTTCATAATGTATTGTTTAATATAATTATTTAATTTTTGAGTCTCATGGTTTCTTTTTAGTCTAATGTTTTACTTCTGGTAAGAGAACATTAGTTTTTATACAAATGATTTTAAGACCAATAATAACAAAATTTCTTTTTGAATTTTATAATACTTTCTGTACAAAATAGAAATGAATTTTTTTTTTTTTTTTTTTTTTTTTGAGACAGGGTCTCACCCTTGCACAGTCTGGCATGCAGTGGCAAGATCTCAGCTCACTGCAGCCTTGACTTCCCCAGGCTCAGGTGATCCTCCCACCTCAGCCTCTCAGGTAGCTGGGACTACAGGCATGCACCACCACGCCTGGATAATTTTTAGATTTTTTTTATAGAGACAGGATTTCTCCATGTTGCCCAGGCTGGTCTCAAACTCTTGGGCTCAAGTGATCTTCCTGTTTCTCCCGACCAAAGTGCCTTCCGTGAATAATTTCAGGGGACACCATTCACATGGAACCCACCTTCTGAAATGAGGACACACCTCTGCACTGCAGTCTCATGAATGATGCCTGCTGTCGTGTGGCACAGCCACCAAGATAGCAAGCCTGTGTTTAAAACCAACCACATCTTAAATGGTAGCATACTTTTAGGCAACAATGTGACAAACCTTTTCAAAGACTCGTAAGGTTCATTTATAAATATTTATGACCAGTTTATCATGGCTCCTGATAAGGGGAAGCCAAAGAATACTTCATGGAAATAGCTATTACTATAAAGCAAAAATTTAATTTTAGTGTAGAATTTGCTAAGTGTAGGCCCTCCAAATGGTGATCTTAGGAAACTCAGAAAGCTATTGACATATAAAATCATGACTACAATGCAATCACCTTTACTTACTTAAAAACAAGTTCTCCAGTGGTTCTCAGATGAAGAATAAAAAGGAAAAAATAGAGAAAAAGTTCTCTATTTCCACAGAGAATTTGTACTTAAATTTTCTTATGTCTTGGGTTTCCAGGTATATCAATCAGATAACGTTTAATTTGATATTGCAAACTAGAAACATTCTTTGCCCCGTCCAATCCATTTTCGATGCTATCTGAGAGTTTTCAGACTTAAGTGAACGTTGCTTATGTTTATGATTATCATTTTATTATTAAGCCCTAGTATATTGACTGATTGATGTCTATGAAATTCAGGGTTCTACCAGAAACCTGCAGGGTTGACCTGAGACAGCGATGGTTGTGAGGGATGTTTAATGTCTGTAAATTCCACTGCTCCCAAATTCAACTCTTGAGGTTCATCATGAATTCAGATTCTGAGGCTTAAGGAACAGAAATAAACTTGACATCCTAACAGGGCTGAACCTGACCTCTTCCACACCTTTACGGTTTTCAAAGCAAAAATAACTATCTAAAAATACTGCATGACAATGTGACCTACGTAGACCAATGTGTTGCCTTTTTTTTTTTTTTTTTTTTTTTCTGACACAACATCTCACTCTGTCATCCAGGCTGGAGTGCAGTGGCACGATCTCAACTCACTGCAACCTCTGCCTCCCAAGTTCAAGCAATTATATCTCAGTCACCCGAGTAGCTGGGATTTCAGGTGCATGCCACCACACCCAGCTAATTTTTGTACTTTTTAGTAGAGATGGGGTTTTGCCATGTAGGCCATGCTGGTCTTGAACTCCTGGCATCAAGTGATCTGCCCACCTCAGTCTCCCAAAGTGCTGAGAATACAGGCGTGAGCCATGGCAATCAGCCCCAACGTATTGCTTTAGTCCTGTAAATATGACAAACTGTCAGAAAAGAGAGCATGTGGACCTGTTCAAAGCACTTTAGGCGGAAACCTTTTATTTATTTATTTATTTTGGGGGGGACAGAGTTTCGCTTGTTACCCAGGCTGGAGTGCAATGGCGTGATCTCGGCTCACCGCAACCTCCGCCTCCTGGGTTCAGGCAATTCTCCTGCCTCAGCCTCCTGGGTAGCTGGGATTACAGGCACGCTCCACCGTGCCCTGCTAATTTTTTGTATTTTTAGTAGAGAAGGGGTTTCACCTTGTTGACCAGGGTGGTGACCATCTTTAGATTATGCTTGTTTGTGAAGAACACTGGCTGAAGAAGAATTCAGTAAGAGCCGACATAAGGAGTGAACGGGAGACATAATACGGTGTGTGGAATATTAACCTTCTCCAGCCATCTCTAAAGTCAAGTTCAACTACACACGTAGCCTAATGGGTCTAGCTCTATGTCCCTGAAGGTCAGCCTTCCTCCCAGAAAGATTCAGTTGCACTAGCTTAACAGGTACCAGACCAATTTAAATCATTATTCAGTCTGGATGGATGGATGTGTAGTTATTTAGAAATATGAGAAGCAAGTATTATTCTTTATAAACCTTTAAAAAATATTCTTGATTGTGTAATGGAAACTGACAGATAAAAGCTGTTGAGTTGGTTTTCAAAAATTCAGCCAACTTTTGAGGTATCAGAAATTTTTATTAGAAGATTTTTCACTAAAAACCTTCTTTAGAATATGGATGCCCAAAACAAGAAAAGCCAAATTCTAGATTATATTGATCTACAAATTAAATAAGAACTCAAATATTTTAATAATAAATAGGCTCAAAAACTTGATTTCTGAATGGTAAGATATAAAATAACTAGCTAGGTGCAGTGGCTCATGCCTGTAATCCCAGCACTTTGGGAGACGGAGGCGGGCAAATCACCTGAGGTCAGGAGTTGGAGACCAGCCTGGCCAACATGGTAAAACCCCGCCTCTACTAAAAATACAAAAATTAGTCAGGCATGGTAGTATGCGCCTGTAATTCCAGCTGCTCAGGAGGCTGAGGCAGGCGAATGATTTGGACCCGGGAGGCAGAGTTTGTAGTGAGTTGAGATTGTGCCACTGTACTCCAGCCTGGGCAACAGAGCAAAAAAAAACCAAAAAAAACAAAAAACAAAACAAAAAAATAACCAAATACTTTTTTCTTACCTTAAATATATATATATAAGATCTTTAAATCCCTTCAGAGTCTTAGAATTGTCATTAAAAATATGATTTAAAGGGTTAGGTTTTCCAAAATATTTTCTTCTGCTGTAGCTTACATGATAGCAAAAGACAGACAGAAACCAAAGGAAGGAAGGAAAGGGAAAGAGAGAGGGAGCTAAGAAGAAAGAAAAGACAGCAGGCAGGAAGGAAACAAACTCATTTTTAATAAAATACCTGTTTAAAATCTGGAGCTATTGCTGATCAGAACTTTAAATAGTTGCCCCCATGCCCTAGCCCAGGGGTCAGCAGACTTTTTCTGCAAAGAACCAGACAGTAACTATTTTAGGCTTTTAGCCATACAATCTCCATCGAGACGACTCAACTCTGCCACTAACACACAAGGAGCCAAAGATCATCCATGAGCAAATGGGCACGGCTGTGTTCCAATAAAACTTTATTTAACAAAAACAGGTGGTGGCCCACACTGGGCCTGCAGGTTAGCAAACTCCTGCGCTAGACTAGGGTTTGTATGGTGTCCTTGCAAACGTCTGAGGCTGACCAACGAGTCATTAGAGTCACACAGAAGAAAAAGCTCCTCAGTCTGTCTGAAAACCAGGGCCTTGGGATTTAACTTTCCTTCCCATAAAAGCTAGCAAAACAGTTATTCTTTTAAGGACAAATGACCTATGGATTACTCCACAAAGTATTCCAACTTAGTGATATTGTTATCAGCTGCTTGGCAGTGAGGCGCATTTTACTATTTTTTTTTTGAGACGGAGTTTCGCTCTTGTTACCCAGGCTGGAGTGCAATGGCGCGATCTCGGCTCACCGCAACCTCCGCCTCCTGGGTTCAGGCAATTCTCCCGCCTCAGCCTCCTGAGTAGCTGGGATTACAGGCACGCGCCACCATGCCCTGCTAATTTTTTGTATTTTTAGTAGAGATGGGGTTTCACCATGTTGACCAGGAGGTTCTCGATCTCTTGACCTCGTGATCCACCCGCCTCGGCCTCCCAAAGTGCTGGGATTACAGGCTTGAGCCACCGTGCCCGGCCCATTTTACTATTATACATTGGCTCTATGTTCTTTCCATTCTTTATTTTATAGCCCCGTAATGGGAGGTATGTAACCAATTTCGGAAAAGCCATGTGATTTCTCATGAAGCTATATAAAAATATAAGAATTTAAAAAGCTCCCCCCAAAAAAACCTCCCTTTAAAAAGCTCATCAAAGGTTGTTTGATGTCAGAAGCGGCTATGCACTCATAGGGCAGAAAGCAGGGCCTTCCTTAAAGACCATCGTGTTTGCCAGCACCATCTGTCCCCCCCCACCCCACTTAGGTGGCTCTCACCTGGGGTTCTGCTTCTCTCACTACTGAAAGAAAAGGGGATTGCCTGGCTCTTAACAAAAAGAGACAGGCAGTCAGATAGTAAAAATAGTCAGAGACAATACAATGCTAGAAAACATAAAATAATTTGTATGTTGCAAAGGCGAGTTCATGTTAGAGATTTTTGAACCATATACATAACACCAAAATATATTAATTAGAATCTTGAAAGAGGAGGAATTATCGCAAGAAGAGGGAGAAAACATTTCTTTGGGGCAAAAGGCAAAGCAGGGAGACCGATATGGTAGACTAGATCTCTACTTAGCTTAATTAGTCCTCTCGATCTCTTCCCATGCGTGGGGTGCACTTCCCCACACCTGATTTTGAGTTTAGCAGGTTTGCTTTGGGCAATGCAATGTTAGTGGCGTGGGCACGACCATAGCTTGAAGAGCCTTTTACGCAGTGGGCTTGTGCTCTGGCGCCTCTGCCATCATGAGCGGAAGCGATCTCCATTCGCCCCCTTTTCTAAATAGTATGGGTTCAGATGGAGCAGAACCACCCTGCTGGGCCCTGCCTGGATCAGCTGACTCCTGGGGAACCCACAGAAGCATGAGTGAAATCAATGTGAAATCAACGTTGGTTGCTGTAGGCCTCTGATGTTCTGTAGTTGTTTGTTACCCGGCATTTTTGTAGCAAAAGCTAACTGATACAATTAACGGCTTCTATTTACTAAAATATCTGGCAAGTTGGATGAAAAAGATATCAAACGTTCCCTTTTAATATAATCTAGGAGCAGGCTGAGTCCACACCAAGCTGGCAAACTGGTAGCCTGATAATGTATTTCACTTGACTTGCATGTTGCTGGCACACACACACACACACACACACACACACACACAATTGCCAATATTTAAGGAAATGTAGCCTGATAATGTATTTCACTTGACTTGCATGTTGCTGACACACACACACACACACACACACACACAATTGCCAATATTTAAGGAAATGTAGCCTGATAATGTATTTCACTTGACTTGCATGTTGCTGACACACACACACACACACACACACACAATTGCCAATATTTAAGGAAATGTAGCCTGATAATGTATTTCACTTGACTTGCATGTTGCTGACACACACACACACACACACACACACACAATTGCCAATATTTAAGGAAATGTAGCCTGATAATGTATTTCACTTGACTTGCATGTTCACACACACACACACACACACACACACACACACAATTGCCAATATTTAAGGAAATGTAGCCTGATAATGTATTTCATTTGACTTGCATGTTGCTGGCACACAAATGTTATAATGTACACACATACACACACACACAAATTGTCAATATTTAAGGAAATGTAGAGATTTCCCATAAAACCAAATTTCCAGATTCTCTTGAAACATGAGATTGACAACTCTGGCAGGACCTCCATTTGGGGGCGGGGCGATAATGACACTGGCTCTCTTGAGAGAGGGTCCTGCCTTCTGCAGCTTGTCACCCTTCCTAACACCTTCCAGCACTGAAAGCGTCAAATGCCACTCACACAACAGCTGGGCTGTTGCCTCCTTTTTATAATATTTAAGAGAAAAGTAAATATTTTATTTTTTAAAATAAAATCTTAACTAATTTTTCAAATACGATTTTCTTGAAACTTGTCCAGCCATGACACACATTGTTTGACACGACCCTTTAAATTGTGCTGTTGAACCCTCACGTTCATGTATTTAAAGATTAGATTGCAAAGACTGATGGGAGTCTTGACCGTTTTTGCCAGATTCTTCATGGATTCTAAATTAATTTCTCCCTCTCAGTGCCAATTTAAAAAGTATGACAGCGGAAGCAGTTATTTTTGATGTCATACAGGAGCCTGAATTTTTAATTACAGAGGTAAGGAAAGTTTCTGGTCAGTTTTGGGGAATAATTTTTTCCTATTATCTTTAAACATGGGAAGAACAGTCCATGCGAGGCCCTAGGGCGACCAGAGCACACTGCCACCTGGAAAGTGCCACGTTCCCGCCTCGTTACCTGGGAAACACGTGGTCAGGTGCTCCATCAGTGCTTCTTGGGTGACAGGTTTCCTTGCCGAGTTCATTGCTGAGATGGCCAAGCAGAGGATTTCCCCGAGTGGAATAAACTGAGACTGACTGATGGGAGACATACTGATTGGTGATACATCACCTGCAGAGAGACAATTTTCAAGTGAGTGGTTATTTATTTAAAAGACCCGGTCATCTGTCAGACACACACCTTCACGTGTCCACACCCCTCCCACCTTCACGCGTCCACCCAGCCCTGCTCTGATGAACACAGTTAGCTCTGAACACAGAAGCTGCTTACCATTTCCACTCAGGTGGAAAGACTTCCATATGCAGTGGAAGCTCCTACTGCCTCAACAAATAAAACTAACATCTGAGATCTCATTGAAACAGTCCTAGAACGGAAAGTCTTGCAACAGGCTTTTATTTGTGATTTGATTAACTTGGAGCTGATTTATTTAATAACCGCCATTCACATCTCGACAAATTGCATTTGTGTAACTTGATTCATTCATTCAAACATGGAACGCCTTTATGCACCTGCTGGGGGGATGGGAGCTGCAGGCAGAGTGAGTGCGCGCCCCTCCCCAGATATCTCTGCCCTCAGTTTCTATTTAAGTGGAGGAGACAGAAAAGTAGATCAAAGTCCCAGTGTTGTGTGGCAGGCACACAAGAGAACAGAACAACACCTGGGAGCTGAGAGAAGAGGAAGGATAACATCACCTGGAGGTGAGGGTGGGACCCGGAAGCAGGAAGTTCCAAGGTTTCACCAAGGAGGTGTAATCTGAACACAGTGCTCAAGAGCAGGTGTGTCCCTGAGGGGCTGAGCCCTATAAACAGACGTTTTCTGGGGAGATAGGTAGGTAGGGACGACCACGAACAGAGTTGGGTGTGCAAGCTCTGCGTTCTACTAGGGATGGTGAGCCATGGAAGGTCAAAGACAGGTGTGAATTTCAGAAAGATGACTGTGGTGGCCATGGGGATGACGGCCTGGGAGGAGCGGGAGAAGGGAGATTACAATTCTCTCCGAGACTGTGGCCTCCTGCATACTAAAAGGGCCAACGGAGGCAGGAGAGGCTGAAGACCCAGCATCACATGGAGACAGACGGTGACTACAAGATGTCGGCCTACAATGCAAATATCCGTCTTCATTTCTCGTCTTGACGCCGCAGTGCAGTGATTCTCAAGTTATGGCGCCAGGATCCCTGGAATATTTCTGGGACGGAGGTGCCCCAGCAGAAGCAGAGGCTGGGAGAGTAGGAAAGTCAGCTCCTGACACCTGAGTGCCACCTGTTTCATACTTGGGGTCCTCCAAGATTTCGCTTGAAAAGATGTCCTACAGAAAGAGGCGGCAAACTGTCACCACAGTAGAACACAGAAGGGCTCACAGAAAGGTCTGTTAGGTTTCGAATCTGATTTCCCAAATGTATTACATAATCTCTCCTTTTTCTGTTTCCGAAGCCTGCTAGCAATAAGCTCCCATGGCTGATGGAAACCGAGACTCTGGCATTAAGCAACATCTCCCCAAGAAGGTGTCGGCTGCTCTGGGGTGGACCAGCCTCCTCACAGCCAGGCACCTAAAGCCGTGCCAGCCACAGTTCCTAGTTTGCAGAGGAGGGCAGAGTCCCTAAGGGAAAAACCTGCTGCTTTGATGGACTAGATGGGAAATGGTTTGGCAGCTGAAATCAGGCAGTGGGGCCTGGGAAGAAGGTCAGCATATGTGGGGATTGTCCAGCAGGTGCCTCCGACAAAGTGGCAGGACTCCAGCACCCAAGGCCCAGGCCTCACCCTGCTTCCCACACCCAGCTCAGTTCAATGCCCCCCTTTCCCTGGACCACATGGCGCTCCACTCAGCACTACTGTGGCTCACTCTCTGCAAGGTGGATATGAGAAGGGTAAGACATTATCCCAGTGGCCAGAGGGAGACAGCAGTACCTACATCCAGAAAAGAAAGAAGAGAAAACTCAGCAGAAGCCAGGAACTGATCTAACTTAGAACACAAATTTCCGGGGCCTGTGGGTCATAGGCATCATAAAGAGATGCCCTTGGAAAAATTCTCATAAAAGCTGTTTGTTTGAGACAGGGTCTGGCTCTATGGCTCAGGCTGGAGGGAAGTGGCACAATCATAGCTCACTGCAACCTTAATTAAACTCAAGAGATCCTCCTGCCTCAGCCTTCCAAGTAGCTAGGACCACAGTCTGGCCACCTCCTAAAGCATTTGGATGACAGGGCACCATGCCCAGCCCAAACCAAGTCTTATTCTAAAACCTAATGTGGGTCGGGCCAGGTGGCTCACATCTGTAATCCCAACACTTCTGGAGGCCAAGGAGGGCAGATTGTTTGAGCCCAGGAGTTTGAGACTAGCCTGGGCAACATGACAAGACACCGTCTCTACAAAAAATACAAAGCTTAGCCGGGCATGGTGGCATGCGCCTGTGGTCCCACATACTTGGGACGCTGATGTGGGAAGATCCCCTGAGCCCGGAAGGTTGAGGCTATAGTGAGCTGAGATTGTGCCACTGCACTTCAGCCTGGGGCAGGAGCCACAGAGCGAGACCCTGACTGTCAATCAGTAAATACATAAGAAACATGTAAATATTGGCTGAGTGCTGGCAGCAGAGGCGAGAGTTGGGAACTCCACCTGCCCGACTCTGCCCTCCTCACAGCAGGCCCTACAGCTCGGCCGTAGATAGTCTGAGACACTGTCCTGTGATTCCTTCTCTCACTCCACCACTGTATAGGACAGGGCCACTGAAGCCAGCTTTCTTACAGAGTTGTAAGGTCAACCATGTGGACCTGAAAGTCACCTGGGATGATTTTAAAAGTCGGATGAAAAGGAAGATGAAATCAGCTGGGAAAGAGGGAGAGGGTCAATGCAGATTCCAGCACCTCTGGGCCTGGATATCACTCGGGAGGTTAATGCAGTCAAACATGTTCCTATTATAACTAAGAGCATCTCCGAAGATGAAAGATACAAATATACTAAATATGATCCCCAAAATGCAGGCCACACTGTTTCTGGGTTTTGTAGAGGTGATAAGAGGAAACTCGATCACCGCTTCGGTTTAGGTCATGCTTGTCCTTGTGGATTGAGGTGAAACCATTTGTTTAGTTTCACTGCCATGTTCTCAGTTAATTTCTTTTCATTCATTGTGGCCGAATCCAAGAGGCAGCATGCTTTAAGTGCCTGAATGGCATTTGCTTTGGAAAAGCTCAGTTTCACCATAATAATGAATATGGGCAATAAGTTTTAACTCACAATGTAGAACAAAATGGAATTTGGATGTTCTAAATATCTCCACCTCTTCTCATTTTTGTATTACACTAAGATAAATGACTTTAAACTCCTTTCCCACCCCCAAGCCCATCAGCAAGCCTGTCTACACCCAAATGCTTCCTGGTTTGTTCCCTCAATTCCACCCCTAGAGCTCTCCTAAACTGCCATCATCTCTCACCTGGTCCATCATAATACCCTGATAATGCTCAGCCTTCCCTCCTGTCTCCGCCACTCCCCTCTCCACAGAGCAGCCAAGGTGCTCTTAGGAAAACAGAAAACACACCACTTCACTGCATAAAATCCTCCAGGGACTGCCTGCTGACCCTGGAAGAAAACCTGAGCTCCGCGGTAGGCCTACAGGAGCCCACGTGGTCTGAGCCTGCCCCCCAACGCTAGGACCAGTCCCTACCTCCATCCTTACTTTCCACTCACAACCTCCTCTGCTCTCTGAGCATGCCAGGCATTTCCTCCACTCAGGGTCTTTGTATGTTTTGTTCCCTTGGCCTGGGATGTTCCTTGGGTCGACCTCATCAGAGAGCCCTCACCTGCCATTCCAACATAGCCAAGTTTACTGTCTTCTCTCCCTGCACTGGCTTTGGTTCGCTGGTTTACTGTCTGTCTCACCCACTCGAAGGTAAGCTCCATGACAGAAGGCAATGTGAAGGCCACATTCCCAGCACCTAGAATGACGCGGTGCTTACCCAACAAATATTTGTAGAATGAATAAATACCGATTTTTAACATCATAATCCAAGGAATTTCTTAATAATCTTAAAGGACTGTAATTTTATTACTATTTTTGCTAAATAATTGCAAACAAACAAAAAGAGACCAAATAAGTTTAGCCATGCAATTTCTAAGACTCCCCCAATCAGCTGCATGAGGTACAGTCCTCCAAACACAGCAGTTACTATTGAAAAATAACTTTATAATACAAATATTATATAGCAATAAAAAATTAATACAAATGAGTACATTTTGTGAAAGAATAATTATATATTAAGTGAAGTTTAGAACATGCATTTAAGATCTGTATTAAAGGAATCACAGGTATCTCTCAACACAACATAAACATTATTCAGGTTTACCATAATCTTCTGTGGACCCTATACAAACCTGCGTAATAAGCCAACTACTCATCGTTAACATATGGTACTAGAAAATTCTTCCGGCTGGGCATGGTGGCTCATGCCTGTAATCCCAGCACTTTGGGAGGCTGAGGCAGGCGGATCACCTGAGGTCGGGAGTTCAAGAGCAGCCTGACCAACATGGAGAAATCCCATCTCTACTAAAAAATGCAAAATTAGCCAGGCGTGGTGGCGCATGCCTGCAATCCCAGCTACTCGAGAGGCTGAGGCAGGCGAATCATTTGAACCTGGGAAGCGGAGGTTGCAGTGAGCCGAGATCATGCCATTGCACTCCAGCCTGGCAACAAGAGTGAAACTTTGTCTCAAAAAAAAAAAAAAGAAAAGAAAATTCTTAGGCCGGGCGCGGTGGCTCAAGCCTGTAATCCCAGCACTTTGGGAGGCCGAGGTGGGTGGATCACGGGGTCAAGAGATCGAGACCATCCTGGTCAAAATGGTGAAACCCCATCACTACTAAAAATACAAAAAATTAGCTGGGCATGGTGGCGTGTGCCTGTAATCCCAGCTACTCAGGAGGCTGAGGCAGGAGAATTGCCTGAACCCAGGAAGCAGAGGTTGCGGTGAGCCGAGATCGCGCCATTGCACTCCAGCCTGGGTAACAAGAGCGAAACTCCATCTCAAAAAAAAAAAAAAAAAAAAGAAAGAAAGATAATTCTTCCAACTACTGGACCACATTTATTTCTTCAAAGAAGAAAAAAGAGAATGTAAGTACTGCTAAAATATTATTGGTCACAATAATCTACATAATCTACAGAGACTACCATATTTTGCATGAAGTATAAATTATAACTTACTTGTCTATAATTTATAGGACGGATGTTTCTATCATCAGAATTAGTTCAGAACACATTCATAACAACAAGTCATCTTTTTTTTTTTTTTTTTTGAGACGGAGTTTCGCTCTTGTTACCCAGGCTGGAGTGCAATGGCGCAATCTCGGCTCACCGCAACCTCCGCCTCCTGGATTCAGGCAATTCTCCTGCCTCAGCTTCCCGAGTAGCTGGGATTACAGGCACGCACCACTGTGCCCAGCTAATTTTTTGTATTTTTAGTAGAGACGGGGTTTCACCATGTTGACCAGGATGGTCCCGATCTGCTGACCTCGTGATCCACCCGCCTCGGCCTCCCAAAGTGCTGGGATTACAGGCTTGAGCCACCGCGCCCGGCCCAACAACAAGTCATCTTAAAGCTCATTGGTACTTTGTCAGCTAACAAATTCTTTCTAAACTGCTATAATTCTACCCTATTGTCCTGAACAAGAGGGAGTAGAGAGGTTTTAGTGGAGCTTTATTTTCTTACAAACATCCGTTTAGGTACAGTCCCCAGAGGACTGTTGTCGGCTAATTCAGATAAAACCAAACTCAGTGCTTGGGACAGAGGAAGCATTCCATAGATTTTTAAGTGAACTTAAAATGTGAAAAGACATGAAAATATTACAACTGTAAGTAAACTTCTGCTTTCAGAGCATTTAACATTTAAAATGCATGAGTGAAAATGTGAACACTGCTTTCCTGTGAGGTCACTGTCAGCTAATTGGCATGAAGAGAGGAGCCAGGTAGATGATGAGGGTGTGGAAGATGGGCCCCTCCAAGAGGGGCAGAACAGCCCAGGCAGCGTCGGGGGCAGCCGGAGCCCAGGGAGCCCCGGGAGCTGAGCCTGGAGAGCTGAGCAGGTCCAGTCTCTCCTGGGGCAGGCTGGTGGTGAGATGCAGAGAACAGAAGGGGCCAGATCCTGGTTGACAAGATTATTCTTGATGCTGATGGGGCACTGCCCATGTTTTCATACAGACAAATCACACGATATGCTTGTGTGAGAAAATCACTCTTGTGCAACTTTGGAGAAAGAACTGGTGACTACTAAAATTGCCCGCACAGCAGACAGCAGGCAGAGGTGGTGCAGACGCCAACCTGCTCTCCTATTGCCTACAGCTAGTCACTCCTACCTTAGGAAATGGCTTTATCAACTGCATCCATTTTCACTATTTAAATCTGTCCATCTATGTTTCCCTTTCACTTCTTGGTCAGTTACTTTAGTTGGCGTTATTTCAAAAAAAAAAAAGCTCTTTTTCACAGAATTCATCCTTTCAAGAAATATCTGACTGCCTATTATATGTCAAATACCTTTAAGCACTCAAGTTCCAAAACTGTTCTTATCTCGGTTCTATTTGTGCAGGAAAAAACAAAACATGACTATAATAAAGCCCTGTCCTTTGTAAATGCCATTTTCACTTTTGCAGTCATTAATTCAGGTTCTCGGAACTCCTCAGCCTGTCCACATGCAGGAGGACAGCACAACTCCAGGGATGTGACTTTCACGACAGCGTACACTCGCTCCTTCCTGGATGATATCCGTAGCTTTCCAAAAGATTCCTACTACAGAAGCCAACAGAAAACGATTTCATTTCATCTTATAGCACCCAACCTCGTACACCTGTGTAAGAAAAGGAAAGCCAGAATTTTCCCAGGCGCACTTCATCACAACACACAGCCTTGAAAGTGCCAGCCTCCATTCTCTATTTTAGCTTTCTTTAAATCATGTTTTTCAACACCAGCATTCCATGTGAATGATGCTGTTTTCCTTTTAAGATACAATGTTTCATTGCAAATGTTAATGTACTCTATTCTCTGGGTTGAACGGTTATCTTTGACATTAATGAAGTTCTTGTACCAAAACAACCCACTCACAAACGCGGTTCTGAAACTGTACTAGTTTATAATTGGGAAATTCCCAATATAAAAAAGCATTCAAGAGATATTTTCATAAGTACCCAGTCTCTTAAAACAAGATACAATTATCCGCTCTGCGCCTGTTTCCTCATCTGTAAAATGAGAGTTTGGATGAAATGATTTCAAAGATTCCTTCAGGCTCCTAAATCCTATGATCCTATATCAATGCAGCAGAATTTTGGCATAAAAGTATCATATAGTATGGGTGTCTAGCTGTATTTCCATCATGCTGAGGAAACTATTTTAACGCTCATCTGATCTGAAAAAGATAGGCTTTAATTTTCAAAGAAATGGCTCCAAATACTGGCTACTAATATTTTTTTCCTTACGACAAAGGCTTCATCATTTTCTCTTTCTAAATTCAAAGTCTTGCTCAGCTTCGTTCCTAGGGACGAATGTGTGCCCCTTTTGCTCTCTGCACTGCCGAAATTAACACTCAAGTTAAAATAAGGGATGCCAATAAAATTACCACAAGGAGTAGATACCGCCACAACTCTATTGCTCTCAACAAACTCTTCAGAGAACAAAAATTACAACAAAATTCCGCTGATTGATTTGCCAAGTTGAGCTTAGGAAAATCACCCACTTTCTGAGGTTACAGTTAAGCGAACAGCTTCTCAGATGCAGAGCCTCAGACAAATCTTGTGTTTTACAATTTAATTCAGTTTATTAACCCCAATTTTATGTATTAATGCTGTTTGGTTCTCTTTTTTTTTGAGACGGAGTCTCGCTCTGTCACCCAGGCTGGAGTGCAATGGCGGATCTTGGCTCACTACAACCTTTGCTTCCTGGGTTCAGCAATTCCCTGCCTCAGCCTGCCGAGTAGGTGGGATACAGGTGACTGCCACCACGCCAGGCTAATTTTTGTATTTTTAGTAGAGATGGGGTTTCAGCATCTTGGCCAGGCTGGTCTTGAACTCCTGACCTCGTGATCTACCCACTTCGGCCTCCCAAAGTCCTGGGGTTACAAGCGTGTGCCACTGCACCTGGCCTGTTTGGTTCTTTTGACAGAAGGTCTACTAAGGTATTTTTTTAAAAACTGCTCTAAAAAAAACCCACATACTTCTTTCCCGTGCACTCTCTTGAAGACCACAACACCCGGACAGCGGGGGGCCAGAGTACACGGCTCCTGTTACCTCACATGCTCCTGCATTTTAAGCAGCTTTCCTTTGAAACCAGACGACTATTCTTGACTTTCAAATGTTTGTATTTGAAATTCAGAAGAAAACTGGCATTGAAAAGTCACTTGTACTAGTTTACTGTAGGTTTGTTTGAAATGCCACTGATTTCAGAAGTTGAAGGCTGAGCCGGATTGCCATAATCAACTGAAGGAAACAGCATAAAAAAGGAATTGTAGCCTATTTAGAGATTTATAACAACTTTTCTAATGCTTTACCCTCAATACCTAATGGGTCCCTTAGGTAAAGCATTAGAAAAGCAGGTCCAATTCCTAACCTATTACTTGAGTAGATTGTTTTAATCAAAAGATAACATAAACAGAAGACACCGGCGAATCATACTGAAATACTGGTGTCCGTTAGCTATCACTTACTAAGAAACTTCTTAGGAGAGTAAACAAGAGTAGCCATGGTGGCTAAGGGCACCAAAAAAAAAAAAAAAAAAAAAAGAAAAGAAAATGCGTTAACATCCCCCACATCACCTGAGCTTTTGTGCCGATCAGTCTGTCTAATGCCACTAGGTGAAGTGACAGATTACTTGGCTCATTGGTCTACAGAAGAAACTCACGATCTTCCCACTCCGCAACCTTTCATTAGTCATATTAGCTATTGCTCTTGCTACTGAGATTTGACTGCAGGTAAAAGGCTGTCACAGAATAGGCAGAGACAGGCAAGGCAGAAAGAGTAGGGCACGAGTTGAGGGGGGCCATCCATGGGCAGGGGTGGGCAAGAGCACCCTGGCCAAGAGCCACCTTCTGTATGGCCACAGGTGATCCCTGACATCTCTGATAGGAGCATCTAACACTTTTGTTGGACCGTTTAGCTATTTGCAATAGATGCGTAGAAGAAAAGGGAGGATGAAAATATGAGCCATGGGACCAATCGGAGGCTTCCGTAATTAAGGCCTTTGCTAAAACTCCCCACTATAAATCATCAACTACTTCCAGGGTGGTATGTGATAGGCATGTAGGATAAAACCTAGCTGGATGCTGTTTACATGGCAGATCCTCAAAGGCCTGTGGAATACAAAGGTCCTACATACACAGACAGGAGGAGGCAAGGCCCTGCTACCTTGTAAGACTTCCAACACCACTTGTTCTCCAGTCCCTCAACCAGAATGAAGTTAAAGCCATTTACCAACAAGGATAAAATCACGGTGAAATTCCAGTCCTAGATGGCAATTAATAGGACCTCCCAGATGTCCGGCAATTCCGTGAACCCGAGCACCTAAGTAAATGGCGTCACCTAGGACAGAATGTAAATTCTCATTTTAAGCCACCCTGTTCTTCTCTTCCGTGTTCATTCTGCAGCAGAACCTGGCCTCACACCAGACACATTAGATGCTCCAATTTCCACCCATGATATTCCCCAACCACAGTTGAATACATCCGTCTAACAACTCCAGGGTCACACACTCGCTTTCCCTCTTTCTACGTTAGAATCAGCAGAGCTTTTTTTCAGCGTCTGTATTCTCTGCTTCATCAGTTTAGGGATTACAACTATAGTGGGGATGATTTCTGTAAAATCCAATTGTAATAGGACAAGAAGGCCTAATTAAATAAACTACAAATATGGACAGGTTGGCAGCTCGCAAATTACAACAAAATTCTACTGATTGACGGCTAGCGGCTCCCCCAAAACCAAACGCCCTCCCACCCCTTCCAACTGCCATAGACCATAGAGGTCATTATGAAAGCACGATGTAAGAATTCAGAGGCAGGAAAGACAGGATGGAGGATCAGACCAGATACGCAGAGAAAAATTCCAACCTGCTGTACAGTTAAGTCATTTCTGCTCTTCAGTTCAGCCCGACAAGGCGATGGTAAAGCCCCGGGCTTTGCAGTGAAAACCTTTCGGTTCACCACCTAGTTCTGCTCCTCATCGGTTGTGTGATTTGGGGCAAATTATTTGATTTTTTGAGTTTCAATTTCTTCTTTTGTAAAGTATGCATAATGACGTTTACCTCATAGACTCACTGAGGGGATTAAATCAGATAATGGATGTTGAGTGCTTACCGTGACCCTGAGACCTAATTCATCTTTAATAAACAGTACTTAGTACTAAAAATATCTTCCCCAAGCCCATCTAGATTTATCTAATTTACCTGTTGACAGTGTTTGAATTTCTACCAATAGAAAATGTGTTTGGTCCTAAAAATAAACCTTTCTAAAAAACTAAAATATCCTTAGGAAGGCTAAGAGTGCTGAGGTCTTTCTTACGCTAGTATAAATTAGTTTAATCGGATTGCTTTAATCAGAGATACAGAATATACAGCATTAGGGACACATCAGCAGGCTGGGAGAGCAAACACGCATTACACTAGGGACTTTGGGGATAGAAAGGCACCAGGAGATGAGAAACAGCATGGACAGAGAACTGCAAAGACATCAAGGGACTTTGACCTACTTCAGAATTCAGGTTGGGCCAATGCTTTACCTAAGGAAGGGAAAGGAAACTTAGCACTTAAATAAGTACTCTTAGTGCTAAAAATCAGTAACACTAGGAGTTAAATAATTTCTGATATGACCTGAATTATTAGTAGCCATTCTGGCTCTCTCTTCTAAGGAAAATGTCCTGCAGGAGTAAAAAAAAGTGACTTTCACATAAACTTCCCGAATTCAGCCTACTCCTTATAACTTAAGGATGGCTTGTCCAGTAAACTCAAGTAAACCATAACCAGTGTCCACATTGAAGGGTCTCATGTGCTCATTTGGCCGAACGGTAACAGTCCTTTACAAGCAGGGTAAGGCAGCTTTCCTGGCTGTGACACTGTCTCAAGGTAAGAACCATCGCAACTTCTAGAGTGGCGAGCATGGCTCCTGAGGTCCATCTTAACCTAAATCTACCCTGTGAAGATTCTTTTTTTTTTTTTTTCAATTTTGAGACAGAGTCTCACTCTGTTGTCTAGGCTGGAGTGCAATGTGAAGATCTCAGCCCACTGCAACCTCCGCCTCCCAGGTTCAAGCAATCCTCCTCTCTCAGCCTCCCGAGTAGCTGTGACTACAGGCACGTGCCACCACACCCAGCTAATTTTTTGTATTTTTAGCAGAGATTGAGTTTCATTGTGTTAGACAAGGTGGTCTCGATCTCCTGACCTTGTGTTCTGTCTGCCTCGGCCTCCCAAAGTGCTGAGATTACAGGTGTGAGCCAACGCGCCTGGCTGAAGATTCTTAAAGCTAATTTTAAGATCATTCTAACTCTCTATGCCAAAAAAAAAAAAATCCTGCTTTTTAAACTACCCCTGTTCCTATTCAACTATTTATCAAAAGGTTTCCATGTTAGGGAACTGCTAGGAGATGTAGATAGCAGAAAAAAGCATTAATCTTGATCCCTGCCTTCAATGAGCTTACAATTTAGGTGGGAATACAAAATATACGTGTGTGAAAATATAAACCATTATGAAATATACACATTGCTGTTCAAAACACCCTTAGAAGAGCTATAGCAGGAAAACACATGAATGACTAGAAAAGGAATTCAATAATGGGAGCTTCAAGGATTTCAAAGTGACCTTCTGTTGGGGTGATAAGGGAGAACTTTCCAGGTGAGAGAGATTTTGAATAGGTCTTTAAGGATGGGTAGAATTGATGGGTGTGAGGACCTATAGAACTGAATTTGCAACATACTATGCTGTGTTTTCTCTGACCAAACATCCTTTAAACCTGACTCAACATCCTCAACTTTGTAAACTGCTATGCAGAAGGAAGAGACGTCTGCCAATGAAGAAAGGAACCATGTTTTCTTTTCTTCCGTGAAAGGGGGAGCTATGGGACGGATGTGACCGCGAAGAGAAAGAAGATGTGCAAGGCGCCTTTAAAAATGTTCTAATGATTCTTACCAGTTACATATGGGATTTCACCTCGGAAATACCTTTAACAGTACTGAACCCATCCATGAGATGAGGCGGTAAAACCACGCTTTCAGATGTGCCAAGCTCCACTTTGGAAATGAAGCATGTAATGTACTTTAGAGGACCAAAATTTACCATTTTGCTGTCATGTTTTGTAAAAAGCTTTTGTGTAAGAAGCCCATGGATGTTGTAAGAAAACAGCTCTGTCATCATCTGAATCCTAACGCAGACTATGATGAAATATGCTTACTTCCTTAGTGGTTCATAACGATCTCAATATGATGTTAGTCTTGGAAACAGTCCCTGGGCACATAAATCAGCCTGTCTTGGATTTTAGTGCATTGCATGTAGGTTAACAGGCCAAACAGTACACAAAATTTCAGGCACTGTGTATTAATTGGTAAGAAAAAAATTCCTCCCTCGGAGTAGCAAGAGAGACAGATAAACAGCTGAAGGAAATCTGGGGTGGTCTAATTATTTCCTACTGGCAAATCCTCCTGCTGTGGACTTCTCAGTCCCCTGAGAGCTCTAGGCTGTCCCGTGCTGGTGAGGTCATGTGTGGTGGGCAGTCCCCAGTGGGAAGACCTGGACTGCCTAAGATTGGGGCCACTGGAGGAGCCCGACGACAAGATCACTCTTCAGAGGACAGTGCACCCTATTCAGAGGTGGTGCTGGCATTTCACCATATTCCTTTGCACACAACAACTCTTGAAATAAAAGCAGGGGAAACCTACCTGACCCTTTCTGGACTGGCTCCATCCCCCAGGTAGCTTTGACGCTAAAGCATGGTGCATGCTAGGGGGTTGCATCCAAGCACAAGAAGGAGCCAGTAACAGAAACGGACGTCCTAGAATCTGGAATAAGAAGAAAGAGTAAACTTTCAAGCCATAGTATCCTCAATGAGCATTTCAGATTGGCTACCGAGGGCCGGTGGAGCACAACAAGAATCTGGTACTTTACCTTTGTAGACCTACTTTTTAAAAATGAGTCTCAGAACTCTCAGCTCTTCTTACAATTCAGGGCTTGAGATACTGGCACAAGTTCAGTTCAAAAGCTGGCAAAAGGCACCTTAAAAAGGCTTTGTGAATGTACTTGGCTGGTAACGTTTTGAGAAGGAAAAGAAAAAAGGAATCCTTTTTACCATTCTTTTATCCTATTTGCATGGAACAGCTGGAATCCTGTTCCTGCCTGTCCCATACATCACAGCCACTTGCTGAGCCAACATCCCACTGCAGTGCCTCGGATTCTGCAGTATCACTCTTCTGCTTGTTCTCTGCAAAGTGAAGTCATAGGGACGGATCAGCCAACCTGACTTCTCACTACCCTGCCCAGAATCCTTTGTGAACTGAAATGAGTCATCGCTCCAAGAAAAGCTACAGCCTCTGTTTGTCTGTGCAGGCTCCTTTGTCTGTGCAGTGCGGAGACGCGAGGTCGGAATGTACCCCAGGCGCGGGGTGGCGAGGGGCACGTTCTCCTCTCCGAGGGCCCCAGGCCCCCTCCCATGCACTAGCACCAACTCATATTTTTAAATCATGAAAACAGTAAAAAGGGCACATACCTCCAGATGCTTGAAGAGAGAACACACACATTGAAATTGATCTGGCGTCACATACTCACCAGTCCGTACTGAGAGACCTGACACATGCTCCTATTTTTTTAAGGCTGGCTTTGCATGGTGACGAAGGACGCATCTCCCCCCTGTGTGTAACAGGCGGTTCCACTGCACGCCGTAGCAAAGTTTAGCTGCAGTGAGCTATTTGTCATAAATTCCAGTTGCCGTGCAAGTCTCTGCAAGCCTGGGGCTCGTCATTCCCGACACGCAGCCGTCAGGCTCGCGGCCCGGGCCGCGGCGGAGCTCGCCCAGCGCCAGCCAGTGCGGCTTCTGCGCCGCGGGGAGGGCGGCGTTGGGAATGAGGTCACTATGTCAGGAACTCGCTCTCGGCGGGAGCCTCTCCTGCGCTTAAGGCGCAACTCCAATCGCACCGAGAAGTAGGATTCACGGGATTTTTTAGCTGGCTGTTTTCTCTGCTTTTCCTTAAAAATGTCTACGGCTAAGATCAGCGAGGTGAACATGAATCACGTATCTGCGTAAAAATGCCCTTTTCATTGCACTGTGGGTGCCACGCTCATTGTAAACCCCAGGCTGAAGCACTCATGCGTACACCTGTGGACATGCATTTACACACACACACACACACCACACACACACACAGGAATTATGCCAGCAGAGAAAACATTTAGTCTTTATTCAAAGTGCAAGAAACAACACGTAAACATCTCAGGAGGAAAACGGGGGCGGGAGTTAAGAGGACAGAATGGAAGGAGTAGCAGCAGCCACATAAAAAACAGAGTAAAATGGAGTCAGAGAGGAAAAGAAAACGAATCCCAGGGCAGTGGCACTAACACTGCCGAACTCTCCCAAACGGAGTAACACCAAAGCAGGCACCCCTCACTGCCTCCACTCAGGATCCAGATTACCGAAAAATCACCCCATTCTCAGAAACTCACAGGGTGGCAGATGGCTGTGCAGCCATTTCTCCCACAGCCTCATGAATCCAGCAGCTCAGCTCCGAGGGGCACAAAATGTGGGGTGCCACCAAAGATGAGAAATGCACTGAAGCTCTTTGTAAGGGCCCCCAAAACTCAGATTTACACGTGGGTCTCCAGGCTAAAATCCTGGAGGCTTCTTATCCTCTCCTGACTACCGGGATCCTTGTCCACCAAAACCTCCTCTCAAGGAGCTCAGGCCCTCTGGCAAAGGCCCCCCCTTCGAGTTGAGTCCAAATTGGCGTCTCTTGTCACCCCTGCACAGTGACACCCACTCTGTCCTCAGGAGACTACAAAATGTATAACCCTTTTCTGCCCCATCACCCATCCAATAGCCGCAAACGCTAACCAGGTCCCCATGTCCCAGATCAGCTCTTCTCTTGTTGCCTAGAGTCTGGGACACAGCAGGTATGCAGACTATATATTCATCTACTGATCCATTGAGATGCTTGCTTTGAATGTTATTAAATAAAACCTCTTCCATGACCTCAACCACCTGATGCTCTGCCCTCCTGGGGTCCCCACTTTGCTCTGGTGTGGTGTATCCATTTCCCTCTGAGGATGTGACATCCTCCCGCTGAGTCCTCCCCATGCCACTAGCTCCTCCCTGTCCTGGACTATTTGTCACCCTGTGACCCCCTTGAGAACGTGTTCCACACCAACTGCTACTGGCGCACTATTCAACAGTCTCATCAATTTCACCTCGTAGGCTCGATCAGAAGCATCCAAGGACCAAACAGGCCCATATATAGATGAAAACATACATGTTTGTATATTAGAAATTATGACTACATTTTTATTTATACATTCTCCTCCCTTTTCTTCAAGTATTTGGGATTTTTTTCTTCCTCCAAATATTTAACCATTCTTTAACCAAATATGGTCTTGATTTTCCCCTCTAGTGCATGAGTTTCTCTCCTCTTTGGTAAGACTTTCACTTCTCATCTATGCCAGAGACTGGGCCTAGGGCCCAGCACCAGGCCTCCAGCCAAAGCCACTCACCCATTCATCAGCACTTTTTTTTTTTTTTTTTGAGACGGAGTTTCGCTCTTGTTACCCAGGCTGGAGTGCAATGGCACGATCTGGGCTCACCGCAACCTCCGCCTCCTGGGTTCAAGCAAGTCTCCTGCCTCAGCCTCCTGAGTAGCTGGGATTACAGGCACGCGCCACCATGCCCAGCTAATTTTTTGTATTTTTATTAGAGATGGGGTTTCACCATGTTGACCAGGATGGTCTCGATCTCTCGACCTCATGATCCCACCCGCCTTGGCCTCCCAAAGTGCTGGGATTATAGGTGTGAGCCACCGCGCCCCGGCCCATTAGCCCTCTTTAAGTGTAGCGTGTTGTCAGTTATAAATCCACCTGAAACTGTGTAACCCAGCCCATTCCTGTCAGGCACGGTCTGATCACTGTCAGGTCAGACCTCAGAAGCATCTGCAGCTTAAGAATGCAAGCATATAACCATATCACAAATGTATTACAAATTAACATCTAAATAGAGCTATCTGTAGCCCCGGCAATGTAAGAGCCTCTGGGAAGCCCTAGGTCATTGCACCACCTCCTGACAGTTAAAGACAAATTTCTTCTGTGTTCTATGAAAGGTTAAATGTGTGGAGAAAGAAAAAAAAAACCCAAATACTTGAAGAAAAGGGATGATAATGTACAAATAAAAATGTAGTCATAATTTTTAATGTCCAAGAATGTATGTTTTCATCTATCTATGGGCCTATGATGTCCGCATTTAGAAACTAATGTAATCCTCGCAAGGACTGTGTAAGTTAAGTACTGGTATGATCCCCACTTAAAGAGGGGAACTGTCTTCCTGAAGCTCATAGCGCTGGTAAACAGCAGAGGCAGGATTTGAACCCAAGGCAGCTGGCTCTCGAATCTGTTCTTTTGGCCACTGAAAGTCAATTTTACCTTTTACACTATTTTTTGTTTGTTTTGAGATGAAGTCTCGCTCTGTCACCCAGGCTGGAGTGCAGTGGCAGGATCTCAGCTCACTGCAACCTCCACCTCCCAGGTTCAAGCAATTCTCCTGCCTCAGCCTCCTGAGTAGCTGGGGAGTACAGGTGCATGCCACCATGCCCAGCTAATTTTTGTGTATTTTTAGTAGAGGCGGGGTTTCACCATGTTGGCCAGGCTGGTCTCAAACTCCTGACCTTGTGATCCCACCGCCTTGATTTTCCAAAGTGTTGGAATTACAGGCGTGAGCCACTGCACCTGGCCACCTTTTACACTTTTACGTATGCTGTTCTAGACTTTCTATATCATCCGAAAAAACCATTGTTGTTGAAAGTCTGTTGCTTCAACAACACATGCTACCTCTTGACTATTAGAATAAAAAAGCCTCTCTAAACAAAAAAAGAGTTTACATTTACCTATATCTCAATTTTTAAATTTAAATTGAAGCAGTCTCCTTACTTAGCACATGGACCAATGAGGTCAAGTTCACAGGTGGGGTCTCTGGGAGAAGTTGCCTCTGCTGGAGGCTGACGACTGCCCGCAGCAGACTTTTATTGAAAATCATGGATTAGAGTATACATGGTCAGGCAAAACCCCTACAAGCTCATGTTGCTGCCCTACTGAGAGCACTATGGGTTTCATGATGGACACCACTGGCCTCCACTGAGAAAGACAAGAAAGGACGCTGATGCTTTAGGTCCTGGTGTCTGATGGTGAGATGAGCTCGGGAATCACACGCAGCTGTCATTAGGAGTCCTCCTCCTTTCCCTGTGCCTCTTTCTCCTTGGAATAACAGCTTCGGTGTTACAGTAAAGATTTCCAAACATCACACAGAGGACTGCAGAGGTGATTTGCTCAGTTGATGAGGTGTGGGCAGAGGCTGTGCTTGGCACTTGCCCGCGTCCTTGGCAGCAGATTAAATAGTAGCGCCACATAGTGACACAGGCAGGATCTTAAGAAACGCTTGATGACTAATGGTCTCGCATCCTCTTAGAGATGCTCCATTTGAAAGAGCAGAGAGCAATAAACACCCTTAAATCAATTAAAAATATGGACCGGGTACCTAACCGCAAAGTCCTGAGGTCAGTTTGGGAATTTAAACATCTTTAAGGTCATGTGCATATGGAGGACATGAACCTCGGTGCACACTCTCACGGACAAATGACATGGTGTCTGCCCTCAAGAAGCGTAAATTGTAATTGATGAGATAAGACACCCACATATAAAAGTGCAAAAATACAAGGCAGTATATTTCAAAGGAGAGGAGCAGGTAACCAGTGTCCAAAAGAATTGGTAGAAAAGAACCAACCAGGGTCGAAACAGTCAGCAATGGCTTCCAGGGAAAGGCAAACTTGTTCTAGAATCTGGAGAGGTGAAAGAAAAGAGAAAGCACAACCTGTTTGTCATAACGTAAGCTCCACAACCAGGGCTGTTTTTTGCATGTTTTATATTTACAGATATATTCCTGAAAGTGCCTAGCCCACGAAAGACCCTAAATACATGCTGAAGGAAGGAGAGGACTGACCTGCAGAGAGGAAGCATGGACCAGCGTGTGGGGGCGTTGATGGGAGGGAGGTGGGGATCATAAGCCAGGCCTGCCTGGGGCTGAGGGTTCATTACTGCAAAGTAGAGGAAGAGGAGGCAAGAAGGGCAGCCCAAGTTCAGATTCAGAACATGGTGTATGGTGGCTTGTGCCTTTAATCCCAGCACTTTGGGAGGCAAGAAGACCACTTGAGGTCAGGAGTTCAAGGCTGCGGTGAGCTCTGATTGCACCACAGCACTTTAGCCTGAAAAAGTAAGCAAGATCCTGTTTCTAAAAATTAATTAATTAAAATAAAAATTAAAGAACAGTCTTTAATGGATAGAAAAATGGCCCATTTTACATTTGTAATGAATTTCACTTGGCATTTGCTATACAGCCCTTAGTAAGTCTCCTCCCAAAGAAGCATGACACTTCTGGTCTCCAAAAACATTTGTAAGTTCATGGCAGCTCCCAGGAGGGAAGGAATGCTGACAATATGGTCAGACGTGGCTTCCCTCAGGGACTCCTTGGCCTCCTATCACAACTCAGAAGTCTGCAGTGTCAAGATTCTCTCCCTTTTCAAGACTGTCCGAACCGGGGAGAAAACAATCCTGGTCTGTGACAAAATACCACTAAACCTACTTTTGAGTCTAAAAACACTGATAAAATATAGCATGTGAGATCCTACCTTGTGGCTGAGGTCAGAGTACCAATGAATGAGTAAGGCTCCTAAACGCATTGTTCAACATGAGCACCTGTGTCATTCAAGGCAAAGAGGGAAAGAAGACCAGGAAACAGTGAAAGATGGTTACTTCTGATATGGGAAAAACGCCATCAAAGAAGCATGGCAGGAACTGAGAAGTGCTTCAGGAAGGAGGAGGCACCGAGGCGGCCCTGCGGGATGGGCACGTAAAGGGGTGGGAAGAGGGAAGGTGAGCGTGGCTTTCCAGGTGGCAAGGCAGTACGAACAGACACGATGTGGTCAGTCTAAGATGTTTTGGAAAATGGCCGTGGGAGATTCAGCACGGCTGGGTTGGAGGGATCCATGAAGGAGATTGGTAGCAATAAGGCCAAAGAGTCAGTCAGGCTGGGGTACGATTTTGAAGAACATGAAATACACAGAGAAGGGCATTAAAGGTTTCTACAGGGGAGCTGTTCCCCATGCTGGGTGTTTCGGTTGTGAGGCAACAGGGTATAGGATGCATCCAGAGAGGAAGAGAATTACTGAGGCAAGGGAAAAAGCCTCGTGTGAAAGAGTGAACGAGACGTAGAGAGTGCTTAGCCAGGAACAGAGAGAAGCAAAGGGCGGTGAGATACCTTTCCTGTTTCACAAAAGTATGATCTGACATTTCCACATGAAATACTGGAATGCTACCAGAAATGCGTTTCTAGGAGCTTCACAATGCACCTAGCACCACCGCTCTGGAATCCGTGCTGCGGCGGTAGCCTGACATTTGGAGGAGTGCCCAGGGTAGAATATTAGCTCAAACTGAGATATAAAGCGGAGAGGAGAAATTCTCTCAACAAAATCCCCCACTCACCAGTAACAGATCAGACTTTCTTAGTTGCATAAAACCAGTAAAAAAGACAAATTAAAAATTACGAAAATATACAATGTTGCCCTTCTCCATTACAATTTTATTATATAGCATTTGGATTTACGAACTATTTATTTCCAACCTACTGGGTTAAAACACACCTGAGTATGCCTCAAACGTTTCTATCTAGCATCTAGGATTTAAACCACAGAGGATAATGATGGAAGCCCACAGAAGCCCACAGTATGCAGAGGAAAAACAATTAGATTCTACTGCGAGGACGCCCTGAAATTCACACACTCTATGCATTCTACTCTGTAATAGAATCCCGATGGTCCTAATAACAAAAGCTCAAAACTTTGTTTACCATGAACAACATTCAATATTCCTTTCCAAAATTTACAAGTAAACTGACCTGTTAGGGAGACCATTCACATTTATCTTGAGGTTGTATAAACCCGCCAGCGTACGGCCCCAATCCCTTGGGATGCACATGCCCCCAATTTGAGAAACAACAACTACATCTAAAAATACACCCTAAATATGGTATTTCCCAATTAGCTTTCAAAACTCTCATCGGTATTTCTGTTGCTTTAGACATACACCGCTATTGAGTCCCAGGGCTCTTTCAGCTGGAATTAGTTATAAGGTCAAAGAGCTGAGAAACTGAGTTACTCTGTCACTGGCTTATTTAATTATAACCAAGTTATCCTCTCTGTAGGTTGCATTCCTTCTCTGCAAGATGGAATCGGGGGGAAAAATATGAAGGTTGCAAAGGCTGCCATATTTTTACAAAGAAGACATAGCAATAGAATCAACCTCTGATCTCAAGGTGCTTCCAATTAACTGAGGAATGAAAAGTAAACACAGATGAAAAGAAGGCATCACAATACTTCTAAAAACAACCATGAATAAGAGGGAAAAAAGTACTCCAAACTAAGTCCAGACGGGGTGTAAAGTAAAGAAATACTGGCCAAGCATTCTCATCACAAAGCTGAACTCGGCATGACCAGGCTGAATTTGTACTTCTCACAGTCCCCATTTGAACCGGCTGGAAGGGGCGAGCCACTCCGGAACACCCAGTCCAGGGAGATCTGCAGGGACCTTCCAAGTGCTGCTTTCCTGACATTCCGCATCCTTGTCTTCTTAGCACATGGATTAGACGAACTCAGGGCAGAAAAAGTTTATACCACAGTGTGGCAGGAAACTTCCTGAGGAACTAATATTTAATTTCATTTACTTTAAATCAACTAAAAATTAGGAACTAACAGTTAGTAATTCCTAATAAAATTTAAAATAATAGTAAAATATTACTTCAAGTGCTCAATACATGTAGCTAGTATTTACGATACTGGACAGCGCAGATACAGAGTATTTTCATCATCTCAGAAACTTATACTGAACAGTACTGATCTGGTTCATCAATAAGCAATCACAAGAACATCACTGATATGGTCGGGATCTGTGTCCCTGCACAAATCTCATGTCAAATTGTAATTACTTCCCAGTGTTGGAGGTGGGGCCTGGTGGGGGTGACTGGATCACAGGGGCAGAGTTCTCATGAATGAGTTAGCACCACCCCCTTGGTGCTGTCCTCATGACAGTGTGTGAGTGAGTTAGCACCACCCCCTTGGTGCTGTCCTCCTAACAGTGTGTGAGTGAGTTAGCACCACCCCCTTGGTGCTGTCCTCATGACTGTGTGAATGAGTTATGATGGGATCCACCTGTTTAACAGTGTGTAGCACCTACTCCACCCAACCTTTTTCTTTCTCCTTCTCTGGACATGCGACATGCTGGCTCCCCATTTACCTTCTGCCATGACTGTAAGTTGTCTGAGGCCTTACCAGAAACAGAGCCTGCCAAGCTTCCTCTACAACATGCAGAGTCATGAGCCAATTAAAACTCTTTCCTTTATAAATTACCCAGTCTCAGGTATTTCTTTATAGCAAAGAGAGAATAGAATAATAAAATCGGGTACCATTCACTTTTGCCAAGAAAACTCATGTTCTTAATTTTTAAAATTAGCATATATAAAATTGAGGCCTCTTTTGATGTACAAATTCTGTCAAATTTTAACACATACGTAGATTTGCCTCCTTGCCATCACTCAGGATAGAATCGGATATAGAATTGCTCCACCATCCCAAAGAACTCCTTCATGTTGTGCCTTACACACTTCTAATCCCTGGAAACCAATTTTTCCTTATCATTTCCTTACCATTTCTAGAATGTCATATAAATGGAATCATATAGCATGTAACCTTTGAGACTGGCTTCTTTCACTAGGTGCAATGTTAAAATTTATCCACGCTGTCGCATGTACTAGGAATGGCATTGCTAGGTCATATGTTAAGGATGTATTTAACTTCATCAGAAACTACTGAAGTAGGATTGCTTTGGCGATCCAGGCTCTTGTTTAGTTCCTGGAGGAATCACATTACATGCCTTCAAATTATACTACAAGGCTATGGTAACCAAAATAGCATGGCACTAGTACGAAAATAGACACATAAATCAATGAAACAGAATGGAGAACCCAGAAATAAAGCCACATACCTACAACTAACTAATTATGGACAAATTAGACAAAAATACACAGTGGGGAAAGGATACCCTATTCAATCAACGGTGCTAAAAAATATTGGAGAGCCATATGTAGAAAAATGGAACTGGACCCCTATCTCTCTCCATATACAAAAATCAAATCAAGATAGATTAAAGATTTAAATATAAGACCTGAAACTATTAAAATTCTAGAAGAAACTCCTGGAAAACCCTCCGGACATTGGTCAAAGCAAAGAATTTATGACTAAGTCCTCAAAAGGAAATGCAACAAAAACAAAAACAGACAAATGGGACTAAACTAAAAAGCGCAGCAAAAGGAATCATCAACAGGGTAGACAGACACCCTACACAATGGGAGAAGATATCTGCAAACTATGCATACAACAGGGCTAACAGCCAGAGTCTACAACAAGAAAGAAACAAGTAACCCCACTAAAAAGTGGACAAAAGACATGAACAGACATTTTTCAAAAAAAAAAAAAAAAAACAGGCAGGAGGCCAACAAACATGAAAAAAACCACTGATCACCAGATGTAAGGATGTGGAGAAAAGGAAACACTTATACACTGTTAGTGGAATGTACATTAGTACAACTTCTATGGAAAACGGTACGGAGATTTCTCGAAGAATTAAACATAGAACCACCTTTGATCCAGCAACCCCACTACTGGGTGTCTGCTAAAAGGAAAAGAAATCATGTTACCAAAGAGACACCTGCACTTCTATGTTTACTGCAGCACTACTCACAAGAGCAAAGATGTGGAATCAACCTAAGTGTTCATTAACAGATAAGTGGACTAAAAATGTGATAGACACACACACACACAGGCGCACACACACAAAATGGAATACTACTCAGCCATAGAAAAGAATTAAATCTTTTGAGCAACATGGATGAAAATGGAGGCCATTATCGTAAGTGAAATTACTTGGAAAGTCAAAAACTGTACAGTTATAAGTGGGAGCTAAACAACAGGTGCTTACGAACATGCAGAGTGGAATAACAGACATGAAAGACTCCGAAAGGTTGCGGGGAGGGGAGTGAGGGCTGAAATACTACCTATTTCTCTGCCTATTGGGTACAGTGTACAGTTTGGGTGATGGTTACACGGAAGGCCCAGACTTCACCATTACATAATATATCCATTTAATACGACTGCGCTTATGTTCCCTAAACCTATAAAAATTAAAATAAATTTTAATAAACTACTGAACTATTTTCCAGGCTGGCTATACAACCTTACATCTAACCCACAATGCCATTCTAAGAGCTTTTTCTGTAAATTTCTTGGGATTTTCTATATGGCTAATCAAGTTGTTTGCAAATAGGCAGTTTTCTTACAACTTGTAAGCCTTTTATTTCTTCTCCTTGCCTTATTCTGATGGACAGAAATTCCAGTATCATGTTAAAAGTGAACATACTTGCCCTGTTTCCAGTCTTGAAGGGTGTTAGGGTTTTCACCATCAAGTATGATGTTTGCTACAGGTTTCTTTTTCTTCAACTTTTATTTTAGATACGGGGGTATGTGTGCAAGTTTGTTACAGGGGTGTATTGCGTGACCCTGTCATCCAGGTAGTGAGTACAGTACCCCATAGATAGTTTTCAATCCATGGCCTCCTCCTTCCCTCCCCGTCCTGTAGTCTGCCGTGTCTATCGTTATCATACCTGTAGATTTTTGTAGATGTTCTTGATCAGGTCAAGGAAGTTGCCTTTTAGTCCTATTTCGATTGTTCAGAGCTTTTATCACGAATGTATGCTGAATTTTGTCAACCGCTTTTTCTGAATCGTTTAATATTATCATGTGACGTTTTCTTCTTTGGTACGTTAATATGGTAGATTACACTGACTGATTTTCTTTTCTTTCTGAGAGAGAGTCTTACTTTGTCACCAGGCTGGAGTACAGTGGCATGATCTTGACTCACTGCAACCTCCACCTCCCCGGTTCATGTGAGTCTCCTGCCTCAGCCTCTTGAGTAGCTGGGATTTCGGGTGCACGCCACCATGCCCAGCTAATTTTTGTATTTTTAGTAGAGACAGTTTCACCATGTTGGCCAGAATGGTCCCAATCTCTTGACCTCATGGTCTGCCATCCTCAGCCTCCCAAAGTGCTGGGATTACAAGGGTGAGCCACTGCACCCAGCCCTACACTGACTGATTCTCAAACGCTGAATCAGCCTAACCTTCCAACACTAACTTCACCGGGTCAGCACTTGTTACTCTTGCTGTATACTGCCTAATCCAATTTACTAATATTTCGTGAAGGATTTTTACGTCTAGGTTCCTAAGAGACACTGGTCTGTAGTTTTCTTTTACTGCACTCTCTTTGTCTGGTTTGGTAATCAGAATAATGCTGGCTTTACAACATGAGTTGGGAAGTGTTGCCTCCTCTTTTATTTTTTGAAAGAGATCTTATAGAATTGGTGTCATTTTTCCATAAATGTTTGGTAGAGAATTCTACCAGTAAAACTATCCAGACATGAAGTTTTTCAGGTTTTGTTTTTTGAGTTTTTGGTAAAGTTTTAATTATAAATTGAATTTATTGAGATACAAAGGGATATTCAAGAAATCTATTTCTTTTGGGGTGAGTTTTGGTAGCTTGTTTCTAGGATTTGGTCTATTTCATCCATATTGTTGAACTTACGTGCACAGAGCTGTTGGTGGTATTTGCTTATTATACGGTTGTGGGGACTATAGTGACATGCACTCTTTTGTGCCTTACTTTGGTAATTTATGTCTTATTTCCTTGTCAGTCTGGCTAGAGGTTTATCAGCTCTTGATATACTTAAAGAACCAGATTTTAATTTCATTGGTTTTTCTCCACTATTGTTGTTTTCAAATTAATTGATATCTACTCTTATCTATATAAAATTTCTTTCTGCTTGCTTTAGACTTGTTTTGCTCTTCTTTTCCTAGTTTATGTGGAAGCCTAGATTGGTCATTGCAGTTCTTTTTTCTTTTCTAATGTGAAGATTTAATCCTCCATATTTCCCTCTAGGCCCTGCTTTAGCCACTTCATATAAATTATGATATATTACATTCTCAATTTTGTTCACTTCAAAATATTTTCTGCTTTCTCTGAGACTTGCCTTTGAGTCACAGATTATTTGGAAGTATGTTGTTTAATTTCCTAGTATTTACAGATTTATCAGTCATCTTTGTTTTGCTGATTTCTAGTTAAATCTCATTATAGTTAGAAAACTAATTTTGATGACTTCAATTATTTGAATAATTTTTAGGTTTGTTTTATGTCTCTGGCTATCACCTATGTTTGTGAATGCTCCCTGAAGATTTTAAAGGAATATATATTCTGCTGTTTGAGGGAAGAACATTTTATAAATGTCAATTAGCAAGTCTGATGGTATTGGTCAATTTTTCCATATCCTTACTGATATGCTGTCTACTTATTCTTGAAATTATTGGGGGAGCTGCACTGAAGCCCCTAACTATAATTGCCCATTTTTTCTTTCCGTTCTATTCTGTTTCATGTACTTTGAAACTTTGTTGTTAAGTACATACACCTTTTTATGCTTGTTATGTCTTCTTGGTGAACTTACCCATTTTTCTTTATACAATGTTCCTCTTTATCCCTGATAATTTTTGTTGCTCTACAGTCTACTATTTCTGACATTAATATGGCCCCTCCAGCTTTCTTATGATTAGTATATCTCTCTTTATTTTTTAATTTTAACACACTAATTTCATTATATTTAAAATGTATTACCTATAGATAGCATAGCCTTTGGTCATTAAAAAAAAATCCATTCTGACAATCTCTGTCATTTAATTTGTATGTTTAGACCATTTACATTTAATGTAATTATCTGTTGGAATTTAAATCTACTCTTTATCATTTATTTTAGGTTTCTTCCCCCATTTTGTTCCTGTTTTTCCTTTCCTACTTTTATTTGAACTATTTGAATATTTTCAGTGCTCTATTTTTATTTGTCTACTGAATTTTTACTATATTCCTTTGTATGGTGTTTTAAGCTGTTGCTCTACACATTTATATATATGTGTGTAAATATATATATACACACATATATATAAATAACTTTTCACAGTCTTCTTAGAATTAATATTTTACTACTTCAAGTAGCAAATTTTACCATCATTTTGGTCCCTTTAACCTCTTCTCTTTATGTTACAATTGTCATATGTGTTACATCTATATACAATGAAACTCTACTAATGCTATAACATTTGCTTTCCATTATTATACATATTTTAAAGAACTTAAGAGAATAATTATATTTACTCAGATATTTACTCCTGTTGCTTTTCTTTTTCTCTTGATGTTTCAAGTTTTCCTCTGGTATGATTTTCTGTCTATCAGCATTTCTTTTAGAGCAAGTCTTCCGGCAGTGAATTATTGCTTTCTTTATTTGAGAATATCATTATTTTACCTTTGTATATAAAGAATGTGTTCCCTGGATATTTTAAAAATAGTATTCCACTTTAGTTTGGCCTTTGTGGTTTCTAACAGAAACTCTCCAGTCATTCTACCTGTTCTATTACGTGTTATGTATCGTTGCTATGTCTAAACATACCAGTTAAATCTGCAGTCATTCTACCTGTTCTATTACGTGTTATGTATCGTTGCTATGTCTAAACATACCAGTTAAATCTGCAGTCATTCAAACTGTTCTATTACGTGTTATGTATCGTTGCTATGTCTAAACATACCAGTTAAATCTGCAGTCATTCTACCTGTTCTATTACGTGTTATGTATCGTTGCTATGTCTAAACATACCAGTTAAATCTTCAGTCATTCTACTTGTTCTATTACGTGTTATGTATCGTTGCTATGTCTAAACATACCAGTTAAATCTGCAGTCATTCTACCTGTTCTATTACGTGTTATGTATCGTTGCTATGTCTAAACATACCAGTTAAATCTTCAGTCATTCTACTTGTTCTATTACGTGTTATGTATCGTTGCTATGTCTAAACATACCAGTTAAATCTGCAGTCATTCTACCTGTTCTATTACGTGTTACGTATCGTTGCTATGTCTAAACATACCAGTTAAATCTGCAGTCATTCTACCTGTTCTATTACGTGTTATGTATTGTTGCTATGTCTAAACATACCAGTTAAATCTGCAGTCATTCAAACTGTTCTATTACGTGTTATGTATCGTTGCTATGTCTAAACATACCAGTTAAATCTGCAGTCATTCTACTTGTTCTATCATATGTTATGCAGCATTTTTCACTATTTCCTTCCATTTTTTTCTCTCTTTAGTTTTTGATAGTTTATGATGTGTCAGGGTATGTATTTCTTTCATTTTAGCCTGTTTCATTTTGTTCAGCTTCTTAAATTCAAAAGCTCATGTCTTTGACCAAATTTAGTTGCCAACTATTATTTCTTCCAATCACACTCTTTTAGGAACTCCGATGACTCCAATGTTGGACCGTTTTGGTATGGCCTCACACATCCCTGAAGCTCTGTTTACTTATTTTTTTTTCAATCTTTTTTTCTCTGTTGTTGAGATTGAATCATTTCTATGGATCTATCTTCAAGTCTACTGTCCTCTCTTTCTATTCACTCTGTTGTTGAACCTACCCATGAATTTTTAATTTTTATTATTATATATTTCAGTTCTAAAATTACCACTTGGTTCTGCATTATATCATCTATTCCCATACTTCTGGGGCCACGATTAGAATAACTGATTTAAATCTTTGATAATTCCAACATCTGTGACACTTCGGTATTTGCAACTGTTAAGTGCTCTTTCACATACAAATGGAGATTATCCTGGTTCTTCATATGCTGGCTAATTTTTAGTAATGTTGATTATTACATTATGAGAATCCAAGACTTTAAATCATATGGACACTGTTGAATTTTTTTTTAAGCACATGATAACATTGGTAAGTTCAGGCTGCAATTCCCAAACCACCCCCTGTCAGCTGAATGTCAGCTCAGTGCAGAAAGCCTCTGCAATGCTATTTGGATCTGTCCTACAAGTGTACCATGCAGCCTGGGACCTGTGTGATCTAGTTCATATATCATCTCTCAAAGCATTTTTGCAATGCTGCTTATAGTCAGATTGAAACATGCACAGTGCCGCAGCAAGTCCAGGAGTTCATACGATATTTTAGGCAACAGCTTTCTTGATCCGCTCTGTGATCTCCCCAGTACCTTCCAGCTCCCTAGGGCCCCTTTGCATGGTCCTTCTGCTGGAACGCTGGGGTTTGGTCGCCTTGCTTAGCCACATACTTCCAGTACAACTGCATTTCAGTGTGGTGTCAAGTGGCAGAAGGACAGAGAGACAAGAAAAGCAATGAGAATTCACCCCATGCTCTTAGGACCACGGTTCCGTTCATCAGCAAGAAGGATATTTCCTTCCCCCACCACACACAGTTCTGGATGTCTGTGCGGTCCTACAGCTACCGTGCAGGACTCACTGTGGGTTGGGAAGGGAGAGAATGAAAACGGTGACTTCTTTCACTTACTCGCAAGTTAGGACTCCCCATTCCTGCTCCTCAGGAAGCAAGCGCTTCCCTTGAAGATCTGACTGTCCACACCCGTGTGGCCTACTGGAGTTTGGGCTACCTCAGAGTCTATGTCCGGTGATACAGTTGGATGGAACTTCAAATTCTGATCTCCTTCCCCTCTGCGCCTGGTGTGCCATGAATTCTCTCCACGGTCTCAGCTACACTTGGTGGGAGAGACAGGGCGGCGTGTGCTTGCTCCCTCTTGCCTGGAAGCAGAATCCACAACTACTTTCTTTTGCTGGAAATAGCACAGTTAATAGGAGAAGCAAACAGGTTTGCTTCGGACTTGGTTTCCTCCTATAAAGACTTACTTTTCTTTTAGGACTGTTGCAGCTGGATTTTTTTTTTTAAGTTTTATTTTCACCTCAAAAAGATACCATTTCCCTTCATCCACTTCCCACATTCCAAACAGCCTTTTCCCATCTCTGTGATACAGTGGATAGATGCGGGTAACTCAAAGTTAGCTTCCTTTTTGTGGTTCTGGCCTCTTTGGCCAACTATTTTCTTTGGAGTTCCTAATGAGAAGCCAGACTGATTGACATGAGTGCCGCTCTCTCTCCCCAAGTCCGCCCTCTGGCCAGAAGTACTAATGAGCTTTGTCATCAGTGTTAGGTGGACCAGGAGACAGGAGGCACCCACAGGACCCACAGACCAGATCATTAGCATCCAATATAATTACTGAGTCCACTGTTTCCCTTTTTGGACCTGTCCTATCCACGTCGCGCACACAATAGTAATGGGAGCTTTCAAAAACCCACCTTAACCATAGCTGAGGACATTACAACAGAGAATATATACAGGAATGGCCTGAGACTTTTCCTGAGTAATGTTCAGTCCTCCTACTTCTCCTTCAAACTGTTGGCATTTGTGGTCCTTAGGGAGTATCCTCAAGTTTGCATACTATATGAACATGACTGGCTTTTATACACAAAAAGTTCCACCCAAAAAACCCTCAAATATTACATCTTGACAGTTACACTCCCACCCATGCATAAATAGCCTGACCCCAAAATGCTGATGGCCTTCCCACTGGGAGATATGACCCAACGGTACTAAAAAGATTCCAGGAAGGCCATGTTCATATCATACATGTGAGCAGGTCTTAGGGCAGTTTACTGATAACAGGACAGCCTGGTGAACAGAAATCTTGAGTATCTGGCATGCTGAATGGGCAAGGTATATTTATAATTCTACTCAATTTAGAGAGTGAAATCTGAAAGTCATATGCAGTACGAGCAGATTTGCTAGACAAGGTTCATGGGTAATGGATAAAATTTCTTACTCAACCCAAATGAGGATTTTAATTCCTGGCTACAGGCAGCGGCACCATGGTGGGGGGCGGGGCAGGCAGGGAGGGTAGAGAAGAAGGTGGCTCAGCCCAAAGTGCGCCAGGGAGATGTCCTCCTGCTGAGAGCGGGAGCCACCCTGACATTTTCCTCCTGTATATGTGGTCGCTGCCCTTCCTCCTGTGTGATTTTCCCGTGACACTTAACAGCACATCTGGGCAAGGGACCAGCTGGGGCCAAGGAATGGGACCCCAGGGGTTCCTCCTCAGTGAGGGACAAACCATGCTTCATCTGCTTGGCACACTGAGACTCCCTGAGGAGCACCCAACCCAACTGAGCAAAGTGTTCACCATGCAGCTTGTGGCTGGGCAATCATTTAGTCTCAACTGTCAGCATGGACACTGTTGATTAAGTTCAGAGAACAAAGGCTACCAGAGATGTCAACGATACCACTTTTGACACCACTGTCTGATTGAAGCCACGACAAATTGTGAAGCGAACAAAAGCTGATTTCTAACTTAACCTTGGGACAGAAAATTCAGCTGAAACTACACACACACACACACACACACACACACACACACACATGCACACACACATACGTACACACACATGCATGCACGCACATGTAGATATAGACTGAGATAGAGAAGCCTAGCAAGACAGTATAAAGTGTTTCCTTGTGCCTGGGCCAAGAGCAATGTGGCACAGTCTCTACTGAGAGGGAAAGTTCACATCTGTGGTCCTAATTCAATAGTTTCCCCAACACAAGATCTGTAAATTTAACATCTAATACCTGCAACCATGGCCGGGTGTGGTGGCTCATGCCTGGAATATCGGCACTTTGGGAGATCAAGGTGGGAAGATCTCGAGTCTAGGAATTCAAGACCAGCCTGGGCAACATAGTGAGATCCCATCTCTACAGAAAACTTCTAAACACTATACAGGTGTGGTGGTGTGTGCATGGAGTCCCAGCTACTCAGGAGGCTGAAGTGGGAGAATGACTTAAGCCCAGGAACTGGAGGTTGCAGTGAGCTGTGACTGCGCCGCTGCACTCCAGCTTGGGTGACATAGTGAGATCCAGTCTCAAAAAATTCCCTGCAACCCCGAAAATGGTAAGTTCAAAGTTAATACATGACGAATAACCATAAATCTAGCGGGATATGGTAGCTCACATCTATAATCTCAGGGCTTTGGGAAGCCGAGGCGGGGGGTGGCTTGAGCCTGGGAGTTTAAGACCAGCTTGGGCAGCAAAGCTGTTGCTGTATTGTTAAAAATAATTTTAAATACAAATCAGGCTAATTTTTAAAAGTAAGTGTTCCAAATATGAAGCTGATAATATAAATTAATTCTACATTTACAAAAGCTATCAATAAAAGTTGTCTAATTATAATGAACTATCAATAAAAGTTGTCTGCTATGATAAGCTTTTTTGTAATAAAAAACCATGGTACATTTCCTTCCTTTTTTTACTTTTATCGCATTTTTGCTGATAAGTCACCACCAGAACAAGTTCTTAATGTCTGCTCATGTAACACATACACTGACGAAGCAGACTACATTCTTAGTGATCTATCCAGATTAGTAGATTTCCTGTTAACTTTCAAAAATCAACATGTCTACCTCATTCATATTTTGTAATAATAAGTCAATTCTCATAGGAACAGCAAAACTGGCCTCTTTAAATTTTCACACCTCATAAAAGCCTTGTTTTAAGGAGAAACAACTGATACAGAAAGACATCGTTCCCAATGTGATACCATATCCTATTACTTTACACTAGAATCGAAAATATTCTTGCCTATACAGTTTAAAGTCATATATACTTTTCAGGCAGTGCCAGGGCAAAAAAGAAAAAGGGAGTCCTATGTACTTAATCATTGTAAGTCTTTAAAATTCCCTTCTGGTGTTATACTATTTACCTTCCATCCTTTCTATCTCTGCTCCCTAACCCCTAACCCCACCCCCACCCCACCCCAACCCACTCTCAGAAAAGAAAAAGCATCCCCTGGCAACAAAGATCCTTTTGATAACTTGGTTTGGTCACAAAGTGGTCCGGAAAAAGGGTTGGTCCTTTCAGCCCTGCGTTTGTAGCAGCGAAAGTGGCAGGATTTCTGTCTCCCAAGCTGTCCTGGGCTGGTCACCTGGGAGCAGGTAGACAACAGCTGGACCAGTACTTTGTAAATTCGGGCAGATTCTGTAGATCTGTGCTTGTGTGGACAATTATTTTACCAGTCCACAATGAAAAGAAGCAAAAATAAGACACCACAGAAAATTTCTCATAAAGATAAATTTACTTGATCAAAAAATTGTCTTTAGTTATGCTCTTCCTCCCGTGTGTGTGTGTGTGTGTGTGTGTGTGTGTGTGTGTAGGTATATGCATATGTGCATGTTAAATGTCTTCTTTTTCACTGAAGTAATGGTGATAAGAGATGACAGATTTTTTTTTAAGTACTTGCTTGCCAGAACTAAAAGCTGGCAACCTTTGGTGATCCACACAAATTTTATTGAAGTGTTCTTTGAATATGAAGTCCAAAAGTGTGAGAACCCTGGGATTAGGTTTTGGACAGGTGGGAGGGGAAAGGGCACAGGTGTTTAGAATCCTAACACACATCCTGGAGCCATCCCCCAACTCCATTTATGATATTCAGAGTTTGGGAAGCAAAGTGTTAGCCACCCTGATATCTTTTTGCTTAATAAAAAGCGTTAACACTTGCGTTTGAAGGCAACTGTTATTTTCTTAGTGTGCACCAATCCCGTGTTCAGCTGGATCCCCTCACTGCTTTTCCTTCAGTTTTGTCTTCCTCATTCTGTCTTGTGCTCTTAAAAAACGGCAGACTTTCATCATTCATTTCCCAAGCTTTGCATTCATAAGCTGTTGTTTGATGTTTCTAAGTTTTAACATTTCATACTTTCGTGGCACTGCATTTTTCATAACCCAAAGCTGATGATCTTTTTAATCCAATACAGGACTAAATCCAATACTTTCCTTCCTACGATCTCCATTTTCATGACATCCTACAATCCAACTATGTCTGATTTCAGGAAACTCAGACGAAACAACTAGAGCAGAGAGCCCTCAACAAGTTTCCTAAGGTAGGTTCATCTCAGGTCGCAAACCTCCGACTGTCACTGTGAGCACTGCCCTTGGGCGGGCACTGCATGCTCCCGCGTCTTCTTACCCTTCCTTAAGACACCAAACACCTTCCCGTTCCTCTTCCTTCCTCGTGCACCGCTCACGTTCTCGATAAGAAACATTGTCACTTTTGTGCACACCTCATCTTCAGCTGCCTTCCTCTCACTTCTAATGTCTCCCCTCCCACCTCCTACTAATAACAACTATACCTCACGGCCGATATGTATGAAGGGCCTTTCTACGTGTCACGTCACTGTGTTCCCCCACAGATACTGTTAGCTCTATTTTATGAACGAAATCCAGGAGAGTTGGGTAACTTGCCCAAGGTCAGAGTTTTAATGACAGATTATATAATAGCTAAGACTTGATCGAGTTCTATCAAGAGAAAGAAAAAACGTTCTATCAAGGAAAAGAAAAAACAAAATTTGACAAAGTAAAGAACATTTTTCTCATTTCTTGTTTCTGTTGCTGTTGTCTTGGTTTTTTTCTGAGATGAAGTCTCTCTCTGTCGCCCAGGCTGGAGTGCAATGGTGCGATCTCGGCTCACAGCAACCTCCACCTCCCAGGTTCAGGCAATTCTCCTGCTTCAGCCTCCCAAGTGGCTGGGATTACAGATTCTTGCCACTATGCCCAGCTAATTTTTGTATTTTCAATAGAGACCAGGTTTCACCATATTGGCCAAGATGGTCTCAATCTCTTGACCTCATGATCTGCCTGCCTTGGCCTCCCAAAGTGCTGGGATTACAGGCATGAAACGCTGCACTCGGCCTCTTCTTTTGAGAGCTCCCCAAAATACTTAAATCACACTTTCCACACACGTCCTAGGTCATCCCTTCTAATTACACCTAATTAAAGAGCTCGTGGGAAAGATGGGTGAAAACTACTTGAAACTGCACGCCTCCAGGGAGACTGTTCAGTGCTTTCTATTTCCCACAGCCATCTGTAGCACCTTGGTCTCAGGAAGGTTACAGTCAATGTGTGACATGGCCCGAGTCACCACCACTGGGAACGGCTCCTGGAGAGGCGCTGCCAGGAGGATGACCGTGATGAGATGGAAATTCCTTCGACTCAAAAGACCTATCCACATGTCCATCAAATGCAGGACTGACTTAGGGCACTGTCGTTCTTTCCAGCTTTGGCTTTGTGGTTCCAAACAGTTGACTTACACATTTCTTTGGGAAACTCACTGTGTGTAAATTATTAAAACCAAATCCAGATTCTAAATTCACATTTAGGGTCTGAGTTTCCTCTTCCTATAACTGTTTCCTCTGCTGGCCTCTAAAAGAGAGCTCTTGAAGGCTCCATCCTCACCCACCTCCTCTCTTCTCCACCTACGTGCCCCACGGGGGCAGGCCACCCACTGCCTCAGGTGTAACCACTCTCAGCCATACAAAGCTGAGGGGGTCAAAACTCCCTCTCTGGTCCCAAAAGCCTCCCTGACTGCCAGAACTACCTCTCTCTCTCTCTCTCTCTCTCTCTCTCTCTCTCTCTCTCTCTCTCTCTCTCTCTCGATATATATCTCCCCCTCCCTCCCCCCTCTCCCCCTTCCCTCTTTCTCTTTCTCCCTCTCTCTCCCCCTCTTTCTCTCTCTCCCTCTCTCTCCCCCCTCTCTCCCTCTCCCACTCTCTCCCTCTCCCGCTCTCTCCCTCTCCCTCCCTCTCTCTCCCTCTCTCTCCTTCGCCTTCTCCCTCTCTCTCCCTCTCCCCCCTCCCTCCCTGCCCCCTTCTCTCTTTACCCATCAGATGATTTCACCTAGATACCCCCGGTGCCTCCAACTCCATGTCCAAAACAGAATGTGTACTCTATCCCATAAATCCTGCCCCCTCCTGCATCTCCTGGTTTGGACTGTGGAACCACCCCTAGGGCAGCCACGTGCATGACACATGCATGTGAGATACCTGTCTTTTCTTCCCTAACCACCCCCTTCCCTTCTAATGGAAACAGTCGACAGAGCCAGTCTCCTCGCCCTCTGGATGTCTCTAAATCCACTCCTTTCCTTCCACTTTGGGTTTTCATCTGCACTCCTGGAAACCCCTCCCCTGGTTCCCTCCATCACCCTAAGTATAACTGCCAGAATGAGCTTCCCCTCTGATGCTCCCCTTGCCCTTCCGGGCTTTTCCAGTGATAAACCCCTAATGATCTCAATATGTCGACATCAAGTGCATCCCTATGATAAAACTAAGGACATTACCTAAATACAGACGGTAAAACTGTCTTGTTGTACCAGAAAGATATTCCTCTAGAATGACTCATCAGAGTTGCAGAACTAATAATTCTCTTATCCCATCAGGAAAGATACCCCATTAAAGTGAACGAAATTTGGTCATTTTAGCAATTAAATGCAAGCAGGAGATAAAGAATACGAACATTTAGTGGGTATCTACTGCATAGCCAGTACCCTGCGTCAGACCCTTCAGACAGGTTCACAACTAATATGACCTGTGATGTGGGTGGAATCCTCATTTAAACAGTTACAACTAATCTGTTCTATGTCTTCCGGCAAGTAAATGGTACCTCTGGGATTCAAATGTGGTTCTGTCTAATGTCCCAAACCTATGCACTTGTCACCATTCCACATGCCCTGTCACCAAGAAAATGCTGGCGCCATGAGTGGCTAAAAGATTCATAAACACGGCATAATTGCTTTGATTTAATTTCAACCACAATATTTCCTTTTTATTCAAGTTTTGGATTTCAAGCCTATAAGATTTTTATGCTGATTGAAAGAGGAAATGGGTAAATATGAGAAGCACTATTCGGTGATAAGAAAATTCAACAGATAACACGTCTAAGATTTCATAAAACCCTTCCATTTCCTGTTTCTGAGGTCAAGGGTAACTATTCATAATGTTTCAACATAAAAACTCACCAATTTGCCAGGCACAGTGGCTTACGTCTGTAATTCCAGCACTCTCAGAGGCCGAGGCGGGCAGATCACCTGAGGTCAGGAGTTCAAGACCAGCCTGGCCAAAATAGTGAAACCCTATCTCTACAAAAATACAAAAAATTAGCTGGGTGTGGTGGCGGGTGCCTGTAATCCCAGCTACTTGGAAGACTTAGGTGGGAGAATCGCTTGAACCTGGGAGGCAGGGGTTTCAGTGAGCCGAGATTGTGCCACTGGACTCCAGCCTGGGCACGACGGAGCAAGATTCTGTCTCAAAAAACAAAACAAAACAAAACAACTCACCAGTCTTTTACAACTAACTGAGATCTATATCAGTACCTACTTTATACTTAGCACTGGTCTGGGTACTATGAGGACAAGACACAGTACAATCTACCTACAAGTAACAAGCTTTCAACTCAAGATAAACAGGTATAGGGAACATCTGCCCTTCCAGCACCGCTGGCATCAGGCACTGAGTACAACCTCCCCATAGACGCAAGTTAAATGACACTAGCTCCGAATAAAAAAGGATTTGACATATCACAACCACACAATGTGTAAAATGCGTCATAGGAGAAGTGATTCTAGGTCACGAAGGTCTGAACATCAGTCTTTCCTCAACATAGCATTTGAATATTAATTAGCACCCCATCGGAAGAACTGTGAAGCAGATAATCTCTCCCGTGTACTTTCCAGTGTCATTAATTCATTTAGGAAACCCTTTCTTCATAAATGAAGCAGATGTACATTTCAGGCTAGTGTCTATTTCGGTCATCAATATTCAGCATTGTAAAGAAAGCTGCTAATGTTTCATCTTTGTCATATTAGAAAAATGGCCGGACGCGGTGGCTCACACCTGTAATCCCAGCACTTTGGGAGGCCAAGGCAGGCAGATCTTTTGAGGTCAGTAGTTTGAAACCAGCCTGACCAACATGGTGAAACCCCGTTTCTACTAAAAATACAAAAATTAGCTGGGTGCGGTGGTGGGCACCAATTATTCCAGCTACTCAGGAGGCTAAGGCGTGAGAATTGCTTGAATCCAGGAGGTGGAGGTTGTAGTGAGCAGAGATCACACCATTGCCCTCCAGCCTGTGTGACTGCGTGAGACTCTATCTCAGAAAAAAACAAAAAAAGAAATAATAAAACATTTTTAAATAGATGAAATCAACATTCAACATGGAGTTTCCTATTGTAATTTGTGTCATTTAGAAGTTATTTTAATGGCACTTTCTTAATGAGTTAAGCACTTTACAAATAAAACTTTTTGATGTCACGATAAAATTTTTAAGAATAGAGACTACATGTTTCTTAGTTGGGAGTAACAAATTCCATCCTCCTCATGTTTCTATGTGACAAAACGACCTGATCGGTAAAGAGCCAGGTCCATCCACTCATCTCCACCTGGGGGACACTGACTTTTGTGACTGGTGAGTGTGGGAGAGGATCAGTGTTAAGAGAGCCAGTCACCAAAAGTAACCCAATGAGAAGATTTTGTCTGATTTTGAAAGCTTAATACTGTTGCCATTTGACCTTCCAGAGACCCTGATCTTATTCTTCTTCTACAGTTTGCCTATCTTCAAAAGAACGTTTGCTTCTGCTACTTAATAACCCCGTTGTAAACATATCGAGCTTGACATTTGTTTGTAAAGAGTGAATTTGTAAAGAAAAGTATTTTTAAATTTCTTGAACCCACCAAATTATCTAAAAGCACATTGCTTTTCTCTAGACTTCCCTAAAGGGTCATATCTTTCCAAACTTACCAATCCCAATTATTTCTAAGCCAAGCCTTTTGCTGAGCTCTAGCTTCACCGGATAATGTTAGTGGTAAAAGAGAAACGCTTCAGTAGTGCATCTGCCATTAATCTCTAAGCATCAGGCTTCACATCTATCACAAGTCATTTATTGTGGAACCTGTCACAGGATATAATGATTCACGCTAGTTTGAACTTGCCATTGCTCCTCTTCAAGGGGGCTTTCAAAATCGTAAAAAGCTCATGAAACAGTAAATTAAACAGGACATCTCTTTACCTTTCAATTCTACTTAATCTTTAACATATTAATTTTGTGTTTGTTAGATGCTGTAAAATGACTTAATAATGAAGATTTTTTTCATATCATAATCTGACCACAGAGACATACTGAATCAGCTAAATACAAAAGATTCGAATTCTGCCACTTAAGAAAAACAATTACTATATAGTTATACAAAATAAAGATGTTTTCCTATGATGATTAATAAATATGATTTCTACATTTTAAAGTAAAGGAATCTAATTCATAGCCTGTAACTCAATGAAGGTAACACATCCTGCTTATAACAACGGAACTGCATTACAGAGGATCCAGTCTTACGCAAACTGAGTCATTAATGAACCTCAAAATTGTTTGAATTAGCAAAGCATGCTTGAGATTTGAAACTACACAATTAATCCATCCCCCAGAGAAAGGAAGGTAGCAGAACAATCAAATGCTTATAGAGAAACAGTGCCGGTCTTATCAACAGGTGGATTTCTCTTCACGGGGTCACTGCACCCTGCTTCGTTTTAGACAAAGGACTCCAGCCCACTTCAAGGGCCTTTCCAACTGTAGTCTCAGCACAAGCTGTCTGGCTTTGGCATTTGTGCCATGAGGTAGAATCAACATCTTGGTAAAAGTCACAACCCAAGATCCTTTTTGTGCTCCAAGTATTTTGAATCAATTATTTAAAAACCTAGATATACTATCACATTTATTTCTCTTTGGTAAAGTCTTTCTCTACAAAGCCGTATAAACAGAAACCATATAGATGAATAAAAATCAGCCAAGAACACTGCCTACGGGGTGCAATGTACACTGTCAGGATGATGGGCACCCCAAAAGCCCGGACGTCACCACTGTGCAGTATAGGCATATAACACAATATGGATTTGGGGTACTGCACTTGAACCTTGAAATCTAAAAAATTAAAAAATGAATATATAAAAGAATAAAGCAAGTGTGATGTGCTGCAAAGCTGGCTACGGACTCTTGTTAGCTGGCCTTGTACTTGGTGAGTGGAGGTAGCTGGGCTGACGATCATCCAGTCTCCCCACATGCCAGTGGCCTGACCTCAAATAAAGCAAGGTGGCTGGCAGAGTCCACCGTTCTATGCAGCAGCAGCAGCAGCGACCACGACTTGTCATTCGAGGTGTTTTTACTCTTCGCTTATACATTTAAAGGCTTATAAATTTTTATGAACTGTTTGCGAGGTAAATACAACGGGGTGGCAGTACGACAGCTCCCCGAGCTCTGTCCAAAAGCTCACTCACATGCTTCCCTTTGGTGACACGATGAACCCGGAGAGCCCAACTCAACTATGGTATGTGTCCCCACTAGCGACACATACTGTGGTTGGAGACACTGCCCTAACCTTTCCAGGGCATTAGGTTACTATTTATGAATGTGATAAAACATTCTCTAACCAACCGACAAAACCCTGGAGAGCATCCAAGGCGCTGTGACACAGAGAACCAGGGGTAGGGCTGGGGAGTGCGGCTCATGTGTCTCTGTCACATCAGCACCTTGATGTATTTGTTTCACAAACCACCATAAGCATTTCCAGATCTTTGCATCTGTAAACACAGCTTCCCTTTACAGCTAAGTTGAAACTGTCAGAGCATTATTCAGCAGATAATTTTGGAGCAGTCCGATATTATGTTCAATTAATGAAAGACTATAATATCAATATTAGGATATAAACTGGCCAATTTCGAGGAATCTAAAAATGAACTAAACCTCCTGACCAAGCAAATCCGACACTCTTCACAACCCCCTCTATGCCCCTTACGACTCATCATAGATAAAAGACTTTAAAAAGTAATCGACGCCAAAATATTCTCTAGAAATGAACAAGTTTGCTTACCCAATGTAAATGCACTTTAATATATCATTTATCCACCAATAGATACTGTCAGTGATGCCAGCAATCAAATGAAATGTTGACTCTGAGCAGAATGACTAATATGGAGGGTTATCTCTTTTTTTAGAATACGCTTGAGATTCTATATGCAGCATACACACGTGTTAAGTTATCTATAACATACACATGCACACATAAAAGACTGAATAAAGGCAGCTGTAAAACTTCCTAACAGGTTACAGTCAGTAATTAACGCAAATCGGAATGAAAACACTCTAGACTGCAGTCTTTTGGAGGAAGGAGCTCATAATCCCCAAAGATTCAGAAGCATTACCTCATTGCAGCCTTGAGACAAGCTGAGCATTCACTCTAGGTCTTACCCAGCATGCACCGGCTCACACAAAGACAACAGAGGCGTGACCAATCACATTGTGGCTAGCAGGCACTGTTTCAAAGCCCTCTCCCCATATTACCCATTGACATGCTTGCTGGCAGCCTGCTGAACTGGTCGTCATGACAACACATCCCAGCAGCTCACCGAGGCTTGTTATATTACTTTTCCTTTTCACCACTCACTTAGCTAATTAAAAATTTAGAACTATGTTTTGCATGTTGGATGCAAACTGAAACAATGCAGGTTCCTTTTTTTCTTTTCTAGCCTCTATTTTTTTTTTCAATGGAGCTTTTAAAAATGCTGGGAAAAGCAAATTGAAGGACACTCCCATGAAGTCCCAATATAACCAATCAACAGAGAGACTGCATGTAGCTCCAGCCAGATGGAATTTGTCGCTGAACCTAATCTGCAGCAAAGCAAAACCAAATCATGAACATCGCTAAAGATGTTCTTCCTGTCCTGAAATCTAGAAGCCAATTCAGCATAGATATTTATGTTGAAATATTCACATTATTCTTGGTCAAAATGTTCTTTCAATATTTTTATTTAAAATGATTCTGATGTAAAGCAGCTCTACCCATAATTCCACAATGCAAGCAGAGTAAATAAATAAAAAAAGCACAGAGAGAAGATCCTGTAAAAAAAAAATGCCAATATAGCAAGTGTTAAGGGAGGTTCCTGGTAAAAAGCATGCCTATGAACCTGACACATGTTTTAGATTTGACCACCGAAATGCACTGCTGCGGGGGAAGGGTAGGAATGGCAGCCTTGCAGTTTAAATGGAAGGAAAATGCCAGCTTTTGTTTACCAAAGCATGAGAAATAAATTAAACCTCTCGAACTGTTTCAAAGTGATGGCTGCCTCATGTATACCACCTTTTGCAAAACCCCTTTCCCCCCTGTTAGACCTTCATATCTCGAGTTGATGCCAAAGGCATTCTTCTAATTCTAAGGTAAAATTCTATCTTCAGATTTCCACGTAACACATTTAACAGAGTAGAAAGAAAATGAAAATTTGAAGCTAAGTTCATTGTAAATAAGCAGAGATAAGAGACATCAAAGTGGCTTAGAAAATCCAAGTGTTACAGCTGAGGCGAGAGGTCCGCACTAATTTCAATGAAATGAGAACACTGAGACATCGAAAACATGCTGAGAGAGGTGGCATGTCTTCTGCCTCCTCCCAGGTTGGTCTCCTAATTTTTTTCAGTCTGAAATAATCCAGGACTGTCTGATTTGTAGCATTTAGTCCTCAAGCACAGTATAAGTGCATCAACAGACAGGCTGGCCTATTCTCTCCAGAACTGCCCACATCCCTGAATTTCCAGGTCTACCATCAATACCACTGAAAAGAAGTCCCACCTACTAAGACAGGAAGAGAAAGTTGAAGGAAATTGCCAGTGAGGGACATGGGAGGAATGCAGGCCTGGGACACTGAGGCAGACACGATGAGCAGAGCTGCTGGGGGTACTAAAGGTAAATACTGTTTACTTCCTCCCTATGTTCTTACCTCAAGTAGCCAACAGAGGGAAGAGCTAGGATGGTGCTGTCAGTTAAACGTGGTAGACTACAAACAGTGCCTCCCAATCCCACCAGAATGACAGTAGGCGGAATAAAGGAGAAGAGAATGAGAGGGAAGATGAAAGCAGATGAAGTCATCAAATAATTTTGGAAGCTGGAAAAGCAGACGGATAAGAGGTAGCTGAATTATGAGAGTGAAGAAAGTATAAATATATATACAAGAGGAAAAGCTAACCACAGATGGGGCTATGGGTACAGTCATTCTAGAACGATTATGTATATATGGTGTGACTGAGAAAATTAATCATGGGGGAAGGAGAGGAAGAGACCAGTGATATCCTTATGAACTCCTGATTTTATATGTGTATTTCTCCCAGCTTTGACCACTGAAAGCTCTGGAAGGAACACACCCCAGAGGTCCCATGGCATTTGCCGTCTTGGGTTCTAAATACCATTCCAGGGTGCCTTAGAGAAATAACTGATCATCACATATAGGTCCGAGGCAGGAAAAACAGGTGAACATGGAACATCATTCAGTGCCAGAAAAGGCTCAAAAGCGGATGAGGACACTGATGAGTCAAAAGACATGGGGACAAGACTGAAAGGATTTCTGTAGGCAAATCAGTAACCAGTCCAGCATAAGACAGCATGCCTGCAAAAGACTATAACCCACTGAATAAAAAGGAATCCATCAGTCCACTAGGACACAAAAACAAACAAAAAATGGTAGAGTGCTCAGAAAAGGACAGTGCTTATTTTCTTTCAACAAATGAACATCAATTCGTAACTTTAGAAGAAACTATCACATTCGAATATCACATTTGTAACCACCATTGCAACAAGTGAGTAAAGCAAGAATCAGCGATGCACGATAGAACCGCAGGCAGAAGGCTGTCGGCAAACAAGCTATTCACGCAGTCTCAAAATATCACCAGATTATCTTTAAATACGAAAAGAAAAAGACAATGGAGAAATCAGGCTGCCCCACCGTAACCAAATGATCAAACTTAGTATCATCAATGACACAAAAAGCCACCATGTGCCTCCCAATGTTATGTACTAAAAAGAATACCACGTAACTTACATATTATTCTTGCCAAAAAAAAAAAAATGCTTAATCTAAATCTAACCATGGAGAAATAATTGGACTTCAAACTGAGAAATATTCTGGAAAACAATCGTCGGCCTGTAATGCTGGAAAAAGTCAGTTTCATAAAATGCAAAAGGAGGCTGGAAAACTGACATTAAAAGAAACTGAAGAAATGCAACTAAATATAACATGTGATCCTTAGAGCTTGTGATCCTTAGAGTTTGGAATTTAAATGTAAGAATTAAAAAAAAAAAACAGTTACAGAGGGCATTATTGGGCCAACAGAAAAAAATCTGAATGTAAACTGTATACTAGAAATAGGATTTATATCAATGATAACTTTCTGACTCCGGTAATTCTAGTGTCATTATGCAAGAGTACATCCTTGCTCTTGAGAAATGTACTTCTGAAACATTTAGAAAATTCAACTCCAAAACATCAGTGCCATGATGCTTGCAATACTCTCAAATGGTACAGAAAATAGATATTAGATAGTTGATAGATAGATAGATAGACAGACAGACAGGAACAGATGACAGATAGATCAATCGATCCAATAAATGTGGCAAAATGTTAACAGTGAGTAAATCCAGGTGAAAAGTAGACTAAGTTACCTTCATGTTCTCTGTAACTTTTGTGTTGCAAGAAATAAATTAAAACCCCATGGGAGAAAAGAAGGCTGCAAAGTATCTAAAATTCAGGTATTGTTAGAGGCAACCTGTAAAACAGGACTGAAAGGAGAACTACTGTTTGCAAAACTCTACAAGGAGCATTTAGACACTCAGCCCTATTCCTTTATCTCATATAGTTACCTCTCATCCTAGGCAGATGACAGTGATTGATTTTATATACTGGAGAGGTTCAACCACAGGTTGTTAACATAGGGACACCAAGCATAGCTGACAGGGGGAAGCAGATACTGAATGAAATGGGGTCATGTGAAAAATCACATAACTTACTCTGCCTCTAGAATGCTGGCACAGTCTGGAGACTAGTAGATTCTTTTAGGGAAACTGGTGCAAGAGAAAAGCCCAATCATTATGCTCTAGAGACCACTCTGCAGGTAGATCCACGGGGGATAAGCCCTTACTCCCAACAGAACTTCCAAACACTTAGTGTCTCTAGAGGTCGAAACAAAGCAAAAACTAGAAAAGAAACTTTAAAGAAGTGGACACATCCCAGTACTTTGGGAGGCCGAGGAGGGTAGATCATGAGGTCAGAAGATTGAGACCATCCTGGCCAACATGGTGAAACCCCCCCATCTCTACTAAAAATACAAAAATTAGCTGGTTGTGGTGGTGGGTGCCTATAGTCCCAGCTACTTGGGAGGCTGAGGCAGGAGAATCACTTGAACCAGGGAGTCGGAGGTTGCAGTGAGCAGAGATTGTGCCACTGCACTCCAGTCTGGCGACAGAGAAAGACTGTCTCAAAAAAAAAAAAAAAAAAAAAAAACAAGTGGACACAGGGCACAGAACAGAACAATCCTCTCCTAAACTGCTAAAATTAATATTCCCAGGAAGCTACTAGAGATGTGGCCCAGGAAATAAGGAAGTAAACCAAGGAACAGGAAGACGTGGACCCCAGAAGGCAGAGGGTCCAGCACAGGAGTGAGGAAAAGGAAACTCCCAGGTAACAGCTGGTACCCAGCCTTCAAAGCTGTCAGTGCAGATCAGAAGAGGGCAGAGTGATCGCAAAGGTAAGTCTCCAGGAACGCAGAGGAATGGGTAGAGTGCCTGAGATACTAAAGTAATTGAAAAAGAAAATGCTGGTGGGAATCTGGCACATCTGATGGAGCACCGGGGGGAAAGTTAAATCCTGTCTTTTAAAATCTATGCAGTTTTTTTTAAAGGCAATCATTAATTGCAGACACAACGAATGGTTGTATAAGGAAAGTAAGTGTATTCAGAGCATAGTACTTGGCCCTTCAAAGGGTAAAAGTTACATAGTCGGCCGGGCGCGGTGGCTCAAGCCTGTAATCCCAGCACTTTGGGAGGCCGAGGCGGGTGGATCACGAGGTCGAGAGATCGAGACCAACCTGGTCAACATGGTGAAACCCCGTCTCTACTAAAATACAAAAAATTAGCTGGGCATGGTGGCGTGTGCCTGTAATCCCAGCTACTCGGGAGGCTGAGGCAGGAGAATTGCCTGAACCCGGGAGGCGGAGGTTGCGGTGAGCCGAGATCGCGCCATTGCACTCCAGCCTGGGTAACAAAAGCGAAACTCCGTCTCAAAAAAAAAAAAAAAAAAAAAAAAAAAAAAAAAAAGTTACATAGTCATCATGATATGAACACTGAGTACTGATTTATCTCTAAGTTCTTGTATAAATTGGGAAAATAAAGGCAGGCGAGGTGAGCACATAAGGAAGCTATATTTCACTGAGCCTACCAGGAAGATGGAAGAAAAAATCAGAGTAATAACCAAGACAAAGCATCACAAGCATATTTAGAAATTCAACACGTGCCAAGGAAACTACTAGAAGAGTCTGAAGAGATTACCTCTGGAAATGAGAATCAAGCATTGGTGGGAGGCCAGGCATGATAGCGCACACCCATAATTCCAGCACTTTGGGAGGCCGAGGCAGGCAGATCACGAGGTCAAGAGATCGAGACCAGCCTGGCCAACATGGTGAAACCCCGCCTCTACTAAAAATACAAAAATTAGCCAGGCACAGTGGCGTGCGCCTGCAATCCCAGCTACTCGGGAGGCTGAGGCAGGAGAATTGCTGGAACCCAGGAGGCGGAGGCTGCAGTGAGCCGAGATCGCCCCACTGCACTCCAGCCTGGCGACAGAGCAAAACTCAATCTCAAAATAAAAATAAAAATAAAACGATTGGTGGGGAAGGGATCAGGCGATTGTTATTTTTCATTACACTAGACAGTAGGGTGTGTGTGTGTTGTGTGTATACATTATTTAACTTCTTAAATTATGTACATAATTGCCTTTGTAAAAGTAAAAATTAATTATAAAAGCAAAACTGATGACTAGCACAGACTTGGGTACGGCAGAAATCGATCGACCCACCAGCGAGACCTTTTGGAGCGCTGCCCACCGTCCCGCACCTGACAAGAAGCGCTCCAAGATGCTGTGGATGTTCTTTTAGCTTCTTTTTCATGTTTTTTTAAAAGAAGCATTAATTATGAAAAATTAGTTTATATCAAGAACTAATAAGAAATTTACCCGAATGACTACGGAAGGGGTGTTGTCAACAGGAAACCACCTTCAGTGGGAATGAGAGGGCGACAATCTTAGCTCTGCAAGAGTCAAGTGAAGTTCACTCACTCACTTAGCAAACATCTATTAAGAACCACTTTCTGACTCCCTCACACACCAGCTATGGGACACTGGGCAAGTTCTGACGCTCTTAGTGTCTATAAAATGGGTGTAAGACTGGGTGTAGTGGCTCACATCTGTAATCCCAGCACTTTGGGAGGCTGAGGCAGCTGGATCACTTGAGGTCAGGAGTTCAAGACCAGCCTGGGCAACATGGTGAAGTCCTGTCTCTACTAAAAACACAAAAAATTAGCTGGGCATGGTGGTGCATGTCTGTAATCCCAGCTTCTCAGGAGGCTGAGGCAGGAGAATCACTTGAACTTGGGAGGCAGAGGTTGCAGTGAGCTGAAATCATGCCCCTGTATTCCATGCTGGATAATGCAGTCAGACTTCGTCTCAAAAATAATAATAATAATCATGTATACCTCATAAACAGTGTGTGACACAGAAAAAATGCTCAAGCAAGTTAACCATTACCCACCTACTGCGAATGGGCCCTGGTCTTGCCACTGGGTACGACAGGAACAAGGGGCGCCCCTGCCTCCAGGACCTCTAGTGGGAGGGGAAAGCGGTGATAGGCAATAACAATGCAAAAACGTAGAGGGGCAACAGGAGGCTGGGCATGGTGGCTCATGCCTGTAATCCCAGTACTTTGGGAGGCCAAGGCGGGTGGATTACAAGGCCAGGAGTTCAAGACCAGCCTGACCAATATGGTGAAACCCCTTGCCTACTAAAAATGCAAAAATAAGCCAGGCATGGTGGCGGACACCTGTAATCCCAGCTCCTCAGCAGGCTGAGGCAGGAGAATCACTTCAACCTGGGAGGCGGAGGTTGCAGTGAGCCGAGATCGTGCCACTGCATTCTAACCTGGTGACAGAGCCAGTCTCCATCTCAAAAAAAAAAAGGGAGGGGGCAACAGGGTGTGGGGCTAGGAGGCATGCTCCCAATACCACCCATACCTCCCCTGTGTGAAAGATATGCATTTCACAAGGCAATTCCATAAAACACTAGTCCCAGAATACATTTCTTTAAAAAAAAAATAAGTTTTGTGGTAAAACCCATCTGGGAAACACCACACTGTATACCTGTGTTAAGGACAGTCCCACTTATGTGAGCATATGGAGGACTCTAAGCAGTCCTACAGTAAAGAAAACGGTGCAACTTTGTTTAATCCAGCATTTCCCAAACTAATGTGACATGCGCCTCTTTTTTTACTCAAGAGGCCAAAGTGTAAGCCGGGCATGGTGGCTCACACCTGTTATCCCAGCACTTTGGGAAGCCGAGGCGGGCAAATCATGAGGTCAAGAGATTGAGACCATCCTGGCCAAAATGGTGAAACCTCGTCTCTACTAAAAATACAAAAATTAGCTGGGTGTTGTAGTGCCCACCTGTAGTCCAAGCTACTTGGAAGGCTGAGGCAGAAGAATGGCTTGAGCCCGGGAGGTGGAGGTTGCAGTGAGCTGAGATCGTGCCACTGCACTCCAGCCTGGGCAACAGAGCAAGGCTCCATCCAAAAAAAAAAGAGGAGGCTCAAGTGTCACAAAATTGGTGCTCCACAATGACATTCTAGGAGCCACTGCCATTGATTTTAAGGCCGTCGAGATGAAGACACTTTTATTCTGTTCTTCCTATTTCATAGCTTTTCAAATTCCTTTTTGATTTACCCCCAATTATTTGGACAGTTTTTAAAGCCTCAAATGTTTACAATGAAAATATTATTTAAAGGGAAACTCCCCTAACTAAACTACTCTTGTGAAAAGGAATCTAATCTATATTGGTAAGATCTGTATATACTTTTGACAATAACCACACAGTTGAGTTCAAATAATTCAGAATGAAGAAAAGGCTTCAGTCATATTTTTAGAACAAAAGCAAAATCAGTGACAGATTCTTTTCTCTTTTTCTTTGGAAGAATACTATATGAATCCTGGATAATTTGTGAAATGAGATGTGCTATGGTTTTGAAAGTACACAGAACAAACCTACCCCATCAAAAAGTAGCATGTGCGTTCTACAGCAGTTTCCGTTTTGAAAGATGCATGAGTGGGATTATTTTACATTCACTTGCTTCTCTTGCCTTTTGAGAAAACTCACAAGTACATTCTTTCCGTGCCAAAGATTTCCGAGAAAGAGAGTCTGGAAGTCCAGTGTTGTTTATCTCACTGCAAAGAAAAATGTGGGAACCTACAAAGGGCTACAGGGAGAGCATCGGAGGGTGAAGAGAGCCGCTCACCCACTTCTGTTTATTTTTATTATTTTTATTTTGTTTGAAACAGAGTCTCACTCTATTGTCCAGGCTGGAGTGCAACCTTCTGCTGCCTGGGTTCAAGCAATTATTCTGCCTCAGCCTCCTGAGTAGCTAGGACTACAGCCGGGCCACTACACCTGGCTAATTTTTTTTTTTTTTTTTAGTAGAGACGGTTTCACCATGTTGCCCAGGCTGGTCTCCAACTCCTGACCTTGTGATCCACCGGCCTCGGCCTCTCAAAGTGCCAAGACTATAGGTGTAAGCCACTGTACCTGGCCACTCACCTACTTTTAGAAAACTAGGTAAGAGACTGTCTTCCCTTTCATTCCAGCACTTTGGGAGGCCGAGGCATGTGGATTACTTGAGGTCAGGAGTTCGAGACCAGCCTGACCAACATGGTGAAACCCCTTCTCTACTAAAAAATATAAAAATAGCTGGGCATGATGACACATGCCTGTAATCACAGCTGCTTGAGAGGCTGAAGCAGGAGAATCACTTGAATCCAGGAGGCAGAGGTTGCAGTGAGCCAAGATTGTGCTACTGCATTCCAGCCTGGGCAACAAGAGTAAAACTCCATCTCAGAGAGAGAAAGAGAGAGAGAGAGAGAGAGAGCGCTGCTGAAGTGCCTCCAGGTGATCATGTCGCTCCTGAGCAAAGCCTCTGCACTACTCTCCTTCTCACAAACTAGGGACTTGGAGACCTGGGTTGTGGGTGCTTTCTGCTCCGACCCCAGTCAACATCCGTAACTGCATCTCTCGGCACTGCTCCCTCCTACCAGTCTACGCTCCCCCAGAACTGTGAGGTCCCGAAATCAGGCTCTCTGCAAGCTGTTCTCTGGCTGCAGCGAGGCTGCTCCTTTCCTTGTCTGGAGTCCCCAGCACACTGTGAGTTCCAAGGGGTCCCCGGCCTCATGCAGTATTCCATGACCAGCCGTCCTGCTCCATGTCCTTCTAGGTCCCTGGTACAGCGGTCTTTGACAAACTCGGCCTGCTCATGCCACTTCCCCCAGGAAGGTCTTCCAGTGGCTTCCTAGAGTACCATCTCTTCTTTCCATCCTGCCTCCTCCAGTCTCCCCAGGAGCTGCAGCCACACGGGCTCCCCACTGCTTTCTGCTGCCCTTGGCCTTCACACTCCCTGCCCAGGAGCATCCTGACCAGGCCGGTGCCCTTTTTCTCAACTCCGAACAGGCTGTTTCATTTCCTTCATGTCTAAGTCTCAGTCTGTCTCTCTTTCTCCCACTAAAAGTAGGTCCATGAAGCCAGAGACCAATTCAACTCAGCTCACTAGCCGATATCCTTGAATAATCCCTCACACCTAGACCACAGCCAGGCACACAATAAGCCTCTGGGAACATGTGCTGGATATATGACTGAAGGAGTGAATGGCCGAAGTGTCTCAATCTACCCAGAGAATTAAAAACTACAGGAGTTTCAGCTTTAGCTGTCCCTTCTCTGAAACAGCAATGTAATTTAATAAGAGTGTAATGTAGTGAGCACATTAATCAAATGCAGTTAGCAAATTAATAAAAATGCTGTACAACGGCGAGAAGAACATGCCTAAAATGAAAACTTTATGACTTTTAATTCACGGTATTAACTGTCAGTAGGAGCCCTCAAACCTCAGGGGGACACTGTGGGAAAAGTGGGGAGAGGCGACATTGAAGAGGAGGGACATAAATGCTGACTGAATGAAGCACCCGCAAGGAAGACACTAAACGGAAAGCATGACTGGGCTGAATGTCTAAATGGGTAACCCCACCAGCCTGAAACAGCCAGCACTCAATAAAAACATGATATGAAGATAGGAAAATGTCTTGCAAGAATCTAATGAGGATTGATATTTAAATGAAGGAAGTACAGCAAATTACAAATCCAAACTGATTTTAAGGGCAGTTTCTTGAAATTAAAGACAAAGAAAAAGAGAACTACCTTTGAGTTTCCGGGTTGAAAGAATTAACACCGGGGTTAATATAAAACGAGCCTGCGTGAGCGTTGAGTTTGTTATTTGGCCCCCGAGTGTTTACGGTTTGGGACCCTTCTGAGGTCTTCGCTCCTACTGGTTTCTTCCTCTTCCCTTAGAGCGTAATCTTGGTCTGACTGGCGGCTGTGAACGCTGCTTTCCCCACGTTATACCAAGAGCTTCGGTTTCTCCAAGAGAAGACTCAAAAACATGATCAAAACTATTCATGCCACTACTGTGTGGACTTCTGCTTAGTGTATATCACTTACTATTTTTCTTCTGATCTATAGGAATTAGAATTCTTGTTTCAGCAATGGACAGATTCGACTCATGAGAAGAAAAGATCTAAGATTTGCTGAGCATCCTCTAAGGACCAGTGACAGTTCTTTACTTGTCCTCTCATTTAATCATAATAGCAAACTGGTAAATCAGGTCTCATTTTTGTGATTTTGCAAATAAGGTGGCTAGGCACGGTGGCTCACACCTGTAACCACGGCACTTTGGGATGCTGAGACGGGTGAATCACCTGAGGTCAGGAGTTTGAGACCAGCCTGACCAACATGCTGAAACCCTGTCTCTGCTAAAAGTACAAAAAGTAGTCGGGTGTGGTGGTGGGTGCCTGTAATCCCCGCTACTCGGGAGGCTGAAGCAGGAGAATCGCTTGAACCCGGGAGGTGGAGGTAGCAGTGAGCCGAGATCATACCACTGCACTCCAGTCTAAACTCCATCTCAAAAAAAAGAAGGCATTAACAAGTTAACAGCTTGTCCAGAGGCTGCATAGTCATTAGAGAAACACCCGCGAGGGCACCTGGATCCCTGCCTGGTGATGATTCCCTAAACGAGGTGTTGGATTGACTAATAGAAATATGGAGCTACACTGAAAAACACTCCACCTGCCAATTTTAAGATGCTATGGATCAGTTTAAGGAAAAATAATAAATAAATGTGCAACCTAAAAACTCTTTCTCTATTGGCTTCTCCTTTTTGAAAGGAAATAAGCCTCCACATACTTGTCAAATATCTCTACTCACTCTTTTTTTCTTTAAGATGGACTTTTGCTCGTCACCAGGCTGGAATGCAATGGCATGATCTCGGCTCACTGAAGCCTCTAAATCCCAGTTTCCAACGATTCTTCTGCCTCAGCCTCCCGAGTAGCTGGGATTACAGACACCCGCCACCGCACCCAGCTAATTTTTTGTATTTTTAGCAGAGACGGGGTTTCGCCATGTTGATCAGGCTGGTCTTGAACTCCTGACCTCAGGTGATCCTCCAACGTCAGCCTCCCAAAGTGCTGTGATTACAGGTGCGAGCCAGCTCGCCCGGCCTCTACCTACTCTTACATGTAAGTGTGCTACCATGGAGCCTTGTCGTAACAATTTAGATAGCACAGAATCATGCAAAACGCCAACTAGTTGTAATAACACACACTAACTGCAGTAATAGGAGTATGTACAAAACTGTCTTGAGACACAGAGGAGGCACCATTCCACTCCGCTTGGGAGAACCTGACAAACACAACAGAGAAGATGACAAGCAAGGAGTGCTCAGGAAGGAGGAAGGAGGGACGTGTTCCAAGCAGAGAAAACAGCCTGTGGAACACGAAACACAGAGCCAGCGTTTACTGAGGACTGAGCGGTAAGGCAACCATTCGTGTATTTCATTCTCCCAATACGCCAATGATGTAGTGCTACCGTTATTTGCTTTTTACAGATAGGGAAACAGAAGCACAAAGAAATTAAATAATATATATGGCCAGCAGAAAAGTGGAGCTCTGTGTAGAACCAAAGAGCCAACACAATAGGGCATATTTCCAGGTGTGTATTGCATGAGAAGCAAAAGACAGCCCCAGCCTACAAACTGGACGGCGAATAAAGCCGAGAATGCCAAGGCCAGGAATTAAGGATTACAGTCAGCCCTCTGCGAGCACGCGACCAACCAACCAGCGATCAAAAATATCCAGAAAAAAACAATCAAAACTAACAATAAAAAAAATGCAAATGTTAAAGACACAATATAACGACTGCTTACGGAGCATTTACACGGATTAGCTATTATAAGCACAGGGAGAGATCATTTAAGGCGCACAGGAGGATGTGCATACGTGGACTGCAAACACAGTCGTCTCTTGCTGTCCCAGGGAGCTGGTTCCAGAACAGCCCCAGGATACCAACATCCACGGATGGTCAGTTCTCTGGTATAAAATGGTGTGTGGTATTTGCAAAGAACTTCCTCGCATCCTGTATATATTTAAATCTCCTTTAGATTACTTACAACACATAATACAATGTAAATACTATGTAAATAGTTGTTACATTATTTAGGGAATAGAGACAAGAAAAAAAGTCTGTGCATGTTCAGCACAAACGCCTTTTTTTCAAACATTTTTGATCCACAGCGGGTTGAGTCCAAGGATGCAGAACCCACAGATATGGAGGACATTTTATTCTGGGGACTTAAGCATCCTTAGATTTTGGTACATGTGGGGTCACAGACCCAACTCCTTCACAGACACAGAGGGATGACTGTATTTATTATTATGTTTTTGTCATATGCTTGGCTCTTGTCACAGACACAACCTCATGTAATCCCCCTGACAACAGACACTATGCAAATGAGGAAACTGAGACTAAGAAAAGGCATATAATTTGCCTGGAATCACACAGCAAATAAATGCTTGAAATCAGGTCAGTCTACCTACAAAGGTCATTATTTTAACCATTATGCTACCGTGCCATTTTATTAAACACTGAGAGGTCATCTGAATTAAAAAGTGTTACCTTGAATTCAGCCAACGTCTTGTATTTATTTGTTTTAGAAGCAGATCTGTTAGACGTAGGAAGCATTACTTCTTTCTTCCCAAAATCATTACCCTGAGTGCCCGCTGACATAGAAAATATTTTAAATTGTTCCATTTTAAAAACCGTAGTCCTACGGGAGCTATGCACTACATTCAAAATGGTTTTATTCAGATTTAGAACATTAAGCATTTCATGACTGAAGTCTTCTAAAGAGCTTAAGAAATACACTTTAGAGGAGGATAAGATGGCTACAGCTCTTCGCAAGGAGCGAGGAAGTGATGTGTCTTAGCAGAACACACTGGAGATGAAAGGACACAGCGACTGAGGGCAAGACAGCATTTCCCAGAGTCTCAGTCAGCCCCTGAATCACGGGGGGCCTTCAGGCTTCTTTAACGGTGTACTCAAGGCTGTGAAACAACTTTGCTGTTCTCATGGCAAATGGATTTCCTCAACCCTTTGCAACAGTCATAATCCCCCAAGAAATGGAACCGGCTTTGTTTTCACAAAACTTTTTCTTTGTCTCTGTAGAACTGCTACGGGTTCCATTTTTCAATGCAGGCCTACAGGCATTCATAGTAACCTGTACCCAGCAAAGCTGTCTTGAGCACAACTAACTTGTGCTTAAAATACAGATGCTACCTAGAAATGATCTATAAAATTGAAAGACAAAATTACTTACTGTTATAAAGCTCACTGAATCATTCTAATCAATAAATAATCACTTTGCTATTGCTCTCTCGAAGAAACAGGTATACTGTCACGACTCTCTCTCTTCCCTGTGATGTTAAAATGAGATTTTTCTTCTGCCTCCTCTGCTTCCTTCTCCCAAATTCTGCAACTGAAATGACCCTATGTTTCCTTTTTGGAGAAATGTTGAAAATACAAAAGAGCTCAGAGATGTGTATAACACACACTTGCCTTGCCACCACATAAAACTGGCAATCGATGACATTTTGTCATAATCTTTTCTACAGAAAAGAATGAAACCTTGAAGGTATGGCGATACCCTCACAGACTCCAGACCCAGAGGCACTCTTCTGAACTGACCATCAATTCTCCCAGTACATTGAAAACACATTTACATATGTAAATAAAATGCACAACGAATATTTGGTATTTTTAGATGCATAAGAAGATATTTAAATAAATGGTATTATATTGTGTATCATTCTGTAAGCTGCGTCTTTTTTGCTGATGTGCCCTATACGTGGTAGACATTGGATACAGTTTGTTGAATGAATAAAAGATAGGCTGATAACCAGGAAGACCCATATTTGCCAAATAAGTACATTCTCCAAACATTCTCTGCTGGTTGTGATATTGAGGTGCTTAAATGCAAATAGAGAATTTATACTTACATGACTTTTTCACCCTTTTATTTTATTTATTTATTTATTTTTGAGATGGAATCTCTGTCACCCAGGCTGGAGTGCAGTGGCACAATCAAAGCTCACTGTAAACTCCACCTTCCGGGTGTAAGCAATTCTCCTGCCTCAGCCTCCCGAGTAGCTGGGATTACAGGCATGTTCCACCATGCTGGGCTAATTTTTGTATTTTTAGTAGAGATGGGGTTTCACCATGTTGGCCAGCTGGTCTCAAACTCCTGATCTCATGATCCACCCACCTTGGCCTCCCAAAATGCTGGGATTACAGGTGTGAACCACCGCACCTGGCTCTCACCCATACATTTTAAATGCATGCTCAGTAAATATCTGATGAGTAATGACAGTGTTTTAATGTAGTATTTGAGTGTATCATGCACTTCAGTTTGGAAGACTCACATATCAGCACCACGCGAACTATTCCAGTTAAGCAGTGGTGCTCAAAAAAGACACATTTCCCAGGACATGGAGGAATAGGGCAGTCCTGGCCTTAATTAAAGCCCAGCATGGCCAAGACACTCGCTTAGCAAAAGGGATGGACGAATAACTAGTATTTTACCCTGATTTATACTGTCAGCTACTCTATGAAGTGTCCCCAACTTCCTAGGAAGCATTAGTTCTCTTCTATCTATATTCTCTCACATTTGTATGTCCGTCTCCTCTACCGAGCCACGGGCTTCTCCAGGGCAGGACTGATGTTGCGACATCTTTGAATCCACAGCACCTGCCACAGTCCTCAGCGGTTGCTACAGCAGAGACTGGTGTCCCCTGGGGAGATTTTTTTTTTTAAATCGTAAAACTCAAGAATGATTCTGGACTTCTATTTCTCCTCGTACGTTTGAAATTCTTGATCACTTTCTCTATATTTTTATTTTTAAAACCGTTTAAAAAGGAAAGTTCCAAATACATTCAAAAGTTAGCAGAACAGTATCCTAAATCCTCCATGTATCTATCACTCAGCTTCAAGAATTAACTCATGTTTGTCTCTCTTTGTGGAAAATGAAACTAGAAATCACAGATGATACATAATAGGTATAATTTATTCTAGAAAAACTATGCAAACTCATAGTCCTTGCCGCTACGTGAAAAAGGTGTTTTCAGTTAAAATAAAATATTTTAGATTTTTAACCAATGATTCCCTGCTTTAGTTAAGTTTATTCATTGGGCAACTAGCTACCAGAAGAGAGTGTTCCTGGATTAGGGTCACTGTCCCATAATATCCTATAGCAAAAATTAATGAGAGTTCAATGACTAAACATATTCAATTATTAAAGATCAGTGTTCTCTTTCAGCCTCAAGTTTCATCTGAATTAATACATCTTTTTACATTTAGAATCTCAAGATTTCTTTTCTATCGCCGTTCTGAAAGCCGACTGCATCGCAGATTCACAGTCTTCTAGAAAGGGTGACACTCACTACTGCCAGAGTTGCTTTCACCCAGCAATTAGATGAACTGATAAGAAACGAATATGTAGCCACGCAAAAACAAAGGCCATTTACTCTGCAAAACAAAAACACATGGCAAGGTAAGACTTCTTATTTTAGGCCCGTAAGAACTGGTTTCAAACCTTCAAAAAACATTATTTTTTAAAACATATGATACAGAAAGTCTTGATAAATATGGCCCATCTCCATTCTCCTGGGAACCTACACTGGCTTTGCAGTTCCTGTCTGCCATTTGTTTTCTCAAATGGAAACAGAACTTCGCCCATATTTTACAAAACAGAGCTCCTCTATCTCTTTCTGGAGTACCTAAAAGGTAGGTTTGCAAATGTAAATTATGCAATATGGAATTACTTTTTTTTTTTTTTAGGAAAAGGAAGAATATAATTAAAGAAGAGCTGGAGGACTAGAGGTTTTTGTATACAGATCATAAAAACGAAGTGGGGATGAACTCCAGAGAATCAGAAGCCTCTTAGCAATCCCTCAGCACCAGACGACACCCAGATCCAGCCACCAGAAGGCTAAATGTTCATCCCAGTTTTTTGCTTTTGTTTTTTACCCTCGGTTTTGTCTTCAAAAACAACACCTAGAAGCATATATATATATGACATATATAATTATATATAACACATATATATGTCATATATATGATATATAATATATAATTATATATAACATATATATGTCATACTATATATATATTATATATAAAACATGTCATATATATCTATGATATATATAAAACATATGTCATCTATGATATATATAAAACATATATGTCATCTATGATATATATAACATATATATCATATAAAATATAACATAGATGACATATATATGTGTTATATCTATTATATATATTATAATTATATATGCTTCTAGGTGTTATTTATATATTATAATAGATATATATGTGTTATATATATTATAATAGATATAACACATAATATATATATGTCATCTATATGACATCTATATGATATATATAATATATATAACACATGTGTTAGATAACTTACAAATATCTGAACTCAAAGGAAATAAGCTGGTTGATCAATCAACAGTAAATTGGATTATACCTTTGTTGAAATGTCTGCTCAGTATCAAAGTTTATTTAACTGTTGGCTGCTGATCTCAGAGCTGTTAACATTAAAATTACATTGATTGAGCCAAAATCAAAGACGACTTTGCTGTTTACACATCAGGCATGAAGGCTAATTACTTACTAATCCTTGAGAGTTTTAAACGTTTCTGAGGTACTAAATATCCCTGAGGACCATCCAGATTTCTTAATGGGTTGAGGACAGACCCCTCAACACATGTGCACTCTAATAGCTGAAGAGGAGTGGTAGCTGGCCAGGCATGATGATATGGTAAATGTCAACAAGAGAATCATTATTATCTGTCGTCCTAGAGAATCTTAGATTCTCTCTAACCATAGTGAACAGTAAAAAATTCACAACCTATTGATTTGTATTTCATCTCTGTGTTTCTTCCAGTGGAGTTTTTTTTTTCTTTTTTTGAGATGGAATTTTGCTCTGTTGCCCGGGCTGGAGTGCAGGGGCTCAATCTCAGCTCCCAGGTTCAAGCCATTCTCCTGCCTCAGCTTCCTGAGGAGCTGGGATTACAGGCACACACCACCATGACTGGCTAATGTTTGTATTTTTAGTAGAGACAGCGTTTCACCAGGTTGGTCAGACTGGTCTCGAACCTCTGACCTCATGATCTGCCCGCTTCAGCTCCGAGAGTGCTGAGATCACAGGTGTGAGCCACAGTGCCCAGTTCAGTGGAGCTTGTTAATGCACAACACATAAATTAATAATATGAACATTAGCTCCATCTACCATTTGCTAATGACCCACTATGTCCCAGACACTGTGTGCTAAGTACTTTAAGCACAGAATGTGGTATCCATGTGGTTTATCACTATACTCCCAGTATACTTATTAGGTATACACCCTTACCCCATGCATGAATATTGGGGTGCCCAGGAAACTTTTTTTTTTTTTGAGACAGAGTCTTGCTCTGTTGCCCAGGTTGGAATTCAGTGGCGCGATCTTGGCTCACTGCAACCTCTGCCTCACGAGTTCAAGTGATTCTCCTGCCTCACTCTCTCAAGCAGCTGAGATTACAGGCACCCATCACTGTGCCCAGCTAATTTTTGTATTTTTCGTGAAGACAGAGTTTCACCATGTTGGCCAGGCTGGTCTCAAACTCCTGACCTCAGGTGATCCGCCCGCCTCGGCCTCCCAAAGTGCTGGGATTATAGGCATGAGCCACCATGCCTGGCCATGAAATATTTTTTTTGAATGAATGAAAGAACGAAGAGTAGGAGAACCAAAAGGATGAGTAAGAATGAATTATTATGAGCAAATACGTATGACTCACAGACTCCGTCAGCACATGGGATCCATAATTCAGTCTATTCACCTTATCACTAACTTATTTGGTTCTTGAAAAGCTTAAGAAGACCTAATGTGTTTTTCCTAACTCATCATCCTTATCTCTGCCCCATGTAAAAGAAGCTAGATCTCAGCTTATTTCATAAAGAGTGGCTGGTTGGCCACACCACAGATCTAAAGTATCATTACAGCAAGCTTTGCCTCTCCGGAATGTTTCATCTTTGTGTCAGCCTGAATGAAAAGTCATTTCTTTGACATGGTATCCATCCACAACTATTTATCAGACAATTACTTTATGCAGAAATTGTAAAATAAAACTTTAAAATAGCAGAATAAAGAGATTGGAAATTCAGAAGAAACAGTAGGTTTAGAAAAAAACTATCATACATAAAATATTTAGTAGGATTAGGACCAGGACGTTTTTAAAGAAAAGGGAAGTCAGGCTTTCAAGTGTTGCTGATTAGGGGTACATTTTGTACAACCAAATTAGAAAATAATACTTGACCTCTCTCACACACCACGTGATCCATCAACTTGGGTTATCTTAGAGTTTTAAATTAGATCGTGCTGTGTTCCCTTGATGACATCTTTGTGAAGTTGGTTTTTTCGTGGTTGCCAAGATAAACAGCAATATTGTGCAAAAATCAGTGCGGAGCAGGCAGAGGGGTGGCTGTGCTCCAGGTAACTCCCAGGCTTGAGACGTTCTGCAGTTTTCAGCATGTACACATACCCCCTGAGTAACCGGACTTATTTAAGAACAAAATAACACATTTTTCATATTGCTACGAAGTTGCTAGGACATAAATAAGTGCTGAGTCGTTTGGGTCTCACTAATAAGTAACCAGAACAAATAGGTGTTTCTTTTGCCCTGGAAGTTCTGTGGAAAAAATTCATGAGGCACGAAAGATACCACAAACCAATGTCAGGGAACCCGGGTGTCTTGATTTCAGAAATGATAAAAATGCTGGCCAGGCGAGGTGGCTCACACCTGTAATCCCAGCACTTTGGGGAGCCAAGGCGGGCGGATCACCTGAGGTGTCAGGAGTTCAAGACCAGCCTGGCTAACATGGCAAAGCCCCATCTCTGCTAAAAATGCAAAACTTAGCGGGGCATCGTGGTGCATGCCTATAATCCCAGCTACTCGGGAGGCAGAGGCAGGAGAATCTCTTGAACCCAGGAGCTGGAGGCTGCAGGAAGCCAAGATTGCGGCATTGCTCTCCAGCCTGGGCAACAGAGCGTGACTCTGTCTCAAAACAAAAATGCTATCTTAAATAAGAAAATACCAAAATTACAATCACTCCTGATGTATCTATTGCACTGGTCAGAATTTTTATTTATTCATTTATTATTTTTTTGAGAGGAGTCTCACTCTGTCGCTAGGTTGGAGTGCAGTGGCACAGTCTCGGCTCGCTGCAACCTCCGCCTCCCAGGTGCAAGCAATTCTCCTGCCTCAGCCTCCTGAGTGGCTGGGATTACAGGCGTGCGCCACCACGCTCAGCTAATTTTTGTATTCTTAGTAGAGACGGAGCTTCACCATGTTGTCCAGGATGGTCTCCATCTCCTGGTCAGTTTTTAGGAACTTGACATCACTTCGCCATTATGTCGTTTTGTAGATGAGGAAACTGAGACGTGTAGAAGCAGCACATCCCAGCTCACAGCCCTGGAAGAACACTAGAGCCTGAAATCAGGCCTGGGACTGTCCAGCCCAAAGGTGTCACTCTTCATTTCACTACAGTCTCTCTCCCTCCAGCCGCCACTACAGCACATTATAAACAACACTCAATACATAGTGATTCTGGAAAAACGAATCGGTTACGACCTGTCGCAGGTGAGTGGCGGCCCCTAAGAGGGAACACGTAAGTCCTAACCCCCAGAAACTGTGACTGTGGCCTTCCTTACGAAAGGGTCTTTGCAGAGGTGATTAAGCTGAGGAGCTCGAGATGAGAAGATCATCCCGGATTACTGGGTGGACCTTAAATCCAATAACAGGTGTTTTCATAGAGACAGAAGAGGGGAGGACGCGCCGAGAAGACCAAAAAGCTTTGTGAAGACACAGGCAGACACTGGAGTGACCCGGCCACAGGCCAAGGAGCATGTGGAGTCACCAGAAGCTGGAAGGGACAGGGAAGGAATCTTTACCTTCATTTCAGCCTTCGAGCTCCAGAACGGTGAGAGAACACACTTCTGTGGCTGCCAGCCGTCCGGCGTGTGCGACTTTGCTATGGCAGCCCTAGGAAATAATACGCCTTCCTTGGTTCCAAGTCACCAGATGATTAAGAGTGTTATAAATCACTTAAACGTCGAAATTGCCTGGTTAGCTACCAATAGCTTTTACAAGTCCAAAATCTGAAAACAGTCTTCAGCTCCGAACGTACCAAGGAGCTGACTCTTCCGATAGATTTTATTACATGGCCTGCATTTTTAAAATCATTCATTTAATAAAATCTTTTTTATTTTACTTTATAAAATTTTTATTTTCATTAGCAGGCCATTAAAAGATGAGCATTCTTAATCTGAGCTGACGAAATGTAGCAACTGATGCTACAAGGGCAAGGCTGGGATAAATTCGAAAATGCGTCTCAAAACAGTCATCCTCGAATTAGGCAGAACGTTGTCTAAGGGGGAGCTTTGAAAATCAAAGTCACACAGAAGCAATGGCACTGAAAGAGTAGACTTTGGGAATAAAAAATATATATAATATACAAATATATAATATATAAAACAATATATATATAATTATATACACATATATTTTGGAGATGGAGTCTCACTCTTGTTGCCCAGGCTGGAGTGCAATGGTACAATACTGGCTCACTGCAACCTCCACTTCCTGGGTTTGAGCGATTCTCCTGGCTCAGCCTCCTGAGTAGCTGGGATTACAGGCGCCTGCCACCACACCCAGCTAATTTTTGTATTTTTAGTAGAGATGGGGTTTCATCACATTGGCCAGACTTGTCTCGAATTCCTAACCACCTTGGCCTCCCAAAGTGCTGGGATTACAGGCATGAACCATCATGCCCGGCCTAAAATAGACGCTTATTATTTAAAAAACTGATGGGAAAAGAAGTTGGAAGAAAAAAAAATCTACTTTTCTTTAAAAAGAACAGAAGAAAAAACAGTGGAGACCCTACCTGTTTCACAGAAACATCTAGAAGGTACCTGCATCTACCAAAAGCTCCTAGATAAAGAAATGTTTCTGAAATATGCTTATAAACCCAGCGGTTTCTTGTTTTAGCAACTTGAGAGGGAGCCATTCTACCAGTGCTTCTCAAACTATCTGTGGCAAAGGATACAGTTGTGAAATGTAACAAAAGTGCATTAGAGAAAAATGAAAAACAGAAAAGCAGCCCAAATTTTTATTACATGCAGATAAAAAACTTCATTTCAATAAACATAATCAGAGCAAATAAAACACAGGAAAACATAAAGACTTGCAAATACTGCACGTTGTTCGCTGAAAGTGTGTTCATAGGTGACTGTTTAGGGAAATACTATTATACTGGTAATTCTTTGTCTTTTTGTAATTGAAACAAAACTTAGGAGAGAAATCGTATTCGTCTTATTAAATGAACAAACTAAGCATATCAATAAATTTGTTTGCGTTTCCGAGAAGGAGTCTTGCTCTGTCACCCAGGCTGGAGTGCAATGATGTGATCTCGGCTCACTGCAACCTCTGCCTCCCAGGTTCAAGAAATTCTCCTGACTCAGCCTCCCGAGTAGCTGGTATTACAGGCGCCTGCCACTACACTCAGCTAAGTTTTGTATTTTTAGTAGAGACGGTGTTTCACCATGTTGGGCAGCCAAGCTGGTCTCGAACTCCTGACCTCGTGATCCGCCTGCTTCGGCTTCCCAAAGTGCCAAGTTGCTGGGATTACAGGCGTGAACCACCACGCCTGACCATCAGTAAAGTTTTTTAATGTGACAAATGAGCTTGCTTCTTGCTTGTTAATTTTCTAACACAAACTCGATGATGGCAACGCCACTCACAGGGAATAATGTGTACCTAAAATGCTTTTACGTTTTGCTTTAGGTATAGTAGAGGAACCCTCTCTCAAAAAGGCATGTTAATAAGAATGGAAGATTTTTAAATAATTTCAGCAAGTTCAGAACTTTTGTTTTGTTTCTTGAGACAGGGTCTCATTCTGTCACCCAGGATGGAGTGCAGTGGCACAATCATATCTCACTGCAGCCTCGACCTTCCAGGCACAAGTGATCCTCTACCTCAGCCTCCCAAGTAGCTGGGACCACATGTACACACCACCACATACGGCTAATTTTCCAAATTTTGTAGAGAAGGGGTTTTGCCATGTTGCCCAGGCTGGTCTTAAACTCCTGGGCTCAAGCCAACCTCCTACCTTGGCCTCCAAAAGTACTGAGATTTACAAGCATGAGCCATGGCTTATAAATAAACCAGCTAGCTCAGGATTTTTTAACTTTTACTAAAAATAAATCCAGAGATACTATATTTTCAAAATTCATCTTTAATCAATTCCAAAACTCTTTTCAGTCAAGTCAGTTAATTGTACATCATCTACTGATGAAATCAATGGTTTCCAAACTTCTGGACCATAGAAGCTAAACTTAAAATGCCACACATTGTGAACAAGGTCCTGAGCGTGACTCTTCTGTAGCTCACACCACACCCCATCTCAATGAGACGAGTCCACCGATCGTGAGCTTAAATAGTGGTGAAGTATCAAACAGCTCTTAGCATTTGGATGCCTACTCTCAATGTTTAAATATATGTTCTTGTGGACTCGTCTGCCGACCCCGCTCTGAGTAGCTCTAAAAAAACGCTGATCTCCCTAAGCAAGTGCCAAGGCCTCATCCAATAAAGAGAGGGTCATACTGCCTCCTGGGCGTCGGAAATTAGGGAAAAAGACACGTCTTCTCTCCATTGGAAATTCTCTCCTTCAGGGTGGATGAAGAATTGTCTACAGTCTTTCAGGAAAGCTGTGTCTAAACAGAAAATTGACGTTAACTAGGAGAATTCTGGATAATAATTTTTTAAACGACAGGTTATCTCAGCTGAAGTATCACGTACATTAAAGAGCCTCAAAGTGTTTTGAATTTTCCTTGCATGTTACCAAGCTCTCTCTTAGGCAGGACGTGACTTACAGGAAAGGAAAGTTACAATAAATGTACCTCACCAAAGGGCGCTGTAACTGTACATCTGAGACATGCACACACTGCCCTGAGTGCATAAAAATATATGCATGTGTGAATTCAAGATCCTGTCATAATTATTTCCCTCCTGACATAGGACACCCATTTCAAAGTTTATCAAAATGAGTAAGATGTTTTTATAATGGAAACTCATAATGTGCAAAAGTATCCACGCCCTGGCCACAAAATTCTATCTCCAAATATTTTAAGAGGTGTTCATTCCTACAAATCCCTTGTTTCGTTAATCGGAATAAAAATAAGGTGACATAGCATTTGCAAGACATAGAACCGGTTACAACAGACAATGCTGCATGAAGTTTTGAAATAAGCCAAACTGTCACTCGTGGTGTACCTCTAAGAATACAGGCAGGCTGGCAATTCTGACTAGTAAACAATTCCACACACTTACACCTCTCCTTGAAATAACCTTCTTTGTGATTAAGTGGATACAAAGAAGTTCTTAGTTCCTTAAAATCTAGGTCTTTCATTTATTCTCTTCAAACAAAGTTCTGCCTACAGAATACTCATGTATAATCACAATTCTGTGCTTTGATCAATTTTCCCTTTTTTTTTTGAGACAGAGTCTCGCTCTGTCGCCAGGTGCCAGGCTGGAGTGTGGTGGCGCGATCTCAGCTCACTGCAACCTCCGCCTCCAAGGTTCAAGCAATTCTCCTGCCTCAGCCTCCCGAGTAGCTGGGACTGCAGGTACGCACCACCATGCCCAGCTAATTTTTGTATTTTTAGTTGAGACGGGGTTTCACCATGTTGTCCAGGATGGTCTCGATCTTTCGGCCACCCAAAGTGCTGGGATTACAGGCGTGAGCCACCGCTCCCGGCCTATTTTCCATTTTCGAGCAACTTTGGTACACAGAAAAAACAGACACTATCAGGCCTTAAAGTAAAAGATACTGTAGTCAATAAACTCATGATCCACTGTGAAAGAAAAGAAAAAGAGAAAATATGTGAAAACCTTGCAGGAGAAATAAAAATTGATATTGATCAATTACAGCCCTACAAACAAAGGAAAACCTGCTGGCCAGTCTCAGTGGCTCCCACCTGTAATCCCAGCATTTTGGGAGGCCGAGGCAGGTGGATCACTTGAGGTTGGGAGTTTGAGACCAGCCTGACCAACCTGGAGAAACCCTGTCTCTACTGAAAATACAAGATTAGCTGGGCAGGCGTAGTGGCACATGCCTGTAATCCCAGTTACTCGGGAGGCACGAAAATGGCTTGAACCCAGGAGGGGGAGGTTGCGGTGAGCTGAGAGCACGCCATTGCACTCCAGCCTGGGCAACAAGAGTGAAACTCCGTCTCAGAAGGGAGGGAGGGCAGGCAGGCCGGCCATGCTGAAGCAATTAGACTGAGGAGAGTCAGGTGGGCTATGCTAGGCTGGCTTCCTCAGCAGAGATGAGAGGGAAGGGTTCACACAGACTGCAGAGAAACTCCAGATGGAAGGAACAGCGTTTGCCAAGGCTTGAAGGAGACTGCAGAAGTACTTACATTTAAATTCTATTAGTAGCTAGTTACACTCAGGAAGTTGGATTAGGGGTGGTGAAGATTTCACATTTAAATTTATTTATATGTGCCTTGTTTGAAGTTCCTACAGGAAAGTATTATTATTTATTTTTTTTTTTTGTAATTTAAAAAAGTAACTCTTTTTCTCCAAGGAATGCTGCAAAGTACAGAATCTAAATCTGAAATGCATAGGGTTCATTCCAACAAAAAAACTCAGGATGCTTCAGGGTATATAACGTACTGTGTGTCGGGTTTTCCACCTTAAAAATTAAGAACAAAACATTTCACTCTGTTATCACTCTTACATCCCCCTCTTGAAGTGCAAATGCCATCACCAGAAATCTCTGTAGAAGAGGGGAGCAGAAGAAACTACTCCTTAGTCCCAGGCACGATGTCAGTTACTTAATGCACAGCCATCCCATTAATTCTCATAGCAACCCTATAAATTAGGAGTAAGTACTTGTTTCTACAGGTGAAGAAAGACTCAGAGTTTAAAGGGATTTTTCCAAGCTCATACGGATATGTGAGGGCTACATTTCACACAGGGCTGGATTCCAAAGTTCAGTTCAGTTTCCCCAAACTACCAAACTACTGGGTCCCTGGCCCTCTGTCCCTTTCACTTCAGTGTCCCTTCAACCCTCTCTGGAATAGGCAGGCAGACTTACTCACCCTTATCATTCTCTAGGGCGTTAGCCCCAAAATGCTGTGTCCCACAATGCTGCGTTCCAGGCCTAAGAGAAAGATAAACCTGAATATGAACTTCCAATCGTGTGGTTTTTTTTTTTTTTCCACCTTCTCCTTTTTCTGGTCAACAGGGTGATACCCACTGGGGAGGTTTTAGGTATGTGTGAGGCAGTTTTGCTTGAGAGGGTGCCTCTGGTATTCAGCAGATGAGGATCCAGGGCTCGCAACGGGGAGCCGCAGGACGTGTGCTCCTGAGCGGGCGTCCCACTGTCCTGCGGGGCTCCATACGGCGGAATATCTGTGTGTCATTATCTGCACTTAGAACTCCATTTTACATAAAAACACCAAACTGTTTCCCCGGCTTTAATAAAAGCTGAGTTTTCCAGGATTACAGCTGGACATGGAACAAACTCAACTTTTTTTTTTTTTGAAATATTGCTGAGTTGATTCTTATTTCAGAAAATTGTGTCGCCAGTGGCAATGGTGAGGACTGTGTCTGAGGCACCCATGCAATCCTGAGGGGTCAGCCTGCTGGTGCAGTCACAGCGATTCCCCTAAGAGCCGAAGCATCTGACAGCTTACTACATTTTCCGGTGAAGACCTATCCAAGCATGTGCGTACAAAAATACACCTCATTTTACTAGAAGTTACATTCTTCTTGTCATTTATTTCACAACTAAGAAGCATATTGATCCTTTGACATTATGTATGTAGATAAATTATATTTCAGGATAAGAAAAGAAGCATTACCGAACTATTTGTTGTTTAAAAAAGAAAAAAAGGAGGCTTGTTGAGACTAACAAGACCAAGAACTGCTACTCTAAATCCAGGAATTGTTGAGTAAAAGACTTTGGATATTTGTTTTCATTAACTGTCACTAATTTCTGTACAACTAGGTAAGTCAGTAAGGGAGACAAGAATAAAAGATAGGCTACACAGAAATTTTAAATAGGCTGGGTGCAGTGGCTCACACCTGTAATCCCAGCACTTTGGGAGGCCGAGGCAGGCGGATCACCTGAGGTTGGGAGTTTGAGACCAGCCTGACCAACATGGAGAAACCCCGTCTCTACTAAAAATACAAAATTAGCCAGGCATGGTGATGCATGTCTGTAATCCCAGTTACTCAGGAGGCTGAGGCAGGAGAATCGCTTGAAGCAGGGAGGTGGAGGTTTCAGTGAGCTGAGATCATACCATTGCATTCCAGCTTGGGCAACAAGAGCAAAACTCCATCTCAAGAAAAAAAAGAAAGAAAAGGAAATAACAATAAAATAAAATTAGGCTATCTAAAATTTCTAAAGGCCTATATATACTTAGATCAAAGTGTTTGAATAATTCTCCATTTCCTGATTTAAGAGAAAGGGGGTGGGCCAGGGCATTCAGGAGATTTTTCAATGAAATATAATATTTGCTTATTTTATTTTACTTTGAGACAGTCTCCCTCTGTTGCCCAGGCAGGAGTGCAGTGGCACAATCTCCACTCACTGCAGCCTCCACCTCCTGGGTTCAGGCAATTCACCTGCCTCAGCCTCCTGAGTAGCTGAGATTACAGGCACCCGCCACCACGCCCAGCTAGTTTTTATATTTTTAGTAGAGATGGTGTTTCATCATGTTGGCCAGGCTGGTCTCAAACTCCTGATCTCAGGTGATCCACCCACCTCAGCCTCCCAAAGTGCTGGGATTACAGGCGTGAGCCACTGCGCCCGGCCAATATTTACATCTTTAAATAGATCAGAATCAGATTTGGATTCTTAATCCTTCCAGCACATCTGAATTCTTAAACACCCCATCTTCTGCTTACTTTCCTATTTTCTTCTCTTTGTCCGTTTTTCCATTATTTATTTTTAATCACGTGGTAGCTATGTCATCTCCCTAACGCATCTTAACTACTTTTGCAGGGAGGCAGGATGAAGCTGGGTATAAATAAATAATAAACAGCAGATACTACAATTCTAACTACCACATCACTGAAGTTGTTAGCGACCCAAGAGGGGCACGATGTACAATGTCTTAATACTTCCAGGTTTTGACTGGGCATGGTGTCTACTAAAAATACAAAAATCAGCCAGGCGTGGTGGCAGGTGTCTACAGTCCCAGCTACTTGGGAGGCTGAGGCTGGAGAAGTCCTTGAACCCAGGAGGAGGAGGCTGCAGTGAGCTGAGATCATGCCATTGCACTCCTGCCTGGGCAACATGAATGAAACTCTGTCTAAAAACAACAACAACAACAACAAGAAACTTCTGGGGTTTTTTTGTCTAGTTTTTTATGCAAATGCTTTAACTTCAGTAAGAATTAGACAGGCTTAAGAAAAGCTATTCCCCATGACGTCTTTGGCTAAATTTGCAGTATTAAGGTAAATCGGGTATACTTAAAATACACTGGGGAAAGGCATGGTATTTGTATCTGTCCGCAAACTCCAATAAATGTTGCACGTGAGCCAGATAATCTGCTTCAGAAATTATCCAGGAGCTTAAGGAGAAATTTTTCTATTGACACACATTAAAAACGTAAACATTGCCTAACACAAACATTAACCAATAAACCATTCAGAAAGCAATGTCATATTTATATATTTTTCATTGCCATTTAGCATATGAATCTGCCTTTCGACAACTCCATATGTATTCTAAGGAAAATGCAAAAAATAGAGGCAAGCTCTGAGGAGTGCGTGCCTTATAAACCCTAGGTATTTTTGAAGTAGTATTCTGCAAGAGGCTATAAATATTGTTCAAATGAGGAACTGTCACATGGGACATTTCTTTCGTTCTAAAGCTGCAGAAACACCCACATCTTCCACAGTTCTGACAGGGAGTTGGGAAACAATGTGGTAGGAAGCCGGGTTCCCCATTTCCTAGCCAAATTTAAGCTGCTTCGACAAGAGCAGCCATGCTACTTTGCACAAGGCTCAAAACAGTAACTAATTATTCAAGACTGACATGAGCCCTTAACTGAATCACAGCAAATCTAGGCGCTCAAGATCTTTACAGGGATTAAAAGCGCTAAGTAACAACACTGGTATGTGCAGGCTGATGTTGAGGTGAACACAGAAGAGCAGAAACACCCAGCAAACATTTCGGCTGTATACTTGCACCAAGACCCCAAACTCAACATACCTACACTGGAACTCACCCAAGTCCCCAGCCCCATACCTGCTCTTCCTCATGCATTTCCATGCAAGCAAATGGCACGTCTCCTTTACTCAGAAACTGGGCATTACCTTGACTCCTCCTCCTTCCTGCTCACTGGCTACACCCTCACAGTCACCGACACCTGTCAGTCAGCCGAGTCTGCAAAGCTCTTCTCGGCTCTGCCCATCGCTCAGCCTCTCCACCATCATCACCGGCTCCAGGTTGGCCCTTCCCAGGCCCGGATCCCTGGAACAGCCCTTCCCTATCTCCACGGCTCCCTTGTTGCCCGCTGCAATCCTTTTCTGCCTTCCACAATGCAAGTGTTTATTATACCGCTCTCTAGATTGAACACTCTCCACAGTTTCTTGCTTATTGCCTCTGAAGAGCGTGCAAATTCCTTACTTCCACGAGTAGGGTAACCATGCGTGCCCATTTGCCTGGGATGCTTGCAGCTTATGCCTGCTCTTCCTGTGCTATCATTAATAGTGCCCTTTTCGCTGGCCCAAGCATTCCAGTTTATAAGGTCACCCAACCTACACGGCACCTCCTGACTCGCCTTACCCTACAGACTCACATCCAGCTTGCACAATACTACCGTGACGGCACAGGGATCTCCTTTCAGTCCCTTTCTTTCACAGTAGCCTGTATCATCTATGCAAACAGGAGACTTGTGTCTTCCACTGTTCCTAGACACCTGGCAAGTAATACATTGCTTGCATATAGACACTAGATATCTCTGAATAAATCAACAGAAGAGAGTACCAGAAATATGGCAGCTCCATCTTTTTTTTTTTTGGCAGGGGAAGGTGGGAGGAAAGAGTCTAGCTCTGTCACCAGGCTGGAGTGCAATGGTTCGATCTCAGCTCACTGCAACCTCCAACCCCAGGTTCAAGCGAATCTCCTGCCTCAGCCACCCAAGTAGCTGGGACTACAGGCGCACGCCAGCAGGCCCAGCTAATTTTTGTATTTTTAGTAGAGACGTGGTTTTGCCATGTTGGCCATGCTGATCTCACACTCCTGACCTCAGGTGAACTGCCTGCCTCGGCCTCCCAAAATGCTGGGATTACAGGCGTGAGCCACCATGCCCAGCCGGCTCCATAATTAATATCTTGCAGTAGATGATCAATGGAGATCTTTTGAGAAATTAAAAAGAAAAATTACTCAACAAGCTAGGATTTGACTTTAATACAATCATCTTATCAAGAACAAACTCTACAGTTTCTAGATGAATATTTTTTAGAATTATTTTGATACTAACAAAGACACTTTCATCGTCCCACAACAGAAATTTCTATTTTAACCAATATGGCTGATGCTCAGCCTCTTTGATTTGAGGGCACCTCTAGAAGCCACATATGACTCTGTGGATATCACGCTAGAAAAAAAGAAAACGTGCAAATGTGCAGATCTAGATCTTTGAACTGATACTGAAGTTATTCAGAAATACTGCCTTACGGCATCCAAAAATCATGACGCCGTCCTCCAAATCAGAGGGAAAGAAATACAGCTTCCTATTATTCTATTCAGCTTTAGAACCAAGTACTGAAGCTTAACAGAATAACTTCTTCTTGAAAACAAAAGCTATGGCCGGAACAGTGGCTCACGCCCGAAATCTCAACACTTTGGGAAGCTGAGGCGGAAGGATGGCTCGAATGTAAGAGCTGGAGGCTAGCCCGGGCAACATAATGAGACTCCGCTTCTAGGAAAAACACAAAAACAGAACAACAACAACAGCAACAAAAAGGCACGATGGCACGCACCTGTAGTCCCAGCTACTTGGGAGGCTGAGGCAGGAGGATCACTTGAGCCCGAGTTTGAGGCTGCGGTGAGTAAAGACTGTGCCACTGCACTCCAGCCTGGGTGACAGAGTAAGACCCCGTCTTTAAAAAAAAAAAAAAGTGATATAGCCAGGATAATTGGTTGTAATATTTTCTAGTTGTACGAAATTATTCACAGAGCCGTGAAAAGAACACCAACCAAATAGGTATTGTACCTCAGAAATACACTGACCTGGGAGTGTGTCAGCGCTGTGGCCCTTCAACACACCATGCTGCTAAACGGTGGGGTTTTTTTTTTTTTGGTTTTACGTGGGAGCGGCAGTGAGGGGTGAGGCTTACGAATCCTCTACAAAAGCTTCCTTGTTCACTTGGTTTTAATGTTTACAAAAGGCTCAGAAGAACCTGGTGTCATCTGTGGGAAGTGACTCAATCACTTTCTCAGTCTCACTTAAGGTACCTGAAATATGCCCAACAGTTGATTGGTTATCGTTATAAATTATGTCTCCGAGCTACACTCAGGTATGGCAAGGACCCAACGTACCACGCTTCACGCCACGTAAACACAAAATGTGTGCTGCTTCTAAACCACCAGACCCAGACCGGTCTTTTCCTTGAATTCCTAACGCATTTATCTAAATCTTTGCAGGTTTATCCAACGGAGGGTAAATATCACCACAAAATCAAAGATGGCATAAAAGATCTGATTTGATGCTAGGTCTGGACTTGCTATTTGGGGTACCGAACTCTCGGTCACATCCTGCACGCTGCAGAAAAGACACCAGTGCTGGGTAACGCAGGGGTCTCAAGACTAAAGCAAATCCCCACGTTCTGATCATGACCGTATCCCATGGAATTTTCACAGTAACTAAAAACTTTAAGTCACTGCCTGATAACCTGTAAAGACTGCGTGCGTAAAGATTAAGACGGCAAGTGAAATATATTCACGTGCGGAATTCTCAGGATGCTTGCGGAAGTTCCTTCTTTGGGGCTTGGGTTACGTCACAGATCTGAACCATCACCAAATTCTGTATTTCCCACTTTATCCAAAGCTTCTTTTCCTTTGAGGAAGAGCCATGACTTTCTGAGACGTCGTCATGTTCTCTGACACCCACCGTCAGCAGTTGCGGTTGGTGGGTGTTCTTTTCAGGACTATTTCCAAAAATAATCCCCTCCTGTCTCAGAACTTTGAGAGCAGGCCCACAGAGCTACACTGGGTTGGCACGAGCGCCAGGCTCGGCTGGCTCCCTGGGTTACTGATTCACATCCAGGTTCACAGGACACGGGATTAAAATTTGTGCCTCAGCAAAATTACCAGTTTGTCCTAGACCTCCATCCTGATCATGTATTAATAACTGAAATCTCTAATAAATCCTTGAACACCAAGGCTCTCCTCTGTTATTCCCTTCACAGAATTCTCCAACTGAAAAGGAAAGTTCTCAAGAATCTTAAAGGGGGCAAGATCCAAGCTTCTGAAGACCCCGAAGTAGCCTTTTGTGTTTGTGTGTTCTTTTGATGTTTCATTTTGTTTTAAACCTGACAGTCAGGCCGGGCGTGGTGGCTCAAGCCTGTAATCCCAGCACTTTGGGAGGCCGAGGCAGGTGGATCACGAGGTCAACAGATCGAGACCATCCTGGTCAACATGGTGACACCCCGTCTCTACTAAAAATACAAAAAAATTAGCTGGGCATGGTGGCGTGTGCCTATAATCCCAGCTACTCAGGAGGCTGAGGCAGGAGAATTGCCTGAACCCAGGAGGCAGAGGTTGCGGTGAGCCAAGATTGTGCCATTGCACTCCAGCCTGGGTAACAAGAGCGAAACTCCATCTCAAAAAAAAACCAAAAATCAAAAAACAAAAACCTAATAGTCTATTATCTTCTGCACAGAAAGGAGCTCACTGGGGCTATAAGCATCTCGTGGACAGCTCTGGGAAGCTACAGAGATGAACAGGAGGGTACCCCAGATACAAAATGCCCCCCATGAGGGCTCCCCATCCCCACCCATGTTTAAGACACAAATGTACTTAAAACAGATGACCAGGGAGGGCGCCGTGGCTCACGCCTGTAATCCCAGCACTTTGGGAGGCCTAGGCGTTCAATGATGTCAAGAGTTTGACACTCGTCTGACCAACATGGTGAAACTCCATCTCTACTAAAGTTACAAAAAAATTAGCCAGGCTTGGTGGCACACGCCTGTAATCCCAGCCACACGGGAGGCTGAGGCAGGAAAATCACTTGAATCCAGGAGGTGGAGGTTGCAGTGAGCCAAGATTGCACCACGGCACTTCAGCTTGGTGACAGAGCAAGACTCCATCTCAAACAAACAAACCAAAAAAAAAAAAAAGAACCAAAAAACAGAAGACCTGAGTTGGGGGTTTAAAAAAAAAAAAAAGCTTCCACAAAGCCAATGAGCAAACAATGCGAAATGGAACCACTGAGGTAATACACCAGGGGTCCTCAGGACCTCTGTCCACCTGGGAAGGATTCTGCAATTGTATCCTCTCTGTTGAGTAGCCTGACCATCATGCTGGTCCTGTCACAGCCTCTTCACGACCATCTGGCCACAGCAAGGAGAGGCGCAGAGGCGGTTTGTTTCCCAACGACTTGGTGGGATGCCTGTGAGCCCTGCCGAAAGGTATGCTCACTTACCTGCAAGTGGAAAAGTGGGTAAGTCTGTTCTCATAGGCAAGTCGAGAGAACAGACTGATAGTGGCTCCTCCCAGATGGACAGCCTTGCGTAAGTCCCAGACAGGGCAAAACAAGGCAATTACCGGAATGTCACACCAGCACTCACACACCCTCCCACCTCCCATCAATAACATCAGTTGACAACCTCCTGACTATTAAGTACTAATTGGTACTTCCAGCTCAGTAACACGTGCACTGAAAAAGTACCACGTCTATCCTGCAAAGCCAATCTATTTTAAACACACTATTTAAAACAGCTCCTATAGGTCAGGGGAGGTTGTAATTACCAGCAGTTAAGTCTTTCCCACCTCAAAAAAAAAAAAGTTCTCAGAAATAAATGACCCCTTTTTAGAGACCCAAAGCTGCTTATTGCTAAACTGACATTATAAGCTTATTAATAACTGTTAACTGTTACTAAGCACAGTGACGTTCAGCTAAAGGTTGCTATCCTCAAGGTTTCACATGTATGAAGGCATTTGATCCTCAAACAATCCCATGAAGCAGGTGCTGCTATTGGCCCATTTGACACATGAGACACAGACACCAGGCATGGGGGCCAGGCTACACAGCTGGTTCTATGCAGAGCCTGTGCCCAAACTCAGCCAGCCTTCTCCCACATCCAGGCCTCCAGCCACTATTTGGCATTGGCTCTGCTTTCAGAAAACCAACTGAAAAGTCCACATGTGTGTAAAGAATCAGGTACCGGCTAGAAAAGCAATCAGAGTCAATGAGGAAAGAATACTCATCACGACGTGTCGTTTTGATCCTCCCGAACGCTGCCATGTTTGCACCGATAGCACTTTTTCCTTTCTGTTAAGAGTAGGTTGATACTTTATGCCCAGTTTCCATCTCCTAACTTTTTACAGCTCTAGTTAAAAACACTATTTGTGGCCGGGTGTGGTGGCTCACACCTGTAATCCCAGCACTTTGGGAGGCCGAGACGGGCAGATCACCTTACGTCAGGAGTTTGAGACCATCCTGGGCAACGTGGCAAAACTCCGTCTCTACTGAAAATATGAAAGTTAGCCAGGCATGGTGGTGCGCGCCTGTGGTCCCAGCAACTTGGGAAGCTGAGTCAGGAGACTCTCTTGAACCTGGGAGGCAGAGGTTTCAGTGATCTGAGATCGCACCACGGCACTCCAGCCTGGGTGACAGAGCAAGATTCTGTCTCAAAAACAAACAAACGACAAAAAACCCCACATTTGCCTTACTGTAATTATACATCGGAGGGTGAAGTACTAAAGGTTCAGCCTAGAAAAGTTACCAGATCCAGATCTGAATCCTCGCTCTGCCGTTAATCAGTAATGTTCAACCACAAATTCCTGATCGGTAAACTGATATAACCACCACCACCTCACAGGATTGGTTGTTGTATTAAATGAAAGAATGTCACTGGCTCCTATTAGGGCCTCAATATGTGGAAAACATTATTATCAGGAATTCTAAAATATTCTTTGGGGAAAACAACATGTTTCTTATTTATTACTTCTTGGATATTTACTTATTTATCATTTTATGTGTTTATCCTGAATGTTTTATATTTTTATTATTTATCTTATTTTCTTAATTTTTAAAATCTGTACTTTCAATTTATCTTGAATATTTTATTTCTTTATCTTGAATATTTAGTTGTGTATTTTTCCTCTTGAATTTTAAAAACACACCTGTTCTCATATAGGTGGTGGAAATACAGATTTCTTTTTTAAAAAGAAAAAGACTCACATGTCATCAAGGGTGCAGAATTACTTGGTTCTCCCATGTAATAAAATTTCTTTTTAATTTGAAATCTACTAGTTTGGAGTTTGGAGATGACGGGATGGGGCCAGGTTGAAGGTTACCTTTCCTTTAGCCAAGAGAAATACTGGCATACATACAATTTCAGGGCACCATATCAATGATTCAAGAAGAAAAAAAAACCTGTTTTCAAATACTAAAAGGGGCAATCTCTTAGTAAAACCATCGATATGCTAATTATAAATAATGTATCCATTCATTAGATAGTAAGACTGAATTCCATTAAACATTTTATAAAATTTAAATCTTTCACTTATTTAGACAGGTCTTCCTCCCAATTATCCCAAATTAGTGCAATTCTAGTCCTAGTTATATGTATTACATTGTCTAGTGGAACATTATATACATAGCAAGTCACATCTGACAAAAGCTTAATTAGGTGATCAATTTTTCTCGACTGGAGCTTAAGAAGAGCACAAGTGTCCTTCAGAAATAATTCCTCATGATAATAGACTCCAGTTGGAATTATTCTTCAGGCAACTTTGAAAGTGAGTTTGGGGCCAGGGAAGGTGGCTTGTACCTGTAATCCCACGGCTTTGGGAGGCCATGGTGGGAGGACTGCTTGAACCCAGGAGTTCAAGACCAGCCTGGGCAACATAATAACTCTATCAAAAAACAAGCGAGTTTGAAATGACAGTTTGTGATCAAGATTCAAATTCTCACCCACTGTACTTCTTTTAATTTGGATTCCCTTTTTGAGTGTTCAGACTACCATTATTAGAGAACTGTTCAGAAGATTAAGGAATATCGTATATCAAACCTTGCTTCCACTAGGAACAAATCCCCAAAGGAGACATCCCATCAGCCCTGCTTCATTCGAAGGTTACAACATAAGGAGAAAAAGAAACTTCAGCTTCCTCATTATTCTAGATCCTTCTACTTGGCACCGTGGTAAACCTAGAAAAATCCACGTCTGGTATTCCCACTTTGGCACTCAGATTATAGAGAACTATGTATAAAAATCACTCCATCACACAAATTAGGACCTCCACAGTCGGCCGAGTGCAGGCTCACGCCTGTAATCCCAGCACTTTGGGAGGCCAAGGTGGGCGGATCACCTGAGGTCAGGAGTTTGAGACCAGTCTGACCAACGTGGAGAAACCCTGTCTCTACTAAAAATACAAAAAATTAGCCAAGGGTGGTGGCGCATGTCTGTAATCCCAGCTATGCAGGAGGCTGAGACAGGAGAATTGCTTGAACCGGGAGGTGGAGGTTGCAGTGAACTAAGATCACACCATTGCACTCCAGCCTGGGCGACAAGAGCAAAACCTCGTCTTAAAACAAAAAGCCAGCACAAATTCACAGTATCCGGCCTCAACAGGCCTCCCTAAGACTCTCTAAGGGAGGTCTACGTGTCTCCCTTCCGATACCAGCACATCTGTCTGGACTGGTATCTTGCCCACGGCCTCCTCCAACTCTTCCATCCAACTTCCTGCTCCAAGGTGGAGCCAGGTACTGCCAGGCACGGAATTCCTCAACATTCTGCCCTGTCACCCTTGCAAGCCTCTCTCTAGCCACTGCCTGCCTATCGGTTTCTTGCTCTAGGCCCTACAATCCATTTTCCACCCTGAGCCAGGGTGATCTCTCTCTCATGCAAATCCCAACATGTCACTCCCCTACTTCAAGTCTGTCTGGGACTCATTAAGCTCAGAATAAAGTGACAGCTCCTCAGCTTGAAACACAAAGTCCTCCCGGGTCCCGGCCTCGCCTCTCTCTTGCCTTGTCTCTCTCATCTGCCGGCCTCTAGAAGGAGGGCGCTGCCTGGGAGACTCCTCCTGTCTCCAGCCTCTCTTGTCGTTCCCTGAGGGGATGCCCGCCTCTCCAAGGGCAGAGATGGGGCTTCTGTGCCCCCTCAGAAGTCCTTTCCCATGTCCTAGTCTCTGTGAGGTCCAGGCCCCCTACTCAGCACCCCCCATGACCCACATCCCACTGTCCCACAGTGGTCTCCTGTATGTCTCCAGCCAACTGTGGGGGGCTTCAAGGCAAGAATGGATCATGACTCTCTAATAAAACAAGCACATGTTTCCAGGCCCTGACACAAACAGGCAATGCTGGTTTGCTGAATGTGTAAGGGAGCAGTGAGGATCTGAAAGAAGGAGCTGAGAGGCTCCCTGTCCTCGACAGGCAATTCCACATCAGGGGCTACCAAACCTAAGTGTACATCAGAATCAACTCAAGAGCTTTTAAGACATAAAGTTCTGGGCCCCATCCCAAGATACAAATACTTGGAGAATGAGGCCAAGATGTGTATCTGCTTAACAAGCTCCCCAGATGATTCTGCAGAAGGAACTGACTCAATGCTGGTCCACAGATGGTTCTAGAAACACAGTCTGCAGAGCGTCCCTACCTCCTGGAGGTACATCTAGAATATGAGCACAGAATCAACTCAATGCTGACCCTGCCGAATGTGGCATGACAACTCCATGTCACACCCCTCAGAGCCCCGGGGTAAGGACTCATCTGACACCTCACTTTCTGCAGCTCACCCCCAGGGATATTCTATGCTCTTCACCACCTTTTAAGCAACTTGGGAAGGACCCACATGGTTATATCCCGCAGCACTACCTCACAGCACACATTGCAAACAAGGACGAAATTTGAAGTATTACAAGTTGACTTTGCCCATATTTAAATATTTCTCTCATTAGGAAAAAAATAAGAAAACAGTATTCAAATAAAAGCACAAGAAACTAGGAGCCCTTTCATCGATCAGCTCTGCCTTTGTCTTCCATGCTGGTTATTAATCAGCTGACAGTGGCCTCCTAAGAAAGACTCCAACTGATCACGTTTCTCTCTGCAGCAGAGAGTACAGAGATCACTCTAGTTCTCTTCTAACTTCTCAGAGAAGACAGATCATCCACGGCATGGAGCTATGAGCACCTATACTTCATAACATACATGACTAAGAACACACGTCCATTAGGATGGCTACTGCCAAAGAAAACACCGGGAAATAACAAGTGTGGGCAGGGAGGTGGAGAAGTTAGAACGCTTGTACATTGTTGGCGGGTATGTAAAATGGTGCAACCACTGTGAAAAATGGTCTGTCGGTTCCTCAAAATAAGTTAAACAGAATTGCCACGTGAGCCAGCAGTGCTACTTCTGGGTATGTACATAGAGGAACTGAAGGCAGGGACTTGCCAGCTGTTTGTACAGCTGTGTGCACAGCAGAATTCTTCACAAGAGCAAACCACTGGGAACTCAAACTTCCGTCAACAGATGAATGAACAAAGGGCACACAGTACACAAGTATAGTGGATACGATTCTGCCTGAACACGGAAGAAGATTCGAACACACTACAACACGGATGAAACTCGATGATATGCTAAGTGAAGTAAACCAATCACAAAAGGCCAGCTGTTGTATGGTTCTACTTATATGAGTAATCAATTTCATAAAATCAATAGAGTCATCCATTTCACAGAGACAAACAGTAGAACGGTGGTTGCATGGGACGGGCGTAGGGAGGACAAGGAGTTAGTATGTCGTAGGTACAGAGTTTCAGTTTTGCAAGATAAAAAGAGTCCCCAGGATGTGCCCTGGTGCTGGCTGCAACACACTGTGAACGTACTGAACACCACTGAACTGTACCCTTAAAAAGTTAAGATGCTCACTTCCGTGTTATGTGCCTTTTTTTACCACAATTTGAAAAAGTAAGTTTTTAAAAATGAATAAGAATGAATGACTAAGAATGACTAAGCATGACTAAGAATGAATCTAAACAGTTAAAATAATATCTGCCCCTGAGGAACAATCTATTCATCTTCTCAAAGCACCAGGGCATAGAAATGTGTGGAAAGTCATCTTGCTCAGAGGAATGCAATTTCCATTCATTTAATGTGCTGTGTGTCGTCAACCCTTTGCTTTGAGGAGGTAGTTCACTAGTCACATCTCTCCCAGAAGATCATCAGAAAGAGGAAGACGATAAGAAGTAGACGTGCAAATAATTAACAAATTCTCATCTTAGGAAACGGAATACAAGAGAATTTGACCTTTTTCATTTTATGAGTTTATCTTTTGGTGTCTTGATTCTAAAGGTAAAAATACTGAGAAACTATAAATCACATCTTTAGTTAAAAGCTGACAACTTGGTGTTATATTTCTGTAGTATAGTATACAGAGAATTTGTCAGCTAGTTAGCTAGCCATGAAACAGGGGAAGTGTTCATAAAAGATATCATTTTTAACTATTATATATTGCTAAAAACAATTTTGTGTTTTTAAAAATACGTACCACATATCATGAAGCTTTGTGACTGCTCTTAAATGCTCTAAAGAGCTGTGGTTTCGTTTGTTTGTATTACTTTAAATCTTATACATTCCAGGGATTATGTAGGTACTAGATTTTGCAAGCCCTCCTACTAGCAGAATTGAATGAAGCTTATGTTTTCATATTACCCACATTGACTGTGTTGCCATGGGTCACTGAACCCATCCTCCTGGACCACCGAAATGCTGGAAGAAACTGTAACAGATGTTCTCAGAGTGATCCTGCAAGGACTCATAAGGACCCTTTTTTCTGTTTTCCTCCAAATTGAAGCTTTTGTAATACACATCTAAGGTACTCTAAACCAGTTCACTGATTCTTATCAAAGATACAGTTGGTTTACCCAATTTTTAACCAACTAAACTTCTTAATCATATTTAACAAAAGTCCTACTTTATTAATTTCTTGATTACCTTGAACTTAATCTTATCTCACACCAAGCCAAGCCACAGAACTTCTTCTTTGCCCCTGTCACTTTAAATTATTGTGCCAGGTACTGTCGAATTGTTCAATCATTTGGATCTTAGCCTACTGCTGTCCTCAGAAGAACGTTCAGTCTAACCACAGATGGAAGAAATTAGACTGTGCTAAACTGAACGCTGCTTCAGCAATTTTTCATAACTAAAAAAGTCAAGAAAAATACAAGAGGAAATGAGCGACCAGAAGAAAATGACTCGCAAATGAATGAAATTGTGTTTATGTTTGAGACTTCTTTTTATTTGAAGTTTCAAATTGTGTCATCAGGTACCTTTGCACTAAATGAGTTAAGACCCAGGAGTTTTTCCATCCCAACTATCTCATCGCCTCCAAGAATCAGGGATGTTCACTGCATGATTGACAGCTCATGATAACACTAGGCCAATGAAGACAACCGAGGAGCTCCCAGCATTACAATGGCATTTGAAACCCGCTGCAAGGTGCTTAAAAGAGGAAGAGGAAGGGCAGCAGGGAAACACTCAGCAAACCCCCCAGCCCACCCCTTGCCAGATTTTAGGAGGCTTTATTGTTCTTTGGGTTAGGAAAGATAATTCTCAGAAGAACCTCCACAGGCTGAGAAGAGATTTTTTTTTTTTTTTTTTTGAGACGGAGTTTCGCTCTTGTTACCCAGGCTGGAGTGCAATGACGCGATCTCGGCTCACCGCAACCTCCGCCTCCTGGGTTCAGGCAATTCTCCTGCCTCAGCCTCCCGAGTAGCTGGGATTACAGGCACGCGCCACCATGCCCAGCTAATTTTTTTGTATTTTTAGTAGAGACGGGGTTTCACCATGTTGACCAGGATGGTCTCGATCTCTTGACCTTGTGATCCACCTGCCTCGGCCTCCCAAAGTGCTGGGATTACAGGCTTGAGCCACCGCGCCCGGCCCGACATTATTTTTAAATAATATACACAAATATTTAGGGTTAGACTTGTTAGAATATGCAAAGAGCCCTAAAAATCTGCCCTCTCTCTCTCAGTACAGCACTGGCTTCTACAGTGGGGTCCACTCGAACCACTGGGGGAATGAAACAATATTGAATACCTTATTTAAAAATAAGAAGGCCAGGCATGGTGGCTCACGCCTGTAATCCCAGCACTTTGGAGGCCAAGGCAGGTAGATCACTTGAGGTCAGGAGTTGAAGACCAGCCTGGCCAACATGGTCAAACCTCATTTGTACTGAAAATACAAAAATTAACCGGGCATGGTGGTGGCAGGCACCTATAAGCCCAGCTACTACTCCGGAGGCTGAGGCAGGAGAATCGCTTCTGCACTCCAGCCTGGGTGACAGAGTGAGACCCTGTCTCAAAATAAAAATAAAAATAAATAAAAATAAGTTACTGTACTAACATTTAACATGATTAAAAGAATACATATAAGTGTGCGTGTGTGTGTGTGTGATCTCAGTTTTCTGATTTTTTTTTCATGTGTGTTGCTAAAATATTAATTGGTGGTACCCTTGCAGGCAGGGTTACTCTGAGGACAAAACAAGGCCACACCGACACAGGCACCAACGTACCGAGCACGTGCTCAGTGAACACTGGTTTCCGCCCGGATGCAGTGGCTCATGTCTGTAATCCCAGCACCCTGGGAGGCCAAGGCAGGAGGACTCCTTGACCCCAGGAGTTTGAAACCAGCCTGGATAACATGGCAAGACCCACTGCCTGGGAGCTTAACAGACACTTCCCAGGACGGCCTGACTCCAGGACTGTGAAGCCATAAACCCCACCTCTGAAAACGGGCCCACACAGCAGTCCCAGCGCAAGCACACTCCACCAAGCTGCCCTAGAGACGAAGCTGAGCACGCGCATGGCTGCACCTCACAATGGAAACCTCCATTTCTGGCCCTTAGGCCAGGATGGTGCACTACTATTTATTATGCCTCTGGCATCCCAAGCAAACATTCTGTGTAACTCTCCATGTGTTTAAATCACCCACATCAAGCAGGGTGTACCATATGGAAAAACAAGCTCTGTATGCTCCAGAAGCTATGCTTTGACTAAAGAAAGCCAAGGCTTGTGGAATCCTAAGTAGAAGAGGCTTTCGAAGTTCAATTAGTTGGGCATACCATAGAGAGCAAGGCACTTAGTACCGTTTCGGTTTTTCTTCAGTTATTTTTCCCTGGATTTGAAGGAAGGGAAAGGATGTGTTGCAAATGAATAAGGAAAATGGAAACTCAGGGGTAGGTGACGCAAAGGTGGACAGCTTTGAGCTCCCAGATCCCGGCTGCTGCAGGTTCACAGGAGGTGCGTGCCGGAGGGAAAACCCGTTCTGCTCCTCCACTCGGGCTGCCGTCTCGGAGCCCCAGGCCTGGCTGCCAAACCCTCTGCTCGTAGCAGCTGAGATATTAACACATGTGCAAAGTGGACCTCCAATTCCAGCACCAACCCCCTTTATTTCCTACGCAACCTGGGTGGCCATGCTGACCTGAGATTCCACTGGGCCCATCGCTACTTTTATAAACTCCCCAAAGGAAGACCATGCACTTGGTTGGCAGGAGAGAGCCTACTTGGCTTTACTTTCAAAATTGGCCTTGAAAGATGGACCCTCCTGTCACAGCGTTCCTCTCTTACGTCGTGTTTCTGCGAGACTCGTTTTGACGGCATACACAAACACATAAACACACAGCTGAACTTGCAGCTCGGAGGAGTTTTCTCTTTTACCTTCACCTGAGAAGTCAACGTAAGTACCTGAGAGTAAGCTGTGTCTGATTACACAGGGCACATTTCCCTGATTTTGAGTAGAGCCAAGTTTTCTCAGAGTTATATTCCCCAGGAACGCTGTCTATACTGACTGCATAGTGATTCTCCACCCTTTTTCCTAAGTTGGAAGTTCAAGGACAAATGAGCCCACTTAGATGAATGAATAATTCCGTGGATTTCCTTAGCAGAGCACATACCAAAGTCAGTAAGAAGTGGAATATTTGATTTCTGATAAATGAGTACCAAATATTAGGCTAAAAATCCCATTTAAAGCTGCTTTTAACGTGATGCGGCACTAGACGAGTTGCCTGCTGGCTCTGTCTGCATCCTCAAGTGAAAAACGCTTGGAAACCAGTCAGTCCTGCAGTTATGTTCCAAAACAAATAATCATATAGTAGCAAAGATGGATTCGGTTTTGACTGGGTGTCAGGCACTGTGCTGATTATTTTGTATGCGTTTGCTCATTTAATCCACGTAACTGTAAATTAGATATTATTTTATGCTCACCTTAAAGATGAGAAAACAGAGGATAGACTGGTAACATCGATTGTGAGAATTTCACAGCCAGCAAGTGGGTGTCAGCAGCTACGTATGAACGTCTGATTTCAAAGCCCTAAGTCACTGCGCTGCCTTACTGCATAAAGGCATTTGATGAATATAAGACAGAGGTTACTATCACAAATAAGGGAAAATCCACTTGACATTAAGGCCACCTTCACTGTTCTGCCCTTTGGGGCTTGTTCACTCTCTGGCTGAAAGGTCTGTTTTTGTTTTTGTTTTTTGAGACGGAGTCTCACTCTGTCACCCAGGCTGGAGTGCAGTGGCACAATCTCGGCTCACTGCAACCTCTGCCACCTGGGTTCAAGCGATTATCCTGCCTCAGCCTCCCGAGTAGCTGGGATTACTGGTGTCTGCCACTGCACCTGGCTAATTTTTGTGGTTTTTAGTAGAGACAGGGTTTGACCATGTTGGGCAGGCTGGTCTTGAACCCCTGACCTCATGACCACCCGCCTCTGCCTCCCAAAGTGCTGGGATTACAGGCGTGAGCCACCAAGCTCAGCCTGAACAGTCTTTTTAAAAGCATGGTTCCAAAGTTATCCACATCTGCCCATTGTCTACATTATAAATAGCCAGTTTGCAAGTGTGGGGAAAATATGTCCAAATAATTCTTTCAGTTATTTGAAAACCAGTGGAAATAAAAACGCAAATGAGTTCACTAGGTTAACAGAATGCCCCATTCTAATCACAAGCTCTAGCATCTACTCTAAATGGAAGTTTTATCTGAGACGTTTGGTGAATTCGGAAGACGAATTGTTTTATAATTGTTTTATAATTTTACCAAAGATCCATGCCGGAATTTTTAAAAATCCTAAGTCTGAAGATCACCAATCTACAACCTGGCGGTTAGCTAAGCTACCCCGGTTTCCTTCAGTTCATCCTCTTGGGCCAGTGTGCGTGTGTCAAGGTGACTGATCCACCACCATGACCCTGGTGGCATCTTCTCATCAACCCCGGGCACTAACCACGCATCCGGTTAGAGAAGAGGCGAAATACAGAGTCCACGGGAGCCACTGGGAATGCCAGCAAGACCATGTGTCCCCGTATCTATGCATTTAAACTGCTGTGTTCCTGCTACACATCTGGCACTCGCTAGACACTGGGGTACAAAGCCAAGTCAGATCCCACCCGTGGCCTGAAAGAGCTTCTAGTCTAGATGGAGGGTCAGACAAGAAAATGACAGATTCGCTGATTATTTCAGAGGCGTGCAAGTGCTGGAGGGCAGAGAAGGAGCAGCTCAGCCGCACTCCGTCAGGTTTCCTTAAGGAACTAAGTTCTAAACACTAGGAGGAAGTAGATAGGAAGTAGAGGAGAAGAGAGCGTTACTGGAAAGGGGAAAACAGAAGGGCTCTGCGAAGGTCCCGAAGGAAGGCCACACGGTTGCAAAGTAAAACTCAACTGTAGCTTATGTGCAAGTCACTCTTTATATCAATACCTTGAAGTGACAACGACTGAGATCCTGTTGTGGTTGTATACATGTGTCTGATGGGAATCTCAGTTTTACACGACAGAAACATGTTGGGTTGGTGCGAGTGTCATTGCCGTTTTGGCAATTATCAGTCACAGGGCAAAAATCAGTCATAGGGATTTCATGCTTCCGTTGCACCAAGCTTGGGTCTACGTGCTTTATGCATACGAATTCACCCAGAGCCCAAGGGTACCATTATTATTCTCATGTTGCAGGTAAGGAAGCCAAGATCCTGAGAAAATGGGGAATATTTCCAAGCTTACCCAGGTAGCGATGGTAACACTGAACTATGAAGCCAAGCCATGAAGTCCGCATCTCTGCTCTAAATCACTATGCTACACAGCCTCTCAGGACAAAGAATAGAGTAGAATACACTGGGTAACTCAAGGATTCCAGGGAGGGCTGGAGACCCAGACTTAAAACTTGCAGCCGGAGCTGCTTCAGTAAGGACACCTCTGCAGCCACCACCAAGCACAAACCTGCAGCTGGCACCACTGGCAAGGCCACATGGGACACCACCTGCCGGATGCCACCACTGGCCTCAGGACACCATCATGCTGCAACACCATGTCTGGGGACTCTGTCTTACAGTCCCTGTCATCTTACCCCTATTAGCACCAGATCAGAAGTTGGGAAGGGAACATGCAATGGGTGAAACCCAGGGCTCCAGCCCCTGCCCTCCATGTAAGGAAGTCCAGGAAAGTAGCTACGTGGTGATTTCAGCATCTACACAGAGAATGCGGGCATTGCCTTCCACCAAGGCTCAGAGGAGGCGGGCTAGGGTCCTGGGACTGCTGGAACGAGCACCACACAGCGGATGGATCAAAGCAACAGAAATGTGTGCTCTCCCAGCTCTGAACACTAGAAGTAGCATCAGTAGGATTGTTTTCTGGGAGAGCCGAGGGTGAAGCCATCCATGGCTCTCTCCCAGCCTCTGGTGGTGGCTGGCAGTCCTGGCCTTCCCTGGTTCGTAGACATATCACTCCCATCTCTGCCTCTCTTGTCACATGGTATTCTCCCCTGTGTCTGTGTCTTTTCTTCTTTTTTTTTTTTTTTTTTGAAATGGAGTCTAGGCTGGGCGCGGTGGCTCACGCCTGTAATCCAAGCACTTTGGAGGCCAAGGTGGGCAGATCACCTGAGGTCAGGAGTTCAAGACCAGCCTGACCAACAGGGTGAAACCCCGTCTTCCAAAAAAATTAATTAATTAAAATTAATTAAAAAAAAAAAAGAAATGGAGTCTCACTCTGTCACGTAGGCTAGAGTGCAGTGTTGCAATCTCAGCTCACTGCAACCTCCACCTCCTGGGTTCAAGCAGTTCTCCTGCCTCAGTGCACACTGCCACACTGAGCTAACTTTTTTCATTTTAGTAGAGATGGGGTTTCACTGTGTTGCCCAGGCTGGTCTTGAACTCCGGAGCTCTGGCAATCCATCCACCTCGGCCTTCCAAAGTGCTGGGATTACAGGCGTGAGCCACCGTGCCTGGCCTCTTTTCTTCTAAGAACACCAGTCATGCGGATCTAGGGCTCAGCCTATTCCAGGACTTGGCAACATCGGAGCTTGGTTACAGCCACTATGACCTGATTTCCAAATAGAGTCATACGCAGATACCGGGGTTAAGACCTGAACGTGTCTTCTGGGCAAAGACATTTGACTCATAACAACAGGGAATGACACAGACATCGAAAAGAGGTTCAGAAACTGGGCAGCCAAAGAGAAAAAAAGAGACAAATACCCCACCCCACGCACCACAATCACTATGGGGGCCCTCATTTCATCTAATAATGAGACAATTTCATAGCAAAAGCTGGAGATGCCGAAAGCAATAAATGGCCTGTTGGGTCTCTTAGGGGAACCAACCAGACAGGAACCTGTATAAGGGTGAGGAGACAGTGTTAATTGCGGACGATGGCTCCTCCCTCCGAAACTATGGCCATCAGAGGGATAAGGCAGGCAGTAGTCCTGCTCCCTCCGCTGCCCACGGGCGTCTGCCAACTCTCTCTCTTTTATCTTCAAAAAGAGAAAACTTGGCCTGGAGGGGCCATCATGGATTAAAGTAGAAAGATAAATGGAGACTTTGACTGTGTGTATGAGTTACCTAAGCCATAATTTTTCAACAGAATAGGTAGATGACAGATGTTTGAAATATACATTATTTACATAGCTGGCCTCGTCTTTGCTCTCTTTTCAGACCTGACTGTAGACACCAAAAGCATATCCCTTCTTTCAACAAGGCAATGGCTTCTGAATAAATGAAACACTCATGAAACAAATCCAGGAGTTAAAGGGCACTTTACTTTCAGGAACAGGGGTGCGGACAATCTCCAAGCAATCCTAACCTCGAGTTTCCAGGATTTAGAAACTCAAGGAGGACTCTGAGTTAATGGAATCCAGTTGAACCTCCTGCGGGAAATAAAAATCAGTCGTCTGCTCCCCTCCAAGAAGGGGAGCACAAAGCACAGAAAGCCGAGCTATTCTCGTGTGCGCAACGAACACTGCTGCACAGACGATCTCCAGCCTACAGCCGTTATCGTTCGCCTGTACGCCCAAAAGCCCTCTGTGCTGGGGACACCAAACCAACAGCCCAAAATGGAACTCATCCTCCGCTCACTCTCTGCAGGTTCCGGGTCATTTACCGCATTCTTCCAACAACAACAAAATCAGATCCACCTTTTGTATTTTTATTTTTATGAGACTGAGTCTCATTCTGTCACCCAGGCTGGAGCGCGGTGGCGTAATCTCTGCTCACTGCGGCCTCAACCTCCCCAGGCTTAGGCGATCCTCCCACTCAGCCTCCCGAGTAGCTGGGACGACAGGCACATGCCATCAAGCGCGGCTTATTTTTGTAACTTTTGTAGAGATGGGGTTTCGCCATGTTCCCCTTTATTTTCTTTCACCTCTTAAATCTGACCACTTACAAAGAACAGCCCATTCCATTGTTCTCCCAGATTCTCCCTTTCCTCTTCATCCCTTTCCACCTCGTCCCATCCCTCCTCCCTTGGCCTACTCAGGATTTTCACTCTATGGCGTGAGTACCACTCAGGTCCATGGGTTCCTTTTGGGCAGTACCTAGTTGAATATTTTTTACTGAAATAATTATTTATTTTAGTAGGGATTTTTAAAAACCATAATGATCATGGGAAACCTATAATTTCACAGCAAATGCAAAATGTTCTCTTTAATTCACTTAAATACAAAAGTATATCAAGTTAAAGAGAAGTATTAAATAGGCGACAGTGCAGGTGGTAGTGGACATAGTTTTTAAATCTCGAGGGTGGTATGCTAGTAACGCCTCGCAGGGCATCGTTAGCACACCACCCTCAAGATTCTGAGGTGGGTCCACGCTATTCTATGGCTGTCGTCTTACTGCTTGATCACCACACCGAGCCCCAAACACCTCCCCGCTGGTCTCCCAGGCTCTAGACGTTCCCAGCAAGCATTTATCCCGCGAGCCACTATCTGACACCTCTTTTAAAAGGCTCCTTTCATCATTTCTCTCCCCAAATCACAAAGCGATTGCCTACACCATAAACTCAGAATCCACCCAGATTTCAAGATCCCACACACTATTTCCAGTTACATCTCAGAGTTACAGGGAGACAAATTTCACACACCCATTTTCATTTCCAGCTTCGTGTCTTGGTTTGTACCGCTTCCTCGACCTTCCCCAAATCCTTCTCCTTTTCCATCTCTTCAAATCTACCCACTTAACAAGCCCCAAGTAAGTCCTCCCTCCAGCCCGACTTTGCTAAGCAACATGGTTTTTTTCTCTGAACTCCAGTTCCATCGCAGCAACCCACATCAACCACGCCCACTTGACTCCTGATTGTATCATGAATTTAGTACTTTCTAATCATCCGCTCAGAGCTTGCTGGTCCTGTGTAGCAATTACAATGGGAGAGCCTTAAAAAGTCGCATCTTAGGATACATACTTGTAAAATTCTGCAGTTACAAAAAGGTGACTCACCTTAGGCCTTCAAGACTTCATTCAACTTTCTAAGAAGTCAAGGTTTAGTCACTCATCCCATACACATTCACTGTGTGCCTGATCCATGCCAAGCTCTGTGGTTGCTGGCAAAACAGAGACGTGAATAAGGCAGCTACCATCAGTGAGGAGACGCACACGGGTAAACTTGTGCGGCACAACGTGACCGCGTTGCTGTAACACAGGTACAAATCAAACGTCCTGGGAGTCACTCACTCTAGAAAGGACCTGAGACACCATGCAAGAGAAGGGGGCATAGGAGCTGCTTCTGGATGGCTAAAGAGGATTCTATCAGACCTGTAAGGCTGGAGAACGCATTCTGGGCAAAGTCACATAAACTACAACAGGTACACGAGGCAACAGGCCCTGCCGCAGGTAAAGAGCTCCCAGACCCCAGAGCACCAGGTGAGGGGAGCAGGGGAGAAAGAGAAGAAGAGGTAGAAAAAGCCAGGGAGGTCACACTGTGATGCGTCTTGCTCTGTGGTTTCATCCATAGGCCTGAGAAACACTGGGAAGGGAAGCAACATGACTGATTTTGCTTTAAGAGAGATTTTAAAATAACAAAACCAAAACGAAACCATAAAAGCCCTCTGGGGACATACGGAGGAGGGATGGAACTGGAAGAGAGGTCTGTCTGGGATATGCTGTAACAGAACAGAAGAGCTCAGCAACAGAAATGAAGTGGAAGAGACAGGTTTGAAAAATATTTAAGTGAGAGGCACAAATAGAATTTTCTGACTGGTTGCACACGCTGATGATAAAGACAACTGGCCTTTTCCTACCTCAGGAGGGGTTTACTCCCTACTTAAAAAATTCCCCATGTCCTTTCTTCCTTGTATGACTTCAGCTACGGTCAGTTTGGAGTGGACTATCTACACTCTCACAAACTAGAGGAACCTCTGCTTCAGACCTTATGGATTAGGCAGCACACACTTGCTAGGAGTGATTTACAAAAGCATGTCCTAAATTCAAAAGTTAGCACGTTACCCACTGGCAGGGGTCCAAGCAGATTTTGCTTTTAGTTACAACCTGTACTGGGCATAGGCAATCCTGTACCAAAGAATATACCATTGTCTGAATCGTCCTAAGCCTCTGGGGGTCAGCTATTTCAGGCCAGAATTGCTCTGGAGGTGCAGAAGTGCTGAGGTTTTTATACGATTCACTCATATTCCTTTTTTTTCCCCCAAACAAAAACATTGGAAAGAATGTAAAAAATACTGAAATACCAAGAGAGGTGACCTTTTGTAAGCCGGCTCATGTTCTCCAGGGAAATAAAGAATAAAGTCATTCACCACCAAGTGTAATATTCCTCACTTCCACTTGCCTGATGAAAGGAGTCAACGTAGGTAGTTTCGAATTAAAACACAGTTGGAGTGGCTGGGCTGAAAAGGGACCTCTGCAAAGCAGGAAAGGGATGTGACAGGATGCTGTTTCTTAAAACTTGCATATGATTATAACTTGCCAGGTCTTAATTTCTTTCCCCCCCTCCATTACTCTGGTCATCAGGGCGAGTCCTAAAATGCATACATTTCACGTAACATTTCAGGATGATAGGAAATAGGATTGTATTGTAAAATGAGCACTATTCCCACATGCGGGAGGCACCTGACTCCAGAAGACAGAAGAGGGCAGAGCTTTTGTCCTAACATATGTGTAAGCGCTCAGAAGTCTTGTGCTTGCTGATTACAGAGCGACTATGGAGCCCAGTTCTGTAACGGCAGCATGGAAGTGGGGAACTCATTACAGACGGAGGGAGGTCACATCACTCGCCAGGGACCCAGCTGGTTCGTGGCAGGCCCAGATGAGAACCTCCAGTGTCCATCCTCCACTCCCAGAAAACCCTCATGTCTCTTAAAATAACAGAACGTGAGGAACTGGAACACACAGTCAAACGTGCCCCAGAATTGGCTTCTATACAATGAAAACGAATGAACTAATCGAGGTGACGTGCTGGCTATGCTTCCCCAGCAGAAAAAGCTGCTTTCAATTTTCTTGCAATGTCAGTACAGGGTTTTTGTTTCATCTTTCTTTTCAACGCCTTTAAAACCATAGTATTAAAAACGCAGGCTTTACTCCTCAAAGACGTTATGAAAATGACAAGTATGAAACCCAAACGGGCCAGGACTTTGCCTCCTCACTCATAAACAAACGTTCCGTAGACGATGTATAGTGAAAAAATTACTTTCTGTACTTGATCGACAAGAATGTCCCAAAACTCTGGTGGCATTATATATGGAATATAAAGAGGCACCCGGCCCCAGGGCTGGGAGACAGCAGAGTCAAGAAAATTAAAAGTCAACAGCATCATTTGTGTGAATAGATCACAGTTCGCATAATTCGAACAGAGAAAGTCCTATCAACAAAAGGTTTGGGGCCTTGAAAATCATTTCACAGAGACAAATGAGCATGTTTTCATATATAAAGTACTAAGCGTTCCTTATACAGATTTAATCCTTTGTCTCTAGTTCATTAATGTCATAACTTCTAGTTTTAGAAAATGCACAAGAATCACCCCACATCCATTTAGTCCAATCCTTTTTCTTCTTAAGATGATGCCATGTACTTTTTATTATTCATCTTGATTTGAACAAAAGGTGAGATCTTCCCCTTTCTGCCCAGAAACCACCATTGGGAAATTAATATTCAAAATGAACAATGAACTCACCTCATGGCCTGTGAACTTGCCGGTTGCTAGGAAGCTCATGAATTCTTAGCATTTCTATAGATTTGGTAGCATGAGTTGGGAGCTTACACAGTCATAGAAGGCATAGTCTTCAAGACTTAAAGTTTCCGAATTCTTTAAGTGTCCTTCCCAAGACCTCACTTGTTTATAGGCGCCCGCTCTAACCTCTTGAGCTTAAGTGTAGTTTATCCTGAAGGTACAGGAAAGGCCAAGGCTAAATGTCAGGCCTATTACTATAAATCACATTTCACACTGGCAATTACTTATTAGCGGAGAAAAGACTTTGAAATGGTGCTGTCTCATTAGAAAGCTATTACAGAAGTCTGCAATTCTGCTTGAAGCACCTACTGTGTGATAGGGGATGCTAGATCAAAAGGTAAATGATTAACACTTATTTCTTGAAATTCCCAAGGCTCTCTCATGTCCTAAAGTTTAAAACTAGGTGATTGCTGCCTATAATTTTCAGGAATATTTGTTGGAGGAGGGGGTGTAAAGACAGTCTCTTAACTGAAGTTATTTTAAGTCATTTAGTACATGTCTGAAAGGCTTATCTTGTCCTTTGAACCCAAGTAATTTGCCCACAACAAAAACGCTTTTTATTAAAGATCAAGTATGAGAAAACCAGTAGTAATTAAACCAAATGGCTGGAAAAACAGAAAGAAGAAATAGGAAAGGCCTCATGTGTTTCTAAGTGGTTTCAATTTCTACTCTATTTTATGTGACAAAGGCTCTGTATCCAGAGTCACTAACTTGGTAAAAGTGGATTTCCTTTACATATCCGTTTTAAAAGGATGAGAACATCTCACAAATCATTTCCAAGTGTTTTGATATACCATCTATTTCTATCAATACTCATATGTTGAAAGGAGCCATATTTGTAAAGGATATAGATGAAGATCCACATCCTTCCCGATCCAATGCCCAAAAAAGTTCCACCTGAGAAAGACTCCACCTATTCTCCCAATGTTCACTGTAGGTGTTTGTCGTCATGTTTACTATTTCCTTCCACAGCAGCGACACCTGCTTCTTATTCCATGTATCAGCTAACACTGAAAATCAAGAATAAATGATAAGCCTCCCTCCCTGAGCAAAAACCATGTTACATCCGGCCCTGTAACCCCATGAGAACCCAGCAAGCCACTTTGCTCTTTGGGGGCACTCCATAAAATGCTGAATGAATGACAGCACTTTTCTTCCATCTTTTGGTCTTCAGGTTTACTCGGCAGCACCCTAACACTGAATCTGAACAGAAAACCGCCAACCTGAAACAGGTTATCCTCCATTATCACCATAGGACCATGTTACCATTGGCAGCTCAAGAAATGAAATAATGGAATCAGATACAATTAAGAGCTTCTTCCTCAAGCCCTCAAAAATGCCTTGCAGTACCTGCAACAGCAGACAAGTTCTTTTGCAAAGAATGAAAATTTGATAATGAGGTAATGCCAAGATAGATTTAAAAAAAAAAAAAAAACTACCTCCCCGGAAATGAGCCTGAAATTATGAAACAGAGAGTCTCGCAGGTTTGTTGAAGAAATGATGGCCACCAGCCCCAGTATGGCTTCACCCTGGGTATCAGGACTGGTTCCTTAGGAGGTGTGAGAAAGGGGAAGTGTGAAGTGTGGAATGAAGACATTCAAACCCTGAGCACATGAAACCCAGGATTACCTGACATGGTTTATGCACGTATGTGTTTTGAGGTTAGGTTTGGATTTAGCTGTGCTTCAAAATGTACCACCGCCAGTCTGAGGAATACAGCAACCACAGCAGTGGATTAAATGACTGAAGCATCAACTGTAGCTGTCAGTTCCTTTACAAATTTGCTTTTCATGAAAGGGAAAATCAAGGGAGTCTTATTGCCAAAATAGTACAACAGCCTTGCGTCGCCTGATTTTGCAATTAAAAAGATGCTTCTTTTACTTAGGCTTTATGTTCATGGAAATGTGGTCACAAGGCATTTTTGAAGCATGAGACGCTGACCCCGGTGAAAAAGGCCTTGCTGTTTGAGGAGAAAGATAGTAAAGCTAGACACTAAGTACCAACCACAAGCTTAAAGCGATCTTCCCAGTTAAGACAGCAGAGCTCAGGGTGATTTGCTACAGCATGTGGCTTAAAATAAAACCTCGGTTCTTCCATTACAGTGTGCTCAGAAGAAAATCAAATTTTTTCTCTGAATGAAAACTAAAGAAAACCCGATGCCCTACACATCATTACATACAAGTAGTTAAGAAGTAAGGGGAAGGCAACGGAAGGTTTCCAGGCTTTTCCTCTTTCAGCATTTCCCTCAAGAATTTCATCCCTGGGTTCCCAAATCAAACCAAAGCCACCCCGTTGAATTTCCAAAAAAAGAACTGGCTCCTTCAGGAAGGCTTTTCACGGCACTGCATTTTAAGCGGAAATCTGTTTTCCAGCCTCCCCTTCCCATTTACCATTTTGTTTGTCCTTCCCGTCTGACATGCGAACACATGATTCAGCCTCCATTCTTCCCATGCAGCCGAATTCAAAGCAACATATGCTAAATCCACACAGAATCATGTGAGCATTACCCCCACAGAACGCCTTCCGCGAGCTCCAACCCCTTCTCTGCGTACAAATCAGAGGAGCCTGCGATGTCTGCAGGGCTCTCCCGACTCAGCCCATCCAGAACCGCGCACGGAACCTGTCCCTTTTGGAGAGCAGGGGGCTGCTGGAAATACCCACTCAGATAACCAGCCACAATGCAGAAGCCCGCAAGCCTGGCACCGCAGGCAGCCCTGGGCGCGGGATCCTCCACAAAGCCCAAGGAGGCTGCAGCGCCAGGGCTCCCAGTCATTTATCTCCCTGCAGCCAACACGCCCGGCTCGTCCCCGCTCCCTCGTTTTACCTAACTAATAGCTCTCCAACCCCATATTGAGAGGGCCTGCTGTGGATCTTGCGGAGGTACAAAATGGTGGATGGGAGCTAATTTTTTCCTGCTTTCCCCGTAACTTATCGCATCCATCACTGCCCGACCTCTCTTCCAAGCACCTGGGCCGCTGCGTACCGAGCCCGCCCCGCGGCCCCGGCCCGGGGGCAGAAACGCGGTCACCAACCAACCTGATGTCATGTAGCCCCGCGAAGCCTGGGGCGCGAAGGCCGCGGGGAAGCGCTTGTGCAGGCGGTAGTCCTTCTCGCTGCGGGACCTCATGCGGTCCGAGGCCCGGTCCGAGAAATCCGAGCTAGGCCAGGCTCGCCGCAAGGTTGTGCTCCGGGTCTTCTTCATGGTGGGGAGGGCGACCTGCCGCCCCGATCTTCGGGGCCTCAGCGCCGGGGCGCAGCGCGCTCCTTCATCAGTCTACTGCGGGCACGACCCGGGCGGACTCTGCGCACATTTTCCCAGCCCCTCGTCGTCGGCGTCTACACCGCCAGCGGCGGGTCCGGCCCTCCCCACGCCCCCCCACACCCCCACGGCGAAGGCTCCGATTTTACACACGTCCCACAATGCATTACACTTCATTTGCAATCCGCCCGGCTTATAGCTTCCAGATTCCTGGGGGGAAAGGCACGTTAGGAGGCTCCCCGGCCGGGAGGAGGCGGGGAGGGGGCGGGCGGGGTGGGGGCGCCGAGACTGGCAGCGTGAAGGCAATGGGAGCGCAGACAATGGCCCGATTCAGCGCAGGAGTGCTTAGCCAACTGGGAGCCACGGCACAAAAGACCCAAACAAATGAGGCAGCCGAGGCCTCCGGGGCTGACCCCGGACCGGGCGTGCGGGAGGCCGGAGGCGCGGGCGGCTCAGCGCGCGGCGTGGGGATGACAGTGTCCGAGTCGTGTCCCCGCGGGCCTACCGGCCGCGCGGCCCGCAGTCCCCGGCGCTGGCTGGCTCTGCCTCCCCCGCAGCCCCCGGGAGGCAGTCTTCATCACACAGGCTCGAGCGGGGGGCGCGTGTGCACCGGCTCCGTGCAGGCTCTGCAGACAGCAGCTGCGGCGGATGGGCTCCTGCGGAATCCAGGAAGAGCCCGCGCCGTCCCCGCGACTGCAGCGCCTCGTCAATCTTCCTCCTGCCGAGGCTCCGGGCGCTGTGCGTGCGCGCGGGTGGGTGGCTGGGTGGGTGCGCCGACACGCATGTGCCCCCTACACAAGCGTGCTCCTACTTACTGGCCGAGGCGGCGACGGAGCCATGGCTGCCAAGGATGCCGAGCCTGCGATCGACCCCCGCGCGGTGGCTGCGCGGCTCGGGCGCGAGCCCGCGGAACGGCTATTGAAGGGCAGGAAGCAGGACAGCCGCCCAGTCTCATGCTAATCACCAGGCTGCCTTAAGTTAGAGCGCGGTTCCCGTCAGGCTTCTCATTTTCATGTAAAGCACCCGGCGGCGGCGCAGGGACCTTGGCTGCTGCCCCAGCCTGGAGCCGGCGCTTGGATATTTACATATTTTTAGGATGGTCCCTCCTCCTCGCAGAGAGACGACGAGCCAGCCTTCGTGGGAACGGGGAGATCTGCGGTGCCCAGCCAGGCCCACCTGCGCCAAGCCCAAAGGAAGCTAGAGCCAGAGGGAGGGGGCGCCAGGGCGAGCTCCCGCGCAAACGCCAACGCCGGGGCGCCGGGTCCACGCAGCCTGAAAGACGCAATGCAAGTGGCCTGCAGCTCTTCTCTCTCCCTCTGGAGCCCGGGTGTAAGTCACCGCCAGCCGGCTACACTGCATTCAGGTCCACAGCCCTTTACACGGCACGGCTCCGCACAGCTGTTTCTGGTCCAACCACCAATCGCTAAAGGACAACAATGCGCGCGGCGCGCGAGCGGAGGAGGGGCCAATGCGCCGCACAGGCCCGGGCGCTGGGCCCGGGACGCGGGCCGGGGCCCCGGAGGTTACGCCGAGTTAAAGGCGCCCAGCCACGTTGCTGCTAACCCCGAACACGCTCTGCCACTGCCGTTCATTCAAAAACGGTTATCTCCCCGATTTGGATTTCCAAAAATGCTTTGGTACAGTAAATAGCGACGAAAATAAGTCTGATTTCCTTCTTCAGCACTGCATTTTATTTGACGTTTGTGCAATTTTTCATCTGACAATGCAACGTTCAAAATCATATTTATACTGTTGTTTCATATTCACAGGTGCCTAGATGCAGAGGCAGGGCTATTAAATCTTACTGGGATATGTTTTTAACAGGCTGATATCGCAAAAACAAGCCAGTGGGTTCTCACTGGTTAGGATTCAGGAAGTTCTAACACAATCTGGTGCTGTTCCACGGCTTGAATTTTTTGAGGGTGGTAGCAGGGATCTTGGAGAAACCGGCAGAGCAGGATGGCGTTAAGTCACAGGCTTTATAAAATCTGGAATGAGAGCTTTCTTCATTCAGATCTCAAGGCCACCCTCTATAACTTGGGGCTACTGTACTACCTCCTGAGATACCCAGAGTAAATAAATAATCACTAAGTAGGCTGTGGAATTTATGTTTACATGATCACAGTGTATTACTGTCAACCGATTCATTAATGTTCTGCGGCTGTTTTCATTAGGGAAGGGTAGTCCCCCAAAAGGCACATTTAGGTCAATGTCTTCTTTCCTGCAAGAGAACTGCTAAGAACAGAAGGAGTCCAGCTTTAGAAGTTACAGAAAGCTACCTGTATAAAGCAGGTATCCCCACTTCCCAGGCCACATCCCCCACACATATTTATGGACCCCATGGACCCCATGGCCTGTTCGGAACCAGGCAGCAGAGCAGGAGGTGGGCAGTGAAGCTTCATCTGTATTTACAGCTGCTCCCATTGCTTGCTGGCATTACTGCCTGAGCTCAGCCTCCAGCCAGATTAGTGGCCACGTTAGATTCTCATAGCAGCGCGGTCCCTGCTGTGAACCACACTTGGAGGGATCTAGGTCATCCCTCATGAGCTCCTGATGAGAATCTAATGCCTGATGATCTGCACTGTCTCCCATCACCCCCATATGGGACCGTCTAGTTGCAGGAAAACAAGCTCAGGGCTCCCACCGATTCTTTTTTTTTTTTTTTTTTTTTTTTTTTTTGAGACAGAGTTTCGCTCTTGTTACCCAGGCTGGAGTGCAATGGCGCGATCTTGACTTACCGCAACCTCCGCCTCCTGGGTTCAGGCAATTCTCCTGCCTCAGCCTCCCGAGTATCTGGGATTACAGGCGTGTGCCACCATGCCCAGCTAATTTTTTATATTTTGAGTAGAGACGGGGTTTCACCATGTTGACCAGGATGGTCTTGATCTCTTGACATCGTGATCCACCCGCCTCAGCCTCCCAAAGTGCTGGGATTACAGGCTTGAGCCACCGCGCCCGGCCCACTCCCACCGATTCTACATAATGGTGAGTTGTATAATTACTGCATTATATATTACAATGTAATAATAAAAGAAAGAAAGTGCACAGTAAATAGAATGCACTTGAATCATCCCGAAACCATCTGCCCTCCAACCCTACCCCCACCCAAGTCTAAGGAACAACTATCTTCCACGAAACCCGTCCCCAGTGTGGAAAAGCTTGGGGACCGCTGGTGTAAAGGACCACAGAGGTAACAACGAATTGTATTAATGAATGTAGGAGAAGTGACATTTAGATATCTCAATTCAACAATTACTCAGTACTTCCCGAGAGCCAAAAGTGGTTATATGAATGATTATAATGACTTAGGCTAATGGTGACTGCTCTGGCGACTGTGACAGCCATTCATTCTGCAAACAGTGACTGGGATATGCGAGCCCTGGGATGGGTGCTGAGCAGACAGAGCACCACACATGACCCCATGCAGCAAACAATCTCGCAGGGAAGAGAAACAGTAGGCAAATACATGCAGAAGTTGTACTAAGTTCTATGAAGAACAATAATCTCTCTAAGAAATGACAGTTGAGCTGAGACCTGCGGCATGAGGAGCCACCCAAGCAAAGAGTGGAGGAGACGGTGTTTCAGAAAAGGGGAGCAGTCCACGCAAAGGCCCTGGGGTAGAAGGAATCGACTTCTGCTGGAAGAAGTGGGGAAAAAGGCCACTGTGGCTGACACTGGAGCACAAGAGAGGTTTGTGATGAGGTCACAGAAGGAGTGCAGAGCCAGACCATGCTGGGACTTGCAGGCCATGGTAGACGTTTTCTATTCGATTCCAAGCACAGTGTGAACTGCTGAAGGGCTTGGATCAAAGCAGCAATGGTATTTTAGAATCCCTATACAGAAGAGGGGATCTGTTTGAAGGGAGAGGCTGGCTAAGAATTTTCTGGAAGTAAGTTTGAATCACACTTGGCTAAACTGAGAAAATAGTAATTGTTCTTATGAAAAAAGGGAGGCGAGTTGATGGACATCTGAGGAGAAGAGCTACAGCTCCACTCAGCCGCCTCTAAATGCAGACCTTGCAGGAGGGCGACATGAGCCGGTGTTCATGGCCAACTAGCCTGATGTGGAAGAATCAGGTGGTGCCTAGGCTGAGTTAGCTGTATCAGATCACACAGCAAAGTAGGTATGGGTGTGAAGTAATCTAGCCATTCAAACTGGGACAATGCTCAACAGTGCCATGAAGGGAAGGGTTAAATCTAGCAAACAGTGTATTGTGAAACCAATCAGAAGAGCATGGAGTTCCCCGTTATTATAGCCACTGTTAATATCACGCTCAGTCTGTCCATCTGCGTCATAGGAAGAGTCACTCTGGTCATATACAACCCCCTGTCCCTGGGCCCAGCTTCAGATCTCTAAACCTACCTCACACGATCATGTGTCTCGGGCATGAGTTGTCCATCGAGCAAGCTCAGCTTTGTAACCTAGTATTCAATATTAGAAAAGTTGGAATTAAATAAACGACGAAGCAAATCCATTTTATATCATTAGTATTCCTTGATCGGGCTTTTAAAATGTGTATATTTGGTATTTTCATAGCAGACACGTTAGAGACACTAATTAGACAGATATGTTTCTGACTCTAATTCAAATGTAAAATTGATTTTAGACTTGTAATCTTAAATTGAAAGGTGTAAAAATTTTGACTTGAAATTCTCTTCATTTAAAACTGTATTAGCTTTGCTACAGTTGAATGAATTTAGAGTTACAAGCATGTAAACTCCATGAGGGTAAGGGACATCTTCTGTCTTATTCATTGTTGCCCTTTGCTCTGTTTTGTTCAGAGATACGTCCCCAGTGGCTAGCAATGGTTGGCAGATATTTGGTGACTACTGAAGGCCCAATGGAGTGCTGGGGAAAATCTGGGTTGAAGCCTTCCTAGTCAGGTATATTAACTACTTTTTAAAAATCAAGTGTGACAAGTATATGACATCAAAGACACAAGCCACAAAAGAAAAAAACAGAAAACACTGACTTACTGAAATGTTTAAGATGTGTGCCTCAAAAGACACCGTTGACAGAGAAAGACAACCCATGGAATGGGAGAAAATATTTACAAATCATGTCTCTGATAAGGGATTGATATCCAGAATACATAGAGAACTCCTAAATCTCAACAACAAGAAAAACAAACAAACAACTAGATTCAAAAATGGACAAATGACTTGAACAGAGAGTTCTGCTCTCTGGATATGGAAGAACATATCCAAATGGCCGAGAAGCGCGTGAAAAGATGCTCAGCATAGGAACCATTAGAGAAACGCCAATCAAAACTACAATGAGATACCAACTTACACCCATTAGGATGGCTACTATCAGAAAACGAAAACAAAACAACAAATGTTGGCAATTACGCAGAGAAACTGGAACCCTTGCGTACTGTGGAAACAGTCTGGCAATTCCTCAAAAACTTAAATCTAGAATTCCCATATGATCCAGCAACTCTACTTCTAACGATATCTGATCGAGGTGAAAGCAGGGACTCGAAGAGATATTTGGACCACCTCCATGTTCACAGCAACATTATTTGCAATAGTTAAAACATGAGCACGACCAAGTACCCATCGAGAGATGAATGGAGAGGCAAAATGCAATATATACATATAATGGAATCTATTCAGCCTTCTAAAGAAACCAGGCACAGGAGCTCATGCCTATAATCCCAGCTCTTTGGGAGGCTGAGGCGGGCGGATCACCTGAGGTCGGGAGTTCAAGACCAATCTGACCAACATGAAGAAACCCTGTCTCTACTAAAAATCCAAAAATTAGCTGGGTGTGGTGGCACATGCCTGTAATCCCAGCTACTCCGGAGGCTGAGGCAGGAGAATCGCTTGAACCCAGGAGTAGGAGGAAGGGATAAACTTTGGGAACAGAATGCTAAGTGAAAGAAGTCAGTCACACAAAGAAAAATTCTGTATAATTCTACTTATATAAAGTACCTAGAATAGTCAAAATCATAATAACAGAAATAAAAATGGTGATTGCCAGGGGCTGGAGGAAAAGTGAAAAGAAGAGTTACTGTTTACTGGTAGAAAGTTTCCATTTTACAAAAGCAAAAGAATTATGGAGATAGATAGTGCTAATGGATGCATGATGTTATGTATGTATTTAACTTAACTGAACTATACACTTAAAAATGGTTATGATGGCAAATTTTATGTTACATGTATTTTGCCTCAATAAAAAATAGTAACAAATTTTAAAAATTAAATAGACCAAATTTATAGATTCAATTTAAATGTTTAAGGGAATGTATTTAAAGGCCTTTCTCAGTAGGACTCATTGTTAAGTAAAGGGGATTTAGTCTTCCATTTGAGTTGATCAAATGTTTTTCAAAGGCCTCAAGAGGTATGGTTTTTATTTTTTTACTTAAAAATACAAAATTTACATATAGAATAAATTGAATCTAAAACCTCAAGGAAATTTTGATTTTTCAATTTGCAACTCTAGTAAAGGAAAACTTGAAGTTTGAATTTTTGAACTTGTATCTCTAGTATGCGGAACATTAATTAAAGACCTAAACATCTGAACACAATCTTTCCCGTGGGTTGGAATCAACTTCTTTCAAACTCCTGTTAATGTTGTTATTCTGACCTCCTCCCATGGATCACAAATGTTCTTAACAGTACCTAGAATGGTGAATCCTTTCCAGAAAATTTCCAATTTTGGAATCGTGATCTATGGTAGCTACAGCCTTATGAAACATATTTCTTAAATAATAAGACTTGAAAGTAAAAATTACTCCTTAATCCATGGGCTACTGCAAAGTGAATGTTGTATCAGGCATAAAAACAGCATTAATTTCCCTGTAAATCTCCATCAGAGCTCTTTTTGACCACTGTCACTGAAGTATATTGTCAATAAGCAGTAATACTTCGAAAGAAATCTTTTTTTCTGAGCAGTAGGTCTCAACAGTAGGCTTAAAATATTTAGTAAAACATGTTGTAGCCAGATGTGATGACATCCAGGGTTTGTTGTTCCATTTATAGAGCATAAGCAGAGTAGATTCAGCATGATTCTTAAGGGTCCTAAGTGTTCTGGTATAGTAACTGAGCATCAGCTTCAACTTAAAGTTACCAGCTGCATTAGCCTAGTAAGAGAGTTAGCCTGTCCTTTGACGATTGCATCACTGAAGGCAGAGACTGACATCTTCTCTCTACCTATGAAAGTCCTAGATGGCATCTATTTCCAGAATAAGACTGTTCTGTCTACATTGAAAATCCATTGTTTAGTATAGTCACCTTCATCAATGATCTGAGCTAGATCTTCTAGATAACTTCCTGCAGCTTCTCCATCAGCACTCCTGCTTCACCTTGTGCTTATATGTTAGAGAGACAGCTCCTTTTCTTAAACCTCATGAACCAACCTCTGCTAGCTTCAGACTTTTCTTTTGCAGCTTCCTCATTTCTCTCTGCCTTCATAGAATTGAAGCTAGTTAGGGCCTTGATCTGGATTAGGCTGTGGCTCAAGGGAAGGTTGCAGCTGGCTTGATCTTCTGTTCAGACCGCTCAATCTTTCTCCATAACAGCGATAAGTCTGTTTTGCTTTCTTATCACTCGTGTGTTCACTGGATTAGCACTTCTAATTTCCTTCAAGAACTTTTCGTGGCATTCATAACTTGGCTGACTTTGGCACAAGAGACCTAGCTTTTGGTCTGTCTCAGCTTTGGACATGCCTTCCTCACAAAGCCTAATCATGTCTAGCTTTTGATTTAAAGTAAGAGACATGCAACACTTCCTTTCCTTCAACATGTAGAGGCCATTACAGGGTTATGAACTGACCTAGTTCCAATATTGTTGTGTCTCAGGAGATAGGGGGGCCAGAGCAGAGGGAGAGGGACAGGAGAAGGGCCAGTCATTGGAACAGTCAGATCACACACAACACTTATGGCTCAAGTTTGCCATCTTATATGGGCACACTTTGTGGAGCCCCAAAACAATTAGAATAAGCATCAAAGGTCAATGATTACAGATGACCATAACACACGTAACAAAAATGAACAAGTTTGAACTATTGAGAGAATTACCACAATGTGACACAGAGATGTAATGGGAACACACACTGTTGGAAAAATGGTGCCAGTAGCCTCACTCACCACAGTTTGTCGCCACAAAACTTCAATTTGTAAAAAATACACTATCTGTGAAGTGGAATAAAGCAAAGAGCAATGAAACAAGGCATGCCCATAAACACACTTTTCTTACTAATGTAGCTAACAGACTCGCCACTGCCAAATCCACTCAGGACGTTGGTCCTTACTTGGTCTCCTGCTTGCTACTGTTGCCTGCTTTCTCCCCTTTAAACTCTTTCCTACCTGTTATTTTCATTGCCACTTTCTGCAGGCGCTCCTCCTTATCCATGGCACCTCTGCCCACTCAGTACTTGGTGTTCTCTGGATTCCACCCAATCACCTTTCTTGGCATTCAGAATTTCATCAGCTGAGTTCCTTCCACAACATCCACTGCTTTATTTTAGTTCTTGCAATGATTTCCAAATACCTCTCACCAACCCAGTTCTGTCCTCTGGAGCTCCAAATCCTTACTTCCTACTGTCAACTGAATATCTTCTGAATGCTCTACCGACAACCAAACTCAAGCTGCTCATTACACAAAATGTATCATCTTTACGCCCACTCTCCCAACCTCTGGGGTCTTAGCATACATTTCCAGTCATGGCAAATGGGAGTCCCACTATCTAGTAACCCAGGGCAAGAACCTGGGCGTGATTCTCAACCACTCCTCTCACTGCTGTGCCCCCGTTCAGCCCACACACACCACTACACACAGTCCACTGCCATATTGTGTTTCTACGGCCTTTCTATCTCCTGAAGGCCCGAGTCAAGGCACTGGGGAAGGAGAGGGAGGGCAGGAACAGAAAAATCAGTGTCACCTGTCAAAGATACAGAAAATGTGACATTAAACAATCCAATGAAATCAGACCATGCTACAAATTTAAATATTAAATATTACAATAAGATATATGGCAAAATATGCATCATCATATCCCTAATATATTTGTTAAAATGCTTACTTCAGAATAAGCTTTTCAATGAACAAATGGAATGTGACGACAGCAATTTGTTTCAATATTAAATAGTTTAAGGCAAAACTCAGACTGCATAATAATATGATTTATATGTTTCGCTTTTTATGTTGACTTGCCTGGTGAAGCCCCAATGTCAACGCAGCTGGAGATCATAGAAAATATTTAATCATCTTTCCTGATAAGGCTGGACACTGGCAATGAGCCCGCTGACTTCTGTTCAATAAATCATGGCACCTGAAACGAACCTCAGGCTCTGTTTTCATCCCGCATCTGTGGTGTATCTAGTAATACCTGCTGCCATCTTCTTTGGGAAAACATCTGTGACGCTCTCTGGTCAAGCTTTCAAGCCTCTCCTCAAAATGGCTAAAATATTTTCAGCAAAATCAGCAGAGTTCAGAATAAAGTTGCTCATTTAACTAAAGGAAACTAGCTGACCATGGCCTCCGTGTCCAGCTCCACAGGGCAGCTTTGCAGTCCGCTTTTGAAAGCCATCTCATACTGAAACACTGTCTTTGCAAATTAGCATGTGCAGCAGCTACATGTGCGCATCTAAAGAACCTAAGGTTATACCCATAAGACTTGAAGTGAGCAAAGCTAGCACCAAAATACGATGGGCTACAGAGCAGCCAGAAGCACCCAGGCATGCTCTCACGGGGAAGAGGCTTCCTCTAGAAAGACCTAATGTGTCTCTGAAACCCAAACAGACAAAGAGCTTCCTCACATGAAAACCGAGAAGCTTTGGAATGAAACAATAGTTGATTTGAGTCACCAAACCTCTATAGGTTGAGGAAAAAGAGTAGGAATTTAGTTGCCTGACTGACATGACTGACAATGTTAACAGTTCATGAAGTGAGTCTTATTTTATTTTATTTGACACAGAGTTTGGCTCTTGTTGCCCAGGCTGGAGTGCAATAGCGCAATCTCAGCTCACTGCAACCTCCACCTCCCGGGTTCAAGGGATTCTCCTGCCTCAGCCTCCTGAGTAGCTGGGATTACAGGCATGTGCCACCATACCTGGATAATTTTGTATTTTTAGTAGAGAAGGGGTTTCTCCATGTTGGTCAGGCTGGTCTCGAACCGCTGACCTCAAGTGATCTGCTCACCTTGGCCTCCCAAAGTGCTGGGATTATAGGCGTGAGCCACCACGCCCAGTGAAGTGAGTCTTTAGATTTTCCCCGTGCATCTCAGGCTTGCCCCAGGGAAACCACAGTGGGTAACATTTGGTTCCACTGCCAAGCTGCAATAGGCAGAGCAAGTCCTCTACTGAACTGCCCGACTCACCACAACGTCTTTGTGAACTTCTTCATGCAGCTCATATTTGACTTAACCCCCAAATCACAATATTAGTGGGTTCCTCAGATTACAGTGACTAGTACTGACATCCCTGTATTCAAAAAAGGTCAGCAAAAGTATAACTCTGGACTCTTTTTTTTTTTTGAGACGGAGTTTCGCTCTTGTTACCCAGGCTGGAGTGCAATGGCACAATCTCGGCTCACCGCAACCTCTGCCTCCTGGGTTCAGGCAATTCTCCTGCCTCAGCCTCCTGAGTAGGTGGGATTACAGGCACGCGCCACCATGCCCAGCTAATTTTTTGTATTTTTAGTAGAGACGGGGTTTCACCATGTTGACCAGGATGGTCTCGATCTCTTGACCTCGTGATCCACCCGCCTCGGCCTCCCAAAGTGCTGGGATTACAGGATTGAGCCACCACGCCCGGCCCAACTCTGGACTTTTATAAAGTAAAATGCATACCTGCTCTTTCCATCGAACACCTCCGTAAAGTGTTTTGTCACAGATAATCAGTGGATTGTTTTGTGAAGTAGAAAAACTCTCCGAGATTACTCCCCAACTTGTCACAAAATCATATAGATCAGATGGGCTGTAAATCACTTAATGAATGCATGTAGACTGCAGTAGGAAGAAATATACTAAATGGAAAAGATGGGGTTGGGTGATGGCTCATGCCTATAATCCCAGCATTTTGGGAGGACAAGATGGGAGGATCGCTTGCCCACGAGCTTGAGAACAGCCTGGGCAACATAACAAGATTCCGCCTCTACAAAAAATAAAAAAAAAATTAGTCAGGTAGGGTGGGGTGCACCTGTAGTCTCAGCTACTTGGGACGCTGCGGCAGGAGACCTGCTTGAGCCTGGGAGATGGAGGCTGCAGTGAGCCATGACTACACTACTATGCTCTAATCTGGGCCACAGAGTGAGACTTTGTTTCTATAAAAAGAAAAAGGCTACACAAAGCCACACAGAATGGCTTGCACCTGATGACACTCCCACACATTTTTCTGTAACTCACTGCACCAGACACATTCACCCAGCACTGGTCCTGCTATCGGTTTTTCAGACTTCATTTATTTTATTTTATTTTATTTTTTGAGATGGAGTTTCGCTCTTGTTCCCCAGGCTGGAGTGCAATGGCGTGATCTCGGCTCACCGCAACCTCCGCCTCCTGGGTTCAGGCAATTCTCATGCCTCAGCCTCCTGAGTAGCTGGGATTATGGGCACACGCCACCGTGCCCAGCTAATTTTTTGTATTTTTAGTAGAGACGGGGTTTCACCATGTTGACCAGGATGGTCTCAATCTCTTGATCTCGTGATCCACCTGCCTCGGCCTCCCAAAGTGCTGGGATTACAAGCGTGAGCCACCGCACCCGGCCCAAGACTTCATTTCTTTTGCACTTCCTACCTAAAAGATCACTATAAATACCCAAGTTCTCGCATTTTCTCCTGCTGCCCCAGTGAATCATCAAGGGCCCTTGTTGCCATGCGCACCACACACCAATGTGTGCCCATTCCTCAGCAAGCTCATTTCTAATTACAGGCCTTGCTTGGGAGCTGCCCTGTTGCTGGAAGCTGGCTAGTGCCCCCTTGGTCTCCTGGAAACTCTCATGTACCCTGCTTGCAGGATTCAAACCAAGGTCAGTTCTCTGAAAGACTTTCCATCTTCTCCTTGTCTTTGCCCTTGAATATCCCTGCAGATTTGGTGCCCTTTCTATTACCATGCTGACCTCATTGTGTTAATAATACAGCAGGCACTGTGGCCTACGCCTGTAATCCCAGCACTTAGGGAGGCCAAGGCGGTGGATCGCCTGAGGTAGGAGAATTGCTCGAAGCCAGGAGGTGGAGGTTACAGCAAGCTGAGATTGCGCCACTGTACTCCAGCCTGGGCAGCAAGAATGAGACTCCATCTCGAAATAATAATAATCAAATAATAATAATACAGCATAATGCCCTACAAAAATGTCTGCCTGTTTCCCCAGCTGTGTGTGAAGAGCATTGGCTGCCTGGTTCATCTAACAGATGTTCATTGAGCACTTGCTATGTGCTAATAATGGTTCTAGGTACTGGGATCCAAAAATTCCAAAATAAAACAATAAAATAGCAACAAAACAAAATCTTCCATCACTAAGGAATTTGCCTCCTAAATGGCAGGAGACAACCATGAACACATAAATTCGTAAATCGTGTAGAATGTAAAATAGGGATGAACGGAAGAAAATAATGCAGGAGAGGAAGACATTTGCAATGGAAAACAGGGTGGCCAGGGACGGCTTCACTTTATAACCATTTTATGCCCAGCGCCTTTCAAAAAATAGGCCCTCGATAAAGTGTGCCACGATGTGCTCATTTTTTGAGGTGGAGTTTCACTCATGCTGCCCAGGCTGGAGTGCTGTGGTGTGAGGTGAGCACACCTCAAGCCATTCTCCTGCCTCAGCCTCCCAAGTACCTGGGATTACAGGCATGTGCCACCACGCCCGGCTAATTTTGTATTTTCAGTAGAGATGGGATTTCTCCATGTTGGCCAGGCTGGTCTTGAACTCTGACCTCAGGTGATCTGCCCTCCTTAGCCTCCCAAAGTGCAGGGATTCCAGGTGTGAGCGACCTGCCCGGCCCGCATTCCAGTCCACGACTGTGCTCTTCTGTCTCACTGCATTGCCTCCGTGATGCCTGCTGTGAGCAGTCACTGGATTTAGTGTTTTCTTCTTAGTCGTTGTTTGTGTCAACATAAATCTTTGTGTTGCTAGAATATCTCCCAAGTTTTTAGGATGTCTTATTAAAAAGTTTTTATGAACATACGTGCACACAAGATAGAGTACAAACGTATTCAGATACTCAAATGACTTCCCCGCAGCCCACTCAGACCAATGGCACAAGAGACTGAGAGAGTTAAATCCACACACCTCCTTCACACTAATCAATCTTGAAAGTTTTCTTTTCTCAATTCTATTTGCAGGTCACCACAGAGCTGCTTCCCAAGCCAGTGAAAAGCCATACCATGACACAGATGGAGTTTAAAGGATGGATTCTTATTCCAACATGTGGCTTCCTGTAATTTAAGGGAACGTTGTACAGGAGCAATTAAAATCATAAATCAAAAAAGGGAGCAAAGCTCAAATAGCTTCCTGCTTTATCAAATTTCAATAATTGTAAAAAAAAAAAGGCCCCACATGTTTAAATCCTGGACTCCATTAAGAATAACTTCTGTCACTCCAGCAAATCACAGGACTTACATATGATATCATTTAATAACTACTAATAGCATTTCTGATGCTAATATGGAATAGAAATACAGAGATGCTATTATTTAATAATTTCTGCTAAGTTCATTTGAAAGATTTCTTTAAATTTTGTTTCAATATTTAGCAGTTAAGTAACTAGGCTTATGGGTAATAATCTTAAATCTTTGTATTATTTTGTATATAATATTTTAAAGACGCTGTTTTGGGCAAGGTTAGCTATAATCTAACAGTACTCCACGGTAGCTCCCATTAGTTATCATTCATAGGATGATGGCTTTTCGTTTATTTTTATTTTTTATTTTTTAGAGACAGGGTCTCACTCTGTTGCCCACGCTGCAGTGTAGTGGCCTGATCACGGCTCACTGCAGCATTGACCTCTGGGCTCAAGCGATCCTCCTGCCTCAGCCTCCTGAGTAGCTGGGAATACAGGTGCACGCCCTAGGCCTGGCTAATTTTTATATTTTTAGTAGAGATGGGGTTTCACCATGGTAACCAGGCTGGTCTCAAACTCCTGGGCTCAAGGGATTCCCCTGACTCAGTCTTCCAAAACCAACTGGGATGGTTTTTAAAATACGAAGGGTGCTGCGAAGTACACTAGAACCAAATGCTTAGACCAGTCCCCTCCTGGGCAAACAGGGACATAGGGGCACTCTACTTTTAGGAAGAGGAGGCTAGTTTTTTGTTTAAAGCTTCAGTTTTGCTTTATAAGAGGAACAAATAAATCTAAGTGGGGAAACAAGAAAAATCAGGTGCAGGATCAGATACTTTTAGTGTGAACTACTAATGTCCTCAGATGTCTCCACCTGCTCTTCTCTCACTCCTGACTGGAAGGGTAAAGACTCAGGATCTGCTGCCAATGTTTCCAGGAACAAAAGCAGGAAGTCCAGCATCACCTGCGTTACCCAGACTTCTCCTCTCACAGGGAATGAGGAAGGACAGCTCTGAAGAGACTGCGGGCTTCGTCCAGTCCACCAAGCTAAGATACCAGCAGCCAAGGGAAGGGACGAGGGCCAGCACTTCCTGAGGAACACACTTCAGAACACAGATGAGACTGTTAGGTCGGCTAACAGTACACACCAGTCCCAGCCTACTGCGGGGTTCCCACACGATCACTTCTGTACTGCCGGGGAAACTGTCCCTTACCTGTAGCTGTGGTGTCTCAGTAGAAAGGAGGGAAAAATACCCCAGAAATGGGATAAGGCCTGACCAGAATTCGAAGCCGTGAGAAAGAGCCAGAAGGCAATATACACTGAACCCAGGGTTTAGCCTTTTATCCCTCACCCCTCTTCCACCCTTTCCTCCCAAGTCCCCAAAGTCCACTGTGTCATTCTTATGCCTTTGCATCCTCGTAGCTTAGCTCCCACTCAGGACAGAGAACATAACGACATTTGGTTTTCCATTCCTGAGTTACTTCACTTAGAATAACAGTCTCTAGTCTCGTCCAGGTTGCTGCGAATGCCATTACTTCATTCCTCCTTATGTCTGAGTAGTATTCCATCATACACATGTATATATCACAGTTTCTTTATCCACTTGTTGATTGATGGGCATTTGGGCTGGTTCCATATTTTTGCAATTGCAAACTGTGAGTACACAGACCAGTTCTGACAGGTGGTTAACCCTAGACAGCTCAAAGAGTTGTGCTGTTGGATTATTATTTTTTTACAGAGTATTTTTTTTTCAGAGACAGGGTTTTGCTCTGTTGCCCAGGGTGGAGTGCAGTGGTGGGCTCATGGCTCATCACAGCCTTGACTACCTGGGCTCAAGCAATCCTCCCACCTCAGCCTCCCAAGTAGCTGGGACTACAGGTGTGCACCACCATGCCCAGCCAATTGTTTGCATTATTTCTGTAGAGATGGGGTCTCCCTATGTTACTCAGGCTGATCTCAAACTCCTGGCCTTAAGCGATGCTTCCACCTTCACCGCCCAAAATGCTGGGATTACTGGCATGAGCCACTGCAACCGGCCTTATTGAATAACTTAAGCTCTCTCTTTCTCTCTGATTCCATCTCTGCCTCTCTTCACACTCTTTCAATGATTCCCCTTCCAAGCATTCTTAACTTTTATAAAATTGAAAAGGAATCACTATCTCCACCATTCTCCCAAACCGTACAAAAACCTTAGGCCGGTTCCACTCTGAGCACAGACACTGGCTCACGGGTTAGAAGTGTTCAGTGTTTTACTCCCTCCCTTCTGCCCTCCTTCCATCAGCCCTCCCTCCCTTCTTTCCTCCCTCCCTCCCTCTCTTCCCTATCCCTCTTTCTTCTGCTGCTGTTTTGAATAGTGGAACCTTGCTGAGTTTCCCAGTTTACCGGTTTCCTTGTCCAGGACAAGCTGGCCAGTTCCCCCAGGTCTGAGCTGCCAGCTCAGCGGTACCAGAAGGTGGATGGAGCTAGATGTGTAGTTTATTACACCGAAGAGCTAAGAAATACTACGTAATATTTCACCTAGAATTTTTTTTTCAAATCTAGAAGCTTCTCAGGATGTCCAGTCTGCCATATTGCAGGAAATAGGAGCAAGCAGCTCGCTTTTGCTTTTATGGTCTCTTAACGGCAGGGATGCCTTAACAATCCATCGTGAAATCTCTTTTCATCCAAGAATCAAAAACAGCGAGTATTCCCACCAAGAGAACAGAGGTTCCCAGCCATCCCTGAATCTCCTCTCTCTCTCCATATAGATCTATATGGAAAGGGGATGGGCGTAGAGAGAGCGGAGGTGGCCCGGAGTGCCTGGCCTCAGACTCAGGCCTGAGGTGCCCCAGGAAACCCATTCACGTCCCTGGCCAGAGGGTTGGGCCCTCTGACTCTAAGTCGCTGCGGGAGAAGGCAAGGCCCCCCTCATGGAGGCTCAGGTCCATCAGACTTTGCTAACTTCAAGCTTTTGTTTTGACTGCCTGTTTGTTGAAGGTGACTGTACAGGTTTCCAAGGGCTGCTGTAACAAAGCACCAGGCTGGGTGGCTCACACAGCAGAAACGGTCTCACGGTTCCCGAGCCCAGAAGGCTGTGATCAAGGTGAACCGCGCCGCTGCCTCGCCGGGGGTGTGGGAAGAGCCCGCCCGTGCCCTGCCCCGGCCTCCGGGGCACGCTGGTGACCTCTGGCCCTCCTTGCTTCCTGCATGACTGCCCCTGTCGGTGCATTCTCCCTGTGTGCCTGTGTCCCAGTTTCCCCTTTTCATAAGGACACCGGTCATGTTGGATGACAGCCCGCCCTACTCCAGTACGAACTGGTCTCAACTAATTACATGGCCTACTACCCTATGTCCAAGTAAGGTCATATTTGGAGCTACTGGTGGTTAGGACTTCAGCATATGAATCTGTGAGGGGTGCAGTTCAACCCCGATCGGCGTTGTTGAGGACAAACCTTTAACTCCCTCCGACTCATAAATCAAAGCTGAATTCATTAAGAAAAAAAAAATAAACCAAGCAAAAGAGGGCCCAATAATGCATCGAGAACATCTTTGGCAGTTCATCAAAGCACAACTTCCCTTTCGGGTAACTCCGTGTTTCTCTGACGGGAAGAAGCCAACTTGCCTTCTGTGCTCCGGAGAAAGGCAGCGTTTGCCCCCTTCCCCAGCACAGAGCCAAATCAGCCCAAGGAACAAGCGGTAAGTCAGCACAATCGCGGGTCTGAGCACCGTCCAAAAGAATGAAGTGGGGGAAAGGGGTGAGGAAAAGTCAGTTGCACCTGAGATGTTTCATGCTCATTAACAGGAGCAAGAGTCTGTCTCATTCCAGTGCAGACTGTGCCAACCTCTGGCTTCTGCTTTGCCAAGTCCCAAGGCCCAGAAAGAAACAGCAAGTCAGAATAAAAAGTAACCGCGGGACTGGCAAGGAGCAGGCAAGAGAATTAACCCAGGTCCCAATTAGGTGGTGCTGCCTTAGCACCGGCCTCACGTGCAAAGGCCTCCGCCTCCAGCTCCTTCGAGATCAGGAGGAAACAGGACATGGGCTCATGGAACCTGGGATCCAGGTGGCATGCCAGAGAGGCACAGGGTACAGAATGCAGAGGCCGCCGGCCTAGGTAAAATGCACTGGCCACTGACTAGCTGCGTAATCATCCCTGGGCCTCAATTTCCCAGGCTATAAAATGGGGAAAATAACAGAATCCTCAAGGCTGCTGTGAGGCTCGAATAAGTGAATCCGTGTGAACTGCTTAGAACAATGCCTGGTAGAGAGCAAGCACTGTAATGTCAGCTACTATTAGTAATGCTTAGGGGAGGGTCCAAGGGGTTCTTCCTTGGCACTCTGAACCTTCATCCTTTGAAACATGAAGTTGTCTCAGGGGAATGAAAGACAATTGAAGGTCTCCAGTGCTGTATTTTTCTCCTGGTAGGGTAGAAAGATACACATGGGCCTAAGATGTTTGGCTACCATTCTATAGTATTAAACCGAGCATCGTGGCCAGGCGCAGTGGCTCACATCTGTAATCTCAAGACTTTGGGAGGCCGAGGTAGGAGGACCACTGGAGGCTAGAAGCTTGAGACCAACCTAGGCAATAAAGTCGATGCTCTGTCTTTACTGAGAAAACAAAAGCAAATTAGCTGGGCATGGTGGTGTGCACACATAGTCCCAGCTACTCAGGAGGCTGAAGCGGGAGGATGGCTTGAGCCAGGAGTTCCAGGCTGCAGTGAGGCATAATTCCACACTGCATTCCCACCAGGGCAACAGAGCAAGACCCTCTCTCAAAATAAAATAAAATAAGAAAATGTTTAACAGCATTGGCCTCAGAGCAGGGAGGTAAGCCTGGATCTAGCACTTACTGGGTGCATTACCTCGAGTGAAGTCCGAAATCTCTGCTAAGGCTTTATTCACTCCAAGGCAAAATGGGAAAAATAGCTCTGTCCTAATATTGTGTGACGAGTCAGTAAGAGCGTGCATGCAGGGTGCTCAGCAGGGTGTCTGCTAATGAGTGTAAGCGTCCATCTTTAGTAGGAGTATGTCTGATCCTAATGGGGAAAGGCCTCCAGTAGCTCACACAGTGCGTTTCAGACTAGGGGGAATAAAGACTTTCTAAGGAAACATTACCCCATCTCTCCAAATACTATAATCTCTCCAAATCCTGAATCACTACGTTTATGCATAAACTGATGTTGTCTCTGATACAAACGGTTCTCCTCTTAGCTATGAAGTCCCAGTGTAGGGAAGAAGTACATAATTTTTTTTTTTTGAGAGAGAGTCTCACTCTGTTGCCCAGGCTGGAGTGCAATGGCACAATCTTGGCTCACTGCAACCTCCACCTCCAGGTTCAAGAGATTCTCCTGCCTCCCAAGTAGCTAGGACTACAGGCATGCGCCACCAAGCTCAGCTAATTTTTTTTTTTTTTTTTTTTTTTTGCATTTTTAGGAGAGACGGGGTTTCACCATTTTGGTCAGGCTGGTTTCTAACTCCTGACCTCAGATAATCCTCCCGCTTCAGCCTCCTAAAGTGCTGGGATAAGAGGCATGAGCCACCATGGCCAGCTAGAAGAACATAACTTCATGCTACAGTAGCACTGAGTTGATCCACCATGACAAAGGACCTCAACATGGATAGAAACATGGCCTTTAAGAATCTGGCATTGGCCGGGTGTGGTGGCCTGTAATCCCAGCACTTTGGGAGGCCAAGACGGGCGGATCGCCTGATGTTGGAAGTTCAAGACCAGCATGACCAAAATGGAGAAACCCCATCTCTACTAAAAATATAAAATTAGCCAGATGTGGTGGGCCATGCTTGTAATCCCAGCTACTCAGGAGGCTGAGGCAGGAGAATCACTGGAATCCAGGAAGCAGAGGTTGCAGTGATCCAAGATTGCACCATTGCACTCCAGCCTGGGCAACAAGAGCAAAACTCTGCCTCAAAAAAAATAAAGAATCTAGCATTATCCTTTGCATGTAGAAGGTACTGAACGCACATCTGTGGAAGGGAGGGGGAAAGATGGTGGAGACAGTGATCTTTAGGGACTGCTTGCTCTATGTTCAACTAATGAGTCATCCGTGTTTGAGGGATCTGTGGGGATCGCTCCCGTGTGAGGCCCCTAGGAAATGGGCCTCGCCATAAGGTGAGCTTGAGCCCGGATACAGATCCCTGGTTGGGGGAGTCGAGCTGAGGGAAAGCAGGAACCGAGAGAGGGACTATGCTATTCAAAATAATTAACAGACATTACTTTATGGATATGAGGACTTGGGAGGTATTGTGTCCACTTTCAGCTCCTTATGGTTTATTGCCTGATTGTGTTCATTTTGGACCCTTGTTACCTTCATTGTAAAATATTACCTTAAGTATTTACACTTGGTAACTTACTTACCGTAACTTACTGGGTGTAACTGTAACTTACTTACCGTAACTTACTGGGCGTAACTGACTTACTGGGCTTAACTTACGGGGTGTAAGTTAGTGGGCATAACTTGCTTACTGTAACTTAAGTATGCTGATCTGGCGTAAACAACATTAACTTCAGAAGAGTATATAATGGAACATATTGCAAAAATAAAATTGCTGCATGGGCATAGCGCATGTGGCCCTCCAGACCTCGCTCTTTTTCTTTCTCCTTTTTTTCCGGCGCGCGCTCTCTTCCAGGTTTGGGACTCTCTCGCTGGACAAGATTCCCGGGCTCGCATTCAGTTCACAACACGTGTTTGGGGAAAGGCTGATCAAAAAGAAAAGTGGAATTGCAGAGAAACACGCTCAGAAGAAGAAGCCTTGGTCTTTCCGATGCATCTCACCCCACCACTACTTGCCTAACTGCAGTCTGGTTGCCTTTCATTCCGCGCCTGTGCAGTGCTGGAACAGAGTGCCAAGAGCTGCAGACGCGTGGTTATTGCTCTAACGGTAGCCTCTTTCCCCTTTCTCTTGTGTCCCCAAGTGTCCTCAACGAACTCACAGACATGCAGGCAGAATTTCTTCTCAGTCTGTACTACTGAAAAATTCAGGTCGTCCCCTGCTTAGAAGCATCTGATTGTCAAAGCATCTCTTAGGCACAAGACCCGTCTCCAAGGACACCCTTCCTTATCCCCAACCTTTCTGTCATGAACTGTAGTGACCCTGATCTTGCATCTGCCTACAGCATCCAACAACCATCTGAACCTTCACCCTCCGGAGGACCCTTTTTAGAGCCCTCGTGTCCACCCTGTCATTTGGGCCTCCATCTCTGCAGACTCATGGGCTGGGACCAGGAAAGGGTTCCTGCCTCGGCCAGCAGTTTCAGATAACAGGGCAGTGAGATGCATGTTGACGTTGGAACTCTTAAAGTATTTTTCCATGCAAACATTGCTCTAAAGGGGACTAAGGTCCTCCACTGGTTTTGGGCATTTGGCTATTGGTCAGTTATTATCAATGAACTTTAAAAAACAAACAAACAAAAAGCCTGGGTGTGGTGGCTCATGCCTGTAATCCCAGCACTTTAGGACACTGAGGCCGGCAGATTACCTGAGGTCAGGAGTTAGAGACCAGCCTGGCCAACATGGTGAAACCCCGTCTCTACTAAAATAATTTAAAAATAAAAAAAGTAGCCGGGTGTGGTGGCACGCACCTGTAGTCCCAGCTACCTGGTAGGCTGAGGCAGGAGAATCGCTTGAACCTGGGAGGCAGAGGTTGCAGTGAGCCGAGATCACGCCACGGCACTCCAGTCTAGGCAACAACAGAGTGAGACTCTGTCTCAGTAAGTAAATTAATTAAATTAAAAAGAAAAAACATTTTAAAAGAGGAGGTCTTACAAAGCCCATAGTCAGAGCATTAAACACCAATGTATTTAAGGAGCAGGACCTTGGATGAATGGACTATCAGAGGAGGGAGATAAAGAAATTCTACTCATCCATCGGCTAGACGTCCACATTGCTGAGCTTCCAGAAGCTGAGGCGTTTCTCTCACTTCCTTAGCACCACTAACAAAACAAACACAAGGCAGCCAGGACCCCGCACAGCTTCCACAGGTGGAGGGTCCTCATCTGTCTCGCTGCGCAGAACCAGAATCACTATCACTCAAACATGGCAAGGAGGCCGCAGGCAGAAGGCCGTGACCACACAACACAGGCCTTTGGACATCGGAGTGTTTCCCAAGTCACAGAAGAGCTGTTCCCATCTCAGACTCATCAGCGACACGTCCTCTGCCTCTCTGTTGCTCTCTCTCTATTTTTTCTGAAAACACTTGTCTTTCTTGGACCAGCCAAAGCCAATGGCAGAGAGAAACGGTAAAACAAGTACACGCCAACTACACACACTGTGAAAGGTGAAGGAAAAGGAGTTTCTCCAAATTCCGAAAGGCGGGTGGGGGGTAGCGGGCGACTTAAGCCAGTCACGAGGTACGTCTGCGGCCCAGTGAGGACATGGGTTTTTACTATGCCCTGGAAGTCAGTCTGACCTAGAGAGAGCAAGCCTTAAACTAGTTTCAGCCTCATGCGCCTCTGCGCTGCTAGGATTGGGACGCATGGCGCCGAGGCCGCGACACCCAAGCACACAGCTGTACGGGGCTGCTTTGTTTTCTTCTATTCTCCCGGCCGGCTCATTCACCAGGGTTTACTTTCCTGACTGCTGCTCTCAGGAGAATCCTGCTTCTGGATTCTCACTCCCAGGACCCCACTCTCCCTCACGTTTCTCTAAGGCAGTCACTGTTTGTGGTTTCAGCCAGCTTGACAAACTTGTAGCTTTCTCATCACAACGGACAAGTGACGTGGACATTTCTGTTTTGTACCCTATAATCTACAACACAAAATGTTGTGCCAACCTAAGCGTATGAACGGGATGGGAGAGTCATTGGAAACTTGCCCGTGGCTTCCATCAGTAAAGAAATGTAGGAGAAGCTGAAGAAATGAGAAACACCCTCATAAAAGGCTCCTACGAAAGGATCAACCACCTCCCCTAAAATGCTTTGCTGGAACAGACTTTGTAGTGAATAGGACATGTATCTAACCATAAAACATTTTTTCTTCTTCTTCTTTTTTTTTTTTTGAGATGGAGTTTCGCTCATGTCACCCAGGCTGGAGTGCAATGGCGTGATCTCGGCTCACCGCAACCTCCACCTCCTGGGTTCAGGCAATTCTCCTGCCTCAGCCTCCTGAGTAGCTTGGATTACAGGCACGAGCCACCATGCCCAGCTCATTTTTTGTATTTTTAGTAGAGTCGGGGTTTCACCATGTTGACCAGGATGGTCTCGATCTCTTGACCTCGTGATCCACCCGCCTCGGCCTCCCAAAGTGCTGGGATTACAGGCGTGAGCCACCGTGCCTGGCCCTTTTCTTCTTTTTAAAATAGAGACAAGCTCTCACCATGTTGCCCAGGCTAGTCACCAACTCCCAAGCTCAAGCGATCCACCTGCCTCAGCTTCCCAAAACAATAAAATATTTTTGATCTCATGCTACTGGACTCTAGGAGCTCAAAGTATTCACATTTGCACACACACACACACAATCAGAGACAACCAGCAAAGATGACCCAGGCTTTCTCCTTTTCTGTGGTGACAAGTTTCTTTAATATACTGATACTCGAATGACTTAAAGGGATATGAAAAGAACAGCTGCAGTACCTTGGAAAAGCATCATATTAAAATTAACTAGTTTGGGGCTGGGCACAGTGGCTCATGCCTGTAATCCCAGAACTTTGGGAGGCCGAGGTGGGCTGATCACCTGAGGTCAGAAGTTCAAGACCAGCCTGGCCAACATGGTGAAACCACATCTTTACTAAAAATACAAAAAATTAGCCGGGTGTGGTGGCGGGCGCCTGTAATTCCCAGCTATGCATGAGGCTGTGACAGGGAGAATCGCTTGAACACAGAGATGGAGGTTGCAGTGAGATGAGATCGTACACACTCCAGCCCGGGGGACAGAGTGAGACTCAATCTCACAAAAAAATAAAATAAAATTGACTAGTTTTGGTGGGAAAGATAATTAAAACACTCCAAAACTAAGCTACTATCTGGTAAATTCCTCATTAATTGTGAAGTCATGTCACGTTTCATCAGTGATATTGAAGGATGCCATCACAGCACCTCCCTTATTCCCTTCACCTAAAACACCCACCATTCTTAACAGTTTGTTTCCCCTTAGAAAGAGAAAACATATTTGAAAATTAAATGACTATATAATATTTATAACAAGTCAAACAGAACAACTATGGGATATTTAATAACATTATGGAATTACTGCTAATTTGCCTATGTTAGCAATAATAATGTGGTTATTTTTCAAGGGTCTTTATCTTTTAGAGATGAATGCTGAAATATTTATGGATGAATCAATATGATGTCTAGGTTTGCTTCAAAATAATTGGGGGGAGGAGGGAGCAGATAGGGATATAAATGAAACGTAATGACCCACAAGTTGAAAATTGCTGAAGTCCGATATTGGGTTTGTTTTTCTATTCTCCTACTTTTGTGTATTTTAGAAATTGTACATGATAAAAAGAAAAAAAAAACAAGTTATATAAAATGGTCTAAATTTTAAATCTCCAACAATAACTTTATCATTTCTTGGCAATTTTTCCACCGAGTCTGGACAGAGGTAAAGAATATCACTAAATCCTCTTCAGAAGGAGCCTACCAAAAACACTGGGGCAAGAGGTAGGAAACTGCTCTTCTCGCCCTAGCTTTGCCACTGCCTAGCTTTGTGACCTTAAGCCTGTCTCTTAAACTCTGTGGGCTTCATTGCTTCATTTATATAAAACCAGTACATTGGACCAGAAGCATTCTAAGGTCTCTTCCAGCTAGAAGATTCAGTGAAATATGAGGCCCACTTAAAAGGAAGCAGCAGAAGAGCGACCCGGGCAGAGTAAATCCTAACAGCTGCTACAACTCTACAGTGCATTTGGTCAACTACAGAAACCAATCGTTCAACCTAAATGTTGGAGAAAGATATTTATCTGACATTGACCAAAAGCGTGGCTTTGTTCCACTTTATGCAGCCCAAGGCTTACTCAAAACTGGGATACAATGAAGTGAGAGAAGTCAATTGAATTCGGTTTCACTGAACTCTCGTAATATCCCCGATTAACCGACCCACCGGGAAAGGAGAACAAGTTTTATGTCTGGGAAGTGCCCTGTTTTCTCTTTTATAATTGCTTTAAAAAGTGGGAACCTAGCACTTAGGAACCCATAAAGATCAATGTGTTCTCGGAGTAAAGAGCCAATCAACAGAAAATTCCACCTAGAGAAAAACAGGGAAGGGTCTAACTGGGATGAAGGAAATGGCATTTTATCTCAGGGATTCAGTTTCCCAAATTCCTGGGAGTCCTTGTAAAAAAGAGAACAGGCTGGAATCTGTTTTCGGACAAACTTTTTCACTGCAATCTTCCAGAACAGTGATCTGGGTATCAGTGTACAGTAGACTGAAGTCATAGTATCTGACTTACTCATACTCCTCACACAGCTCTGTGGGCCACAGTGCATATTTCAGAGTCCTGCCTTGGCTGGGGTCCTCATTACATGTAATTAATTCAGTTCTAGGTCAGCTCAAGTTCAAACCAGTCGAAATAAGTTACTTTTAAAGTTGTTGGTTCAAATTAAGTTTCACTTCTAGACTGGAGAATGCCCAAGATCTCTCAATCTATAATAATTCTGTTCACTATCTGTCAGCTTTCAGAAGATACGCAGATGACACTCTCATGCCACAACAGACAGTTAAATCAGATGAAAAATCTCTATGTTGTTACGAAATCGGCTTGAGTGAGGCTAGGATGAGACTCACATAATTCAACACAGAAAAAGTCCTCTTTCTGTGCCTTTCTGCCCAGACATCAGCTTACACAGAGATTTCAATATTTTTACCAGGTTTTTCTATGCCCCTTGGGTAATAATTCATGCTGAATTCCAGTTTTCAGAAGAAATTCCAATTCGTTCTTTCACAACTATATAAAAAGCTTAAAGTGTGAGGCAGTGGTATCCTTTCAGTTCACTGGCCAAGCCTTTTCTTGCTCTCCACTACTGGGCCTCAGCTCTTGATGGTGAGGCTGTATCTCCTTCCTGGACAGTCTCTGAGCTTGTGGGTAACTTCAGCAGCCCTTGGGGAACTCAGAAAAGGGAATTTACTTTAGTCTCACTGAAGGCAGAAAGGCTCTTAAAGAGACCTGCACCACCCAACATAGCTCTGTGGATTCTATTTAGAGAATGTTTTCACGCTCCTTTCCACAGCCAATGAGACAGACGCTAACAGCTGTGCAGAATGGTCTAAATTTCACCTCTCCAGCAATCATGTGCATTTCTTGAACACATTTCCTCTTTAGGGTCTGTAGACAGGTGAAAAAAAAATTCTAGTCAGAAATTAGTTATGAAACCGGCAAAATTATTACCCCACAATGTTCTTTATCTGTCCCAGGTAAAATGCTGAAATTTCACCTTGGTTGTTCAAATTTTCAAATGAGAAGAAAAGAGCCAACAGAGATATTGTCAAGTCCGTCTGCTGTCTCTTTCACAGACTGTTCTGGCTCCATCCTTTTTTCTTCATCTCTCATTTTTTGTTGGTGGTGGTTTTGTTTGTTTGTTTTTTGTGTTGTTGTTGTTTCTTTTTAGATGGAATCTTGCAGGCCGGGCGCGGTGGCTCACGCCTGTAATCCCAGCACTTTGGGAGGCCGAGGCGGGTGGATCACGAGGTCAAGAGATTGAGACCATCCTGGTCAACGTGGTGAAACCCCGTCTCTACTCAAAATACAAAAAATTAGCTGGGCATGGTGGCATGTGCCTGTAATCCCAGCTACTCAGGAGGCTGAGTCAGGAGAATTGCCTGAACCCAGGAGGCAGAGGTTGCGGTGAGCCGAGATCGCACCATTGCACTCCAGCCTGGGTAACAACAGCAAAACTCCGTCTCAAAAAGAAAAAAAGATGGAATCTTGCTCTGTTGCCAGGCTAAAGCGCAGTGATATGATCTTGGCTCACTGCAACCTCCGCCTCCCAGGTTCAAGCAATTTCCCTTCCTCAACCTCCCAAGTAGCTGGGATTACAGGCGCAAGCCACCACGCCCACCTAATTTTTTGTATTTTAGTAGAGACGGGGTTTCACCATGTTTGCCAGGATGGTCTTGATCTCCTGACCTCGTGATCCACCTGCCTCGGCCTCCCAAAGGTCTGGGATTACAGGCATGAGCCACCACGCCCGGCCTCAGCTCTCATTTTATCAGACAGAGGCCCCAAGTTAATTCTAACCTAAACATTTTACTGCCATCTTTCCTTCTAGTCTCCAAACACACGTTTTCTGGACATAGTGAATGTAGATGACAAAATTATCTTTGTCTCTGATCTGGCTGCCACATTCTCTTCTTAAAATTCTAACACTATCTCTCAAGCAATCGCTCCGCAAAATTAGCACCATGTTTCCTCCTCCACAACAGGACTTTTAGCCTGTTTGATCAGGTGGTTAACTGTTGATTGGTTTATGCCTGTATACTTTAGAACCAAATTGTCTGATAACTGAAAAAAGAAGACTTTTAAATCCATCTGCTCCTGTACTCACAGTATATGGATAAAGAAACTCATCAGGGCATGGTGGCTCATGCTTGTAATCCCAGCACTTTGGGAGGCCAAGGTGGGCGGATCACCTGAGGTCAGGAGTTCAAAACCAGCCTGGTGAAACCCTGTCTCTACAGAAAAAAATACAAAAATTAGCTGGGCATGGTGGTGCATGCCTGTAGTCCCAGCTACTTGGGAAGCTGAGGCAGGAGAATTGCTTGAATCCAGGAGGCAGAGGTTGCGGTAAGCCAAGATTGCACAGCTGCTCTCTAGCCTGAGCAACAGAGCGAGACTCCGTCACTAAAAAAAAATTTTTTTAATTAAAAAACAAAAAAACAGAAAGTTAAGGAAACTGAGGCGCCAAATTCCTTTCCTAAGGCTGTAGCTAGTTAGCAGCACAAAATAAACTAGGCTCTAGGTGTCTGGCTTCTGATTCCCACGCAGTGCTTTTGTACCATGTCACACTATCATGTGCCACTAGCCAACCCCCCAATTCTTCTCAAGTACACCTCATCCCTCCTCCCCATGTTTAGCATCCTGCTCCCATACCCCCAAGCCTCGTCTAAACCTGGCCATAGACCTAACAGGTTCCCACTAACCCTTCCCTCAACTCATCGGCAGCAAATCAACTATGCCACTTGAGCCCCCTAAAGCTGGGCTCCAGATTTCTCAAAGAAATTAATAGATGGGGTTGTCCGTGGAGAAATGGTGAAAGGTGCCACACCAAAGCAGGGCAACTGACATCACCAGTGACAGAGGAGATCACGAAGATGCTGCTCACTTAACTCACGGCTACACTGCCTGCCTGATGTTAGGGACCATGGGAAAGGAGAGTCGCTCACTGCATACCACTGCCCAGCCGCCTTCTGAACTCATGCAATGCACAAGCACCGGAGAAACTATTCACTGGAGTTCTGTGGTTTCCTCCAGAGTGATGCCAGCATGAAGCCACTGTGTGCCTCTGGGGAGTTTCTGCTCCGTGAGGACACTGCACAAATACTTCTGTGCTTGATGTACAGGCTGAAAGCAGAAAGGGGTACAAGGGGTGTGTGTAGGGCCCATGGAGGTGAAGAAGAATGAGATGGAGAGACAGAGGGTGGCAGTGGGGGCCGGGAGAGGCCTTGGCAGAGCCTGGCCTGAGCCTGCTGGGGGTTCCTACAGGTAATTTTCACCAACTCCTTCACCCCACACACACGTCTACTCTTCAAACACTAAAATAATAACAAACACAGATAATCTGGGAGAGATTTGTGGCTCCTGATCCTTTACAGAAACAGGCTGTGGGCATGTGAAACTGTCTGGAAGTGCCAAGTCCTTTTGTTACTGCAGCTATTCTGTTTTTAATAACAGACACCATTATGCAGATTTCAACATAGTTTAGAACTAAAAAAAACAATCTAACCTTGAGGAAAGAACAATTCTAGAGTGCAGAACTTTCACCTAGATCTTTGGGGAAAAGAAAAACAAAACAGAAAAACTCCCCCCTTCTGGGCCATCCTTTGTGCTCCTAATCTCAATACAAAGGTTAGGATGAAAAGCATTGGCATTAAAATAGCCTGCAGTTTCTGCTTTGAAGTCTAACGATGACAAGAGCTAAAATCTTTGGCAACTTTTGAGAAGGGAAGAGTCCTTCACAATCCTGTGAAATGTTAAATACCATATTGAAGAGGTTATTACACACAAAAAATTTTCATTAAAGGTGCACAATGAACAGGTTTTTTAAATTCACACTCATTTGGTTTTCTTACAACACCAACGTTGCATGTATGTTCCCAATTTGCTATTGTCTGTAATTCTAATTCCAAATCAAAATCAGGACCCAACCTGCTAGATTAAACCCAGAAAACAACTGTTAAAACAGAATAATTGGTTCTTATGAAGTGACAAATAGTTCTGATTTTGTAGCTGCTCTCACTTTTCCATGGCCAAAACCACCAACGAAAGCCTAAGGAACAGCTGTTTCAAAAAAACAACCAAGAAACGTAACATAACAAATAAACTTGGAGCAGCATTATAAGGCCTGCATTTTCGTTTTGCTTATTCCTGGAAATTATACAAATGGCACCTTGATCAGGCAGGTTCACTGAATCTAAAAACGTCTCCAGCAGGGGCAGGCCATGTGGTGTTCATAAACGACGCTTTCCTCTCTAGCAGCAAGCAGCCTTGGATGGTCCCTCAAGCTTTCTGCAACTCAGTTTCTGTGTCTAAAAACTTCAAGCGATAATTCTTACCTCATGATACTGTTGTCAGGGCTTAATAAGATATATTATGTGAAACTGTGGCATGAGCCAGGCGCAGTGGCTCACACCTGTAATCCCAGCACTTTGGGAGGCCGAGGCGGGTGGATCACAAGGTGAAGAGATCGAGACCATCCTGGTCAACATGGTGAAACCCCGTCTCTACTGAAAATACAAAAAATTAGCTGGGCGTGGTGGTGCGTGCCTGTAATCCCAGCTACTCGGGAGGCTGAGGCAGGAGAATTGCCTGAACCCAGGAGGCGGAGGTTGCGGTGAGCCGAGATCGTGTCATTGTACTCCAGCCTGGGTAACAAGAGCGAAACTCCGTCTCAAAAAAAAATAAAAAAAACAAACTTCAAGCAATAATTCTTACCTCACGATACTGTTGTCAGGGCTTAATAAGATAAATTATGTGAAACTGTGGCATGAGCCGGGCGCAGTGGCTCACACCTGTAATCCCAGCACTTTGAGAGGCCAGGCAGGCGAATTACATGGGGTCAGGAGTTCGAAACCAGCTTAGCCAACATGGTAAGCCCCTCATCTCTACTAAAAGTACAAAAAAAAAGAAATTAGCCAGATGTGGTGGTGGGCACTTGTAGTCCCCGTTATGTAAGAGGCGGAGGCACAAGAATCACTTGAGCTCAGGAGGCGGAGGTTGCAATGAGCCGAGATCACACCACTATACTCTAGCCTGGGAGAGAGAGCGAGACTCCATCTCAAAAGCAACAGCAGCAGCAGTGAAGTATGGCATGAAGTAGGTGCTTACAATTCTCAATAAAGTTAATAACCCTTTATCCTCAACCAGAAACTCGAAGCTCCCATGCCTCCCACTCCGCCCTGCCAAGCATGCCCACAGAGCATGCAGAATGACACTGCAGCAAAGTCACAGTGTGACTTCTCTTCTCCCTTCGGCAAAAGCAATCTTCATATATTCTGACCCATCGATTTTTTTGGTCAATACAGGAACCTGAAAAGCGGATACATGCTAACATACATTTCAGCAGAATCTGTCTGGAAATTCTGGGATCTGGTTAAAACGCGGATCCCGTAGGTCTGGGTGGGGACCTGAGTCTTCATTTCTCTTGAGCTTAAAGGAGATGCTGGAGTGCTGGTCCCCAGACCACACGCTTTGAGGAGCAGGACTTTAGTTCAGGCAAGAATCAAAGACTCACAGAACTTTGAGCTAAAAGAGATTGTTTTTATACCAAAGATGGAAAACTCATCAAATTCTGCCCACGTGTAATTTTTAAGTTTTGGTCCTCATGGTGTTTTTCGAAATTGGGTAAGTTTTACAGATTTATAGCATCAAAAAAAAAAACGAAAAACACGGCATTGTAGTATGGGCCTTTTTTCCTGAAGCCGAGTGGTGGCCCTACAGGGCCCAAAACCAGGACTCAACTTGCTGGAGAAAACCCAGAAAACAACTGTTAAAACGGAGCCACACATTCTCCAAGACCCTCCCCCACACAAAGACTGACTGGCCCGGCCACGTTCAGAGATGCAGGAACTGCTGTAAACAGTTCTAAGTCTAGAAATAGCTTCTCAGTCCGCACCGCAGCGGAGCTCACAGGGCTTCGTGCATGTTTCAAGGAACATCAGAACAGAATCCCCGTTTGGCCCACTTCACTGGCTTCCATGACCTTCCTGGCAACCCCACTCACTCTGCAGACAAGAAGGTGGGAGGGACAGCAGTGAACGACTTGGCACAGGCCACGGGGCTGGGGAGCAGAGAGGCCGGGAGGTGCCGGGTCCCCGGTGGAACAATGAGAACTGCTGACAGCTCAGCAGGCACCCCGAGGGGCTGCCTCCGCACAGGTGGGGCCTCAGCACCTTTCAGACCACTGGCACTGGCAACCCGTCCTCGCCAAGACTAACTACTTTCACCTTTAAAAACTTCCTCTCTGGGGCAGCTCCGCGCCTGGTTATGAATACCACAAACAAGGAATACCAAAAAGCCAACCCGTCACTCACTTACTGTTCAGAGCCAACCCGGGGGTTGTGCCAAAGCTGGCATCTTCCTCGAAGGAATTGAGCCCAGGCCTCCCGAGCCTGCTGCGTGCTCTCTGGAAGGCCACCATGCACAGCCTTCACAGTCCGGGAGGCTTCCAGGAGCCTAGGACCTGGCCAAGTTGGGGGTAATGCATCGGACCGTCTGGGAGTCACCCCTTGAAGTCCAAATGATAGACAACGGTCTCTCAAAGAACTGTGCGTGCCAGAGACAGGGTACAGGTATCGGCAAGACGCAGCGCGTGGGTCATCAAGAGATCTGCACCTCTTGGAGAACTCACGGGGTTCAAGGTGAACATAGGCAAAATGCTCCTGGAAAATTTCTAGCTGACGTGGGGCCTCTGGTCAACAGTATCTGAAGGATTCTTGTGGCCAGGTACAGGGGCTCACATCTATAATCCCAGGGCTTCGGGAGGCTGAGGTGGGAGGATCACTCCTCCCTGGACCTGAGCAACATGGCAAGACTCCATCTTTACAAATAAACTTTTAAAACATTAGCCCAGCATGGTGGCATGGAACTGTGGTCACAGCTCTTCGGGAAGCTGAGACGGGAGGATCGCCTGAGCCTGGGAGGTCAAGGCTGCACTGAGCCCCCATCATGCCACTTTACTCCAGCCTGTCTCCAATAATAATAAAAATAGCAGTAATAGTGCTCATGTGAGACTAAAACAAGCAGAACTCACCCTCAAGACACGGGTCTCAAGTGCTCGCTCCTCTTCATCCTTCTCTGACAAAAAACAAGCTGACACTAAATTTTCACAAAGGGCTTGGCAAACCGGACCCCAGCTACCGCAGCAGGAAAGGGGAAGGCTGCAAAGCCCACTCCACCGGGCCTCGGGCTCTCACACAGCGAGGGGGGGCTCCAGGAAGCACAGTCCCAGACTATCACAGGCTCTTCCCTAAAATGGGAGGCTTTGCTGGGGTAAAGAAAAAGCCACTGGCCTCTGGGGAAGTGCTATCAATAAAGAGCAGAAAACAAAACCATGGACTGGCGCAGTGGCTCATACCTGTAATCCCAGCACTCTGGGAGGCTGAGGCAGGCAGATCACCTGAGGTCAGGAGTTCAAGACCAGCTTGACCAACATAGAGAAACACTGTCTCTACTAAAATAATGATAATAATACAAAATTAGCCAGATGTAGTGGCACGTGCCTGTAATCCCAGCTACTGGGGAGGCTGAGGCAGGAGAATCACTTGAACCCAGGAGGCAGAGGCTGTGGTGAGCTGAGATCATGCCATTGCACTCCCACCTGGGTAACAAGAGCAAAACTCTGTCTCAGGAAAAAGAGAGAAAGAGAGAATGTGGGGGGGAAGGAGAGGGGGAGAGAAGGAGAGGGGGGGAAGTAGAGAGGGGGAGAAGCGGGGAGGGGGAGAGAGGAAGAGGGAAGACGGGGAGGGGGGAGAGGGGGACGGAGGAAGGAAGGCAGGTAAAACCACAACTGCCTCCTCCCCCTGCCCCATCTTCTAAAACCCCAGCCACCACCTAAGACTAAAGCCTTGAGGAAGCGGAGGTAAGAGAAAGAAGGACCGTGCTAATTATTAAGAGAATAAAGACGAGAGGAGAAGTCAGGGCTCAGTTTCTGCACAGTCCCCCTCACTCCGTAAGAATATGGGCTTTGCCCGTGACTACTTGAGACAAATGTTGGCCAGGGAAAGAAGCAGCCAAGGGCCACCGAGTCTGCAGACAATGGAGGGACAGGAGCTCTCAAGATGTATGTGACTCCATTCTTGAGAAATCGCAGAAACCACATGCAAATTTAATTCATACTGTAAAACTGTAGCAGTCTTGCTCTGTCACTCAGCTGGAGTGCAGTGGCGCGATCTCGGCTCACTGCAACCTCTGCCACTGGGTTCAAGCAATTCCCCTACCTCAGCCTCCTGAGTAGCTGGGACTACAGGCATGCGCCACCACGCCGGGCTAATTTTTTGTATTTTTAGTAGAGTTTGCCAAGATGGTCTCCATCTCCTGACCTCGTGATCGGCCCATCTCGGCCTCCCAAAGTGCTGCGATTACAGGTGTGAGCCACTGCGCCCGATCATAAGTCATACACACACACACACACACACACACACACACACACACACATAGTCTCTGCATACCTAAGTGCCCTGTTCTATAGATCAAGAACAAAAATGCTGTTAGAAAGAGTTTTGTATAACTGCTTAGAATAAGTCCATTTTAAAATATACCGCAAAGGTAAAAACTCATTAATAATCAGTCCTCCAGAAACTCTGAGCTTTCCAGGAGTCAAGCAAAGATTGCAGCTGCTTAAAGAGAGCTCTGTAACCCTAAGGACTATCCTCCTTCTCTATGAGACAGAAAATACAAAGAGACTTTCTTATTCAGTTACGACCACAGTGAAGCTGGGGTTGGAGAAAATAATAAACCCCCGGCACAACTGAAGAAAAATAACTTGCAAAAGGGTCACTTTTACCAAGGGACGAAGACTTTCTCCCAGTGTCGCTGATAAGAAACTATCCCAAAGGGGGCTGCAGCTCCAAAAGTGGGTTGGACACATCTGACATTTTTTTCCTCCAAGTCTCTGCAATCTGTTTCTTGCCATCTGCTAGGATATTGGTACAGCCACATCTGAGTCAGAATGCCCACCTCGTAGCAAGACAGAATGATTGTCTGCCCGCCGCTTACTTCCGGGAGCCACAGCCAGACTGTCTCAGATATCCAGCGCACGAGGGGGAAGGATGGGCTCTCATGGGAAAGAAGGCACCAACCCGGACCTCAGCTGAGCGGACAGCAGGTCCGGAGGAAGCTCATCCACGCTCTCAGTTGGAGAAGGTGTCGTTTCAGACTCTTGACAGGGCAGTGGAGTTACAATCCTGGGGAAATAGCACCATTCCCACTGCAGGCAGTCCGGGAAGCTTGGTGTTTGCACAACTACAGCCCTGCCTTACTGTGAGCTTCCCCGGGCGATTTTCAGGAGAAGCACGTGCATAATGGTGATGAACTAAGTATATGCCTAAGTAGCTTTCTTCCAAAGAACTCAAAGCATGTTCAGGTGCATTGTCTTACTTCCTGCTTTCAGCACACCCAAGAGACGTAAGAGGAGGCATGACCATCCCCCAAGACGCAGCGTTCCAGGAGCATGCTGCCTGTGTCGCCAGCACAGTTGCTGCTTAGTGGCTGTCAAGGCAGGCTTCAACCCCTCCTGGAAGCCTAGAATCTAACACCCAAAGAAATCAACCAATCCTCCCAATTTTTTTTTTTTTTTTTTTGAGACGGAGTTTCGTTCTTGTTGCCCAGACTGGAGTGCAATGGCGTAATCTTGGCTCACTGCAACCTCCGCCTCCCGGATTCAAGTGATTCTCCTGCCTCAGCCTCCTGAGTAGCTGGTATTACAGGCATGCACCACCACGCCTGGCTAATTATATATTTTTAGTAGAGATGGGGTTTCTCCATGTTGGTCAGGCTTGTCTCGAACTCCCAACCTCAGGTGATCCGCCCGCCTAGTCTTCCCAAAGTGCTGGGATTACAGGCGTGAACCACCGTACCCAGCTTTTATATGTGCCCAACACAAAAATGCTTATAGACCAAGCTGAACATGTCAACAGGACATAAGATGCAGGAAAATGACTTAGACTCTCTTTATTTTAAAAATAAAGAGCTAGCTTCCTAAAAGTAAGTCACACTTTAAAAATCTGAGAAGTAACATTCACAGCTTATAGACAAGTTTCAGGACGTGACTTTCTGAGATGTTCTGCCTTATCATTGATCCCGTGGCCTTCACGGTTTTACAAACTTTCACTGAAAAGCAAACAGCAGAACCACAAAGATGACAGACTAATCTCATAGAGCAGATCTGAATTCCAAAGTGTCAGATACATCGACAGTGTAGGGTAAGAAAACAGAGGATTAAAAAAAAATAATAAGCAGATGGCCAATGAGTTAGGAGGACCAGGGCCATCAATTTATGTGGGCTTATCTTGTTTATTTACTCAGCTATTGGCACAAAGCAATATGCTTACCCTAGCAACAGCTATGTCATATGCTTCTGAGCTTGCCAGATACCCAGCTTCTAATTTTAAAAACCACCACTTCGCAATCTGCAAGAGGCCCCTTTTATGATCAATGTTAAATACGCTATTTCAAGTCTCTGACACATAGCCTTGATACTTTTCCCTTATATTTACATTTTAAACACACTTGTGATTTCTTAAAAATACACAGAAAGTTTGTACATATTCTGGAGTCTGGCTATAATTCTTTTAGTATCTATGCAGCAATGTAACCCTAAACTGAAGGTGTTTCAAATAAGGCAGTCATCTTGGACAAAGTCCAATGGGTTCCACTTGGCTGGGCACAGCAGCTCACGCCTTTAATCCCAGCACTCTGGGTGGCCGAGGCAAGAGGACCACCTAAGGTCAGGAGTTCAAGACCAGCCTGGCCAACATAGTGAAACCTCGTTTCTGCGAAAAGTATAAAAATTAGCCGGGGCCGGGCTCGGTGGCTCAAGCCTGTAATCCCAGCACTCTGGGAGGCCGAGGCGGGTGGATCACGAGGTCAAGAGATCGAGACCATCCTGGTCAACATGGTGAAACCCGTCTCTACTAAAAACACAAAAAATTAGCTGGGCATGGTGACACGTGCCTGTAATCCCAGCTACTCGGGAGGCTGAGGAAGGAGAATTGCTTGAACCCAGGAGGCGGAGGTTGCAGTGAGCCGAGATCGCGCCATTACACTCCAGCCTGGGTAACAAGAGCGAAACTCCCCCTCAAAAAAAAAATTAGCCGGGCATGGTGGTGGCACCTGTAATCAGGAGAATTGCTGGAACCAGGGAGTCAGAGGTTGCAGTGAGCCAAGATTTTGCCACTGCACTCCAGCCTGGGCGACAGAATGAGACTCTGTCTCAAAAAAAAAAAAAAAAAAAGAAATGGTTCCACTTGATGCCATTACTGTGTCTTGGTACAACGTATAGTTTATCCAGATGATAGAGGTTTTTTTTATTCTTGTAACACTTCATAGTAAGTTATTACATTAAAATGTGAGGCACAAATTTTGGATAATAAGATCCACTATCTTTCTATTACAAACCCATACTTCTGTAGTGAATTATAGCCACATTTTTTTTTTGTATTGAATGTTTCATAAGAAGAGCTCACGGTCTGTCAGAGAAATTTTCCAAACGATCACTTATTACATAAGGAATTCATTTTTTTCCCCTTAAAAAGAACTGGGCCTGAGGTGGTAGTTACAAGGCAGAATAATCACAAGCAGATGTAAAAATACTTACACAAAGTAAAAAAATAATAATAAAATAAACTTCATATGTTTTGCTCCTTTAAAAAAATGTCAGATACGGTGAGCAGTAGGTTGGCTGCTGATTGTCATTAATTGCCATTATTATGTGCTGCTGAGGGCTCCTAATGGCCCTATTTCTCTGAGCAATGGTTTTATATTATTTTTCTGGCACAAAAGCCTGTGCACAAATACCAGAATGTTCTCATACCAAAACCAAAGTGACTAGGAGATTAAAAGCAATTAGTGTGATTTCATCGCTGGCATTAGTACTGAAAGCAGGTCAGGATACCCACTTTCCAAGGTTCAAAAACTTTTTCAAGTTTAGCAAGATTTGAAAACAGAGCAGAAAACACCTAGTAAAGGCACTAAAGGAAGGAAGACATGGCTTCTGAAGGGTGGCCAAGGAGAGGACACAGAATTCTTATTCCCTGAAAAGAGTCCACAGTAATCAGGGAAAGACAGTTGACAAGGCTTAGGCATACTGGGAGAAGCAGATCTCAATGCAAGGTATAAAGACTCTGCTCTCTGCAAGGATGCCATCTCCCTGTTAGATCCAGCCAGGAATGGCACCCACCCACCAGAATAATACTCACTGCAGTCTCGTGTTAATTAAAGCACATAAGGCAATCTAAGAATAAAAAGTTCATAAATAATTTTAGGCAACCATCCAGCAAGCTACATATAACAGTGCCTTCATGATTTCTAGGTTTCAGGATAGAATCATCTTAGATTTCAAGCAAGAACATTTTTACATTCAGTAGACTCTATGAATGTGGGTTTGTTAATCTGAGAAAAAAGGAATCCTCTTAGAAAGTCCATGTTTATATATTTAAGAACATAGTTCTATCAGCAAAGGGGTTCTTATACAGCATTTCCACATTCAATACTGTAATTACTGAAATTCTTCTCCCCCATCAAAGCAATAGCTGAAATTCATAACTATGACTTCAAAAGACCATATAAAGACAAAAGTGCTCTGAAAATCATCCGAAGTCCATGTTTTAAATGTGAAGATTTTTATTACTAAGTATATCATACTCTCATTCTTATAATAAATATTTTTATAAATTTTAAGTGAAAGAACACACCGGTGCCCTTTGACTTACATTTTATAAACCACCATCATTTGTAGAATGCATTGCCCCAATAAACAATAGTATAAAGGGTAATTCATGTTGTAGTTCAGAGTACAGAAAAAACAAAACAACATAATCTCTACTGTAGGTGAAATGACTAAAAGTGCAAGACTCTGAATATACTCCTGGTAGTTAAAATAGCTAGAAACCATCGTCATGTGGACTGTATTTGATGGCCTAGAAAGAAATGGTTTTAGAGTTGAACAATGCTTTTCATTATGACAAGTAGTCATTTACTCACAAATGATCTCTTAGAACACAAACACTTTACACAAGACACATTCACATGTCATGTTAAAAGTGTCACGTAATTTCCCAAAGCCATTTTAATCATACTATGGCTCTGGTATTTTAGTACCAGTAGAGTATATAACAGCATTACAGTTTGGAGATACTAGTATGAGAATATCACAGCTGCATATGGAATAAAATGGACTTGATTGCATCATAAGTACCAATATGTATTCACTATACTACTTACAAGGATTTTTTTTTTCCCATGGAAGTATGATTCTGAGACATCTCAAATCAATCGGGCCATAAACAAATTTTGGGAATGATACCTGGCCTGCATTACGGACTGCTTGTGAATCAGAAGCCCATTCCTTAGTCCCGCCCATTCCTTAGTCCCACCCATTCCCTAGTCCCGCCCATTCCTTAGTCCCACCCATTCCATAGTCCCGCCCATTCCTTAATCCCACCCATTCCTTAATCCCAACCCATCCTTTAGTCCCGCCCATTCCTTAGTCCCGCCCATTCCTTAGTCCCACCCATTCCCTAGTCCCGCCCATTCCTTAGTCCCACCCATTCCTTAATCCCAACCCCATCCTTTAGTCCCGCCCATTCCTTAGTCCCACCCATTCCTTAATCCCAACCCCATCCTTTAGTCCTGCCCATTCCTTAGTCCCGCCCATTCCTTAATCCAACCCATTCCTTAGTTCTGCTGTAATAAAGCCCAAAATAAAGCCCAAAAAAGAAGCAAGGAAAAGCAAAGCATCTCTGGCAAAGATTCCACTGATAACTGACAAGGATGGTTTTTAAATAGCTTATCAATGTTTCCAAGTTTATAGAAACTTCCACAGAATGGTCTCATAAGTAGTTTCAGTCACTGTTTCTACTTAAACAGATATAATCTCACAAAAGTAATTCAAGTCCAACTTTTGTCTAAATAATCACAAAATTTGGAATTAGTGAAGCCAAAATTAATAAAGGTGAATTCTGAGATGACAAGCTCATAGTGTGGTAAATTACTATTTAAGTATTCTGAGAGCCGGACCTAATTTCACCTTTACTGATTTAATCTAAGGAATGAAAACATTTTCCATTTTCAAAGCTGTGTAATCATGTCTTATACAAATATATTAATACAAATCACCTCAGATAATAAAAATACAACTTAGCAAGTTGAAAAGGTGATACATTATAGCTTTCGTGAGATTCCCATACTTATAGTAAAAAGAGAGCTTTAAAAAAGCTGCTCCTACCCATCAGTTGACATGCACCGCTGATACAAGCATGGATTCAGAACAGCTCTCAGTGACAGTCAGCGTCTAGCCCCAGGGAACAACTCTGACGGCTTCATTAAGTGGTGGTTTGTATTTTCTTTATTGTCCATTTTCTTTCATTTTGGCGGAAAACCGTTATAACCGTACCACAGCTTTCTTCCGTGTGTCTTGGTTACTAAAAGCTGTCCAGCTCATACCAGACTGGGAAGTTTTAATTTCACTATCCAGAACCTTCGTGCAGCAAATAAATATACAATCCGTGTTTATTTGGTTATTTAAAGTTTCAGAAAATCATCTGAATCTCCCAGAGCTTCATTCTCGGGTCTTACCGTGAGGAGTAATATCAAAGTCGAAAGGATCTGGGGAAATCTTCAAAACACCAAATAAACCAGAAAGATCAAGGATATACTCACCATATTGTATTAAACACATATTTTCATGGAAAAGAAAAGGGGGGAGGGACTTACTCTTTTTCTTTTTTAATAAAAGAGCTTACTCTTAACAAAAGGGTTTACGTTTAATAAACTAGAAAATTCAGTTCAGCCAGACATCTTCCTTGCACGCATCTGGGGTTTGCTACGCGCAGCTACATACAGCTTGCTACTTTCCACAAAGTCTTGAATTCGAGTAAGAGACGAGCTTTGCTGCACTCAGGAGGAAAACTGAGCATCTGAGTTTTTCCAGCCTGCAGAATTGTGGTGCTGCTGCCTTATGCCTCCTCCAGTTTAATTAGCTGTTCCTGGTTTCCCCAGACTTTTCAAGTCCTCCTGAGAAACTTTCACTAAAGTTGGGACATTTGTCTTTGAGGTAGGTTCTGCCACCTCACCAACATGCCCAGATGACCTGAGGAAGATCCAGGTGACCTCCATTATCCAACTCATACAGAGAAACATTCTTTTTCCTTTTTTAAAGAAACAGCCTCCATCTTTTGCCCAGGCTGGAGTGTAGTGGCACAATCATAGCTCACTATAGCCTCAAATTCCTGAGCTCAAGCGATTCTCCCGCCCTGGCCTCCCACAGTACTGGGATTACAGGTGTAAGCCACAGTCTCCGTCCTAGAAACGATGTAAAGAAATGATTGGCCAGGAGAAGTGGCTCATGCCTGTAATCCCAGCACTTTGGGAGGCCGAGGTAGGTGGATTGCCTGAGCTCAGGAGTTCAAGATCAGCCTGGGCAACACGGTGAAATTCCATCTCTACTAAAATACGAAAAATTAGCTGGGCGTGACAGCATGCACCTGTAGTCCCAGCTGCTCAGGAGGCTGAGGCAGGAGAATTGTTTGAACCTGGGAGGCGGAGGTTGTAGTGAGCCGAGATCGCACCACTATACTCCAGCCTGGGTAATACAGCGAGACTCCATCTCAAAAAAAAAAAAATGGTCATGGCTATCTGGGATTCTGGCCTTTCCTCTAAAAATGTCACTAAACAGAATTAGCAAAAGAGTTTCAATGATTCATTGAGCTGTCATCTAAATGTTTTCCTAACATTTCACCTCAGATGCCACAGAGCAGCTTCAGTCATGGCTTTAGAAAGGCTTTCAGGACAATTACAGACTCGCTGAACAAGTGGCCAAACCCCAGATCCAGAACACACTCGAATATCTGAAAGGCACAGGTTGACACATGTTCATTTGCTTCTTTATCATGCAGATTTCACACTACAGGACTAAAAAGCAGGGGGGAAATTCTGCAGGTCCCCAGCAATCAGTTCTTCCTTCTGCAGCCCCTGCGCCACTCACCTGTCCATTCACCTTTCGAGTGCTCTATTCTAGCTCTTGGCACTCGTGGTGAATTGCATCCCTGTCTGTTTCCCCCTTGGGGCTGTGAGATACCTTTCAGGAGATGCCTCTCACCTTTGTGTCTCCTGAGCCCAGCACAGAGCCTGGACCAGCAAGATTAATACCAATAGCCTGAAAGTGATTGCACACGCCAAGAACTAGCTATCTGGAAGAAGAGCTAGGAAGGGAAACATACCCCAGATAATTAAAGGATACAGCTTCTCAGGATGACAAAGGATGGATAACGTCAGGTCTCTGGTCCCATGTCCCATGTAAAGCAAGAATCACAGTGGGGTGGGCCATTGCTCCAAGTGACTGTGACATTTTAATATGCTTTAAATGATGACGTGATCAAGAAAAAATGAAACATAGCATTCGCTGAAAGCTCATCTGGCAACGCTCTCTCGGTAACCCTGTCCAGGAAGCATATCTGCTACGTCCTGATCTTGGTCTTTCTCCCTGGGCTCTTGGCTTAAGAAGTGCTAGCCTCTTCACCCTCTCTTCCATGTCATAGTTCTAAAATTTCTATTTATGCTTTGGTCAACCAGTCTCAGTAAGTTTCAAATCCATCAGGATTTTTGTAAAATTTCCTAAAGGGATAGCGTCAGATGGAAATTAAGAGAAAAAATGATTTTCGAAACACTGGGTGTGCATACACAGGTAATACAGAGGGTGGCCATGCTCCCACCTGGATCCACTCTAAAATCTGGAAAGCTTCTTAGACACAGCTCTAGCTGAAACACGGTGATGGAAAGATTGGACCCACATCCTTCCACAGGTAAATAGTGCCCACTCATGGGGGGAAAAAAGAAGTATAAACAAAAGATAACCTTTTTCTAATTTGTCACAGTGTATCAAATGTGAGGATAAATTGCTCTGACTCCTGTTTATGTTACTTTACAAAATACGATACCTTGTTCTTCGTTTGTTTGCTTGTTTTGAGACAGGGTCTCCTTTTGTCACCCAGGCTGGAGTGCGGTGACACAATCACCACTCACTGTGGCCTCCAACTCCTGAGCTCAAGTGATCCTCCCGACTTAGCCTCCCAAAGTGCTGGGACTATACACATGAGCCACTGCACCTGGCCCATTGTTTATTTCTTATATTTTAGAACTATATTCCCCATTCTACCTCTTGCATGACCTAATGTTTTATAGTCTCTAAAGTGCTTGAGTCTATGAAATTAGCAATGGAAAAAAACGTTAATTTATAACCCAATTGGCAGTTCAAATATACTAGTTATAAGAAAACAAACTTCAGCCAAGCACGACGACTCACGCCTGGAATCCCAGCGCTTTGGGAGGCCAAGGCGAGAGGATCACTCGAGCTCAGGAGTTGGAGACCAGCCTGGGCAACTTGGTGAAACCCCATCACCACTAAAAACACAAAAAAATTAGCCAGGCATGGTGGTGTGCACCTGTAGTCCCAGCTACCACAGGCGGGAGGCTGATGTGGGAGGATCGCTTGAGCATGGGAGGCAGAGGTTGCAGTGAGCTGAGATGGCACACCATTGTACTCCAGCCTGGGTGACAGAGACCCTGAAAAAAGAGAATAGGAGAGGGGAGAGGAGGGGAGGGAGGGGAGGGGAGGGAAGGGGACAGAGGAGAGGGAAGGGGAGGGGAGGGGAGGGGACGGGAGGACAGGGAAAGGGTGGGGAGTGGAGGGGAGGAGAGAGTAGAGGGAATGGAGGAGAGGGGAGGGGAAGAGAGGGGAGGGGAAAGGAGGGGAGGGGAGGGGAGGGGAGGGGAGGGGAGGGAAAACAAACTCCAAATCTTTCTGTAAGACAACTAAAAGGCCCAGGTGATTCAACGTTTCACACATGCCTAATATTTACTCTATTCCAAGACTTTTAAAAGAATGTTAGCAAAAAGTAGAACAATAAAAAGGTGCAAAATACCATACAAGGAAACATGCCTTTTTCCGAGAAAATGTTGTTTTAGCTGCTCATATCCTTCTTGCACAGTAGCAGGCTTCAATCAACAGTGAGACACCAAAAAGAAATCTGACAGATCAAATTTAGATTTAGAGTGGGAATAACAGTCTGACTTAGACGTCAAAGGTCCTCTAACACTGCCTGGCGGCACAGCGGTCGCTGGCTAAGCCTGAGGGACCGTCAAGGCACTGGGCTTGAACCGGATTCACCAGCAAAAGTAAGAATCGAAGAAAACACAAACTCCTTTAACCTTTCTTCCTTCTAGGGAGGATCCTGCTTGTGCTAACAGGAAATGGTGACAAAATTCCAAACGGTAGTAATTTATATTCTGGAAAAAAACATAATGACAATGGCATGCCAGATGCAAGCCAGAAAAAAATCACAAGATAAGTCAGGCTGAATCTTCTCTGAGGTCACATTCTTTGGGAGACCCTCTGCCCCGCTCTCCTTAGCTGTACACCTTCCAGCAAGTGCCAGGAAGTCCGATCACCCCAAAAGGAACTAGCCCTAATCTGCCCCTCTCCACAAAGCACCCCAATCATTTCTCTGCATTGTTTTGTGTGATGGGTTTGTGGAACTTCTAAAGTTGAGATGATTTCACACGCGAGGAACAGACACAGAACACTGTAACTGGTGCCAGGCCACGCAGCTCATCTGAGTAAAAGGTAAAACTGAAACTCAGCCGGGTGCGGTGGCTCAAGCCTGTGATCGCAGCACTTTGGGAAGCTGAGGCAGGTGGATTTCGAGGACAGGAGTTTGAGGCCAACCTGCCCAACACAGTGAAACCCCGTCTCTACTAAAAATACAAAAAATAAGCCAGGCGTGGTGGCCCGTGCCTGTAAACCCAGCTACTCGGGAGGCTGAGGCAGGAGAATCGCTTGAACCCAGGAGGTGGAGGTTGCAGTGAGCCGAGATCGCACCATTGCACTCCAGCCTGGGCAATAGGGTGAGACTCCATCTCAAAAAAAAAAAAAAAGAAAAGAAAACTGAAACTCACTTCTTTCGACTTTCTAGTCTCTCCATTTACACTACCGCCTCCTAAAAATCAAGTCTGCTTTGCAACTTTTAGTGTCATTTGTATTTTCCATAGTAATTTCTAGAAAGGAAAGGGACAAACAGAAGGAAATTTCAATTCCTATCTGGAACATTAAAGCATAGCTTTTGCTTTCTTTTGGAGAAAATAAATGGCACTAGCAACATCTTTCTACACTGCAGCAAATATAAAAATTATGTGAGGAAAGGAATCCCAAACGAGTGTTTTATGCATAGATTACAGACCCAGGCAGCCTCGGTTCAAATCTCAGAGGTACCATTTTCTTCTTCTCGTTTTTTGAGACGGAGTCTCACTCCGTTGCCCAGGCTGGAGTGCAATGGCGCAATCTCAGCTCACTGCAACCTCCACCTCCCAGGTTCAAATGATTCTCCTGCCTCAGCCTTCAGAGTAGCTGGGATTACAGGCACCTACCTTCATGCCCAGCTAATTTTCATAGAGATGCAATTTCACCATGTTGGCCAGGCTGCTCTTGAACTCCTGACCTCAGGTGATCCACCTGCCTCGGCCTCCCAAGGTGCTGGGATTACAGGCATGAGCCACCGTGCCTGGCCTCAGAGGTTCCACTTCTATGACTAGTACCTTTCTCTACCTCAGTTTCCTGATCTATACTGTGGTGACAATATTAACAGGACCAACTCCAGTGGATTACCTGGAGAATTACATGAGTTTTTCTTGGGAAGCCAAGGCAGGCGGATCACTTGAGGTCAGGAGTTCGAAACCAGAATGGCCAATGTGGTGAATCCCCATCTCTACTAAAAATAACAAAAATTATCCAGGCATGGTGGCATGCACCTGTAATCCCAGCTACTCGCAGAAGAATCACTTGAACCCAGGAGGCGGAGGCTGCAGTGAGCCAAGATCACACCACTGCACTCCAGCCTGGGTGACAGAAGAGGACTCTAACTCAAAAAAAAAAAATTATGTCTGGCATATAGAACAATTCCTGGAACATAGTAAGTGCTACAAAGCTGTTAACTGTTCTCATCACGTAGGGAGGTGGTATATGCACTAAATGAAGAAACTATGTAAGGAAGACCCAATAATTTTTATGGAAGAAAAACAAAAGTCTAGGAGTTCCCAAAACACAAATTGTTGAAGTTTTAGAAACACTCACAAGAGGCTTTGAAACTTTAAGCTACAGAACAATTAAAGGAAAAGCAATGACATTCAATAATGCAAACACATCACTGCTGGGTCTGGCACTTGCAAAGTAATTCTGATCTAATTAGGAGAATATCGTATATCCCAGCACCCTTCCCCTCCGTCATCGTCTTCTTCATAAATCAGGCAAAATGCCTGATTAAAACAGATGGCTCTGAAATCAGATGCCCTGCAGCTCTGAAGGCTGAAGGACCCTACCCGGAACACCAGGGGAAACAGGATCTTAAGAATGCCAGAACAGGCTCTCCACGGAGAACATTCTTTCCTCAATCTTTATAATCTGATATCTCCAGGCTGCCAGGGAGAGAACCTGGAGAGAAAGACCGCTAGGAAAATCAGCAATCAGGTTTTTAGGCAAAAAAAGAACAGGCTTGGGGTGGGCTGATCTACTTGAAATAAGCTGAGCACTGGATATAAGAGAAGGGGGAGAGGGGTGGCCCCTTGAAGGTGGATAGCAAGAGCTTAAGGTAGGTATATTATTCCTTCACCGCAAAGAATTAAAATTAACTTTGAAAACAATTGTTCGTCAGCATGTGCATCTTTCTCTCCCTCACCTGTGCTGTGGGTTTTCTCTACTCCTCATATCCAAGTCTACTGGAAATAACCAAAATCATTAGACCCATGACAATTTCAGTGGAACCCTCATTTTACTCACCTGTGTCAATGTCCTCTTCCATTTTCCCTAAAGCAAAATCCTGTGTGTGTGTGTGTGTGTGTGTGTGTGTGTGTGTGTGTGTGTGTGTGTGACAGATTTTTGCTTTTGTAGCCCAGGTTGGAGTGCAGTGGCTTGATCTTGGCTCACCACAACCTCCACCTCCCAGGTTCAAGCGATTCTCCTGCCTCAGCCTCCAGAGTAGCTGGCTGGACTACACGCATAATCCACCACGCCTGGCTAATTTTTTTGTATTTTTAGTAGAGATGGGCTTTCTCCATGTTAGTCAGTCTGGTCTCGAACTGCCGACCTCAGGTGATCCGCCCGCCTCAGCCTCCCAAAGTGCTGGGATTACAGGCGTGAGCCACGCGCCCGGCAACATAATCTATACCACATCACTCATCAGTGATAGAAGCTTAGACTTTGTTTTCATGGCCTCACAATGCCTAAGTGGTGAAAAAGAAAAAAGCCTTCCACAGAATGACTCCCAAATCCAGTTCTATCTTTGTCTCCGCAAGGCTTCTCCAGGCAGCCTCCACACCAGGGTTTTCTTGCCTTCTAACCTTCATTCAGACATTTCGTTCCTCTGCTTGCAGCCTCCATCACCTCCTCTCCTCCATCCAAACTCCTAATTCTGTCTTATTCTTTTAGCCTAAATCACTCTCTCCTCCTCAGTGAATATTTTTCTTTACTTCCTATAAATTCTTGGTATCTACCGTCCTGCAGACCCACCTGAAATTAGCCATTCTCAATCCTGTATTCCTATAAGGCTTCTGGATACTACTAATATGGTCTTTTATTAAACTGTATTATAACACTTATCTCCCCAAACAGACCGTAAGCTCATTTAGGGAAAATACGGGCTTTTCATTCACAGATGCTGACACCCTCTACGCGCTTCATATGTTTGTGGCAATTTCTACAGTAACTGTTCACTCCTTTTCTATAGTCCTTGCCTAACTCATGAACCAAAAAAACGAGTAAAACAACCATCCCACCCATTCCAGTCACTTTAAACCCTACTATCTAAGGAGAGAATAACAATCAGATTTCCAAACAAAATATAAACTATTTTTTTCATTCGATGGAGTTTCTACTGTGTACAAAGCTGAACAAGGGATGAAACGCACACGCACACCAATGCACATACTGGGGTGAGCCTCAAGTAGCAGAGACAACACGAGTGTGATAAATCATAGAGCAGCAAGTGTCCACGATACAGACGGGGTGGGGCGGCGATAACAGCTCTAAGGTTCTGTGTGGACTGTGATGGCCAGGAAGGGCTTCTCAGGGGAACTGGGATTTGGAGAAGCACCATCTTTCATACCAGTGCAGAAGAGAAAAAAGCATTTTAGATTTGCCAGGTTAGAAAGAGGAGAGAAAGAGAGTATCATGAGAAGAGACTTAGAAGTAAAGAAATTCGGGCCGGGCGCGGTGGCTCAAGCCTGTAATCCCAGCACTTTGGGAGGCCATGGCGGGTGGATCACGAAGTCAAGAGAACGAGACCGTCCTGGTCAACATGGTGAAACCCCGTCTCTACTAAAAATACAAAAAATTAGCTGGGCGTGGTGGCACGTGCCTGTAATCCCAGCTACTCAGGAGGCTGAGGCAGGAGAATTGCCTGAACCCAGGAGGCGGAGGTTGCGGTGAGCTGAGATCGCGCCATTGCACCCCAGCCTGGGTAACAAGAGCGAAACTCCGTCTCAAAAAAAAAAAAAAATTCGAAGTGTTTTTGGGAAAATTATAAAACAATTAGTTTTGCTAAGATGGATAATTTAAGTGGTAATGGGACACAATGCTAGAGGCGTGGTTAAGGAAAATCCAGGCTGAGAGGTTTGGGTTTGGTCCTACTTCAGGGTCAGTCCTACTTGGATTTAGATTGTTAGGATCGAAATCCTAAAAAATAAGGATATATATTTATATAAAAAGTCCATTTGCCCAGGTGGAGCGGCTCACGTCTGTAATCTCAGCACTTTGGGAGGCAGAGGCCCATGGATCTCTTGAGGTTGGCAGTCTAAGGTCAGCCTGGCCAACCCCACTCTACTAAAAATACAAAAATTAGCCAGGCGTGGTGGTGGGCACCTGTAATCCCAGCTATTCAGGAGGCTGAGGCAGAAGCATCACTTGAACTTGGGAGGTGGAGGTTGCAGTGAGCCAAAATTGCACCACTGCACCCCAACCTGGGCAACGCAGTGAGACCCCATCTCAAAAATAAATACATACATACATACATACATACACACACACACACACATACACACACACACATACACACATGCACGCATACATACACACACATATATACACACATACACACATACATACATACACACATACATATATACACACAGACATACATACACACATACGCACACATACACACATGCATGCATACATACACACACATATATACACACATACACATGCACACACATACATACATACACATACATACATATATACACACACATGCACACATACACATACATACACACATACATACATACGCACACATGCACACATACATGCATACATGCATACACACACAGACACACACAGACACATGCATACATACATACACAGTCCATTTATAGATCACTTTAATCATCTGTATGTGTTTTCATGCAGATTACTCTTCTTTTAATTTTTTTAATCCAAAGTAGGATTTGCAGAATAACATTCCCACACATTGCTATGAAAGGGTTGAGGTAGGCACTCAGGAGTTAGATAAGTCTGGAAAATAATAACCGTTTCATCCCCTTCTGGAGAAGAGCAATGCACATTAGGATATTAAAGGCACTGGGAAGTCCTGCAGTAAACAGCCCAGTTTACCTCCTTATTTCCTCATATTTCAACACTTTCTGTTTTGAGAACCTAGTTTGAGAAATGCAGAACTCTAGGCAATACAGAATAAGACTATTTAAAAAAATAGCATTCCCATATTTTAAAATGTGGACCACAGCATTAAAATGAAGAAGGTAACACAGATGGAGCTGGAGCTAAGAAATGAAGAGACAGGAAGGCGCTAAGAGGTGTGGACATTCTGTTTCAGGTTAAAGTCAACCAGACACTCTTCCATAAACCGCCAGAGCTCAGTGGTTCTGTGAACACCTATCAGAAACATTTCCTGCAAGTTCAGATACGATTGTGTGAATCTCTAGGTAAGAGCAAAAAAAAAAAGAATTAAAATAAGAATAATCTGTATGAAAACAGCTACAGATAATCACAAGCAATTGATAAATGGACTCTTTTCTATGAAAATATGTATCTTTGCAGATAATAATCCAAAATCAAAGCCATGTGTGGTTTAGAACATTTATCTTTTAAACCAGGTAAGACTGGTTCCTGCTTTGAGATCCTAGAATCCTGAAGAACAAGCCAGTCATCACACAAAACTAATGGAAACGCTGTGAGTTCAAAGGGCAAAGTAATTAACATTAGTGTACAAAACAGCAGTGGATTTATGATTTTCAACACTTCGAATCTCCATTCATCCAGAGTCTTCATTCTACGCATATGGAAGCGCTTTACAAATGTTGTTTCTAATCCTTTCACACAGAGAGGACTTTCGGGCTCAGAAAATCCTTGAACTCTTTCAGGAGCCCGCTTAGTAAACACTCTACAGCAGCTCTCTCAGCTGGCGTTTTCCAAATGGCACCTGCAGAACTTGCCTTCCTTGAGATGCCAATGGACATGGCAGGCAAAAGAGCTTCCATGGGCTGGCACGGGCGGTAAGGTTCACAGGTTTCCCTGCGGCAGAGCTTTTCAGAGCCTTCTCAGCGTTCCACACTGGGACTCTCCGGGGCTGGGGAGGCACTGTGCTCCGTGTCCACCTCACTCACCCGGGACCCCTTCTTTCACGAGTCCTGTATGCCACCGATGTTCTCGGAGGAACTTGTGGCAGACACAAGGCTACCTGCCGCATGCAGAAGCTGGCTTGTTTCTTAGGTTGGAAGACCCTGAGCTATGACCACATGAGCAACCCAAACACCCCCAGTGAGACCGGCGGGCTCCTTGCTGTGGTGAAAAGAATTCTGCAACAAGCCTCAGGCCTTCCCAGTGATGGTCACCTCCCCTCTAACCGGAAATAACCACGCCTTTCTTGTAGGTTTCACGGGGTGGTAGTGAGGATCCAGGAGGCCCCGTGTTTACAAGGAAAACACACTGTCCAGGTCCTACATCCCTGCCTCTCCTGAGTTTCCCTGGTTTTTCTCAGGACACTAATTACCGTTGATCTTAAAACCCAATTTGCCCCCAAAGCTTGTATCAGGCCCTCGGGGTGTAAATCCTGCACACTCACTCATGGCTTCCTCTTGCCACTCAAATGTGTCCCCAGCCCCTCCTGTTCAGGGACCTCCCACTGCCCCCTCCCATAAGCAGCTCCTTCCTGGATCTTCCCAATGTCACCTCTTCGGAAGGGCCTTCCCTGGCCACCGTTGCGGAGGCACCTCTGACAGCTGCTCTCCGGCCCATTCGGGCGTTTTGTTTGCCTCATAACACTTAACATTGGCTGGGTGCTATAGCTCACGCCTGTAATCCCAGAACTTTGGGAGGCTGAGGAGGGCGGATCACGAGATCAGGACTTCAAGACCAACCTGGCCAACATGGTGAAACCCTGCGTCTACTTAAAATACAAAAATTAGCCAGGCATGGTGGCATGCGCCTGTAATCCCAGCGACTTGGGAGGCTGAAGCAGGAGAATCACTTGAACCTGGGAGGTGGAGGTTGCGGTGAGCTGAGATTGCACCCCTGCACATTAGCCTGGATGACAGTGAGACTCCGACTCAAAAACAAACACTTAACATTAACTGAAATCACCTCATTCTCCTATGTTTTGTTGTCTGGCTCCTGCCTCTGAAACGTAAGCTCCCTGGGGACAAGAGCACTGCGGGTTAGTGCCTGGGATCTAGGAAACGCTCACGAAGTATCTGTGGAGTGTTAGAAGTTTAGGAAAATGGCTAAATTTGGTAAGAAGGGAAGGGGAAGTCGTGTGGACGGGGAGGGATGAGGCTCCCGTGATCCTGTAACATTTTAGTTTTTACCTGCATGGTGGCTACATGGGGCTTTGCAGTTTGCAATCACCCACTGAGCTGTAAATTAATATTTGGGCTCTTCCAAGTCCTAATTTAAACTAAAATAGTTGTTGGTACATTCGTGTTTAGATAACCGTAAATATAGGAGAATGGTCATCGCTACTATTTTTGAGGACCCATAATGAGCCCTAACTGTGCGAGGCACTTCACAGACGTTGTCACATTGCATGCTCCCAACAGTCCTACCAGCAGTCACCGCAACCCACTTTACAGAGGAAGAAGCTGTGACACGCAGGGACCGGGTCACTCGCTCACGATCACACAGCTAAGATGCACAGCTGGGATCCCAAGCCAGCGTGTTCTAACTCCAAAATGCTCATGCTGTTCTAACCCCTGCCTGAAGCCACTTCCCACGTCTGAACTGGAGGTGCCGTTATCCCTCCCGTAGCCGCTATCACAGGCTAAGAGAGGCTGAACCTCCACGGCTCTGCCTCCTCTCGGGTACCTATGAACACCACAGTGGAACAAACTTCACCAACAGATGGCAGCAAACACACCAGCAATGCTTAAACAAAGACAGGGCCAGAAAGAGCCCCATTTGCCCCACTGCAGCAGAGTGAGGACCCCCTAAGGTAATGAGACAGTCCACTCCTACCGGGGGGTTTCGTAGAACCTCAGTGGTGGGGGCAGCGCCTTCTGAGATCTAGGGCGTCCCGTCTGCTCCTGCATTTGCAATCTGACCAGGTTCTGGCGTTTTTCTCCCTGTGATTTTGAACTTCTTTGGAAGCACTTTTAGGAGAGATCTGGAGAGAGAAGTACTGGGGAGAAAAGGCGCTCTGATCATTTCTTTCCCAGACAACCACTCGTGTGCTTGGTTCAGTGTGCCGCAACAGCAACTGAAAAGGATCTGTTTCTCCAAATAAAGGGTCACCTTGGAGCGATTAGCATGGCTGCCAAAGCATAATCCCTTTGCAAACAAGTAATGGTGGCACTGACAGGTCTCTACAGGAAGATGTTTGGCAGGCGCGAGTACTGTGGAAAGGCTCTGTCCTCCACCTTCGGAAACTCGGATGGAAACGGAATCGTTTGCTTTTCCTTCCCTGTGTCTGAGAGATCCCCCCAGTGTCTGTGGGGTTTTCCATAAAGGTGTCAGGCTCTATCCGAAATCTGATGGCAGCCACACGTTATCAAATAAATAAAAAGAACACCCTTTTGTCTCACCGTTGAAGTTTCCTTAAGTTACTCTGAAGAGCGTCTCCCTCTGTCACGTTTCCTGTTTCTTGCATAATGAGATACTTTCTAATTAGCATATCACAAATAGTCCTGATTTTCTTTGCAAGTCCTGATACATTTTTAAATGTTTGTTTTAAAGCGCATAGGGATTTTTCACACTCTATAAAAGAGGTAGGGGAATTCAAGCAATGCATCAACTCAATTTTCCAATTTCTTCTTTTCTTTTTCTTCTCTCTCTCTCTCTTTTTTTTTTTTTTTTTTTAAGCCAGCTGGCAGCATGGAATAGCAGGAGGGTCACAGCACTGAAAGCCAGAAGTCCTGGATTTGGGTTTGGGCTGGGCCACTAATTAGCTATGTCATTTTAGGCAAACTGCTTCACCTTTGAGGGCCTCTGTTTTCTTTTCTGTATAATGACGATGCTGGACCCAGGGAGAAGTCCCTCGCAGTTTAAAGCACTAGGCTCTATTCGTGACGCTTCCTTGTCCCTTTTCAAAACCCGAACAAGTTATTTTCTTTGATTTCAAAATTCCCAGTGAACTACATCCTAAATAGGCAGACACTGGTTTAAAAAAAAAAAAAAGAATGTGATTTTAAAGGGACGCAGATATTTAATTGCAGAATTATAAATTATCTTTAAACAGCAAAGAGGCTTTTTGACTATATTGTTTAATATATTGACAGACACATCCACATGCACACTTTCTAATCTGCCTTTAGATCAGTGAATAAAACTGACACGAACTAATCCTAATATAAAGAATATTTTGCTCACGCCTGTAATCCCAGCACTTTGGGAGACCGAGGCAGGTGGATCACCTGAGGTCAGGAGTTTGAGACCATCCTGGCCCACGTGGAGAAATCCTGTCTCCACTAAAAATACAAAAATTAGGCGGGTGTGGTGGCGAGTGCCTATAATCCCAGCTACTATGGAGGCTGAGGCAGGAGAATTACTTGAACCCAGGAGGTGTAGGTTGCAGTGAGCCAAGATTATGCCACTGCACTCCAGCCTGGGTGACAGAGCAAGACTCCATCTCAAAAAAAAAAAAAAAAAAAAATTGTGACAAGGAAAATAAAGACCTAGCTATCAAAAGTCTTTCTAGTCTTTTGTATAGCAGGAAAAAAACATCCATTCAATCCAGTAAGATCATTTGGATCAGCCCAGTGACATGTGGGTTTCAGGATCTGCCTTGTAATATCAAACTCACAAAAATACAGAAATTTATCTTGGTTTCAATGACGACTTCCCTGTATTCAAGGGGCATGCTGGCCTTCTGTGCCTGACCATTTAATCTGTCTCATCAAAACTGTCTGGTGGCAGGTGGAGAAGGCTCTGTAAGCCCCTTCATCCTCTGGCCCCGCCACCTCTGTCATGCCAAGACACACCAACACCCACCATCTGGCCCCTGCCCTTCCTGGCTGCTCACCACCCCCAGGCCCCCTGCCACTCCTGAAATGCCTGCTCTCATCCTCTTGGATCACTGCCAGCTGAGCTCCGTGGGTGCCCGTCACAGGGCGACCAGCTCCAATGTCACCCGGATGGACACCCTGTCTTGTTCCCCAGTGCCGCGATCTTGACCTGTTGCATTTGTCTGTGTACATGACTGCCTCTGCCCTACTGCAGTAGGAGCAGGAGTTCAGAGGCACGTTGGTCACCTCTGTAGCTGCCAGGACCTGGCAGCTCGTGACACCCTACAACACTGGGGAAAGGGAGAGAGAGAATGGGCCGCCGCAGCAGCACGGTGATGAGCAAGGCACTGTGGGGTGCCAGGAACTGTCTCTCTTAATCCCAGGGTGTAACCCAGGACAGCCATCAAGCCGTGGTCCCAATAATAGATCTTACTTAGAAAGAGAAGGAATCCTGAAGACGGAGAAAGGCACAAAACCATTCGGATATAAGCGGAATGCGGGCGGGGTGGCAGAGCACAAAAGCCTGTGCTTTTCAGCAGAAGAGCGGCAAGAACAACCACGTGTGAGGATGACGTAGGGGGGTGTGTACAACACAATGAAATGACACACACGGCAAACTGCTTCCAATTACTACACAGCCATGAAAGAAATGATTACGTTTCTGCATTCGGAAGAGCAATCACAGACGCTAAGTGCAGAGAAACTGACTACAAAACAATATAGACAACATGGTCATGCTTTGTAAGGTATTTTCCACTTTTGTACAGGGGAGGATATTCAGATAGGTGGAAAAGTCTTGAGGGATAACGA